>NC_091287.1:332449261-333117261 GCF_032444005.1 Ranitomeya imitator | reverse complement strand
CTTATAGTCTCACAACAAATCCAGAAACTAGCTAGAAAACAGTCACTCAAATATTGAAAGGACTCTCTATTAAAGAAGTTGTCCACTTCTTAGACAACTTCTTCTTATACCCCTCGCTTGGCCCCCATACAATAATAAAGCCTATACTCACCTCCCATGCTGGCACTCGCTTTCCCAGGGCTCCCGTGCTGTTGATGTGCCGATGTCACTGTTCCCGCCTCCTGTCTGAGCCTGAAAAGGAAGTCAGAGATCAGCTGCAGCCCGGGCTTACTCTTTATGTTTGATTTGTCCGAAGGCGGAGACAGTAACGCCGGGTCTGTTTGGGCGCCAGCATCACGTGTCACAACAATCGCATGAGAGCCCTGGGAGAGCGAGTGTCGACACCGTAGGAATGGTTCTGGCATGGGAGGTGAGCATAAGCTTTATTGTTTTATGGGGTCAAACATTGTAATCAAGAACGGGTTGTCCTAGTAGTGAACAACCCCTTTAAATAATTAAAATAGCAAAATAAATTTTCTTGTTGTGCCGCTTTGATAACATATCTCTTTTATTTAAAATTCCATAATCAGTTTTCAAGGGTCTACTTGAAACTGCAGAAAGTTCATCTTTTATCTTTCATTAGCAAGTTGTAATGTTATTGAAAAAGAGTAAATTAATATTAGAGATGACGTTGTATAATTACAATCTAAGAGATATGCAAGCAACAGGGTCAATATAAAAGACATGTTTGCAGCTTGGTTCTATTGATGATCAAGATAACTTTGGTAGAAATATAGGTCAATAAATATTAAACTTTTTTATAGGTTATATGGTCACTGTCATTTCAACAAACTTTGTATAAATCAACAGTACAAGCCAATGTAAGAAGCTTTGGAATATATCTTATTGGAAATATATGCTTATTTCTCCACCTCCCTACTTTCCAAACTCATAATTCACTCTGAAAAACAAATTAAATCAAATTAAGATGGACTGCCAGCTCAATGAAGTATTAGGTTCAGTGCCTATATAGAGAAATCAGGAATGAGGGGCATTCAGTACATTGAGACATCAGGCAGACAAGACAGAGAGGTAAGCAGGTCCTGTTTCATCTCACTTTTGTGCTGGATTCATGACTACACTGCTCAGTGACGCTGTATAATATCCACCATGCTGCTGCTACTCCCATTTGTGTGCTACAGAGAATAAAATAGAAGGAATCTTTCTATCTGTGTGTATAGTGTACGATACATCATAGCCTCTAGTCTCTACTCCCAGCAGCTCAGAAAAAAATGAAAATTAGAGAGAGAACTTGCAGAGGGGAAACTGGTGAAAATGGCAGATACAAGTTACATAATGGGCAGAAATAGTGTTATTCCTCATGTACACTTACATGACAGCGTATCCTGAAAAGTTACTTGAAACGACAGGTATGCTGTAAGTCTCAAGTTGTGTTGTCCCAAATATGTCATTCACAAGTTTATACTCACAATATGAGCCAAACTGTTCCTGTGTTTACACATTTGCTGTTCTTGACCCAAGTAAATCAGAAGTGATAGACATCAACGAGTCTGAGCTTATGTAACACCAAGGATGTGAGAATGAGAATGACGTTTCCCAAACTGTTAGTTTATTTTATGCTAAATTCACAGTAGTAAATACAAAATGCATTACAACAAATGTAGCTGAGAATAAATGCCTTCTTCAAATCTTCATGTTTAGATTCTATTTCAAAGGTTTGTGAGCACCTTTGGAAAATTCATATCAAAGGTTGGCCTTTGTAGCAAGTCTAGATCGAGATAGGAAATATTTTTAAGGATAGATTATGGCTGCCTTTGTCACAATAAAAACGAGCAACTACCACATATGGGTTGCTTTGTCTTCCTCTAAATCCCCCCTGCAAAATAATAATTTTTAATATATGGACATTTGTCATTTTTCATTCTTACTATGTCACAATGTTTACCATAAATAAAATTCATAATCTATCCACAGAATAGGTGATAAATGTATGATTTGAGAGACTCTGACTGGTGCTTCATTCACATCTACAGTTGTGTAAAAAAGTGTTTGCCCCCTTCCTGATTTCCTATTCTTTTGCATGCTTGTCACACTTAAATGTTTCAAATCACCAAACAACATCAAGTATTACGCAAAGATAACACAAGTTATGCAAAATTCAGTTTTTAAATGAAGGTCTTTATTATTAAATGAAAACGAAATCCAAACCTAAACAACCAGACAACCAGGGTTTTGGTCCAGGGGGGGCGAAACTTCTGAGTGGGCCCCTAACCAGGTAACCTTGATTACAACTCGGTGACCCACCCTAATAGTGGAGGTGGACCTCAGCAGATGACCGTGCTATTACTGAAGATAGTCTCTATATATAACGACCAATATGGATATTACCACCATATGGTCAGTGGTAGATACCAGTCCTACAGAACATATGAGATCACGGCACAGTTACAGATAATGACTTACCGCTGACATTCTTTATGATGGAATTGTTCATTTTTCCCGTCTTTTCCATCTGGCCCAGACCGACATGACAACTTCTTCCAGCATCTACTCACCTGCAGAGAATACAACAAAGACACATTTCACTTCTCATATTCCAGCCCCATCACCATCTATTCCCAAACTGCACAAACTTCTCATCCTGCTGATATCTCAATACTGAGCCGCTGCTGCCCTAAGTATCCCTATTACTGCACCTGATACCCCAATACTGAGCCGCTGCTGCCGTAAGTGTCCCTATTACTACACCTGATACCCCAATACTGAGCAGCTGCTGCCGTAAGTGTCCCTATTACTACACCTGATACCCCAATACTGAGCCGCTGCTGCCGTATGTGTCCCTATTACTGCACCTGATACCCCAATACTGAGCCGCTGCTGCCGTATGTGTCCCTATTAGTGCACCTGCTGTGTGGTTCTCTGTGCCCTCTAAATTCTAAAGCACCCCTCTATAATATAGTAATACTGGGTGCAAGTGCCCTAGAAAACAGTGCCCATATTTTGCCCCCTAGAAAGTAATATTGCCCTGTGTGCCCCTTTGATAGCCACAGTAAACTGAGTTCCCCTATAACAATAAGTGCCCACTTTACATTTAATAATGTCCCAAGTCTGCCCCTTGTACAGCTCCCTTATACACAGCATGATGCTCCCTCACTGTATAGTACCACCCACACAGTATACTGACCCCTTAGTAGCTCCCAAACTGTTTGATGGCTCCAACACTGTATAATGACCCCACACTGTAATCTCCATACTGTATGATGGCCCCCTAGATAGCCTCCATATACAGTAGCATAATGCACCAAATAGTCCACAATATAGTTTAATGCACTCCACAAAGGCAGACTCTATAGCATAAGGCAGCCCCCATAGGCAGACCCTGTAATAAGGCAGACCCCATAGTCAGACCTTGTAATAAGGCAGCACCCCTATAGTCAGACCCTGTAATAAGGCAGCACTCCCATAGTCAGACTCTGTAATAAGGCAGCCTCCATAGTCAGACCCTGTAATAAGGCAGCCCCCATAGTCAGACCCTGTAATAAGGCAGTACCCCGATATGCACACCCTGTAATAAGGCAGCAGACCCTATAATAAGGCAGCACCCCAATAGTCACTCTGTAATAAGGCACCCCCATAGGCAGACCCTGTAATAAGGCAGCACCCCATAGTCACTCTGTAATAAGGCAGCCCCCATAGTCAGACCCTGTAATAAGGCAGCCCCCAAAGTCAGATCCTGTAATAAGGCAGCACCCTGATAGGCAGATCCTGTAATAAGGCGGCAGACCCTGTAATAAGGCAGCACTCCCATAGTCACTCTCTAATAAGGCAGTCCTCATAGTCAGACCCTGTAAAAAGGCAGCCCCCATAGTCAGATCCTGTAATAAGGCAGCAGTCCTGTAATAAGGCAGCACCCCTATAGGCAGACCCTGTAATAAGGCAGCCCCCATAGGCAGACCCTGTAATAAGGCGGCAGACCCCCATAGGCAGATCCTGTAATAAGGCAGCAGCACCCATAAAAAAATACTCACCTCTCTTCTTCCTGGTTCCTGCTCTGCTCCCGCTGATCTCCTGACAGCGGGTGCCAGGCAGTGATGTCATCACACCCGCTGTCAGTGTCGGCGATGTCAGATGCCGACACTGATAGGGGGATGATGGGAGAAGGAGCGCAGCGCTCCTTCTCCCATCAATGCGATCAGCTGTATCGGCTAAATGCCAGTACAGCTGATCTTCCGATGATGGTGGAGGCCCAACTGCTGGCACCGGGGCCCCCCCACCTGCTCAGGGGCCCCATAGCGGCAGAGCAGGGAGATCGATTCTCCCTGCTCTGCCGCAGAATGTAACTATATCGGCGCGCTACATGCGCCAATACAGTTACACCTGCAATCACAGCAGCCTCTGGATTCTTAGCTGGAGCCTGGAGTGTTCCTACTAATTCAGGGGCTGGATCCCCTACTGTGGCCAGGTCCCTCCACTGACGCTGGTCAGCCTGGAAACGAGTCCCAAGGGGGCCTCCGCACTTCCCTTGTCCCTGGAACCCCTTCTTTCTGGGAGCTTCATCCCCCTTTCAATTTTCTTGCTCTTTCTATGTCTGTCAGGAGCTGCAGTTCTGCACGTCTTTCCAGCTCCACTTCCTTTACTCCCACGCCTCAGACGTCTTCTCCTTTGGTCTCTCAGGACCAACCACTCTCACACACTCCTTCCCACCTCATTAACTCCTCCCCTTTTTCCAACCTTCTTTACCCACTCCCCAACACCGTTTCCTATCTAGACTGGGATGAGACCATCCTCCCTTAGGGTTCACCCAGATGCCCCGTCTAAACTGGTATCTGTTGGGTGCGAGTGTTAGAGTTCTGCACAAGGTGCACAAGAAAATAAAATGTTCCTCCACACCTTGGGCTTTGTTCACAAGTAGTGTTTTTGCTGCGTTTTTGCCCGTTTGCTTTGCTTTCAATGGTGAAAAAAACATTCTCCAGGAAGTGTAATTTTAAAGTTTTACTATCTTATCTAACCATGTGGTGTGTGAGACATGATCAGACACGTCCTGTTTAATTTATGAAAGAGGGTCTCTGAAAGTCACAAATTTTCTTTTTCAGGGCAATCAGGTGGCCCTCACTATTTGAAAAGGGCCATCAGGTGGCTCTTACTATTGTTAGAGGGATAGAAGTCGGCCCTCACTATTGTTAGAGAACCAGCAGGCATCTTCTAGACAGATGAGATCAAGATAGAGCTTTTTGGTAAAGCACATCATTCTACTGTTTAATGTAAATGGAATGAGGCTTAGAAATAAAAATAACACAGTAGTTAAAGACAAATATAGCAGAGGTTCAAATATATTTTGTGGTTATTTTGCAGTCTCTGGCACTGGGTGCCTTGACTGTGTGCAAGGCATCATGAAACGTAAAGATTCCTAAAGAATTTTGGGTCACAATGTAGTGCCTAGTGTCAGAAAGTTGGGTTTGCATCCTACAGTTAGGGCCAGAAATATTTGGACAGTGACACAATTTTCGCGAGTTGGGCTCTGCATGCCACCACATTGGATTTGAAATGAAACCTCTACAACAGAATTCAAGTGCAGATTGTAA
This sequence comes from Ranitomeya imitator, assembly GCF_032444005.1. Lineage (NCBI taxonomy): Eukaryota > Metazoa > Chordata > Amphibia > Anura > Dendrobatidae > Ranitomeya > Ranitomeya imitator. Next base: position 333,111,679 of record NC_091287.1, on the reverse strand, counting down.
CGTTTAATTTGAAGGGTTGAACAAAAATATCTGATAGAAAATGTAGGAATTGTACACATTTCTTTACAAACACTCCACATTTTAGGAGGTCAAAAGTAATTGGACAAATAAACATAACCCAAACAAAATATTTTTATTTTCAATATTTTGTTGCAAATCCTTTGGAGGCAATCACTGCCTTAAGTCTGGAACCCATGGACATCACCAAACACTGGGTTTCCTCCTTCTTAATGCTTTGCCAGGCCTTTACAGCCGCAGCCTTCAGGTCTTGCTTGTTTGTGGGTCTTTCCGTCTTAAGTCTGGATTTGAGCAAGTGAAATGCATGCTCAATTGGGTTTAGATCTGGAGATTGACTTGGCCATTGCAGAATGTTCCACTTTTTGGCACTCATGAACTCCTGGGTAGCTTTGGCTGTATGCTTGGGGTCATTGTCCATCTGTACTATGAAGCGCCGTCCAATCAACTTTGCAGCATTTGGCTGAATCTGGGCTGAAAGTATATCCCGGTACACTTCAGAATTCATCCGGCTACTCTTGTCTGCTCTTATGTCATCAATAAACACAAGTGACCCAGTGCCATTGAAAGCCATGCATGCCCATGCCATCACGTTGCCTCCACCATGTTTTACAGAGGATGTGGTGTGCCTTGGATCATGTGCCGTTCCCTTTCTTCTCCAAACTTTTTTCTTCCCATCATTCTGGTACAGGTTGATCTTTGTCTCATCTGTCCATAGAATACTTTTCCAGAACTGAGCAGGCTTCTTGAGGTGTTTTTCTGCAAATTTAACTCTGGCCTGTCTATTTTTGGTATTGATGAATGGTTTGCATCTAGATGTGAACCCTTTGTATTTACTGTCATGGAGTCTTCTCTTTACTGTTGACTTAGAGACAGATACACCTACTTCACTGAGAGTGTTCTGGACTTCAGTTGATGTTGTGAACGGGTTCTTCTTCACCAAATTAAGTATGCGGCGATCATCCACCACTGTTGTCATCCGTGGACGCCCAGGCCTTTTTGAGTTCCCAAGCTCACCAGTCAATTCCTTTTTTCTCAGAATGTACCCAACTGTTGATTTTGCTACTCCAAGCATGTCTGCTATCTCTCTGATGGATTTTTTCTTTTTTTTCAGCCTCAGGATGTTCTGCTTCACCTCAATTGAGAGTTCCTTTGACCGCATGTTGTCTGCTCACAGCAACAGCTTCCAAATGCAAAACCACACACCTGGAATCCACCCCTGACCTTTTAACTACTTCATTGATTACAGGTTAACGAGGGAGACGCCTTCAGAGTTAATTGCAGCCCTTAGAGTCCATTGTCCAATTACTTTTGGTCCCTTGAAAAAGAGGACGCTATGCTTACAGAGCTATGATTCCTAAACCCTTTCTCCGATTTGGATGTGGAAACTATCATATTGCAGCTGGGAGTGTGCACTTTCAGCCCATATTATATATATAATTGTATTTCTGAACATGTTTTTGTAAACAGCTAAAATAACAAAACTTGTGTCACTGTCCAAATATTTCTGGCCCTAACTGTAGGTCATGGGTCTTCCAGCAGGACAATGACACCAAACATACTTCAAGAAACACCCAGAAATACATAGTAACATAGTAACATAGTTAGTAAGGCCGAAAAAAGACATTTGTCCATCCAGTTCAACCTATATTCCATTATAATAAATACCCAGATCTACGTCCTTCTACAGAACCTAATAATTGTGTGATACAATATTGTTCTGCTCCAGGAAGACATCCAGGCCTCTCTTGAACCCCTCGACTGAGTTCGCCATCACCACCTCCTCAGGCAAGCAATTCCAGATTCTCACTGCCCTAACAGTAAAGAATCCTCTTCTATGTTGGTGGAAAAACCTTCTCTCCTCCAGACGCAAAGAATGCCCCCTTGTGCCCGTCACCTTCCTTGGTATAAACAGATCCTCAGCGAGATATTTGTATTGTCCCCTTATATACTTATACATGGTTATTAGATCGCCCCTCAGTCGTCTTTTTTCTAGACTAAATAATCCTAATTTCGCTAATCTATCTGGGTATTGTAGTTCTCCCATCCCCTTTATTAATTTTGTTGCCCTCCTTTGTACTCTCTCTAGTTCCATTATATCCTTCCTGAGCACCGGTGCCCAAAACTGGACACAGTACTCCATGTGCGGTCTAACTAGGGATTTGTACAGAGGCAGTATAATGCTCTCATCATGTGTATCCAGACCTCTTTTAATGCACCCCATGATCCTGTTTGCCTTGGCAGCTGCTGCCTGGCACTGGCTGCTCCAGGTAAGTTTATCATTAACTAGGATCCCCAAGTCCTTCTCCCTGTCAGATTTACCCAGTGGTTTCCCGTTCAGTGTGTAATGGTGATATTGATTCCCTCTTCCCATGTGTATAACCTAACATTTATCATTGTTAAACCTCATCTGCCACCTTTCAGCCCAAGTTTCCAACTTATCCAGATCCATCTGTAGCAGAATACTATCTTCTCTTGTATTAACTGCTTTACATAGTTTTGTATCATCTGCAAATATCGATATTTTACTGTGTAAACCTTCTACCAGATCATTAATGAATATGTTGAAGAGAACAGGTCCCAATACTGACCCCTGCGGTACCCCACTGGTCACAGCGACCCAGTTAGAGACTATACCATTTATAACCACTCTCTGCTTTCTATCACTAAGCCAGTTACTAACCCATTTACACACATTTTCCCCCAGACCAAGCATTCTCATTTTGTGTACCAACCTCTTGTGCGGCACGGTATCAAACGCTTTGGAAAAATCGAGATATACCACGTCCAATGACTCACCGTGGTCCAGCCTATAGCTTACCTCTTCATAAAAACTGATTAGATTGGTTTGACAGGAGCGATTTCTCATAAACCCATGCTGATATGGAGTTAAACAGTTATTCTCATTGAGATAATCCAGAATAACATCCCTCAGAAACCCTTCAAATATTTTACCAACAATAGAGGTTAGACTTACTGGCCTATAATTTCCAGGTTCACTTTTAGAGCCCTTTTTGAATATTGGCACCACATTTGCTATGCGCCAGTCCTGCGGAACAGACCCTGTCGCTATAGAGTCACTAAAAATAAGAAATAATGGTTTATCTATTACATTACTTAGTTCTCTTAGTACTCGTGGGTGTATGCCATCCGGACCCGGAGATTTATCTATTTTAATCTTATTTAGCCGGTTTCGCACCTCTTCTTGGGTTAGATTGGTGACCCTTAATATAGGGTTTTCATTGTTTCTTGGGATTTCACCTAGCATTTCATTTTCCACCGTGAATACCGTGGAGAAGAAGGTGTTTAATATATTAGCTTTTTCCTCGTCATCTACAACCATTCTTTCCTCACTATTTTTTAAGGGGCCTACATTTTCAGTTTTTATTCTTTTACTATTGATATAGTTGAAGAACAGTTTGGGATTAGTTTTACTCTCCTTAGCAATGTGCTTCTCTGTTTCCTTTTTGGCAGCTTTAATTAGTTTTTTAGATAAAGTATTTTTCTCCCTATAGTTTTTTAGAGCTTCAATGGTGCCATCCTGCTTTAGTAGTGCAAATGCTTTCTTTTTACTGTTAATTGCCTGTCTTACTTCTTTGTTTAGCCACATTGGGTTTTTCCTATTTCTAGTCCTTTTATTCCCACAAGGTATAAACCGCTTACACTGCCTATTTAGGATGTTCTTAAACATTTCCCATTTATTATCTGTATTCTCATTTCTGAGGATATTGTCCCAGTCTACCAGATTAAGGGCATCTCTAAGCTGTTCAAACTTTGCCTTCCTAAAGTTCAATGTTTTTGTGACTCCCTGACAAGTCCCCCTAGTGAAAGACAGGTGAAACTGCACAATATTGTGGTCGCTATTTCCTAAATGCCCAACCACCTGCAGATTTGTTATTCTGTCAGGTCTATTAGATAGTATTAGGTCTAAAAGTGCTGCTCCTCTGGTTGGATTCTGCACCAATTGTGAAAGATAATTTTTCTTGGTTATTAGCAGAAACCTGTTGCCTTTATGGGTTTCACAGGTTTCTGTTTCCCAGTTAATATCCGGGTAGTTAAAGTCCCCCATAACCAGGACCTCATTATGGGTTGCAGCTTCATCTATCTGCTTTAGAAGTAGACTTTCCATGGTTTCTGTTATATTTGGGGGTTTGTAACAGACCCCAATGAGAATTTTGTTACCATTTTTCCCTCCATGAATTTCAACCCATATGGACTCGACATCCTCATTCCCTTCACTAATATCCTCCCTTAAAGTGGACTTTAGACAAGACTTTACATAGAGACAAACCCCTCCTCCTCTCCGATTTTTACGATCCTTTCTAAACAGACTGTAACCCTGTAAGTTAACTGCCCAGTCATAGCTTTCATCTAACCATGTCTCGGTTATTCCCACTATGTCAAAGTTACCTGTAGATATTTCTGCTTCTAGTTCTTCCATCTTGTTTGTCAGGCTTCTGGCGTTTGCGAGCATGCAGTTTAGAGGATTTTGTTTTGTTCCAATCTCCTCACTGTGGATTGTTTTAGAAATGTTCTTACCTCCCTTCTGAGTATGTTTTCCTGGGTCGTCTTTGTTCGAGTCTAATGTTTTTCTTCCCGTCCCCTCTTCTTCTAGTTTAACGCCCTCCTGATGAGTGTAGCGAGTCTTCTGGCGAATGTGTGTTTCCCAGGTTTGTTGAGGTGTAGTCCGTCTCTGGCGAGGAGTCCATCATACCAGTAATTCACACCGTGGTCCAGGAATCCAAATCCTTGTTGTCTGCACCATCGTCTTAGCCAGTTGTTTGCATCAAGGATCCTGTTCCATCTCCTGGTGCCATGCCCGTCTACTGGAAGGATAGAAGAAAAAACTACCTGTGCATCCAGTTCCTTTACTTTCTTCCCCAACTCTTCAAAGTCCTTGCAGATTGTCGGTAGGTCCTTCCTTGCCGTGTCATTGGTGCCAACATGTATCAGAAGAAATGGGTGGACGTCCTTGGAGCTGAAGAGCTTTGGTATCCTATCGGTCACATCCTTGATCATCGCACCTGGAAGGCAGCATACTTCTCTTGCAGTTATGTCCGGTCTGCAGATGGCTGCTTCTGTGCCTCTCAGTAGTGAGTCTCCCACCACCACCACTCTTCGTTGCTTCTTGGCTGTACTTTTTGCTGTCACTTGTTGCTGTGTGCCCTTTTCTTTTTTGCTTGCTGGTATTGCTTCATTCTTAGGTGTGCCATCTTCATCCTCTACAAAGATTTGATATCGGTTCTTCAGTTGTGTGGTTGGTGATTTCTCCATGGTCTTCTTGCTTCTTTTGGTCACATGCTTCCACTCATCTGCTTTTGGAGGTTCTCTGACACTTTTTGCACCTTCTGTGACCAGTAGAGATGCTTCTGTTCTGTCTAGAAAGTCTTCATTCTCTTTGATGAGTTTCAAAGTTGCTATTCTTTCTTCCAGACCCCGCACCTTTTCTTCTAAAAGGGCCACTAGTCTACACTTCTGACAGGTGAAATTGGATTCTTCTTCTGGTCGATCTGTGAACATGTAGCACATGCTGCAGCTCACCATGTAGGTTGTCACATCTGCCATGTTGCTCCTAGATCCTGCTGACTTGCTGTGTGTTTTCCTTCTTGTGTAATCTACTCAGCCAAGCTGTCTTGCAATAATGTCCTACAGGCAAAAATTTGCGCGCCTTACGGCGCGCGGTTTGGTGATGCTTTCGAAGCAGCTGGTCCCGGCTGTACCCAACGATCTTCTAGCTTAGGGAGACTTCGCTTCTCCCAGAAGGCACCTGGAATATGCAAATTAGCCTCCTGAAGCTTGAATCCCTGGTTTGGTGATGCTTTCGAAGCAGCTGGTCCCGGCTGTACCCAACGATCTTCTAGCTTAGGGAGACTTCGCTTCTCCCAGAAGGCACCTGGAATATGCAAATTAGCCTCCTGAAGCTTGAATCCCTGGTTTGGTGATGCTTTCGAAGCAGCTGGTCCCGGCTGTACCCAACGATCTTCTAGCTTAGGGAGACTTCGCTTCTCCCAGAAGGCACCTGGAATATGCAAATTAGCCTCCTGAAGCTTGAATCCCTGGTTTGGTGATGCTTTCGAAGCAGCTGGTCCCGGCTGTACCCAACGATCTTCTAGCTTAGGGAGACTTCGCTTCTCCCAGAAGGCACCTGGAATATGCAAATTAGCCTCCTGAAGCTTGAATCCCTGGTTTGGTGATGCTTTCGAAGCAGCTGGTCCCGGCTGTACCCAACGATCTTCTAGCTTAGGGAGACTTCGCTTCTCCCAGAAGGCACCTGGAATATGCAAATTAGCCTCCTGAAGCTTGAATCCCTGGTTTGGTGATGCTTTCGAAGCAGCTGGTCCCGGCTGTACCCAACGATCTTCTAGCTTAGGGAGACTTCGCTTCTCCCAGAAGGCACCTGGAATATGCAAATTAGCCTCCTGAAGCTTGAATCCCTGGTTTGGTGATGCTTTCGAAGCAGCTGGTCCCGGCTGTACCCAACGATCTTCTAGCTTAGGGAGACTTCGCTTCTCCCAGAAGGCACCTGGAATATGCAAATTAGCCTCCTGAAGCTTGAATCCCTGGTTTGGTGATGCTTTCGAAGCAGCTGGTCCCGGCTGTACCCAACGATCTTCTAGCTTAGGGAGACTTCGCTTCTCCCAGAAGGCACCTGGAATATGCAAATTAGCCTCCTGAAGCTTGAATCCCTGGTTTGGTGATGCTTTCGAAGCAGCTGGTCCCGGCTGTACCCAACGATCTTCTAGCTTAGGGAGACTTCGCTTCTCCCAGAAGGCACCTGGAATATGCAAATTAGCCTCCTGAAGCTTGAATCCCTGGTTTGGGATGGAAACAAAGCACTGGAGAGTTGAGAAGTGGTAATTCCAGCTCCCGCAGTGTAAATTCTCCCACAACTGCCTCTTACATAGAGCTGCTACAGAGAAACTGTGACTGGACATATTGAATCAGTTACTTTAGCCTGCTTTGATGAATTTCTGAGATTGTAGCGCCGGCATACTAACCATCATGACTCCTGTCCTGGTCTATCTCCTCCTTCCTGGTCTGCAGCTGCCCGGGGTGCATGCACCACGTGCAGATCCCCAAGCACTGCACTTATAGCAAGTGCACACTTCCCATCTCAGGGGCTGCGCACTTCCTCCTAAAAATGTCCCTAGCCAATTGATGGAGGACATCTCCAGCATGGAGGTGCCTGTGCAAAGTTGTAAGTTTGATCCTAAACACTCTTGTTAATTCTCAGGCCCGGTGCTCATATTTCTGTATGCCTGCCTGTCTATCAGCAGTGCCTGCCAGCCTATCTACCAACTGTGCCCACCTGCCTGTCTGTCAGCCGGCCCAGCCTGCATCTGCCAGTACTCATCTCTATGTCAGCCGGTCCAGCTGCAACTGCCAAAGCTCATCTCCATGTGAGTCAATCCAGTTGCACCTGTCAGTGCTTATCTGTACATCAGCCAGGCCTTTCTGTATCTGTAGTTCCTGTGTTCTTACAGTGCCTGCCTGCATCTACTGTATCTTCCTTTGGGCCATGCCAGCTCCATGTTTATAGGGGGTCAGCTGCTATCTACTCAAGGTTAGTCCTGACTAGATTACTGTAATACATTATCCCTACTGCATAGTGGAGCGTTTCGCATTTACTGATATGGCCTGATATGGAGGAGACCAGGATTTTTTGCACTTACTGTACAAGTCTCCTGTCCCAGCTGTGAAATCTTGTATGCAGTGTGAGAACTCCCTACATGACGACTACCTGACAGCCCACAAGAAGGCACTGGATTATATGTGAATAGAATCCACTGACTCTTTTGGTTTCCAAAAATGTTCCCGCACCTAGAAGGTCGAGCATCAGAAAGCATTTTTTCCCATTACTAAGGAATGGGTCTTCTAGATAGATTGGTAAAGCGTATGCACTAAGTGCAAAGGATGCCAAAAATCAGAAGTAGGCATTCCAATACCCCTTTGAAGAGATGTAGTGAAGGGCCTCAGAATAATCTTTATTTTATTAATGATCTTTATTTTTATACTAGCTGAAGAGCCCGGCGTTGCCTGGGCATAGTAAATATCTGTGGTTAGTTATAGCACGTCACTTCTCTTATTTTCCCATCACGCCTCTCATTTTCCCAATCACATCTTTAATTTTCCCCCTCACATCTCTCATTTTCTCCCTCACACCTCTCATTTTCTCCCTCACTCCTCTCATTCCCCCCTAACACTTGTCATTTCGACCTCACATCTCTCATTTTCCGATCACTACACTATTTTCCCTCACTCCTCTCATTTTGCACTCACAGCTTTTCATTTTCACCTCACACCTCTCATTTTCACCTCAGTATATACAGTACATGTTTGTCATCTCCCTTATATATAGTATACACCTGTATGTCATCTCCTGTATATAGTATATACCTGTATGTCATCTCCCCTGTATATAGTATATACCTGCTGTGTGTCATCTCCCCTGTATATAGTATATACCTGTATGTCATCTCCTCCTATATATAGTATATACCTGTATGTCATCTCCTCCTATATATAGTATATACCTGTATGTCATCTCCTTCTATATATAGTATATACCTGTATGTCATCTCCTCCTATATATAGTATATACCTGTATGTCATCTCCTCCTGTATATAGTATATACCTGTGTGTCATCTCCCCTGTATATAGTATATATCTGTGTGTCATCTCCTCCTGTATATAGTATATACCTGTATGTCATCTTCTATATATAGCATATACCTGTATGTCATCTACTCCTGTATATAGTATATACCTGTAGGTAATCTGCTCCTGTATATAGTATATACCTGTGTGTCATCTCCTCCAGTATATAGTATATACCTGTATGTCATCTCCTCCTCTATATAGTATATACCTGTGTGTCATCTCTCCTGTATATAGCATATATCTGTGTGTCATCTCCCCTGTATATAGTATATACCTGTGTGATCTCCTGTATTAGACCTCGTTAACACGTTATTTGCTCAGTATTTTTACCTCAGTATTTGTAAGATAAATTGGCAGCCTGATAAATCCCAAGCCAACAGGAAGCCCTCCCCCTGGCAGTATATATTAGCTCACACATACACATAATAGACAGCTGCTGTATTTCCTATATGGTACATTTGTTGCTCTTGTAGTTTGTCTGCTTATTAATCAGATTTTTATTTTTGAAGGCTAATACCAGACTTGTGTGTGTTTTAGGGCGAGTTTCGTCTGTCAAGTTGTGTGTGTTGAGTTGTGTGTGGCGACATGCATGTAGCGACTTTTGTGAGATGAGTTTTGTGTGGCAACATGCGTGTAGCAACTTTTTGTGTTTCGAGTTGCATGTGACAGGTTAGTGTAGCAAGTTGTGTGCAGCAAGTTTTGCGCATGGCGAGTTTTGCGCGTGGTGAGTTTTATGTTTGGTGCCTTTTGAGTATGTGCAAGTTTTGTGTGAGGCAACTTTTGCATGTGTTCACTTTTTTCCCCATTATGTAGATAGGGGCAAAATTGTTTGGTGAGGGTGGTATATGTGTTCAAGCACGTGGTAGTGTGTGGCGCATTTTGTGTGTGTGTGTTCATATCCCATGTGTGGTGAGTATCTCATGTCGGGGCCCCACCTTAGCAACTGTACGGTGTATACTCTTTGGCGCCATCGCTTTCATTCTTTAAGTCCCCCTTGTTCACATCTGGCAGCTGTCAATTTGCCTCCTACACTTTTCCTTTCACTTTTCCCCATTATGTAGATAGGGGCAAAATTGTTTGGTGAATTGGAAAGCGCGGAGTTAAAATTTCACCTCACAACATAGCCTATGACGCTCTCAGGGTCCAGACGTGTGACTGTGCAAAATTTTGTGGCTGCAGCTGCGACGTCTCCAACACTTTTCATTTCACTTTTTCCCCATTATGTAGATAGGGGAAAAATGGTTTGGTGAATTGGAAAGCGCGGGGTTAAAATTTCGCCTCACAACATAGCCTATGACGCTCTCGGGGTCCAGACGTGTGACTGTGCAAAATTTTGTGGCTGTAGCTGCGACGGTGCAGATGCCAATCCCGGACATACACACACACATACACACACACACACATTCAGCTTTATATAGTAGATAGCGCTAACATATTCTTCAGCGCTTTACAGTTTGCACACCTTATCATCCCTGTCCCTAATGGGGCTCACAATCTAAATTTCTTAGCAGTATGTTTTTGGAAACATTTCTTTCCCATTATTAAGGAGCGGGTATACTAGACTGGTAATGCGCATGCAGTAAGTGCATAGGCTGAAAAACATTTACCCCTGGGGTAGTATACATATATATATATATATATATATATATATATATATATATATATATATACATATATAGATAAAAAAAAGAAAACAGCTTGCACGTGTTCACATTAGGAGTGCTGATTGGCTTTTTTTTCTATATACATATATATATATATCTATAATATAACGCTGGGAGCGTCACTCTGTCCGAAGCCTCTATAGACTGCGCTGGCGCAAGCGCCGGCGCAGTCTGGGCCTCACAGAGCGACGCTCCCGGGAGATCGCGGTGTGCGTTCACACTGAACGCACACCGCGATCTCCAACAGAGAAGCAGGGACCGCCAGGAGGGTGAGTATTGGCCATATTCACCTGTCCGGCGTTCCATCGCTGAGCGGCGCCATCTTCCCGGTCTTCGGCCTGTGACCTTCAGTTCAGAGGGCGCGATGACGCGCTTAATGCGCGCCGGCGCCGCCCTCTGACTGAACAGTCACAGCCAGGAGACCGGGAAGATGGCGCCGCTCAGCGCTGGAACGCCGGACAGGTGAGTATAGTAAGTGCTGGGGGGCCTGAGCTGGCGGCGATACCGGCACCTGACCCCCACAGCGCGCCGGTGTCCCCGCCTGCTCAGGCCCCCGGATGGGTGCAGCACATGACAGGATGGGGACGCAGGATGGAGACGCAGGATGGGGACGCAGGATGGAGACGCAGGATGGGGACGCAGGATGCGGACGCAGTACATACCAGGATGGGGACGCAGGATGGGGACGCAGGATGGGGACGCAGCACATACCAGGATGGGGACGCAGGATGGAGACGCAGGATGGGGACGCAGCACATACCAGGATGGGGATGCAGGATGCAGACGCAGCACATACCAGGATGGGGACGCAGGATGGGGACGCAGGATGCGGACGCAGCACATACCAGGATGGGGACGCAGGATGCGGACGCAGCACATACCAGGATGGGGACGCAGGATGCGGACGCAGCACATACCAGGATGGGGACGCAGGATGCGGACGCAGCACATACCAGGATGGGGACGCAGGATGGGGACGCAGGATGCGGACGCAGCACATACCAGGATGGGGACGCAGGATGGGGATGCAGCACATACCAGGATGGGGACGCAGGATGGGGACGCAGGATGGGGACGCAGCACATACCAGGATGGGGACGCAGGATGCGGACGCAGCACATACCAGGATGGGGACGCAGGATGCGGACACAGCACATACCAGGATGGGGACGCAGGATGCGGACGCAGCACATACCAGGATGGGGACGCAGGATGGGGACGCAGGATGCGGACGCAGCACATACCAGGATGGGGACGCAGGATGCGGACGCAGCACATACCAGGATGGGGACACAGGATGCGGACGCAGCACATACCAGGATGGGGACGCAGGATGCGGACGCAGCACATACCAGGATGAGGACGCAGGATGGGGACGCAGGATGGGGACGCAGCACATACCAGGATGGGGACGCAGGATGCGGACGCAGCACATACCAGGATGGGGACGCAGGATGCGGACGCAGCACATACCAGGATGGGGACGAAGGATGGGGACGCAGGATGCGGACGCAGCACATACCAGGATGGGGACGCAGGATGCGGACGCAGCACATACCAGGATGGGGACGCAGGATGCGGACGCAGCACATACCAGGATGGGGACGCAGGATGGGGACGCAGGATGCGGACGCAGCACATACCAGGATGGGGACGCAGGATGCGGACGCAGCACATACCAGGATGGGGACGCAGGATGCGGACGCAGCACATACCAGGATGGGGACGCAGGATGGGTGCAGCACATGACAGGATGGGGACGCAGGATGGGTGCAGCACATACCAGGATGGGGACACAGGATGGGTGCAGCACATGACAGGATGGGGACGCAGGATGGGGACGCAGGATGGGTGCAGCACATGACAGGATGGGGACGCAGGATGGGTGCAGCACATGACAGGATGGGGACGCAGGATGGGGACGCAGGATGGGTGCAGCACATGACAGGATGGGGACGCAGGATGGGTGCAGCACATACCAGGATGGAGACCATATACCAATATAAATGCTCGACACCCGGGCGTAGAACGGGTTCAATAGCTAGTATATATATATATATATATATATATATTAAAGAATGTTAGAAGTAGGCCTCTCAAAATTCTTAATGCAGGCATCATAAACACCCTTACCACCTTAACGACCGCCGATACACCTTTTAACGGTGGCAGTTAAGGGGACTTAAACTACAGCGCCATTAATTAATGGCGCTATGGAAAAAGTGTATAGCGCCCCCCAGAGTCGGATATTCTTTGGGTCTTGGCTACCGGGGGTTCTCCATGGGCACCGCCATCTTCCGGCAAAAAAATGGTGGGCGCATGCGCAGTGCGCCCGCCGTCCGTCACCCGGAAGATCTTTGGGGTCTCGGCTGCCGAGACCCCTTAGAACATGATCGGGGTCGTTTTTTACCGACCCCTGTTTTGTGATCACCAGTAAATAACCGTTTACCGGCGACCGCAAAAAAAAATGTGGTGTGTCATTCTCTGTCCTCTGATGTGATCGCACATCAGAGGACAGAGAAATAGGGGGATCAGGGACCCTGTTATACTTACCGATGTCCCTGGGTCCTCCTGCTTCTTCTCCTGGCTACCGGCATCTTCCTTGGGGAAGAAAATGGCGGGCGCATGCGCAGTGTGCCCGCCATGATCTGCCGGCCGGCAGAGGAAGATTCTTCCTCATGTTTTATTTTGGTCACTGTGAGATCCTATCACAGTGATCAAAATAAAAAAAATATTAAATAATCCACCTTTATCACCCCCTTAGTTAGGAAAAACTAATAAAATTAAAAAATATATGTATTTCCATTTTCCAATTAGTGTTAGGGCTAGGGTTAGGGCTAGGGTTAGGGTTGGGGCTAAAGTTAGGGTTAGGGCTAGGGTTAGGGTTAGAGCTAGGGTTAGGGTTGGGGCTAAAGTTAGGGTTAGGGTTGGGGCTAAAGTTAGGGCTAGGGTTTGGGCTAAAGTTTGGGTTAGAGTTGGGATTAGGGTTGGGATTAGGGTTTGGATTAGGGTTAGGGTTGGCATTAGGGTTAGGGTTGGCATTAGGGTTACGATTGGGATTAGGGTTAGGTTTGGGATTAAGGTTAAGGTTAGGGTTCGGATTAGGGATGTATTGGGATTAGGGTTAGGTTTGAGGTTAGAGTTGAGATTAGGATTAGGGGTGTGTTGGGTTTAGGGTTTTGATTAGGGTTATGGTTAGGGTTGGGATTAAGGGTGTTTTGGGGTTAGGGTTGTGATTAGGACTATGGATCGGGTTGGGATTAGGGTTAGGGGTGTGTTGAGGTTAGGGTTGGAGTTAGAATTGGGGGTTTTAACTGTTTAGGTACATCAGGGGGTTTCCAAATGAGACAGCCAATTTTGCGCTCAAAAAGTCAAATGGTGCTCTCTCCCTTCTGAGCTCTGCCGTGCACCCAAACAGTGATTTACCCCCAAATATGTGACATCAACGTACTAAGTACTAGTTGGACAACAACTTTTGGGGTCCAGTTTCTCCTATTACCCTTGCAAAAATAAAAAAAATTGGGGGCTAAAAAATGATTTTTGTGGAAAAAAAATGATTTTTTATTTTCACGGCTCTGCGTCAAACTTCTGTGAAGCACTTGGGCGTTTAAAATGCTCACCACACACCTAGATAAGTTCCTTGGGGGGGTCTAGTTTTCAAAATTGGGTCACTTGTAGGGGCTTTCTTCTGTTTAGGCACATCAGGGGCTCTGCAAACGCAACATAATGCCCGCAGACGATGCTCTGAAAGTCTGCATTCCAAAACGGCACTCCTTCCCTTCCGAGCTCTGCCATGTGCCCAAACAGTGGTCCCCCAGGGGTGCCGCTATCATGGGCAAGTTGAGCCCTTTGCTTCAGGCGGCAGTCATCACTGAAAGACAGGGGGCGGAATAGCGGCGGTCAGAACACCTGGTGCTGACTCTCCATAATCCCTGACATTTGCTGTCACTAGCGCGCCCCTGCTCACAACCCATGGTGTGCAATATCAGCTGGTCATCCCTGCACCTTGGCTGCTCTGTGCAAACAGGACCTGTGATGAGGTCACAGAAGGGGAGGAGTCAAGGGTCACATGATCGGGAACTCCAAGGATTGCAGGGCTCTGCTGTGTTGGTTGCCATGGTAAGTGTGTGTACGAGGTGTATGGAGCGGAGCCGTGCGTGTATGAGGTGTATGGAGTGGAGCAGTGTGTGTATGAGGTGTACGGAGTAGAGCCGGGTGTGTAAGAGGTGTACGGAGCGGAGCCGTGTGTGTACGAGGTGTATGGAGCAGAGCCGGTATGTATTAGGTGTACGGAGCGGAGCCGTGTGTGTATGAGGTGTATGGAGCAGAGCCGGGTGTGTATTAGGTGTACGGAGCAGAGCCGTGTGTGTATGAGGTGTATGGAGCAGAGCCGTGTGTGTATGAGGTGTATGGAGCGGAGCTGAATGTGTACGAGGTGTATAGAGCGGAGCCGTGTGTGTATGAGGTGAACGGAGCAGAGCCAGGTGTGTATGAGGTGTACGGAGCAGAGTCAGGTGTGTATGAGGTGTACATAGTGGAGCCGTGTGTGTATGAGGTATATGGAGCAGAGCTGTGTGTGTATGAGGTGTATGGAGCGGAGCCGTGTGTGTGAGGTGTATGGAGCGGAGCTGAATGTGTACAAGATGTATGGAGCGGAGCCGTGTGTGTATGAGGTGTATGGAGTGGAGCCGTGTGTGTATGAAGTGTATGGAGTGGAGCCGTGTGTGTATGAGGTGTACGGAGCAGAGCCGTGTGTGTATGAGCTGTATGGAGCGGAGCCGTGTGTGTATGAGGTATATGGAGCGGAGCCGTGTGTGTATGAGGTGTATGGAGCAGAGCCGGGTATGTATGAGGTGTATGGAGCGGAGCCGTGTGTGTATGAGGTGTATGGAGAGGAGCCAGGTGTGTATTTAGTGTACGGAGCAGAGCTGCATGTGTATGAGGTGTACGGAGCAGAGCCGGGTGTGTATGAGGTGTATGGAGCAGAGCTGCATGTGTATGAGGTGTACGGAGCAGAGCCAGGTGTGTATGAGGTGTACGGAGAGGAGCCAGGTGTGTATTCAGTGTACGGAGCAGAGCTGCATGTGTATGAGGTGTACGGAGCGGAGCCGGGTGTGTATGAGGTGTATGGAGCAGAGCCGGGTGTGTGCGAGGTGTATGGAGCGGAGCCGCGTGAGTACGTAGTGGAGCCTTGAGTGCAAGGCGTACGGAGCGCAGCCGTGTGTGTAGGAGTAACTATGTGTGGCTATTATACAGTATGGAGCATCATGTGGGACCATTATACAGTATGGAGCATCATGTGTGACCATTATACAGTATGGAACATTATTTGTGCCCATGATACAGTATGGAGCATCATGTGTGCCCATTATACAGTATGGAGCTTCATGTGTGGCCATTATACAGTACCGAGCATAATGTGTGGCCATTATACAGTATGGAGCATCATATGTGGCCATTATACAGTATGGAGCACTGTGTGGCCATTATACAGTATGGAGCACTGTGTGGCCATTATACGGTATTGAGCATAATGTGTGGCTATTATACAGTATGCAGCATCATGTGTGACCATTATACAGTATGGAGCATTATGTGTGCCCATTATACAGTATGGAGCACTGTGTGGCCATTATACAGTATTGAGCATAATTTGTGGCTATTATACAGTGTGGAGCATCATGTGTGACCATTATACAGTATGGAGCATCATGTGTGGCCATTATACAGTATGGAACACTGTGTGGCCATTATATAATACTAGATTGTGGCCCGATTCTAACGCATCGGCTATTCTAGAATATGCATGTCCCTGTAATATATGGACAATGATGATTCCAGAATTCGCGGCAGACTGTGCCCGTTGCTGATTGGTCGAGGCAACCTTTATGACATCATCGTCGCCATGGCAACCATTATGACATCATCGTCGCTGTGCCCGTTGCTGATTGGTCGAGGCCTGGCGGCCTCGACCAATCAGAGACGCGGGACTTCTACGTCGATGCTGTGCCGGTCGCTGATTGGTCGAGGCCTGGCGGCCTCGACCAATCAGAGAGCCGGGATTTCCAGGACAGACAGACAGACAGACGGAAAAACTCTTAGACAATTATATATATAGACTAGATTGTGGCCCGATTCTAACGCATCGGGTATTCTAGAATATGCATGTCCCCGTAGTATATGGACAATGATGATTCCAGAATTCGCAGCAGACTGTGCCCGTTGCTGATTGGTCGAGGCAACCTTTATGACATCGTCGTCGCCATGGCAACCATTATGACATCTACGTCGATACTGTGCCCGTCGCTGAATCAGAAATGTGGGATTTCTACGTCCTTTATGACATCATCGTCGCTGTGCCCGATTGTGGCCCGATTCTAACGCATCGGGTATTCTAGAATATGCATGTCCTCGTAGTATATGGACAATAATGATTCCAGAATTCGCGGTAGACTGTGCCCGTCGCTGATTGGTCGAGGCAACCTTTATGACATCATCATCGCCATGGCAACCATTATGACATCATCGTCGCTGTGCCCGTTGCTGATTGGTCGAGGCCTGGCGGCCTTGACCAATCAGAGACGCGGGATTTCTACGTCGATGCTGTGCCGGTCTCTGATTGGTCGAGGCCTGGCGGCCTCGACCAATCAGAGAGCCAGGATTTCCAGGACAGACAGACAGACAGACAGACAGACAGACGGAAAAACCCTTAGGCAATTATATATATAGACTAGACTGTGGCCCGATTCTAACGCATCGGGTATTCTAGAATATGCATGTCCCCGTAGTATATGGACAATGATGATTCCAGAATTCGCGGCAGACTGTGCCCATCGCTGATTAGTCGAGGCAATGTTTATGACATCATCGTCGCCATGGCAACCATTATGACATCATCGTCGCTGTGCCCGTTGCTGATTGGTCGAGGCCGCCAGGCGCGGGATTTCTACGTCCTTTATGACATCATCGTCGATGCTGTGCCGGTCTCTGATAGGTCGAGGCCTGGCGGCCTCGACCAATCAGAGAGCCAGGATTTCCAGGACAGACAGACAGACAGACAGACGGAAAAACCCTTAGACAATTATATATATAGATGGAGCATCATGTGTGGCCATTATACAGTATGGAGCACTGTGTGGGCATTATACAGTATTGAGCATAATTTGTGGCTATTATACAGTATGGAGCATCATGTGTGACCATTATACAGTATGGAGCATCATGTGTGGCCATTATACAGTATGGAACACTGTGTGGCCATTATATAATATGAAGCGTCATGTGTGGCCATTATACAGTATGGAGCACTGTGTGGGCATTATACAGTATAGAGCATCATGTGTGGCCATTACACAGTACGGAGTATCATGTGTGGCCATTATACAGTATGGAGCACTGTGTGGCCATTATACAGTATGGAGCATCATGTGTGGCCATTATACAGTATGGAGCACTGTGTGGCCATTATATAATATGGAGCATCATGTGGGGCTCATACTGTATGGAGCAATATATGGGGCTCATTATACTGTATGGAGCAATATATGGGGCATGTTATTCTGTATGGGGCGCTGTGCGGTGCCCACAATATTGTATGGAGCAATATATGGAGCTTATTATACTGTATGGAGCAATATATGGGGCTCATTATTATGTAAGGAGCACTGTGGTGCCCAGAACACTGTATGGAGGACTATACTGTCTGACCTATTGTACAATGTTCAATAGTTATCACTCATGTAATGTATGGGGGGACTGTATATGAGATGGGTGGGAGCCCTATAGGGGGGCTGTACTGTATATGTGTTTGGGGGGGCGCCGTTTTGAAGTTCGACTCAGGCAGCAGTGTGGCTATGTTCACCCCTGGGTCCCCCCCCCACATATGGACTATCAACGTACTCAGTATAAATTGCCCAATAAATTTTGGAGTCCAATTTATCCTGTTTCCCTTGTAAAAGTAAAAATTTGGGGGTAAAATATTATTTTTGTGGAAAAAATATGATTTTTTATTTTCATGGTTCTACATTTTAAACTTCTGTGAAGCAGTTGGGGGTTCATAGTGCTCACCACACATCTAGATAAGCTCTTTCGGGGGAATAGTTTCCAAAATGTGGTCACTTGTGGGGGGTTTCTACTGTTTAGGTACATCAGGAGCTCTGCAAATGCAACATGAACCCTGCAGACCATTCGATCAAAGTCTGCATTTTAAAACGTCACTACTTCCCTTCCGTGCCCCGATGTGTGCCCAAACAGTGCCCCCCCACACATGGTGTATCAGTGTACTCAGGACTAATTGGGTAACAACTTTTGGGGTCCAATTTCTCCTGTTACCTCTGGGAAAATAAAAAATTGGGGGCTAAAAAAATCATTTTTGTGGAAAAAATGTTTTTTTTTATTTTCACGACTCTGCTTTATAAACTTCTGTGAAGCACTTGGGCATTCAAAGTGCTCACCACACATCTAGATAAGTTCCTTGGTGGGTCTAGTTTCCAAAATGGGGTCACTTGTGGGGGGTTTCTACTGTTTAGGCACATCAGGGGCTCTGCAAACACAACATAACGCCCGCAGACCATTCTATCAAAGTGTGCATTCCAAAACGGCGCTCCTTCCCTTCTGAGCTCTGCCATGCGCCCAAATAGTGGTCCCCCCACATATGGGCTATCAGCGTACTCAGAATAAATTGCATAATACATTTTGTGGACCAATTTCTCATGTTACCCTTGAGAAAACAAAAAATTTCAAGCTAAAAAAATAATTTTTGGGGAAAAAAAGGATTGTTTATTTTCACGGCTCTACGTTATAAATTTTTGTGAAGTTCCATAATGGGTCTAGTTTCCAAAATGGGGCCACTTGTGGGGGGTTTCTACTGTTTAGGCACATCAGGGGCTCTCCAAACGCGACATGGCCTCCGATCTCAATTGCAGCCAATTTTGCATTGAAAAAGTCAAACGGAACTCCTTCTCTTCCAAGCTCTGCCATGCTCCCAAACTGTGGTTTCCTCCCACATATGGGGTACTCAGGACAAATTGCTCAACAACTTTCATGGTCTAATTTCTCCTGTTACCCTTGTGAAAATAAAAATTTTGGGGTGAAAAGATCATTTTTGTAGAAAAAAAATTGATTTTTTATTTTCACGGCTCTACGTTATAAACTTCTGTGAAGCACCTGGGGGTTTAAAGTGCTCACCACACATCTATAAAGTTTCCTTAAAGGGTCTAGTCTCCAAAATGGTGTCACTTGTGGGGGGGTTTCTACTGTTTAGGCACATCAGGGGCTCTCCAAACACGGCATGGTATCCGATCTTAATTCCAGCCAATTCTGCATTGAAAAAGTCACCTCATAAAGGGACAGTGGTCAGAATTGTAAAAATTGGCTCGGTCATTAAGTACCAAATTGGCTCTGTCACTAAGAGGTTAAAAAATGTATTACAAGAGTAGTATGATCAACCTGTTGATATGGTGGTGGAAGATGACCAAAAAAAGACAAAATCCTGAAACATATACCCATGTTTGGGTGGGAAGGGATACATGGGAATAGACCAGAAAAAAAAACCCTGGATTTGAGTTTATGTTCCACTGCTGTCATCCAGTGGTGTTGAGAAGTCTGGGCCAATCCAGCCTTTGTTAATTTTGATAAACAAAAGAAAAAAATGAAGTTCACTTACCCGTATATGCTGGTCACAATACTTTATTCGGACATGGTACAAAAAGTGCAGGGAGGGATGTGAAAAAAGCAGACAACGATCGTTTCGTGCCTCAGCACTTCAACGGGTCCAAACACTTTGTATTGCTCTTAATTTTGATAAACATCAGCATTTTTGGTTGACAGGCGGTTGCGCCTATCAGTTATAATAAACCCGGTGGCACTAAAAACCCATTCAGACAAAACGCTAGCAGCAGGGTAGGCCAGGTCCCCCAAGGTATAGAGAAACAGTTCATGCCACATGTCTAGCATCGATACACAATAGTTGTAAGGCACAGATGATGCTGGTACATTTGACAAGATACTCCTTCAACATCTTCCAGAACTTTTCCCTCCCTGTCAGAGTACCCCATGCATCGGGGCCTGTGCAATGGGAGGGTCTGAGAAAACTGTCCTAGACCTGTGATAGTGTTCCCCTGCCTCTGCTGCATATGGTGTATGTCTCCCTCATCTCTACTCTTTGGTTGTCCAAGGAACTGTGACATCTGCCACCAGCGTTGTCAGATGGGAATTCTTTTAATAATTCTTCAACTAGGGCCTTCTGGTACTGCAACAATTTATTAGACCTCTCCGCCATGGGAAGGAGAGATGGAGAGTTCTCCTTGTAGTGTGGGTCTACAAGGGTGACCAACAAATAATTAGTGAAGGTCAAAATGCACACAACACGAGGGTCACAGGAAAGGCAATGGAACATAAACTCAGCCATTTGTACCAGACTGCCAACAGCCAAGACTTCCCTGTCCCCACCAAGAGGACGACTGTCCATCTCCTCCTCCTCATCCTCTTCCTTGTCCTCCCTCTCCTCCTCGTATTCAGTCCATCCACACTGAACAGACGGGATGAAGGTGGTGTGGGTGCTACTACTTTAGCACTTTCAACCAGTTCCTTTTCCTCCTCCTCATTATCACCCAATCTGTGCTGAGAAGATGAGATGAGGCTGGGCAGTGTAGTATCACCCTGTATAGTTTCTTTCTCAACTTGGTCCCTCTGCAAAGCCTTCTCTTTAATTGTGAGCAGCGAGCGTTTAAGTAGACAGAGATTTGGGATGGTTAAGCATCATCGCCGCTCACCATCTTGGTCAAATCTTCAAAGTTTTGGAGAACCGTACAGATATCAGACATCCATTCCACTCATCAGCTCCTATGTGCAGAGGCTGACCTGAATACCTACGGGCATGTTGCAGCTGGTATTCAACTACTACTCTCTGCTGCTTACAAAGCCTTGCCAAAATATGTAATGTTAAGTTCCAACATCGCATACCAGTCGGTGAGCTTGAAGATGCAAACGCTGTTGCAGCACCGCCAGGGCTGCGGCAGCTGTGGCTGACTTGTGGAAATTGACACACACGTGGCATACTTTCACAAGTAGTTCAGGTAGATCTGGGAAGGTTTTGGGAAACTGCTTAACCACTAATTTGAGCACATGGACCAGGCATGGTATGTGTGCAAGGTTGCCAAGCTTAAGAGCCGCCACCAGGTTACGGCCATTGTCACACACAACCATGCATGGTTAAAGGTTCAGGGGTGATAGACACAGATCAGTCTGGTCTGTTAGACCTTTCATCAACTCTCCAACGGTGTGCGGTTTGTCACCTAAGCAGATTAGCGTCAGAAGATCCTGTTGCCGCTTGGCCAAGGCAGTGCTGCAGTGCTTCCAGCTTGTAACTGATGTTGATGTTTCAGAGATGGAGGGTGAGGTGCAGGAAATGCTCTAGAAGATGGGGGAAACCCTAAGTTAACCACAGCCCTCAATCCTTGGTGTTTGTAGCATGTGTTCCATCCCAGGGTCTAACTGGGCCCAGCTTTCACAGTGTTCACCCAGTGTGCCGTCAGAGAAATATAGCATCTCTGGCCACAAGCACTTGTTTATGTGTCCGTGGTTAAGTGAAACTTCCCAGTAACAGTGGTGGTCAGGGCACTGCTGATATTATGGGACTCGTGCTTGTGTAAAGAAGGGATGGCACACCAGGAGATATAGTGACAGCTGGGGACAGAGTACCAAGGGATGGCCTCTGACATGAGGTTGCGGAAAGCTTTTGTCTCCAGATACCTAAATGACATTTCCATGCAAGCAGTCTGGAAATGTAGCCATTTAGTATTGTGGCCTGTGAATGGGTGGCTGCGTATTTACTCTTGTGTTCCAAGGACTGGGATAAGGACAACTGATCACTGCGCTGGGACAAGGAAGTGGATGTGTTTGCTCATGGTGGTTGCAAGTGTGCAATGACAGGTGCACGGTGGGAGGTATCTTCATCGGCATCAAGGACAGGGGATTGGCATGCATGTAGAACAGGGGAAGAGGCAGTGGTGTCACCCGCAGACACTATTTTTGGACCCTGGTGTTTGGCCCAACTAGTTGGGTGCTTTGCTGTCATGTGCGTCAGATGCTGGGGTTGATCAGGCTGGTAGTTGTGCTGCCCCTGCTGATGCTGGCATGGCAGATGTTGCAAATTGCCTTTATTGGGTTAACTGGCCTGTCTTTAAGAAAATGCAAGACTTGGGAACACCTAACTCTTGACCTGGCAACTTCCCCTATGTTGTTGTGCTGGGGAACAGTTGCCTGCCTTGTGTCTCTGGCCACCCCACAGCCTCTTCCTGCCTGTTGTGATGTTGTGGAATCCCTCCTCCTGTTCGCTGCTGTCCTCGCTCTGCATGTCAGGTTCCCAGGTTGGGGCAGTGACCTAATCATCCACCACCTCGCTTTCCACGTCCACACCCTAGTCCTCCTCTTGACTTGCTGACTTAACAGCATCACTTGTTGGCAATTGTTGTCTCATCATCATCCACCTCTTGCGACAGCAATGGCATTTTCCCACCGTTGCCTTCTTTTGAGCATGGTTGTTCAAATATTTGGGCATCGCAACATGCGATTTCCTCATGTCACACTTGTAATGAGCAGAGTGAGCAGCCAGAATCTATAAATGGAAATGTGAACAGCTCTTAGGAGTGTCCAAGTGTGGGTACACTAGTCTCCAGGCACATAGCATGGTGGTAGGAAGGAGGATCAAAGTGAAGATTATGTGGTCCACAATCACGGATACTGAGACTGGACCATGTGGAAGACAGGGTGGTGCTGGAAAAGTAACTGGAAGCATTATCTGCTATCCATTTAACAACCTTCTCATAGTGGTCTGGCTTAAGAGTGGTGTTACGCGGCTCCTGCAAAATGTGACAGAAAGCTAGGTCGACATCATGTGTTTTTTGTGCTCCCACACCAGGCAGAGTTTTACCTTTCCCACGGCCTCAGCCTCTGCGCTCATCATCAGCATCAGGACCACTTCCCTGTCCCTTACCATATGCCTTGCCCATTTTAAATTACACATGATACATCCATGTTGAGAAAACCTTACAGGATTAGTATTGCAGGAAAATGTGCCCACCTCAGATGGACTTGTTGTCAGTACAGAAGCAATATAGCGATGCTATTGCTAACCAACAAAGTCTGGCTGTATTCTTTTGACACTCAAGTGGTGTACTATAAATGGTGTATAATATTTCACTGCTGAAAACAGTTGGCAGGATTACTAGCACAGAAAAATTTGCTCACCTCAGATGGACTTCTTACACTGCAGGAGTATTATAGTGATGCTATTGTTAATCAACGAAGTCTGGCTTTTTACACAAAGGCACATCTGACGCAGTATAAATGGCATATATTTCCCTGCTCAGAAAAATTTGCAGGATTAAGAGCAAAAAGAATGTTATTAGCTGTGAGAACTTGAACGATTTTTGATATGAGTTGCAGCAGAAAGTACGTGCAAATAACTCTATCCTGTCCTACACTATCCCTTCAGCACAATCTCTCCCTAAGGCTGGAGTCACACTCAGCGTATGAAAATATGGTCCGTATATTACGGCCGTAATACGCTGAAAAGTCCCCAAAATAGTGGTCTGTAGCTCCTCCGTAGGCAGGGTGTTTCAGCGTTTTTTGCGCATGGCATCCTCCGTATGTAATCCGTATGGCATCCGTACTGCGTGTTTTTCTCGCAGGCTTGCAAAACCGACATACGGCTATACAAGGGATCCATGTGTTAAAAAAAAAAAAAAAAACATATATACTGTCTATATATATATATGTATATATATATGTCAGTAGACACATATATGTATATATATTATTACTTCATACAGCGCTAGATAGCTTTAAAGCCGGTAATTCAATTGCCGGCTTTTGCTATCTCCTTCCTAAACCCGACATGATATGAGTCATGGTTTACATAAAGTAATCCATCTCATATCACCATTTTTTTTTTGCATATTCCACACTACTAATGTTAGTAGTGTGTATGTGCAAAATATGGGCATTCTAGCTATTAAAATAAAGGGTTAAATGGCGGAAAAAATTGGCGTGGGCTCCCGCGCAATTTTCTCCGCCAGAGTAGTAAAGCCAGTGACTGAGGGCAGATATTAATAGCCTGGAGAGGGTCCATGGTTATTGCCCCCCCCCCCCTTGGCTAAAAACATCTGCCCCCAGCCACCCCAGAAAAGGCACATCTGGAAGATGCGCCCATACTGGCACTTGGCCACTCTCTTCCCATTCCCCTGTAGCGGTGGGATATGGGGTAATGAAGGGTTAATGCCACTTTGCTATTGTAAGGTGACATTAAGCCAAATTAATAATGGAGAGGCATCAATTATGACACCTATCCATTATTAATCCAATACTAGTAAAGGGTTAAAAGAAACACACACACATTATTAAAAATTATTTTAATGAAAAAATCACAAAGGTTGTTGTAATAATTTATTCTACGCTCAATCCACTCACTGAAGACCCTCGATCTGGAACAAAGTCAAAATAATAAACCAACAATATACATACCTTCCGAAGATCTGTAAGGTCCAACGATGTAAATCCATCTGAAAGGGTTAAAATATTTTGCAGCCAACTTTCCTAGAAAGCTCCCAGGCTCGAGTTCATAAGAGGGCGCCCTCTGCTGGTTGTCCTCATATGAACTCGAGCCTGGGAGCTTTCTAGGAAAGTTCCCACGATCTAGGGACAACCAGCAGAGGGCGCCTCACCGCAAATGCAGGTAAATATAGGTCATTGACCTACTTTACCTTCATTCCCTGGGGTTTTGCAGCAAGGAGCAGCGCTGCATTAGCAGAACTCCTGGCTGCAAAATATTTTAACCCCTTCAGATGGATTTACATCGTTGGACCTTATAGATCTTCGGAAGGTATGTATATTGTTGGTTTATTATTTTGACTTTGTTCCAGATCGAGGGTCTTCAGTGAGTGGATTGAGCGTAGAATAAATTATTACAACAACCTTTGTGATTTTTTCATTAAAATAATTTTTAATAATGTGTGTGTGTTTTTTTTAACCCTTTACTACTATTGGATTAATAATGGATAGGTGCCATTATTAATTTGGCTTAATGTCACCTTACAATAGCAAGGTGGCATTAACCCTTCATTACCCCATATCCCACCGCTACATGGGAATGGGAAGAGAGTGGCCAAGTGCCAGAATAGGCGCATCTTCCAGATGTGCCCTTTCTGGGGTGGCTGGGGGCAGGTGTTTTTAGCCAGGGGGGGGGGGGGGCCAATAACCATGGACCCTCTCCAGGCTATTAATATCTGCCCTCAGTCACTGGCTTTACTACTCTGGCGGAGAAAATTGCGCTGGAGCCCACGCCAATTTTTTCTGCCATTTAACCCTTTAATTTAATAGCTAGAATGGCCAAATTTTGCATATACACACTACTAACATTAGTAGTGTGAATTATGCAAAAAAAATGGTGATATGAGATGGTTTACTGTATGTAGGTTTAGGAAGGAGATAGCAAAAGCCGATAATTGAATTACCGGCTTTCTGCTATATCGCGCTGAATGAAATATTAATATATATATATATATATATATATATATATATATATACTGTATATGTGTCTCACTGACATTATATATACAGTGGGGCAAAAAAGTATTTAGTCAGTCAGCAATAGTGCAAGTTCCACCACTTAAAAAGATGAGAGGCGTCTGTAATTTACATCATAGGTAGACCTCAACTATGAGAGACAAACTGAGAAAAAAAAATCCAGAAAATCACATTGTCTGTTTTTTTAACAATTTATTTGCATATTATGGGGGAAAATAAGTATTTGGTCAGAAACAAACAATCAAGATTTCTGGCTCTCACAGACCTGTAACTTCTTCTTTAAGAGTCTCCTCTTTCCTCCACTCATTACCTGTAGTAATGGCATCTGTTTAAACTTGTTATCAGTATAAAAAGACACCTGTGCACACCCTCAAACAGTCTGGCTCCAAACTCCATTATGGTGAAGACCAAAGAGCTGTCAAAGGACACCAGAAACAAAATTGTAGCCCTGAACCAGGCTGGGAAGACTGAATCTGCAATAGCCAACCAGCTTGGAGTGAAGAAATCAACAGTGGGAGCAATAATTAGAAAATGGAAGACATACAAGACCACTGATAATCTCCCTCGATCTGGGGCTCCACGCAAAATCCCACCCCGTGGGGTCAGAATGATCACAAGAACGGTGAGCAAAAATCCCAGAACCACGCGGGGGGACCTAGTGAATGAACTGCAGAGAGCTGGGACTAATGTAACAAGGCCTACCATAAGTAACACACTACGCCACCATGGACTCAGATCATGCAGTGCCAGACGTGTCCCACTGCTTAAGCCAGTACATGTCCGGGCCCGTCTGAAGTTTGCTAGAGGGCATTTGGATGATCCAGAGGAGTTTTGGGAGAATTTCCTATGGTCTGATGAAACCAAACTGGAACTGTTTGGTAGAAACACAACTTGTCGTGTTTGGAGGAAAAAGAATACTGAGTTGCATCCATCAAACACCATACCTACTGTAAAGCATGGTGATGGAAACATCATGCTTTGGGGCTGTTTCTCTGCAAAGGGGCCAGGACGACTGATCCGGGTACATGAAAGAATGAATGGGGCCATGTATCGTGAGATTTTGAGTGCAAACCTCCTTCCATCAGCAAGGGCATTGAAGATGAAACGTGGCTGGGTCTTTCAACATGACAATGATCCAAAGCACACCGCCAGGGCAATGAAGGAGTGGCTTCGTAAGAAGCATTTCAAGGTCCTGGAGTGGCCTAGCCAGTCTCCAGATCTCAACCCTATAGAAAACCTTTGGAGGGAGTTGAAAGTCCGTGTTGCCAAGCGAAAAGCCAAAAACATCACTGCTCTAGAGGAGATCTGCATGGAGGAATGGGCCAACATACCAACAACAGTGTGTGGCAACCTTGTGAAGACTTACAGAAAACGTTTGACCTCTGTCATTGCCAACAAAGGATATATTACAAAGTATTGAGATGAAATTTTGTTTCTGACCAAATACTTATTTTCCACCATATTAAATAAATTGTTAAAAAAACAGACAATGTGATTTTCAGGATTTTTTTTTCTCAGTTTGTCTCCCATAGTTGAGGTCTACCTATGATGTAAATTACAGACGCCTCTCATCTTTTTAAGTGGTGGAACTTGCACTATTGCTGACTGACTAAATACTTTTTTGCTCCACTGTATATATACCTATTCTATGTGTACACATTTATTATACGTATTCTATTGTAAGCTGTCAGTGTGATTTTACTGTACACCGCGCTGAATTGCCGGCTTTTCTCTCTAACAGCGCTGCGTATTTCTCGCAAGTCACACTGCTGGTCCGTGTGTAATCCGTATTTTTGGGGCTTCCATAGACTTTCATTGGCGTTTTATTTGCGCAATACGGTGACAAACGCAGCATGCTGCGATTTTATACGGCTGTAGAAAGCCGTATAATACTGATCAGTAAAATACGGCAGATAGGAGCAGGGGCATAGAGAATAATTGGGACATTTGTTTTGCGAGTTTTACGGACGTATTTTCTGCGCTCATACGTCCGTAAAACTCGCTAGTGTGACGCCGGCCTAAGTGTTCTGAATTCCGCTCTTGGGCTCCCTCCGGTGGTTGTAAGTAGTATTTTTGTGACTTCTGCTGTTGGCTATATTAGTCTGGCCTTAGCCCTCATTCAATGCCAGTTGTCAATTGTTCCAGCCTGGAGTCATTGCTCTTTGGATTTTCCTGACACTCTGACCAGTTCTGCTAAGCTAAGTCCTTGCTTGTCCTTTGCAGTTCACTTTTGTGGACTTTGTTGTTCAGTACTGTCTTTGTTTTTGCTCTTTTGTCCAGCTTATCAGTATGGATCTATTCAGCTAAGCTGGAAGCTCTGGGCAGCAGAGTTTGCCCTCCACACCTTTAGTTAGGTTAGGGACCAAAGAAAACAACCACAAAGTCCATATATGAGAAAATATATATAAAGAAATCTTTATTAATTTAAGAACAATATAACTGGACAATACAGAATAAAGCAAATGGGACAAAGTACCACATGGTGCGCACATATGCCTCACCAGTATGTAAAACACCACAGGCACACGCAGGGCTGCCACTAGAAATTTCGGGGCCCCATACTGGCAAAATTTTCGGGGCCCCCTTGAGACTCCGCCCAGGCTCCACCCTAGCCCCGCCTCCAGGCTCCACCCCTCGAACTGTCCACAGTCCCACCGCTCTCTCTTGGAAAAACTCCACTTCTCACCAATCACACATTAACAGTTCCCATCACCAGATCACACATATAGCAGGCAGCTTTTGTTTTGGCCAAAAGATTTTTTAAGCCGCCACCATAACACGGTAGACACTTTTGGCCGGGCCCTACTCTGCTGTAACCTATTAAATATTTGTTAAAATATGCAATACAATTTAGGTATATTTTTATTTATTTTTCAATTTTTAAAATGCCCAATAATATCACATAGAAGGAACAAATACCACAACACCATGACCAGACCACATATTACCACCACAGTGATCGAATAATATCACATACAAGGAACAAATACCACAACACCATGTCCAGACCACATATTACCACCACATAGTGACTGAATACTACAATTCTGATCAGTAATTTTTAAAAAAGCACCATACTATCACCATAAGTGCCATTATACACAGGAGATCTGTACTTAGTATGCAGTGTCTGTGTACAGATAATATAGTGATCACTAGTGAAATTATACACAGGAGCTCTGTATACAGTGTATAGTGTCAGTGTATAGGTAACACACTGACTCACCAGTGACGTCTCTAGGTGAAGTCCTTCATCTTTCATCCAGCACAGACCGCCATCATTTCATCCAGCCAGGACTTCTCTCTGCAGGAAATAACACAGTTATCTCGAGCTCCGCTTGCAGAACACATTACTTAATTTTTCACAACTTCTACATTACACCACATGAAGAAGGCGACATAGTATCACTCTATACAGTAACAGGACCGCCCCCCATTTAAAAAAGTATACTCAAAAAATAAAATAAATACATCACTGCAGTAATAATATCCCTAAATTAGCCCCTATGGTATTAATAATATCACCCAGCCTGGCCCCGTGTGTCTCATTCCTGGCGTCAGCCAGATATTCTCCCATCCTGCCCTCATGAGTATCCATTCTACCCCATAAGATCTCCTTATCCTGCCCCATATGATCGCCCCATGTGATCTCTCCATCCTGCCCCATCTGTCTCCATCATATCCATCCTGCCCCATGATCCTGCATGATCTGTCTCCAATTCTGCCCCCAGTGTCTCCAATCATGCCCCATGTCTCCATTCTGCCCCCTATGTCTCCAACCATGCCCCCATGTCTGCAATCCTGACACTTGTCTCCAATCATGCCCCCTGTGTCTCCATTCTGCCCCATCTGTCTCCAATCCTGCCCCATCTGTCTCCAGTCATGCCCCCATGTCTTTCATCCTGCCCCGTGTCTCCAATCATGCCCCGTATCTCCATTCTGCCCCGTGTCTCGCATTCTGCCCCTGGGTCTCACAGTCTGCCCCTGTGTCCAGCATTCTGCACCTGTCACTGTGTCCAGCATTCTGCCCCTGTCACTGTGTCCAGCATTTCTGCCCCACTGTGTCCAGCATTCTGCCCCAATGTCCAGCATTCTGCCCCTGTCACTGTGTCCAGCATTTCTGCCCCTGTCTCCAGCATTCTGCCCCACTGTGTGTCCAGCATTCTGCCCCACTGTGTGTCCAGCATTCTGCCCCACTGTGTGTCCAGCATTCTGCCCCACTGTGTGTCCAGCATTCTGCCCCACTGTGTGTCCAGCATTCTGCCCCACTGTGTCCAGCATTTCTGCCCCTGTGTCCAGCATTTCTGCCCCTGTGTCCAACATTTCTGCCCCTGTGTGTCCAGCATTCTGCCCCACTGTGTCCAGCATTCTGCCCCACTGTGTGTCCAGCATTTCTGCCCCTGTGTGTGTCCACCATTCTGTCCCACTGTGTCCAGCATTTCTGCCCCTGTGTCCAGCATTTTTGCCCCACTGTGTCCAGCATTTCTGCCCCACTGTGTCCAGCATTTCTGCCCCTGTGTGTCCAGCATTCTGCCCCACTGTGTCCAGCATTCTGCCCCACTGTGTGTCCAGCATTTCTGCCCCTGTCTCCAGCATTCTGCCCCACTGTGTGTCCAGCATTCTGCCCCACTGTGTGTCCAGCATTCTGCCCCACTGTGTGTCCAGCATTCTGCCCCACTGTGTGTCCAGCATTCTGCCCCACTGTGTGTCCAGCATTCTGCCCCACTGTGTGTCCAGCATTCTGCCCCACTGTGTCCAGCATTTCTGCCCCTGTGTCCAGCATTTCTGCCCCTGTGTCCAGCATTTCTGCCCCTGTGTGTCCAGCATTCTGCCCCACTGTGTCCAGCATTCTGCCCCACTGTGTGTCCAGCATTTCTGCCCCTGTGTGTGTCCACCATTCTGTCCCACTGTGTCCAGCATTTCTGCCCCTGTGTCCAGCATTTTTGCCCCACTGTGTCCAGCATTTCTGCCCCACTGTGTCCAGCATTTCTGCCCCTGTGTGTCCAGCATTCTGCCCCACTGTGTCCAGCATTCTGCCCCACTGTGTGTCCAGCATTTCTGCCCCTGTGTGTGTCCACCATTCTGTCCCACTGTGTCCAGCATTTCTGCCCCTGTGTCCAGCATTTCTGCCCCACTGTGTCCAGCATTTCTGCCCCACTGTGTCCAGCATCCTGCCCCCATTGTGTCCAGCATCCTGCCCCACTGTGTCCAGCATTTCTGCCCCACTGTGTCCAGCATTTCTGCCCCACTGTGTCCAGCATTTTTGCCCCACTGCGTCCAGCATTTCTGCCCCACTGTGTCCAGCATTTCTGCCCCACTGTGTCCAGCATTCTGCCCCAGTGTCCAGCATTCTGCCCCACTGTGTCCAGCATTTCTGCCCCTGTGTCCACCATTCTGTCCCACTGTGTCCAGCATTTCTGCCCCACTGTGTCCAGCATTTCTGCCCCACTGTGTCCAGCATTTCTGCCCCACTGTGTCCAGCATTTCTGCCCCACTGTGTCCAGCATTTCTGCCCCACTGTGTCCAGCATTTCTGCCCCACTGTGTCCAGCATTTCTGCCCCACTGTGTCCAGCATTTCTGCCCCTGTGTGTCCACATTTCTGCCCCACTGTGTCCAGCATTCTGCCTCACTGTGTCCACCATTCTGCCCCACTGTGTCCGGCATTTCTGCCCCTGTGTCACTGTGTCCAGCATTCTGCCCCACTGTGTCCTCCATTCTGCCCCTGTGTGTCCACCATTCTGCCCCTGTGTGTCCACCATTCTGTCCCACTGTGTCCAGCATTTCTGCCCCACTGTGTCCAGCATTTCTGCCCCACTGTGTCCAGCATTCTGCCCCACTGTGTCCACCATTCTGCCCCACTGTGTCCGGCATTTCTGCCCCTGTGTGTCCAGCATTCTGCCCCACTGTGTCCACCATTCTGCCCCTGTGTGTCCACCATTCTGCCCCTGTGTGTCCACCATTCTGCCCCACTGTGTCCAGCATTTCTGCCCCACTGTGTCCAGCATTTCTGCCCCTGTGTGTCCACCATTCTGCCCCACTGTGTCCACCATTCTGCCCCACTGTGTCCACCATTCTGCCCCACTGTGTCCAGCATTTCTGCCCCACTGTGTCCGGCATTTCTGCCCCTGTGTGTCCAGCATTCTGCCCCACTGTGTCCACCATTCTGCCCCTGTGTGTCCAGCATTTCTGCCCCTGTGTGTCCATCATCCTGCCCCCCGGGCCCCCCTGGATCGCAGCAGCTCTCAAAGAAAAAAAAAAAACACAACTTCTTACCTGGCCAAGCTCCAGCGCCGGGTGAAGCTCCCTCTCCAGGCTCCACACAGACGCACTCGCCGCCGGGCCCGGCGGCTGACAATGACGTCAGACGCCGGCGACGCCGGCGAGTGCGCACTGCGGCCCTATTCAGCCGACAGCCTCAGACTGGCTGGCGGCTGTTAACTATTGACGTGCGGGCGCGGGCCCGCACGTCAATAGTGTGCCGCTGCCGCAGCGCCTGCAGGGGGGGCCCGGTGACCAGATGAGACGGGGCCCGATGCGGGCCCCCTCTGCTCACCGGGCCCCATACGCCAGTCACGGCTGTCATGCCCTGGGCACACGGAGTCAGGGAAGGGAAGCACCTGCATATAAATATGTGACAGTTCACAGAGGATCCGAGGCAGACCGCAATGTAAATCACCATCCGGCATAATATAGGTGGCGGTAGAAATCACTTAACTAAAAATGAGTAGTCATAGTGACCGAGGATCCCTGCCTCACCAAATGGATACAGCCTGAATCTAATTAGATCAAAGGCAACCAAGCCACGGCGGTAACAAACCAGCAGATATATAGAGCCGATCTTACCTCAATATAGAAAGCAGTGTGCCGACCTTCCCAGAGTCCGTGTGCCCACCCCGACGAGCATTTCGGTCGCACACCTTCTTCAGGGGACATGGTGAAATGATGTCTAGCATGCGGTTAAATACCATCCCATCCCGGAAGTGTTTTACCACAAACCGGAAGTAGAACTCCGTTGCCGTAGGAACTAAAATACAGCGTCCCCACCGCAATAGTGCAGCGTGTCACACACAGGTGCACACAGGAGCAGCGGTGATCAGAGCCATGTCAGGGAACCGCCCGGAAACGCGCCACCCACCGGATCATCACAGGGCCCTGTGTGACCGGACGGTGGACACGTCGCTGAACGGACACCAGCCGGATAGAAAAAAGAGAAGTGCGCATGCGTACATCTGCATAGTAACTAAAGCCGCCGCATCTATGCTAAGAAAATGCAGCAGGGGAGAACTAAGAGGGAGGTGGAAAAAGGGAGGGATGGCATCTTCATATTAATAAGCTACCAACAAGGACATAAACCACAAGCAAAGAAAATAAAAATAATATAACAAGCTGATACATGGATGAAAAGTTTAACATAGTATCTGGATCACATTAGTACCTATAGTAGAACAACCGCACTCAGATTCCATATGAGAGCCGATTCCAATAGAAGAACACGCCATATAAATGTGGCCTTAACAAATAGAAAAGGCCCCCAACGGGAGCCATGTGTGGCCGGTATCAAAACGCGCAAGAGCTGACACAAAATATAAAAAATATAAGCAGAATTGTCAAAATATAATACTGGCTATGGGGGATACTGAATATATGTATACACCAGGACACCACTAAAAGTAGTATATATACTGGAAAAAGATCGTATCACCGATAGATGCTTCCAAATGATGTCATAGGTGTCATCAGACATCAGGGGAAGTAGACACAAACGACACTGCCGCAGGAGAATCAATACTTAGGGAGGACACATTCCATTATGTAACAAAGAACATCACTTCTTTCCACGTATTAAGTCCACCCCAGCTTGAAAAGTCCATTAGTATTAGCCATCCAGCATCGATTAGATACCACTTCCAAACTCCAATGTCCAGTATATATCCGCCAGCCAGAAAAATGGTACAGACTCGCGTCTTCAGATAACTTCATCCATCCATCCGCAAGAAAAATAATAAATAGAAAAAAAGACATCAACACAAAACCTAAATATAAGAAAGAGAAAATGAATAAAAACACAATGAAAAAACATAAAAAATTTAAAAACACGACACACCGGTGGAGCGTGAGGTATAAAATATAGAATGTGCAGCGGGCGGTGATCACAAAAAGGGTGAGAAGCTCAAATTCTCGTTCAATCCATGTGGATGAATGGTGCCCAAAGTCCAGATCCAGCAGGACTCAAGTTGAGCCAGCCGCTGTGAGATGTTCCCTCCACGTATTCCCAAGTCAATGGCGTCAATGCCTCTGACACGCAGTAATTTGCTGTTGCACTCATGATGGAGCGTGAAGTGTCTGGGTAATGTTTTGAGGAGGGCTGCGTCCCCCTGGTCGCCGGCCGCCTGGATGCCACGCACATGCTCCCTGACCCGAATCTTCAATTGACGTGTGGTAAGACCAACGTAGATCAGGGAGCATGGACACGTGGCATAGTAAATTACCCTAGTAGTGGTGCATGTGATTGACTTTTTAATTTTATAGTTCTTATGACCGGAAGCAT
Source organism: Ranitomeya imitator (assembly GCF_032444005.1). Lineage (NCBI taxonomy): Eukaryota > Metazoa > Chordata > Amphibia > Anura > Dendrobatidae > Ranitomeya > Ranitomeya imitator. The sequence goes on along the minus strand of NC_091287.1, from coordinate 333,077,204 downwards.
CCGAAAAGGAATCACATTGGTCGATGTTAACACAGGCGACACAGCGACCACAGGGCCTACAGCCCCCCCGAAATGGGACATCATTCAAGAAAGTCCTATTAGGGCCCCCTTTATAGTGACTATTTACCAAATGGTCGCGTAGGTTCTTAGAGCGCCTAAATGTGATGGCAGGGCTTGAGGGGAGGATTTTGGCTATTGTTGGATTGGTCATAAGAATTGGCCATGCCTTCTCAAGTGTGGTCCGTATGGATGCTGAGCATGTATTAAAATCGGTGATAAATCTCACCACTCCTGATTCTTTGGTGTTGGTAGTGTTCCGAGATAGCAATGTATTTCTATCGGACCATTTCGCCCTATGATAGGCCCTTTTTATAGCTCGATGGCTATAGCCCCTCTCAATGAATCTTTGCTTGAGTTTATCAGCTTCTACCTCAAAAAAGGCCAGTGAAGAACAGATGCGCCATAAACGTAAAAACTGTCCCACGGGCACAGACCGAATCATGTGGGACGGGTGTGAGGAGGAGGCATGTAGTAGCATATTGGACGAGGTAGGCTTACGGTAGATATTGGTACTGATATTGTCTCCAATATCTCTCCGGAGGACAACATCTAGAAATTCCATTTCATCCGGATGATGTTTAACCGTCAGCTGAATGTTCATATCATTATGGTTAACACCCTCAAAGAATTCCTCAAGAGCTAAGGAGGTACCCTGCCAGATAAGGAAGACGTCGTTGATGTACCGCGTCCATGAAAGGACGCAGTCCACCGACGACGGCTGCCCATCCGAAGTGGCCTCCTGAGCTCCAGTGAACACCAGGTAGCCACGTAGCTCCACCCCTTCCTGGGCAGGCCAGCTTCTATGGCACAGTGGGTCCATAAATCCACGTGAGCCACCATTGGGCGTAACATCAAAGCTATGGAATTTCTTCTGATAACATAACAGTAGGCCTGTCTACAGTTTACATATGGGTTGCAAAGATTGGCATTGTAATAGCTACTTGCTATATTTATTTACAAAGTAAGTGCGCATAGGAGTTTAAAAAGTCTAGGCCTAGTTACATGTAATATTAGATCAAATACCAATGCTTTTGTGTAACACATACAGGTGGTGCAAATTGATTTGCAGAATCTGGTCCAGAGGCCATGACATAAATGTCGGGTAGGGACCCTGCAAACTGTCTCTTACCTTCAAGCATCCGGGCTCTTCTTTTGACTTGCTGACCTTGGACGACATTTCATGTATGTCATGTCACAACTATGACATTGTGCCAGGTCGGCTATTCAAAGGCGGAGCCGAGGATGCCATCAGGTAAGATGTATTTCATAGATCTCCTTATGGCAGGAACAGATTACTGATGTGGATGCTGAACAGCTCCTGCAAATTTATAGTCACTAATAATAACTAATAATAGTTAGAATTTATTAAAGGGGTTGTCTAGCCCTTTTTTATTGTATAAACATGCCCAGTCTGGGAAAAAAACACATACTCACGTACCAATCAACCATCACTCTACGAAAGCACTGAGTGAGTACCCCATTAGTTTGCTCACTTTCTTTTCTGGAGAGGATGACTCATAACCACTGCCCTAGCGTTGTGCACCACACTTTTCACGTGAGTGTGTACCACAAAGGCAGCAACCCCTGAATAGGCGGGCAAGTCCAGGTTGGTTCCATCCCTTTGATATTAAATAATGGATAATTACTCAGGCACCGTGAAGGATAAACTAGTTTGATCTGTGTTCTGGTCTCTTTGTCTCTATTAGTTGGTACCTATTAAGATTTTCTGCATTCTTCTTTATTATTAAAATGCTGTGTGTCTAACATAATATTGCTGTGTGATATTATTGAGCACACAACTCATTGGTATACACATCAGGATTGTACAAGATTTCCTTTTTCGAGTACGTCTTTCCATTGTCTTCTAGACTCCACAGTTTTTGTATTTGGCCACTGCTTGGAAATAATGATCTTTTTATGTACCCAACATATAACAATGTAGCAGCTCATCAAAACAACGTGATTCTGATCTGTTTTTCTTTTCTATTTTTACGTATCCCAAGACATTTCTATTGCTAGTAATTCTTCTCTGTTTGATTTACACATCTTAAGTTACCGGGTTTTCACTATGTGAAATGAAACAATGAATGTGAATGACCATCATTCTTATCACCTGATGCAAACCAGTAGAAAGGAGGCAAAATAAGGATATTGGGTGAATTTTCGATTCACCACACAAGAGGGAGAAATAAGAGGCACCTCGCAATCTTCTAGTTGTCATAGAAACAGCTTAATCCAGTAGACAACCTGAAATCCATTCATAATATCCATGTTTTCTTCCATTTTAATGTCAAGTCATTAAACCCCAACATAGCTTACAATGCAGAAATGCTAATCGACAATACTCTCTTCATGACAATCATAAATTAAACTGTATCAAGGTCGTGTCTCGCATGGAAAAATAGGCAAAATTCTAATTACTGCTCTTCCAATTCCTTAGATGATGAATTTAAAATTAATATTAAAAATAGGTAATATCTGTATCACAACAAACACCAGTGCGGGTATAGACAAGGTCCTTCACCTTTATTAGCTCGTTTAACGTAATATACTAGAAATATCTAGCAATGGAAGACAAAATGAAATATTAACACCATATTTAACTTTACGCTATTTGATTTTTTGAAGTAGGTCATACCTGAAAACATCAAGGGTTGTCTATAAGGATTATCTGGATTAGACCACCTCTTCATATGTGTCCTATAAGGGCATGCAGAGGAATAAAGGGGGATCTCGCTAGGGGCCAAACTATTAGTCAGAGCTGAAAGGTGCATATAACGCACAGCTTTTAGCTCTCGAGGACCATAGCCAATTGATTTTACCTTATGATATCTGAATCTTCATCTCCTCTAAAACCCTAGAAGAGAAGTTTTCCAACTACTTTCCGTGAGGCCTAAGCACATGTTGTTAATATCTAACTTAAAAGAAAAATCATTAAATAAGGAATTGGTGACAAAAGCTACATTCACTTGAGTTTATAAGTTTAGCTAAAATGAAAAGTGTTGCTCACATTTAAAAGGCCTTGTCTCATAACAAGGATTACTGGCCATATCTCCTGGGAGGGCATATTGAAGTTATTACGTAGAGGGAGATCCCCCAGTCAGATCCTCCTTTAAAGGGAACCTGTCACCCCCAAAATCGAAGGTGAGCTAAGCCCACCAGCATCAGGGGCTTACAGTATCTACAGCATTCTGGAATGCTGTAGATAAGCCCCCGATGTAACCTGAAAGATGAGAAAAAGAAGTTAGATTATATTCACCTGGGCGAGCGGTCCGATCCGATGGGTGTAGCGGTCCGGGGCCTCCCATCTTCTTACAATGACGTCCTCTTCTTGTCTTCACGCTGCGGCTCCTGCGCAGGCGCACTTTGTCTGCCCTGTTGAGGGCAGAGCAAAGTACTGCAGTGCGCAGGTGCCAGGCCTCTCTCACCTTTCCCGGTGCCTGCGCACTGCAGTACTTTGCTCTGCCCTCAACAGGGCAGACAAAGTACGCATGCGCCACTGCCTCAGCGTGAAGACAAGAAGAGGACGTCATCGTAAGAATATGGGAGGCGCTGGACCGGACCGCGACGCCCATCGAACCAGAACTGGACCGGGACCGCCCGTGGGTGAGTATAATCTAACCTCTTTTTCTCATCTTTCAGGTTACATCGGGGGCTTATCTACAGCATTCCAGAATGCTGTAGATACTGTAAGCCCCTGATGCTGGTGGGCTTAGCTCACCTTCGATTTTGGGGGTGACAGGTTCCCTTTAGGTAGCTAGAGTGGAGAGTATCTTAAGAAGAGCAACTCTCACTCCGGCTGACCCATAGTGACCATTATTACAGCTAAAAGTTATCTCCCTATCTTATATGCACTCCTTTCTATGAACATTACAGGGAGGAAATAAGGAGCAGAGCCATCTGTATTCAGCCTCCCTTTACAGACAGGACAAAGGTGTAGCCTGGAGATGTGAATAACTCATTGGACCTAAGTATGCAACACTAACTCTTCAAATGTCTTCCACCAGGAACCATAACATTTACAAATTGACTGCACTAAACTAGCAAGAAACCTTACATAAACCCCTTTACTGCTCTATAACATCAGGGAGTGTGGAATTAACCTCCTCACTATCCTTGATCGTCAGGTATGATAATAACATTAGGCCCTTCACTCCCTTAAACTACCAAGGATACTGACATTAGGGCAGCACGGTGGCTCAGTGGATAACACTGCAGCCTTGGAGTCCTGGGTTCTAATCCCACCTTGGACAACATCTGCAAGGAGTTTGTATGTTCTCCCTGTGTTTGCGTGGGTTTCCTCCGGGTTCTCTGGTTTCCTCCCACATTCTAAAGACATACTAATAGGGAATTTAGATTGTAAGCCCCATCGGGGACAGCGATGATAATGTGTGCAAAACTGTAAATATGTTAGCGCTATATAAAAATAAAGATTATTTATTATTATTACATTAATGCATTCACTTGCCCACATCGCCAGATAAAGATATGTTAGGCCACTTACTGACCTAGGCCACCAGGGACACTAATACTAACACCTTTATGACAATTAGCTGCTGGACATGCTGTCATTAGCCCTTTTACAGCCCTAGACCCCAGAGTTACTGACACTAAGCTTTACTACCATAAAAAAAACAAGGATGCAGTCATTAATGCCTTTAAAGTTATAGACCACTTAGGATAGAGAGGATATCCACTTGACAACCATAGAGAACCAGGGATGCAGGTTAAAACCTTCACTACACTGGACCTGAATGCTGTTTAATACTATTTATTGAATGCTAACTGTGAATATTTGGCTTCTTTATTGCTAATTAGTAGTGCACGTTAAAATGTATTTTCCACAGTTCTCTATTGCCGAGCAAAGTAGTGCCCTGGTGCCTAACTCTCCCACTCTCTAGCTACAAAGGCTTACAGTGATCATTGATCCCATCACTTTAGAGTACTGCCATCATTCTATGTTGCCCTATGGTAGAAGTCTGCTCCACTAAAGTATACTATTGTATCTTGTGGTTAATGGAGCCGATCGCCGATAACTGCTACTGTTCAGACGCGGGCGGCGTCATCTTGAAGGAGGACATTTTTATTTCTTCTCTAGCAAGATGGCGCCACCGGAGTATGCACAGTAGCAGCAATCGGATCACCTCTATATACACCGATAGCTGCTACTGCGCATGTGTGACAGGGGACATTTTAAAATAGATTTTTTATACTACTCAGGAAAACATATATCACATTAGCTGCACATTAAACATGCGATTATGCTGCAGCGCAGGGACCACAGCCAGCGCCTGTCTGCAGAAAGGTTTTTTTAAAGTATGTACATATATTCATCATGCAAACTAGGGGGCAGGTCAGTGAGAGATCAGTGGTATGTCAGCAGTCTACATTATGAATATCTAATCAGATCACCACATGGAGACCTCCCCACAGGCCACTCCGGGCACAAGCATATCATTAACTCAAAAATGAAAATAAAGATTAAACAACAACCACAAGATGAATTTCATCAACCAAGGTATCATTTTAATCAGTATCACGGCACCAACCTGACACTGTCTGTAGGTTATTGTGCACAATCCTGCAAACAGGTTCCCTTTAAGGACCTTTGATGAGGTCACCAAAAGTCCTTTAACTACAGGAGTCTATTGGAACTAAAGAGGAGAGAGGCTGGTATATACTGTAGGACATATACATGTGTACAGTATGTGCAGTGTGTGTGTGTGTGTGTGATATGACATGATTATCTATATATATAATTGTCTAAGGGATTTTCCGTCTGTCTGTCTGTCTGTCCTGGAAATCCCGCGTCTCTGATTGGTCGAGGCCGCCAGGCCTCGACCAATCAGCGACAGGCACAGCGACGATGATGTCATAAAGGACGTAGACATCAGCAACGGGCACAGCGACGATGATGTCATAATGGTTGCCATGGCGACAATGATGTCATAAAGGTTGCCTCGACCAATCAGCGACGGGCACAGTCTGCCGCGAATTCTGGAATCATCATTGTCCATATACTACGGGGACATGCATATCCTAGAATACCCGATGCGTTAGAATCGGGACACAATCTAGTATTTGAATAAATGTGGATTGTTGTCCATGGAAAAAAGACATATCCTGGAAAAGAAGCCCTAACACATCTTTTGGAGCAAATAATAACATAAGACCCTATCTATTTTTTAGAGAAACATGGTAGTAAAACATTCCTGTTTCTATTCTATGCTGCCTTCATAGAGAGCAAGATAATAAAGTTACAGATTTTTAAAAGTCAGCTTATTCACTGAGAAACTAAGAAGTAGATTTTATCCAAGGAAGTAACTGATCCAACCAGACTGTAGATCCCACCCTAATAGGTCACCAAGAAATGTAATTCCAGCAAGATAACATAGGACAGGAAGGATTGAATTAGCATGGTATGTTCAATATTAAACATTTGGGAGGCATCCAAATGGGAGTAATGCTCCATAAGTTTAACGTGTACACTTCTTTATACCAATGCAACTTAAGCACGCATTTGGATGGAAATGAAATACAAGGTAAATTTGCTCATAAAGCAAATTTATCGTATATTTTTGTGTGCGCAAACTCTTACAATATATTACCATGATTAACATGCTTTCTCAATCTATCCTGATGAATGGGCTGAAGCTCCAGACAAAAAAAGACGACATAAGCATAAAGGTCTTTGGAGAAAATTATAATCATTAGTGTGATTATGTATTAAAAGGTTTCTTAAATCACATATCATAAGTACTATACGAAATTATGTTCGATAATGTGTAAACCCCTGCAAATAAATTAATCTACAGTAGGTTGCATTTTTAATAATAATAAAAAAAAAAGTAACAGGCTCTCGCTGTTTAATATCGTCTGGAGGATTATCTAGAGAAATATCTTGGATAATTTCTTTTCCCCTTTCTCTGCTGCATTGGAGTTTCTAATTACTCCTTTGTGTTTTGTGCACAGCAGAGATTTTGGCTGTGAAAACAGTATAAAATGCACTGTGTATTTATGACCCCGGTTGGACCCCAAGCTGTTTCATAGCTTTGTCTTCATGCCAGACAGTCATTTCATCCTGTTATGTCAAAATCTATAGTCTGCTTCCCATCAATTCCTGTATCTCTATATAAACTTTCAATGCTATAACTATACAAACATTAGACATATGAATACATCACTGAGTATCGGCAGTGAGATCTCTAGAACATTAAAATAAGTAATTCTAGAACGCATATATATATATATATATATATATATATATATATATATCTGATGTAACACAGCACAAAGTTTAGCCTTGCATGATATAGAAACATTCTGCTTGCCAGTGGCGCAACTAGAGTCCAATGGGCCCCGGGGCAAGACTTGGACCTCCCACAATGTTGGTTATATGTATGGGCCCCTGTAGCGTTCTAAATCCTAAAAGGGCATACAAGTTGCACTTCCTCCCCCATTATGTAGTAATATTCCTAATGGTCCCCATCTGTGGAGAAACGGGGTCAGTGGGTGCTCTCGTCCACTGGCCCGACTGTCTTTAGCAAGACTGCATGGACCACGGCTCATACCACTGAACGCACGCTCTATCTCCCAGTGGGCAATACACTACACAGACCACACAGGGTTAAGGTAAAACAGTGTGGCAATACTTTATTGAACCACAACACACCATAGTAAACAGAACAATCCCAGCATGGCTGGAATCGCTTGATTACATGGGCGCATATAAAAGATCACTGCGCCTCCACGTATTTCCAGTATGAGATGATGTCAGATCTCCCAGGGTCACTATTTCACCTGTGATACACACACAAAGAAGAGGTAACGACAAGCATAGAGAGATGACCAAAAACTGTCCATAGAGTCCATACACGGTCCAAAGCCACAAGGGCGCATATAAAAGATCACTGCGTCTCCACGTATTTCCAGTATGAGATGATGTCAGAGCTCACAGGGTCGCTATTCCACCTGTGATACACACACAGAGAAGAGGTAACGACAAGCATAGGGAGATGACCAAGAACTGTCCATAGAGTCCATACATGGTCCAAAGCCAGTGGACACGAGTCACCACCTGGCTTATCTGACCATCTCCATTGACCCAGGTGACCAGCGGGTCCCAAACCTGGCTTTCTCCAAACATATCTATGGTTCAGGGATGGTCACTGGATCAGATCTGTGTCCTCCCAACTGGAGCCGAAAACCCCTAGGTTGTTTCCTATAGAAGTATAGATCAGTGTCCCTCGTGATAGTGCCATGATGAATTGGCTGCAGTCCTTTCTCTTGTCTGTTGGGTGGTTGGCAGAATGTCTGGCTGATAGCTCTGTGTTACTTCCATCTGCCAGGATGTGATCTCTGAGTCTTTTTATACCCAAGACATGTAAGCTATTTTTAGAATTACCCAGGGTCCTTCAGTCCAACATCAAGATAAGGTAAACAATGGTGATGGGATTAAGTAGCACTATTAGCATATAAGCACACATCAATAAACAAAACTTAACACACCCTATGTACAGTCACTATTACAGACTAAAGGTACCGTCACATTAAGCGATGCTGCAGCGATATAGACAACGATGCCGATCGCTGCAGCGTCGCTGTTTGGTCGCTGGAGAGCTGTCACACAGACAGCTCTCCAGCGACCAACGATGCCGAGGTCCCCGAGTAACCAGGGTAAACATCGGGTTACTAAGCGCAGGGCCGTGCTTAGTAACCCGATATTTACCCTGGTTACCATTGTAAATGTAAAAAAAAAAAACACTACATACTTACATTCCGGTGTCTGTCGTGTCTCTCGCCGTCAGATTCCCGCACTGACTGTGAGGGCTGGCCGTAAAGCAGAGCACAGCGGTGATGTCACCGCTGTGCTTTACGGCCGGCGCTCACAGTCAGTGCGGGAAGCTGACGGTGAGGGACGCGACAGACACCGGAATGTAAGTATGTAGTGTTTGGTTTTTTTTACATTTACAATGGTAACCAGGGTAAATATCGGGTTACTAAGTGCGGCCCTGCGCTTAGTAACCCGATGTTTACCCTGGTTACCAGTGAATACATCACTGGATCGGCGTCACACACGTCAATTCAGCGATGTCAGTGGGTGATCCAGCGACGAAATAAGGTGCTGGCCTTCTAGCTCCGACCAACGATGTCACAGCAGGATCCTGATCGCTGCTGCGTGTCAAACACAACAATATCGCTATCCAGGACGCTGCAATGTCACGGATCACTATCGTTATCATTGTTAAGTTGTTCAGTGTGAAGGTACCTTTACACAGTATGTTAGATAGTATATCAGTTGGCAAGTCTGTCTTCTTGACCCACCAGACATAAACACTTAAATTCACAAGCCAATATACAGATAAAAGCCAGTTCTTTTGGTTTTGCAAAACCATGGTTGTCTGGCAAATTAAGATACAATCTGGTTTCTTCACACCATCTTATGCTCCTTCCTGGTATATACGTCCCCATCCTGGGCACAAGGTAATATATATGTTCCCCACCCTGGTCCTCATATGGGCCACAGTGGGCTATATATACACAGGGCCGTATTTAGAGTTTATGCTGCCCTAGGCACTTTTAGCACTGCCTCCCCCTTTGGTTGGTATGACACTATCGGCAGTGACTTTGGCAAGAATCGCTGTTGTGAAAATAGACTTTTGCAGCAGATCGGGCAGTTTTTTCGCATCTGCCGCGTAACAGATCACTTACGGCAACACTGCGCTCGGCCTCATTCATTCCCTATGGGATTTGCAGTACTTGCTGTGATCTGGCAAATGCGGTACCATACTTCCCAACTCTTGAAGGGAAAGAGGTATAAAGGTTGCGGCGCATGTAGTGTGCCGCGGCAAATTTTAGGCCGCGCCTCTGACCACACCCATTTCACAACTAGTCACACCCATATCCAAGTCCCAACCACACCCATTTAGCACTGATCACACTGTTTCATATACAATAATTATAACAAAAAAAAATATGGCCACACAATGCTCCATACTGTATAATGGCCACACATGATGCTCCATACTGTATAATGACCACACATGATGCTCCATACTGTATAATGACCCCACATAATGCTCAATACTGTATAATGGCCACACACGATGCTCCATACTTTATAATGGCCACACATGATGCTCCATACTGTATAATGGCCACACAGTGCTCCATACTGTATAATGGCCACACATGATGCTCCATACTTTATAAGGGCCACACATGATGCTCCATACTGTATAATGGCCACACAGTGCTCCATACTGTATAATGGCCACACATGATGCTCCATACTGTATAATGACCCCACATGATGCTCAATAGTGTATAATGCCCCCCTCCCATCTTGTATGCATGGCTCATCTTCCTCCCATCCCATGTGCATGGCTCATATCCCCCCGCGTATGCATGGCTCATAATTCCCCCCCGTATGCATGGCTCATATCCCCCTATACATGGCTCATAATTCCCCCACCTCCTGTATGCATGGCTCATAATTCCCCCCCTGTATGCATAGCTCTAAACCCCTGCCTTCCTGTATACATGGCTCATATCCCCCCCATCTCTTGTATGTATGACTCATATTCCCCCCTATGCATGGCTCATCACTCCACCCCCCTATGCATGGCTCATCACTCCACCCCCCCATGCAAGGCTCATCACTCCACCCCCCCTAGGCATGGCTCATCACTCCACCACTCCCCTCCGCTCCCCGCTCCTTCTCCCATCTTGCATGGCACGGGCGGCTTACCGTCCTCCGTCACCCCCCTGTCCTCTGTCCCTCATACTCACCTGTCAGCTGTCTCACACCGAGCGGGCGCGCCGACATCCCTCCGGCTCTGTCCCGACTACCGGCACACAGGCGCAGCACCTTCTTCCTGCGTGAGCGGTCACGTGATACCGCTCATGAAGGCTTATGAATATGTGCATATTCATGAGCCTTAATGAGCGGTACCACGTGACCGCTCACTCAGGACGCGCTACAGAAGCTGAGACCAGGCATCGCTGGAGCAGGGTGAGTATCATCTTCAAGGAGGGTGGGGGAGGGCGGGGGGCGGCGGTCGGAGGGTGGGTGCGAGGCTGAGCGGGGGGTGGGCGGTTGTTGGGGCGGTCGGGAGGTGAAAAAAAAAAAACCTTGCTCACTTGCTCAGGTGCCGCCCCCGCATCGTCCCCACCCTAGGCACATGCCCTCGAGTGCCTAGTGGCAAATACGGCCCTGTATATACATATGTCACCATTCTCGTATATATGTCCCCCATCCTGGTATATATGTCCCCCATCCTGGTATATATGTCCCTCATCCTGGCCACATTGGGTTGTATAAACATATGACTTCCATCCTGGTATAGATAATTTTTCACTACATGACACTATGATGCAGGAATTATGATGTGACAGCAGTACGTACACTCATGGTACTGGTACTGTATGCAAATAATATTGCAGCAGTTTTTTTGTTTTGGAATTTCAGGTTTGTTTTCAGAGTGGGCTGTTATGTGTGTACATGAGGAATAACAAAATTATTTGAGTTGTACCCTAATTTTGTCACCATTTTTCTCTATTTCAATTGTCTCTGAGCTGGTGGGAGGTGACTAGCTGCTATGATGTCTTTTGCACACAGCACACACAGAGGGATTCCTACTTTTCTTTCTCTTTAGCACACACATAGAAGTAGCATCAGCTTTGCAGATATTATACAGTGGTACTGAGCTGTGGAGCAGTTGCAGTTCCATCTGTCTGCGCATGTCAGTGCCTGCCTATCACTCACAGTGTTGAGAACTCCTCATTCCTCCTCTTCCCCCTCATTTCCATGGAATATAATTGGAGCTGTAACCTGAAACCTTTCTGTGCTACCAGCCCATCATTGCTTTGACAATATGAATTTAAGCAGTTTTGTTTCTCATAGTCGGTTCAGGAAACAGATGAAGAAATGGCTCATAAGTGGATAAAGAATCAGATTCTCTAATAGGACACATTACTAGTGTTGAGCATTCCGATACCGCAAGTATCGGGTATCGGCCGATATTTGCGGTATCGGAATTCCGATACTGAATTCCGATACTTCCCGCGTATCGGATACCGGAATCGGAAGTTCCCAGAATTCAAATTGAACGCAGCAGCCAATGAGGAATGAATGAAAGTGTGGGCACATCCTGTTTAGCATGGTGGGCATGTAAGTACTGGCAAGGCTTGGATTGGCTGCTGAAATGATGTCACTCTGCACTATAAAAAAGCGCTGCCGCCATTTTGCGCTCACTCTGCTGTGATTTCAGTTAGGGACAGGACGCTGTGTTCTAACTGAGGGCCAGTTGAGCTAGCTAATTGCTTTATTTTCCTTTCCAAAGGCTAATTTAGCAAAACGCTGTGTGTTCTTCACTGTTCACCTTGCTCTTGCCTTGCAGCGCTGTTTTAACAGCGTTCTGCAAGGTCTCTGTGTGTGTGTGTGTGTGTGTGCAGCTCACTCTGTAGTCTGTGTGCAGCCATATACCCGGTTGTATTCAGCTCAGGGGGGGTTCACACTGCCTCACACAGTTGTTCTTTTTTGCTCTTAGTGCAGCCTGCTGCACATTTTTTCTCAAATTTCCTATTAGTGTTTTTCCACCAGTCTCCAGCTCTATTGTGGAAAAACACTACATAGGATAACCTAGAGGGGGGTTTTTGGGCCTTGCAGCGCCGTTTACGGCTGTCTGCACGGTCTCCGTGTGAGCCCAGCTCGCCCTGTAGTCTGTGTGCAGCCATAGCCGGTTGGATTCAGCTCAGGGTTCGTTACTGGCTCATACCTTGAGAAAAATTTTCCTTTTTTTCAAATAGTGCAGCCTGTTTAAAATTTGAAAAAAAAAATTCCTATTAGTGTCTTTCCACTCGTATCCAGCTAAATAGTGGAAAAACACTATATAGGATAACCTAGAGGAGGGTTTTTTGGCCTTGCAGCGCCGTTTACGGCTGTCTGCACGGTCTCCGTGTGAGCCCAGCTCGCCCTGTAGTCTGTGTGCAGCCATAGCCGGTTGGATTCAGCTCAGGGTTCGTTACTGGCTCATACCTTGAGAAAAATTTTCCTTTTTTTCAAATAGTGCAGCCTGTTTAAAATTTGACAAAAAAAATTCCTATTAGTGTCTTTCCACTCGTATCCAGCTAAATAGTGGAAAAACACTATATAGGATAACCTAGAGGAGGGTTTTTTGGCCTTGCAGCGCCGTTTACGGCTGTCTGCACGGTCTCCGTGTGAGCCCAGCTCGCCCTGTAGTCTGTGTGCAGCCATAGCCGGTTGGATTCAGCTCAGGGTTCGTTACTGGCTCATACCTTGAGAAAAATTTTCCTTTTTTTCAAATAGTGCAGCCTGTTTAAAATTTGAAAAAAAAAATTCCTATTAGTGTCTTTCCACTCGTATCCAGCTAAATAGTGGAAAAACACTATATAGGATAACCTAGAGGAGGGTTTTTTGGCCTTGCAGCGCCGTTTACGGCTGTCTGCACGGTCTCCGTGTGAGCCCAGCTCGCCCTGTAGTCTGTGTGCAGCCATAGCCGGTTGGATTCAGCTCAGGGTTCGTTACTGGCTCATACCTTGAGAAAAATTTTCCTTTTTTTCAAATAGTGCAGCCTGTTTAAAATTTGACAAAAAAAATTCCTATTAGTGTCTTTCCACTCGTATCCAGCTAAATAGTGGAAAAACACTATATAGGATAACCTAGAGGAGGGTTTTTTGGCCTTGCAGCGCCGTTTACGGCTGTCTGCACGGTCTCCGTGTGAGCCCAGCTCGCCCTGTAGTCTGTGTGCAGCCATAGCCGGTTGGATTCAGCTCAGGGTTCGTTACTGGCTCATACCTTGAGAAAAATTTTCCTTTTTTTCAAATAGTGCAGCCTGTTTAAAATTTGAAAAAAAAAATTCCTATTAGTGTCTTTCCACTCGTATCCAGCTAAATAGTGGAAAAACACTATATAGGATAACCTAGAGGAGGGTTTTTTGGCCTTGCAGCGCCGTTTACGGCTGTCTGCACGGTCTCCGTGTGAGCCCAGCTCGCCCTGTAGTCTGTGTGCAGCCATAGCCGGTTGGATTCAGCTCAGGGTGCGTTACTGCCTCATACCTTGAAAAACAATTTCCTTTTTTTCAAATAGTGCAGCCAGTTTAAAATTTGAAAAAAAAAATTCCTATTAGTGTCTTTCCACTTGTATCCAGCTAAATAGTGGAAAAACACTATATAGGATAACCTAGAGGAGGGTTTCTTGGCCTTGCAGCGCCGTTTACGGCTGTCTGCACGGTCTCCGTGTGATTTAAACTAGCTCTGTAGCCCGATCTGCACCAAAAAAAAGGTTAAGTTCACCAAACACAACTTACACTTGTGTAGGCCACATTTGAAAAATAATAAAGTTTAGTCCACAATTTACAACATTAGTGTTTCTTACACCTGTTAGGAGGAGCATTACAGGAATAAGCACACTAAGGCCTTAGTACTTTTCTGCTTATCTTTATCTGTCAACCAAGATGAAGAGGGCAGGGAGTAAGGCACGTGGGCGTGGGCGCGGAGCAGGGAGAGGAGCAGGGAGAGGACGTGGTGATTCTGTGCCTGCTGCGGGCGCCGGTGACTCGTCGTCACTCAGTTTCAGCAGGGAACAGTCCTTCATGCGCAGCTTTGTCGGAGAGCGCCGTGCACCGCTGCTGCGTGAAGACCAAATTGAAGCCGTTGTCGGGTGGATGGCAGCTAACGCCTCGGCATCGACTTCAGTTAGTGCCACATCCTCTCAGGCACAGAGCACTGGAGAGCAGCCATCTGTCTCTTCACCACCTGCCAAATTGGCCAGGCAGTCAGAGAGCCCAGGACAGGAGCCGTCTCTACTTCTGTTCTCTGAATCTCTTGGCTTGGAAACAGGGGGCCAGCCAAGCAGCATTGGAGAAATGGAAGAAGAGGCAGTGTGCAGTGATGCCCAACACCTTTTTCTCTCTGACTCTGAAGAGGCAGGTGGGCCAGTGCCTCCGGTGACCACAGCGCAGTACGCATCTGATGATGAAACTCAGGTGCCGCTTTCTCGTGCGTACTGTGCTGCTGAGACTACCCAGGAGGAGCAGTTGGTGGCAGAGGGTAGTGGAGATGATGAGGTCCTTGACCCATCGTGGCGTGAGGAACAGGAAGGTGGTGGGAGCAGCTCAGAGGAAGAGCTTCCTCTTACGGGCCAAAGAGGGAGAGGGAGGGGGAAGACTGCGGAGCCTGTAGCCTCCACTTTGGCACCCGTTAGGAGCCTGTCTCTTTCCAAAGCCAAAAAGGGCGCTCCCAAGACTTGCAGTGCCTGGTCCTTTTTTGACACAGTTGCAGATGACATTTGTTTTGTCAAATGCAAGCTGTGTCATCATAAAGTAAAAAGAGGGAAAAATGTCAGCAACCTCAATACCACAAATATGTGGAAACATGTGCGGACCAGGCACGCGGTGGAGTTACAGAAACACACTGAAGATGTAGGCCAACCAACAGCGGCAGCTACCACCTCTTCAGCTCGTGTTGCCTCTTCCTCCAGCTCACGCACAGCTGGTTTGGCTTCCTCCCAGAGACCTTGTGTAATTCCACCCACAGCACCACCTTCCCAGTCATCCTCACACTCCCAGTCTACTCTACAGCCATCGGTAGTACAGGCATGGGAGAAAAGGCGGGCATTCTCGGCCAACCACCCCCGAGCACAGGCTCTGAATGCAGGCATTGCCAAACTGTTGTCCCTGGAAATGCTCTCGTTCAGGCTGGTGGAGACTGACAGCTTCCGTGACTTGATGGCATTGGCAGTCCCACAGTACAAGGTGCCCAGCCGCTTTTACTTCAGCAGGCAGGCTGTCCCTGCCCTGCACAGGCATGTTGAGGCAAACATAAAACATGCGCTACTGAACGCCGTCAGTAGCAAGGTCCACCTCACCACCGATGCGTGGACCAGTCAGCATGGACAGGGGCGATATGTTTCCCTCACTGCCCATTGGGTTAATGTTGTTGAGCCAGGTACAGATCGTGCGAGTGGCGCAGGACGTGTCCTGCCCACTCCAAGGATTGCAGGAATCCAGTCTGTACGCATCGACTCCTCCTCTTACACCAGTTCCTCTGATTCCTCTCTGCAGGATCCGTCACAGTCCACCCCCACATGGACCCGTGAACGTTTACCTATGACCGACATGAGCACAGCCGTGGCCAAACGTCAGCAGGCCGTCTTGAAACTAGTTTCATTGGGGCATCGAAGCCACACAGCGCAGGAGCTCTGGAATGCCATAAAGCAGGAGAGCGATGTGTGGTTACTGCCAGCGAATCTCCAGCCAGGCATGGTAGTGTGTGACAATGGCCGAAATCTGGTGGCAGCTTTGGCCCTTGGCAACCTCACTCACATCCCATGTCTGGCACATGTGCTCAATTTGGTTGTGCAGAGTTTTCTGAGGGACTATCCGGATCTTGATGCCCTGCTGCACAAGGTCCGCCTAGAGTGTGCTCACTTGCGGCGTTCCAGCTTGGCCAGATCCCGCATTGCTGCTCTGCAGCGCCGATTCCGCCTTCCGGAACACCGCATCATATGTGACCTACCTACCCGGTGGAATTCCACGTTACATATGTTGGAGCGGTTGTGTGAGCAGCAGCAAGCAGTTATGGAGTACCAGCTGCATCAGGCGCAAAGAAGTCGCAGTCAGCGCCGATCAGACTTCACAACCACAGAGTGGGCCACTATGAAGGACGTCTGCCAGGTTTTGCGTCCTTTTGATTATTCCACGCGGATGGCAAGTGCAGATGATGCACTAGTCAGCATGACTGTCCCCCTTATCTGCCTGCTTCAGCAAACTTTGCAAGGGTTAAGGGATGATGTGGTGGAAGAGGTGGAGGATGAGGAGTCACCTTTTCCATCAGCTTCTGGAGAGTCAGCGCCACGTGGTTCCTCACAAAGGGGTACGCAGGGGCCAATTTGTGAGGAGGATGAGGAGGAGTCAATGGAGGAGGAAGAGCTCCGTCCAGAGGAGGGAGCGACACAATTGTCCAGTGGTCAGTGTGTACAGCGAGGGTGGGGTGATGACGAGCGGGCAGAGATCATGTCTCAAGCAGGGGACAGCGTTTCTGGGCCGGTTGGCACTCTGCAGCACATGGTGGATTTCATGCTGCAGTGCCTGAGAAACGACCGCCGCATCGACCACATTCTCAACATGCCTGATTATTGGGTGTTCACCCTCCTCGATCCTCGCTACCGGGACAACGTCCAAAACCTCATCCCTGCGTTGACCCGGGAGCGTAAATTGCGGGAGTACCACGACACACTGGTGAATTCCATCATCTTCTCCTGTCCAACTGAGAGGAGTGCTGCTAGTGCTTTACAAAGCAGCTCAGTGCGTCGAGGCAGTGGGGGAGGCTCTGCCCAAAGAGGGAGCAGAAGCAGTGCCTCTGCCCAAGGCAAGCCCAGTATGGCACAACTCTGGCACACTTTTGTGTGCCCGCCCCAAATGTCTACACCATCACCGGCGGCTCCAGTCAGCAGGAGGCAACGGTTCCGTCAGATGGTGACAGACTACATGGCTTGCCCTCTTACTGTACTCCCAGACGGCTCTTCCCCGTTCAAGTTTTGGGTCTCTAAGCTGGATACATGGCCAGAGCTAAGCCAGTATGCATTGGAGGTGCTGGCTTGCCCTGCGGCTAGTGTCTTATCGGAACGTGTCTTTAGTGCCGCAGGTGGTGTACTAACAGACCGTCGCATGCGACTATCCTCCGATAACGTTGACCGGCTTACTTTCCTGAAAATGAACCAGGCCTGGATCTCGCAGGAATTTGCCACTCCTCTGCCTGATTAAGTAATTGGGTGTCATCCAGGTCTCCTGCTGTGTTCATCTTTCTACCACCTGAACTGCTATTCCTGGGCTCCAACACCGCCAGTTGCGGCTCAGAAGTGCAGGCTGCACAGTAAAAACATACGACCCAGTGTTATTGGGTTTCAGTAACGTCAGCTGATCCCCAGCTGTGTAGCCGGCAATGTGTCCTGCGACCGCCACGCTGGCACAACAACCTAAATGTAAGGGAACCTGTCCCCCCCCCCCCCCCCCCGTCGTTTGTTACTGAAAGAGCCATCTTGTGCAGCAGTAATGCTGCACAAAGAAAAGGTAGCTCTTTTTTTTTAGCTCTTTGCACACGCAGAACTTAACACTTATAAAATGTGTTCACTGATACCGTTATACCGTCCCGGAGCTGGGACTTTCCTTCGTAATGTGACGCAGCACAGCCGTCATTCCTACCCCCTTGGTGCCATGCGCTGCCTCCTCAGCGTTGTTTTAAGCTGTCACGGAGCCTGCGCTGTTCTGTTATCCCTTGGGCATGCCCTATTTGCGCTGCCTGTCTTCTGACATAATTTGGTGTCAGGCTGGCTGCGCCTGTGCGGCCGCGGTGCCCGAGATCCCGCCTCGCAGTGTCTTCTGATTGAGTCACACTGCGGGCCTGGGATCCATGGGCATGCGCAGTGCATATCTTCCCCTCGGGCTCTCGCTCATTTCCCTCCGCCTTCTTTAGACTGTGCGCCGTCAGCTGATCCCTAGCATGCCACGGCCGTGACACCGCACAGTCTGAAGAAGAGGGAAGGAGGGGAGTGAGAGTCGAGGTTATGCACTGTGCATGCCCATGGTTCCAAGGCCCGCAGTGGGATTACGTTAGATGAGACTGCGAGGTGGGATCTGGAGCAGCGTGGACGCACAGGCACTGACAGCCTGACACCAAATTATGTCAGAAGACAGGCAGCGCTAATTGGGCATGGCCAAGGGCTAACAGAACAGCGCAGGCTCCGTGGCAGCTTAAAACAACGCTGAGGAGGCAGCGCACGGCATCAAGGGGATAGGAATGACAGCTGTGCTGTGTCCCATTACGAAGGAAATTCGCACCTCCGGAACGGTTTAACGGTATAAAGGGACACATTTTTAGTGTTTACTTCGGTGTTTGCAAGGAGCATAATTAAAAGAGCAACCTTTTCCTTTTGCATCCTTAGTGCTGCACAACATGGCTCTTTCAGCTACAAACGTCTTGGGGGGGGGGGTTAAAGGTTTCCTTTCAACTTGCTCCAATCAGGCTTCGGCCTACACTCTGTTCCTCTGCTCCTCCTGCTGTCCCTGGGCTCTAACACCGCCAGTTGGTGCCTGGAAGTGCTGTGTGCACAGTCAACAGTCGCTCCTCTGTTATTGGGGTTCAGTAACGTCAGCTGATCCCCAGCTGTGTGTGCGGCAATACCTCCAATCTGCTCCTCCTGCTGTCCCTGGGCTCTAACACCGCCAGTTGGTGCCTGGAAGTGCTGTGTGCACAGTCAACAGTCGCTCCTCTGTTATTGGGGTTCAGTAACGTCAGCTGATCCCCAGCTGTGTATCCGGCAACGTGTCATGCGACCGCCACGCTGGCACAACTAAAATGTAAGGGGACCTGTCCCCCCCCCCCCCTAGGCGTTTGTTACTGAAAGAGCCACCATGTGCAGCACTAATACTGCACAAGGGAAAGGTCGCTCTTGAAATTATGCTCCTTGCAAATGCTGAACTACACACTCATGTAATGTGTCCCCTCACACCGTCCAACCGTCCCGGAGGTGGGACTTTCCTTTGTAATGTGACGCAGCACAGCCGTCATTGCTACCCCCTTGGCACCGTGCGCTGCCTCCTTAGCGTTGTTTGATTCCGTCATGGACCCTGCGCTGTTATGTTATCCCTTGGCCATGCACAGTTTGCGCTGCCCGTCCTCTGACATCATTTGTTGTCGTCCTGGCTGCGCCTGTGCGTCCACGCTGCCCGAAATCACACCTCGCAGTGTCGTCTAATGTGATCCCACAGTGGGCCTGGTATCCATGGCCATGCGCAGTGCATATACTAGCCTCTCACTCCCCTTCTTCACGCTTCTTCAGACTAGGCGGCGTCAGCTGATCCCTAATAGCATGCCACGGCCGTGACGCCGCACAGTCTGAAGAAGCAGGAAGGAGGTGAGTGAGAGGCGATGATATGCACTGCGCATGCCCATGGATCCCTGGCCCGCAGTGGGACTACATTAGATGACACTGCAAGGTTGGATCTCGGGCAGCTTGGACGCACAGGCACTGCCAGCCTGACACCTACATGATGTCAGAAGACGGGCACCGCTAACTGTGCATGGCCAAGGGATAACATTACAGTGCGGGCTCCGTGACAGAACCAAACAACGTTGAGGAGGTGGTGCCCGGCACCAAGGGGGTTGGAATGACGGCTGTGCTGTGTCACATTACAAAGGAAAGTCCCACTTCCGGGATGGTTTGACGGTGTGAGGGGACACATTATATGAGTGTGTACTTCAGCGTTTGCAAGGAGCATAATTTTCGGAGCCACCATTTTCCATGTGCAGTATTACTGCTGTACAAGATGGCTCTTTCAGCAACAAATGCCTGGGGGGGGGGGTTAAAGGTTCCCTTTCAACTTGCTCCACTGCAGGCTTCGGCCTACACTCTGCTCCTCTTTGATTCCCTGGGTTTCAACACTGTCAGTTGCCACCTGGAAGTGTTGTCTACACAGAAAAAAACACTAGGTGATGTGTCAGTGGGGTTCAGCACCGCCAGCTGTTCCCCTGCTGTGTAGTCGGCAACGTGTCCAGCACAAGCCACGCTGGCACAACAGAACAAAAGCTGCCACCAGTGCAGGCTTCGGCCTACACTCTGCTCCTCTCCTCCTCCTGCTGAACCTGGGCTCAAACACCGCTAGTTTTTGCCCGGAAGTGCTAGCTGCACAGAGAAAAACACCAGCCAATGTGTTAGTGGGGTTCAGCAACGCCAGCTGTTCCCCTGCTGTGTAGCCGGCAACGTGACCTGCAAACGCCATGCAGGCACAGGAACTGAAATTAAAAGGGAACCTGGCCCCACCCCCCCAGGTGTTTCTATGTATAACAGCCACCTAGTACAGCAGTACTGCTGCATTTGTACAAGGTGGCTGACTTTTTCTCCTTGCCCACGTGGAACTCAACACGTACAAAATGTGTCTCATTGAGACCATTCCACTGTCCCTGAGGTGTGACTTTCCTTTGTAATGATACGCAGCACCCCCCTTGGTAGCGTTTCCCGTCTTTTGTCATCATGGTTAGCTGGCTGCGCCTGTGCATCCGCCCTGCTAGAAACAACGCCCCTCGTTGTCATATTTATTTTGTCAGCGAGGGTGTGGTTTATGGGCACGAGCAGTGCATATGTTCGCCTGTCTTAACTCATCTCCTTCCGCCTTCTTCAGACTGTGCGGCCTCCTGGCCGTGGTAGGCGATAAGGGATCAGCTGAGGCCGCCCAGTCTGGAGCAGGTGTAAGGACATGTGTAAGCGGCAAACCTATTTACTGCACAAGGCCACGAATCCCAGCCACGCAGTGTGATTTTTTGAAAACACACTGTGGGTCTGGGATTCATGTCCATCGCTAACCGCAACGGCCGACATGAAATGAGGTCAGAAGACAGGAAGCGCTCACAGCGCATGGCCAAGGGATCACAATAGCGCAGACTCCTGTACAGCAAATAACAACGCTCAGGAATCTGCGCCCAGTACCTAGGTGCAAATTTTGACACCTGTGCTGCGTCTCGTTAAAAAGACAAGTCACGCCTCCACAACTGTTTGACAGTATAATGGGCTAAATAGTGTACGTGTTTTAGTCAGCGTGTGCAAGGAGCAAAACAAATAGAGCAACCTTTTACTTGTGCAGCATTAATGCTGCACAAGGTGTGGCTCTTGTACCTTGCAACACCTGAGGGGGGGGTTAAAGGTAACCTTTGAAATTGGTTCAACTAGGCTTCGGCCTACACTCTGCTCCTCTACTCCTCCTGCTGACCCTGGGCTCAAACACCGCTAGTTTTTGCCCGGAAATGCTAGCTGCACAGAGAAAAACACCAGCCAATGTGTTAGTGGGTTTCAGCACCGCCAGCTGTTCCCCTGCTGTGTAGTCGGCAACGTGTCCAGCACAAGCCACGCTGGCACAACAGAACAAAAGCTGCCACCAGTGCAGGCTTCGGCCTACACTTTGCTCCTCTCCTCCTCCTGCTGACCCTGGGCTCAAACAACGCCAGTTTCTGCCCGGACATGCTAGCTGCACAGAGAAAAACACCAGCCAATGTGTTAGTGGGGTTCAGCACCGCCTGCTGTTCCCCCGCTGTGTAGCCGGCATCGTGTCCAGCACAAGCCACGCTGGCACAACCGACCAAAAGCTGCCACCAATGCAGGCTTCGGCCTACACTTTGCTCCTCTCCTCCTCCTCCTGCTGACCCTGGGCTCTAACACCGCTAGTTTTTGCCCGGACATGCAATCTGCACAGAGAAAAACACCAGTCAATGTGTCAGTGGGGTTCAGCAACGCCAGCTGTTCCCCTGCTGTGTAGCTTGCAACGTGACCTGCAAACGCCACGCAGGCACATGAACTGAAATTGAAGGGAGCCTGCCCCCCACCCACAGGTGTTTCTACGTATATCAGCCACCTTGTACAGCAGTACTGCTGCATTTGTACAAGGTGGCTGACTTTTTCTCCTTGCCCACGTGGAACTCAACACGTACAAAATGTGTCTCATTAGAGACCATTACAATGTCCCTGAGGTGTGACTTTCCTTTGTAATGACACGCAGCACCACCCTTGTTAGCGCTGCCCGTCTTTTGACATCATTGGTTAGCTGGCTGCGCCTGTGCATCTCCCCTGCTCGAAACAACGCCCCTCGGTGTCTTATTTTTTTGGACAGCGAGGGTGTGATTGATGGGCATGTGCAGTGCATATGTTTGCCTGTGTTCACTCATCTCCTTCCGCCTTCTTCAGACTGTGCGGCCTCCTGGCCGTGGTAGGCGATAAGGGATCAGCTGAGGCCGCCCAGTCTGGAGCAGGTGTAAGGACATGTGTAAGCGGCAAACCTATTTACTGCACAAGGCCACGAATCCCAGCCACGCAGTGTGATTTTTTGAAAACACACTGTGGGTCTGGGATTCATGTCCATCGCTAACCGCAACGGCCGACATGAAATGAGGTCAGAAGACAGGAAGCGCTCACAGCGCATGGCCAAGGGATCACAATAGCGCAGACTCCTGTACAGCAAATAACAACGCTCAGGAATCTGCGCCCAGTACCTAGGTGCAAATTTTGACACCTGTGCTGCGTCTCGTTAAAAAGACAAGTCACGCCTCCACAACTGTTTGAGCGTATAATGGGCTAAATAGTGTACGTGTTTTAGTCAGCGTGTGCAAGGAGCAAAACAAATAGAGCAACCTTTCACTTGTGCAGCATTAATGCTGCACAAGGTGTGGCTCTTGTACCTTGCAACACCTGAGGGGGGGGTTAAAGGTAACCTTTGAAATTGGTTCAACTAGGCTTCGGCCTACACTCTGCTCCTCTACTCCTCCTGCTGACCCTGGGCTCAAACACCGCTAGTTTTTGCCCGGAAATGCTAGCTGCACAGAGAAAAACACCAGCCAATGTGTTAGTGGGGTTCAGCACCGCCAGCTGTTCCCCCGCTGTGTAGCCGGCATCGTGTCCAGCACAAGCCACGCTGGCACAACCGACCAAAAGCTGCCACCAGTGCAGGCTTCGGCCTACACTTTGCTCCTCTCCTCCTCCTCCTGCTGACCCTGGGCTCTAACACCGCTAGTTTTTGCCCAGACATGCAATCTGCACAGAGAAAAACACCAGTCAATGTGTCAGTGGGGTTCAGCAACGCCAGCTGTTCCCCTGCTGTGTAGCTTGCAACGTGACCTGCAAATGCCACGCAGGCACATGAACTGAAATTGAAGGGAGCCTGCCCCCCACCCCCCCAGGTGTTTCTATGTATAACAGCCACCTTGTACAGCAGTACTGCTGCATTTGTACAAGGTGGCTGACTTTTTCTCCTTGCACACGTGGAACTCAACAAGTACAAAATGTGTCTCATTACAGACCATTACAATGTCCCTGAGGTGTGACTTTCCTTTTTAATGACACGCAGCACCCCCATTGTTAGCGCTGCCCGTCTCCTGACATCATTGGTTGGCTGGCTGTGCCTGTGCGTCCCCCCTGCCCGACACAACGCCCCCCGTTGTCTCATATATTTTGACTGCGAGGGTGTGATTGATGGGCACGAGCAGTGCATATGTTCCCCTGTTTTCACTCCCCTCCTTCCGCCTTCTTCTGACTGTGCGGCCTCATGGCCGCGGCATGCGATAAGGGATCAGCTGAGGCCGCCCAGTCTGAAGCAGGTGTAAGGACATGTGTGAGCGGCGAACATATTTACTGCACAAGGCCACGAATCCCAGCACCGCAGTGTGACTTTAGGAAAAGCCACTGTGGGTCTGGGATTTATGGCCATCGTTAACCGCACCGGCCAACATGAAATGAGGTCATGAGACGGCCTGCACTAACAGGGTATTGCCAAGGGATAACACAAGAGCGCAGTTTCCTGTACTGCAAATAACAACGGTAAGGAATCTGCGCACAGCACCTAGGTGTAAATTTGTACACCTGTGCTGCGTCTCCTTAAAAAGACTAGTAGTCACGCCTCCACTAC
Organism: Ranitomeya imitator; assembly: GCF_032444005.1. Lineage (NCBI taxonomy): Eukaryota > Metazoa > Chordata > Amphibia > Anura > Dendrobatidae > Ranitomeya > Ranitomeya imitator. The sequence goes on along the minus strand of NC_091287.1, from coordinate 333,052,677 downwards.
TGTTTGACAGTATAATGGGCTAAATAGTGTACGTGTTTAATTCAGCGTGTGCAAGGAGCAAAATTAAATAGAGCAACCTTTGACTTGTGCATCATTAATGCTGTTCAAGGTGTGGCTCTTGTACCTTGCAACACCTGAGGGGGGGGGGTTAAAGGTAACCTTTGAAATTGGTTCAACTAGGCTTCGGCCTACACTCTGCTACTCTACTCCTCCTGCTGACCCTGGGCTCAAACACCGCTAGTTTTTGCCCGGAACGGCTAGCTGCACAGAGAAAAACACCAGCCAATGTGTTAGTGGGGTTCAGCAACGCCAGCTGTTCCCCTGCTGTGTAGTCGGCAACGTGTCCAGCACAAGCCACGCTGGCACAACAGAACAAAAGCTGCCACCAGTGCAGGCTTCGGCCTACACTTTGCTCCTCTCCTCCTCCTGCTGACCCTGGGCTCAAACAACGCCAGTTTCTGCCCGGACATGCTAGCTGCACAGAGAAAAACACCAGCCAATGTGTTAGTGGGGTTCAGCACCGCCAGCTGTTCCTCTGCTGTGTAGTCGGCATCGTGTCCAGCACAAGCCACGCTGGCACAACTGACCAAAAGCTGCCACCAGTGCAGGCTTCGGCCTACACTTTGCTCCTCTCCTCCTCCTGCTGACCCTGGGCTCAAACAACGCCAGTTTCTGCCCGGACATGCTAGCTGCACAGAGAAAAACACCAGCCAATGTGTTAGTGGGGTTCAGCACCGCCAGCTGTTCCCCTGCTGTGTAGCTGGCAACGTGTCCTGCAAACGCCACGCAGGCACATGAACTGAAATTGAAGGGAGCCTGCCCCCCACCCCCCCAGGTGTTTCTATGTATAACAGCCACCTTGTACAGCAGTACTGCTGCATTTGTACAAGGTGGCTGACTTTTTCTCCTTGCACACGTGGAACTCAACAAGTACAAAATGTGTCTCATTACAGACCATTACAATGTCCCTGAGGTGTGACTTTCCTTTTTAATGACACGCAGCACCCCCATTGTTAGCGCTGCCCGTCTCCTGACATCATTGGTTGGCTGGCTGTGCCTGTGCGTCCCCCTGCCCGACACAACGCCCCCCGTTGTCTCATATATTTTGACTGCGAGGGTGTGATTGATGGGCACGAGCAGTGCATATGTTCCCCTGTCTTCACTCCCCTCCTTCCGCCTTCTTCTGACTGTGCGGCCTCATGGCCGCGGCATGCGATAAGGGATCAGCTGAGGCCGCCCAGTCTGAAGCAGGTGTAAGGACATGTGTGAGCGGCGAACATATTTACTGCACAAGGCCACGAATCCCAGCACCGCAGTGTGACTTTAGGAAAAGCCACTGTGGGTCTGGGATTTATGGCCATCGTTAACCGCAGCGGCCAACATGAAATGAGGTCATGAGACGGCCTGCACTAACAGGGTATTGCCAAGGGATAACACAAGAGCGCAGTTTCCTGTACTGCAAATAACAACGGTAAGGAATCTGCGCACAGCACCTAGGTGTAAATTTGTACACCTGTGCTGCGTCACCTTAAAAAGACTAGTAGTCACGCCTCCACTACTGTTTGACAGTATAATGGGCTAAATAGTGTACGTGTTTAATTCAGCGTGTGCAAGGAGCAAAATTAAATAGAGCAACCTTTGACTTGTGCATCATTAATGCTGTTCAAGGTGTGGCTCTTGTACCTTGCAACACCTGAGGGGGGGGTTAAAGGTAACCTTTGAAATTGGTTCAACTAGGCTTCGGCCTACACTCTGCTACTCTACTCCTCCTGCTGACCCTGGGCTCAAACACCGCTAGTTTTTGCCCGGAACGGCTAGCTGCACAGAGAAAAACACCAGCCAATGTGTTAGTGGGGTTCAGCAACGCCAGCTGTTCCCCTGCTGTGTAGTCGGCAACGTGTCCAGCACAAGCCACGCTGGCACAACAGAACAAAAGCTGCCACCAGTGCAGGCTTCGGCCTACACTTTGCTCCTCTCCTCCTCCTGCTGACCCTGGGCTCAAACAACGCCAGTTTCTGCCCGGACATGCTAGCTGCACAGAGAAAAACACCAGCCAATGTGTTAGTGGGGTTCAGCACCGCCAGCTGTTCCTCTGCTGTGTAGTCGGCATCGTGTCCAGCACAAGCCACGCTGGCACAACTGACCAAAAGCTGCCACCAGTGCAGGCTTCGGCCTACACTTTGCTCCTCTCCTCCTCCTGCTGACCCTGGGCTCAAACAACGCCAGTTTCTGCCCGGACATGCTAGCTGCACAGAGAAAAACACCAGTCAATGTGTCAGTGGGGTTCAGCAACGCCAGCTGTTCCCCTGCTGTGTAGCTTGCAACGTGACCTGCAAACGCCACGCAGGCACATGAACTGAAATTGAAGGGAGCCTGCCCCCCACCCACAGGTGTTTCTATGTATAACAGCCACCTTGTACAGCAGTACTGCTGCATTTGTACAAGGTGGCTGACTTTTTCTCCTTGCCCACGTGGAACTCAACACGTACAAAATGTTTCTCATTAGAGACCATTACAATGTCCCTGAGGTGTGACTTTCCTTTGTAATGACACGCAGCACCACCCTTGTTAGCGCTGCCCGTCTTTTGACATCATTGGTTAGCTGGCTGCGCCTGTGCATCTCCCCTGCTCGAAACAACGCCCCTCGGTGTCTTATTTTTTTGGACAGCGAGGGTGTGATTGATGGGCATGTGCAGTGCATATGTTTGCCTGTGTTCACTCATCTCCTTCCGCCTTCTTCAGACTGGGTGTCCTCATGGCCGCGGCAGGCGATAAGGGATCAGATGAGGCCGTCCAGTCTGAAGCAGGTGTAAGGACATGTGTGAGCGGCAAACATATTTACTGCACCAGGGCACGAATCCCAGCACCGCAGTGTGATTTTTTAAAAACACACTGTGGGTCTGGGATTCATGTCCATCGCTAACCGCAACGGCCAACATGAAATGAGGTCATAAGACAGGAAGCGCTCACAGCGCATGGCCAAAGGATCACAAGAGCGCAGACTCCTGTACAGCAACTAACAACGCTCAGGAAGCTGCGCCCATGCAAAAAGGTGTTGTTTTCGACACCTGTGCTGCTTTTCTTTAAAAAGACAAGTCACGCCTCCACTACTGTTAAACAGTATAATGGGCTAAATAGTCTACGTGTTGCATTCAGCTTGTGCAAGTAGACAAATTAATAGAGCAACCTTTTACTTGTGCAGCATTAATGCTGCAGAAGGAGTGGCTCTTGTTCTTTGTAACACCTGAGGGGGGGTTAAAGGTAACCTTTGAAATTGGTTCAACTAGGCTTCGGCCTACACTCTGCTCCTCTCCTCCTCCTGCTGACCCTGGGCTCTAACAACGCTAGTTTTTGCCCGGAAATGCTAGCTGCACAGAGAAAAACACCAGCCAATGTGTTAGTGGGGTTCAGCAACGCCAGCTGTTCCCCCGCTGTGTAGCCGGCATCGTGTCCAGCACAAGCCACGCTGGCACAACCGACCAAAAGCTGCCACCAGTGCAGGCTTCGGCCTACACTTTGCTCCTCTCCTCCTCCTCCTGCTGACCCTGGGCTCAAACACCGCTAGTTTTTGCCCGGAAATGCTAGCTGCACAGAGAAAAACACCAGCCAATGTGTTAGTGGGGTTCAGCACCGCCAGCTGTTCCCCTGCTGTGCAGCTTGCAACGTGACCTGCAAACGCCACGCAGGCACATGAACTGAAATTGAAGGGAGCCTGGCCCCCACCCCCAGGTGTTTCTATGTATAACAGCCACCTTGTACAGCAGTACTGCTGCATTTGTACAAGGTGGCTGATGTTTTCTCCTTGCCCACGTGGAACTCAACACGTACAAAATGTGTCTCTTTGAGACCATTCCACTGTCCCTGAGGTGTGACTTTCCTTTCTAATGATACGCAGCACCCCCCTTGGTAGCGCTTCCCGTCTTCTGACATCATTGGTTGGCTACTTGCGCCTGTTCGTCCGCCCTGCCTGAATAAAATGCTCCTCGTTGTCTTAATTATTTTGACTGCGAGGGTGTGATTGATGGGCACGAGCAGTGCATATCTTCGCCTGTCTTAACTCATCTCCTTCCGCCTTCTTCAGACTGTGCAGCCTCATGGCCGCGGCATGCGAGAAGGGATCAGCAGAGGCCGCCCAGTCTGAAGCAGGTGTAAGGACGTGTGTGAGCGGCCAAAATATTTACTGCTCAAGGCCACGAATCCCAGCACCGCAGTGTGGCTTTATGAAAAGACACTGTGGGTCTGGGATTTATGGCCATCGTTAACCGCACCGGCCAACATGAAATGAGGTCATAAGATGGGCAGCGCTAACAGGGCATTGCCAAGGGATAACACAAGAGCGCAGACTCCTGTACAGCAAATAACAATGCTCAGGAAGCTGCTCCAAGCACCAAGGCGTTATTTTGGACACCTGTGCTGCGTCTCATCAAAAAACCAAGTCACGCATCCACTACAGTTTGACTGTAGAATGGGGTAAATTGTGTATGTCTTTCATTCAGCGTGTGCAAGTAGACAAATTAATAGAGCAACCTTTCACTTGTGCAGCATTAATACTGCACAAGGTGTGTCTCTTGTACTTTGTAACACCTGAGGGGGGGGTTAAAGGTTTCCTTTGAAATTGGTTCAACTAAGCTTCGGCCTACACTCTGCTCCTCTCCTCCTCCTCCTGCTTCAACACGGGCTCTAACATCGCTAGTTTTTGCCCGCAAGTGCTAGCTGCACAGAGAAAAACACACGCCATTGTGTTAGTGGGGTTCAGCAACGCCAGCTGTTCCCCCAGTGTGTAGCCGGCAAAGTGTCCTGCAAACGCAACGCAGACACAAAGCTGCCTCCAGTGCAGGCTTCGGCCTACACTCATCTCCCCCTGCTTACCCTTTGCTCCAACACCGCTAGTTGGGGCTCTAGGAAGACAATCTTTAATAGGCAAGGCAACGCATCTGGGTTCCAGCACCGCCAGCTGGTTCTCGGCAGTGTTCTTGTCACAGGTACTCCCTCGTGCCAAGCCTGGTTTCAGCACCGTCAGCTGTTTCCGGGTTGTGTCAACTTCACTGAGACGCCTATGCTTGCCCCGTCGTGGTGCGGTCGAGTTAGCCAACTCCAGGGTGCCTCCAGTTTAGGAGCTTCCTATGTGGGCTGCGTGAACTGGTAGTCAAGGCTGGTTCTGTAGTGCCAGTAGGCCCAGCTCCCCCTGTAGGACTGTTGGGGTTCGGTAACTGCGGCTGCCTCGCGGCCTAGCTGTTCTCTCCTCTCCTGTGGACCTTCGGGTCCACCACCTGGTTCCAGCACCGTCAGCTGGTTCCGGGCCGAGCCTTTGGCTTAGGTGCCTCCTCCTGGGTATCCGAGTTCCGCCAACGCCAGGCGGTCCTTGGTAGTGCTTTTAAGCGCGGGCACCTACAGCTTAGTAACCGGGTTCCAGCACCGTCAGCTGGTCCTCGGTCGTGCCATTGGCTCTTGCACACTGGGGCAACGCATCCGGGTTCCAGCACCGCCAGCTGGTTCTCGGCAGTGTTCTTGTCACAGGTACTCCCTCGTGCCAAGCCTGGTTTCAGCACCGTCAGCTGTTTCCGGGTTGTGTCAACTTCACTGAGACGCCTATGCTTGCCCCGTCGTGGTGCGGTCGAGTTAGCCAACTCCAGGGTGCCTCCAGTTTAGGAGCTTCCTATGTGGGCTGCGTGAACTGGTAGTCAAGGCTGGTTCTGTAGTGCCAGTAGGCCCAGCTCCCCCTGTAGGACTGTTGGGGTTCGGTAACTGCGGCTGCCTCGCGGCCTAGCTGTTCTCTCCTCTCCTGTGGACCTTCGGGTCCACCACCTGGTTCCAGCACCGTCAGCTGGTTCCGGGCCGAGCCTTTGGCTTAGGTGCCTCCTCCTGGGTATCCGAGTTCCGCCAACGCCAGGCGGTCCTTGGTAGTGCTTTTAAGCGCGGGCACCTACAGCTTAGTAACCGGGTTCCAGCACCGTCAGCTGGTCCTCGGTCGTGCCATTGGCTCTTGCACACTGGGGCAACGCATCCGGGTTCCAGCACCGCCAGCTGGTTCTCGGCAGTGTTCTTGTCACAGGTACTCCCTCGTGCCAAGCCTGGTTTCAGCACCGTCAGCTGTTTCCGGGTTGTGTCAACTTCACTGAGACGCCTATGCTTGCCCCGTCGTGGTGCGGTCGAGTTAGCCAACTCCAGGGTGCCTCCAGTTTAGGAGCTTCCTATGTGGGCTGCGTGAACTGGTAGTCAAGGCTGGTTCTGTAGTGCCAGTAGGCCCAGCTCCCCCTGTAGGACTGTTGGGGTTCGGTAACTGCGGCTGCCTCGCGGCCTAGCTGTTCTCTCCTCTCCTGTGGACCTTCGGGTCCACCACCTGGTTCCAGCACCGTCAGCTGGTTCCGGGCCGAGCCTTTGGCTTAGGTGCCTCCTCCTGGGTATCCGAGTTCCGCCAACGCCAGGCGGTCCTTGGTAGTGCTTTTAAGCGCGGGCACCTACAGCTTAGTAACCGGGTTCCAGCACCGTCAGCTGGTCCTCGGTCGTGCCATTGGCTCTTGCACACTGGGGCAACGCATCCGGGTTCCAGCACCGCCAGCTGGTTCTCGGCAGTGTTTTTGTCACAGGTACTCCCTCGTGCCAAGCCTGGTTTCAGCACCGTCAGCTGTTTCCGGGTTGTGTCAAGCTCACTGAGACATCTATGCTTGCCTCGTCGTGGTGCGGTCGGGTTAGCCAACTCCAGGGTGCCTCCAGTTTAGGAGCTTCCTATGTGGGCTGCGTGAACTGGTAGTCAAGGCTGGTTCTGTAGTGCCAGTAGGCCCAGCTCCCCCTGTAGGACTGTTGGGGTTCGGTAACTGCGGCTGCCTCGCGGCCTAGCTGTTCTCTCCTCTCCTGTGGGCCTTGGGGTCCACCACCTGGTTCCAGCACCGTCAGCTGGTTCCGGGCCGAGCCTTTGGCTTAGGTGCCTCCTCCTGGGTATCCGAGTTCCGCCAACGCCAGGCGGTCCTTGGTAGTGCTTTTAAGCGCGGGCACCTACAGCTTAGTAACCGGGTTCCAGCACCGTCAGCTGGTCCTCGGTCGTGCCATTGGCTCTTGCACACTGGGGCAACGCATCCGGGTTCCAGCACCGCCAGCTGGTTCTCGGCAGTGTTTTTGTCACAGGTACTCCCTCGTGCCAAGCCTGGTTTCAGCACCGTCAGCTGTTTCTGGGTTGTGTCAAGCTCACTGAGACACCTATGCTTGCCTCGTCGTGGTGCGGTCGGGTTAGCCAACTCCAGGGTGCCTCCAGTTTAGGAGCTTCCTATGTGGGCTGCGTGAACTGGTAGTCAAGGCTGGTTCTGTAGTGCCAGTAGGCCCAGCTCCCCCTGTAGGACTGTTGGGGTTCGGTAACTGCGGCTGCCTCGCGGCCTAGCTGTTCTCTCCTCTCCTGTGGGCCTTGGGGTCCACCACCTGGTTCCAGCACCGTCAGCTGGTTCCGGGCCGAGCCTTTGGCTTAGGTGCCTCCTCCTGGGTATCCGAGTTCCGCCAACGCCAGGCGGTCCTTGGTAGTGCTTTTAAGCGCGGGCACCTACAGCTTAGTAACCGGGTTCCAGCACCGTCAGCTGGTCCTCGGTCGTGCCATTGGCTCTTGCACACTGGGGCAACGCATCCGTGTTCCAGCACCGCCAGCTGGTTCTCGGCAGTGTTCTTGTCACAGGTACTCCCTCGTGCCAAGCCTGGTTTCAGCACCGTCAGCTGTTTCCGGGTTGTGTCAACTTCACTGAGACGCCTATGCTTGCCCCGTCGTGGTGCGGTCGAGTTAGCCAACTCCAGGGTGCCTCCAGTTTAGGAGCTTCCTATGTGGGCTGCGTGAACTGGTAGTCAAGGCTGGTTCTGTAGTGCCAGTAGGCCCAGCTCCCCCTGTAGGACTGTTGGGGTTCGGTAACTGCGGCTGCCTCGCGGCCTAGCTGTTCTCTCCTCTCCTGTGGACCTTCGGGTCCACCACCTGGTTCCAGCACCGTCAGCTGGTTCCGGGCCGAGCCTTTGGCTTAGGTGCCTCCTCCTGGGTATCCGAGTTCCGCCAACGCCAGGCGGTCCTTGGTAGTGCTTTTAAGCGCGGGCACCTACAGCTTAGTAACCGGGTTCCAGCACCGTCAGCTGGTCCTCGGTCGTGCCATTGGCTCTTGCACACTGGGGCAACGCATCCGGGTTCCAGCACCGCCAGCTGGTTCTCGGCAGTGTTCTTGTCACAGGTACTCCCTCGTGCCAAGCCTGGTTTCAGCACCGTCAGCTGTTTCCGGGTTGTGTCAACTTCACTGAGACGCCTATGCTTGCCCCGTCGTGGTGCGGTCGAGTTAGCCAACTCCAGGGTGCCTCCAGTTTAGGAGCTTCCTATGTGGGCTGCGTGAACTGGTAGTCAAGGCTGGTTATGTAGTGCCAGTAGGCCCAGCTCCCCCTGTAGGACTGTTGGGGTTCGGTAACTGCGGCTGCCTCGCGGCCTAGCTGTTCTCTCCTCTCCTGTGGGCCTTCGGGTCCACCACCTGGTTCCAGCACCGTCAGCTGGTTCTCGGCAGTGTCTTTTGCTCTTGTACCTTCTGCTCCCCATCCTGGTTCCAGTACCGTCAGCTGGTTCCGGGCAGAGCCTTTGGCTTAGGTGCCTCCTTCTGGGTATCCAAGTTCCACCAACGTCAGGTCGTCCTTGGTAGTGCTTTCAGGCACGGGTACCTCCTGCTTAGTAACCGGGTTCCAGTAACGTCAGCTGGTCCTCGGTAGTTCCATTGGCTCTTGGACCTTCGGCTACCCATCCGGGTTCCAGTACCGTCAGCTGGTTCTCGGCAGTGTCTTTTGCTCTTGTACCTTCTGCTCCCCATCCTGGTTCCAGTAACGTCAGCTGGTTCCGGGCAGAGCCTTTGGCTTAGGTGCCTCCTTCTGGGTATCCGAGTTCCGTCAACGTCAGGCGGTCCTTGGTAGTGCTTTTTAGCACGGGTACCTCCTGCTTAGTAACCGGGTTCCAGTAACGTCAGCTGGTCCTCGGTAGTTCCATAGGCTCTTGAACCTTCGGGTAGCCATCCGAGTTCCAGTTCCATCAGCTGGTTCTTGGCATTTTCTCAGCCTTCTTGTACCTTCTGCTACATTTCCAAGTTGAAGACCCTAACGTCGACGAACCGGAAGACCACCACGATGACGACGACACGGAAGACCACCCCGATGACGACGACGACGACGGCGGAGACGACGACGGCGGAGATGACGACACTGGAGACGACGACCCTGGAGACGACAACATGGAAGACCGAGAAGCAGAAGAACAAGAGGCTGCAGAACAAAGAGCAGAAGAACATTAAGCATAAGACTTAATATCAGAGCAAAAGATATTATCTAAATTATATGCAGAAGAAGACTAAGCAGTGTATGGGGGTGAGTCCGTTCCTCCTCGTGGTGCCCCTGGATAAAGCCTGATGCTGCAGGCCAAACTGAACGCGGACAAATGTAACTTTTGTGACTGGCAGAACGGAAGGTGTAATCTTCAAACTTTTATAGATAACAACTACGGGAATGCCTGTCACAAATGAGAATATGATGAAGAAGTAGAATAGGAAGAATAATAACAGTGGAATAAAAAGAATATGTAGAATAAGAAGAATAATAATAGTTGAAGAAAATGAATATGAAGAATGTAATAAAAAAAAAAAAATAGGTAGAAGATGAAGAAGAAGATGAATAAGGTGAAGAAGTTGATGTCAAAGATGCTGATGATGATGAAGATGAAAGTGTGGGAAAAGGAAAAAAAAGAAGGGGAAGGTCGTGGAATAGTGAAACATCAATATCTGACAAAATAAAAAAAAATTTACATAGTCAATATCTTTTTCAATCCGAACGTCTTTAAAAAAAAAAAAAATCATGCTATTCTATTTGATTGGACTAATCCTCATTGCCTTTAATGTCTCCGCCACCTCCCCCATACATCCTACATTATTCTTAGTTGTTTTCCTTCATGTAGAATGAACCTACAAGGAAAGAAAGGGTTTATTTTAATTCCGATATTTTGGTCCCATTGACTTGCATTGGGATCGGGTATCGGTATCGGCGATATCCGATATTTTTTGAATATCGGCCGATCCAAACCGATACCGATACTTTCCGATATCGGAAGGTATCGCTCAACACTACACATTACACATTACAACTTTTCCTTTTATTCGCCTGCACAATTGATTTACTTAATGTTTGCTTAAATGATTTTGACCATTAAACATTTGCTTGATCATGACCATTAAACGTTTGATCACTATAGACCATGATGAGGCGTTAACTGCATAAAATTCAACACAACACAAAAATAAATACATGTGAGTGATGTAATAAGAAATAAAGCAATTCAGAAACTATATGACTGCCCTGAATACAGTTTACTCCATATTTACAGCATTTTTAGGCCTCCTAATTAGAGTTGAGCGACCTTGACCTTTTTAGAGTCGAGCCGGGTTTTGCGAAACCCGACTATGTCCAAAGTCGGGTCGAGTGAAATCGGCCGATTATGACGTAAAGTCGGGATCGACCGAAACACGAAACCCAATGCAAGTCAATGGGGCAGCATAGTCGGCAGTGAGTGGGGGCCAGGAAAACACCTAGAGTGGCCATTTTAATGTCAAAACCATCCATTCTTCTTAATGAAGCTTGTCAAGCGTAATTTACCTTATAATAATTGGAAGGCATTTGAAATTGGGGGTCATTTGGCTAAAGTTGTGGGGGGTAGGGCTGGTTCAAGTAATTAGTGGGCCCAGGAAATCTGGACCACGTCACGGCAGTGGAGCAGGGAGAGGTAAGTATTTCAACTTTGCAAGTGCTGTGAACCTGAGCAAGCAGGGGGGGCCCACTCGTTGGCATTGGCACTGGCACAGGGCCCCTCAAAGTACAGCGGTGTGTTTGCACGGCGGGGGCGCCTCCCACCGGCAGCAACACTTTTGCGTACTATGAGAGGCCCTGTGCCAGTGACGTCGCCAACTAGTATTCCTCCCCCCACCTGATGAAGGAACCTGCACTTTCATCTGCACCTTCCTCTTTGTCCCCGTGTAAGGTGGTATGGTATGCGGGAAGAGCAACCTGACTTTCAGCAGGGTCACAATGTTGTTGTGTAGCGTGCACGGGGAATGTTGCGTTATGGGTCAATGTACCAGCAGACTCATCTATCACTGGCTGGGCAATGGGCACGATGAAGTGGAAACACAGATATAGGCCCAAAGAAGAAAGTGGGCTAAATGCAGTTCAAAATTGGTAACACAGGAATAACCAGGGGGCATTGCAGTGGAGGACAACTGGAATGAGAGGCTGACACAGAGAGTAGGGCCAAATCAGTAAGTAGTCGAAATGCAGTTCAAAATTGGCAACCGTAGTAAACAGGCGGCACAGCTTTGTTCAGTGGAGGAGAACAGCAAGGAGTGGCAGACACCGATAGTAGGCCCCAAACCAACTAGTACGCCAAATGCAGTTGTTCCATTTAACCACAATTTAATGAGAGCCTGAAGATAGAAGCTCAGGAAAGGCAACCTGGGGAACACCTTGGAGTGTAACACACCATCTCTCTCCACCCCATACCCATTTTGTATGGCCTAATGCAGTGTACTTTTCTACAACTACTAAACGAGAGTCGGAAGACCGAAGCAATGGCAAGGAAACCTGGGGAACACCTTAGAGTGTAACACACCCTCTCTCTACACCCCATACCCAATTTGAAGGCCTAATGCAGTGTAGTTTCCAAGAACTACTAAACGAGAGCCGGAAGATCGAAGCTCAGGAAAGGCAACCTGGGGAACACCTTGGAGTGTAACACACCCTCTCGCTACACCCCATACCCAATTTGAAGGCCTAATGCAGCGTAGTTTCCAACAACTACTAAACGAGAGCCGGAAGATCGAAGCTCAGGAAAGGCAACCTGGGGAACACCTTGGAGTGTAACACACCCTCTCGCTACACCCCATACCCAATTTGAAGGCCTAATGCAGCGTAGTTTCCAACAACTACTAAACGAGAGCCGGAAGATCGAAGCTCAGGAAAGGCAACCTGGGGAACACCTTGGAGTGTAACAAACCCTCTCTCTACACCCCATACCCAATTTGTAGGCCTAATGCAGCGTAGTTTCCGACAACTACTAAACGAGAGCATGAAGATCGAAGCTCAGGAAAGGCAACCTGGGGAACACCTTGGAGTGTAACACACCCTCTCTCTACACCCCATACCCAATTTGTAGGCCTAATGCAGCGTAGTTTCCGACAACTACTAAACGAGAGCCGGAATATCGAAGCTCAGGAAAGGCAACCTGGGGAACACCTTGGAGTGTAACACACCCTCTCTCTACGCCCCATACCCAATTTGTAGGCCTAATGCAGCGTAGTTTCCGACAACTACTAAACGAGAGCCGGAATATCGAAGCTCAGGAAAGGCAACCTGGGGAACACCTTGGAGTGTAACACACCCTCTCTCTACGCCCCATACCCAATTTGTAGGCCTAATGCAGCGTAGTTTCCGACAACTACTAAACGAGAGCCGGAATATCGAAGCTCAGGAAAGGCAACCTGGGGAACACCTTGGAGTGTAACACACCCTCTCTCTACACCCCATACCCAATTTGAAGGCCTAATGCAGTGTAGTTTCCAAGAACTACTAAACGAGAGCCGGAAGATCGAAGCTCAGGAAAGGCAACCTGGGGAACACCTTGGAGTGTAACACACCCTCTCGCTACACCCCATACCCAATTTGAAGGCCTAATGCAGCGTAGTTTCCAACAACTACTAAACGAGAGCCGGAAGATCGAAGCTCAGGAAAGGCAACCTGGGGAACACCTTGGAGTGGAACACACCATCTCTCTACACCCCATACCCAATTTGAAGGCCTAATGCAGAGTAGTTTCCAAGAACTACTAAACGAGAGCCGGAAGATCGAAGCTCAGGAAAGGCAACCTGGGGAACACCTTGGAGTGTAACACAACGTCTCTCTACACGACGGAAGGGCTGATTCTTAGGAAGGAAGGCTGTTGGAAATAAGCATTGCGCGTCCGAGGGTGATTATATTCTTATTAGGTATATACTCACCCTCGGACGCGCCCTGCTTCTTTATTTGGAATGAATGTTTATTTGCAATGTGGTGTTGACTTTCTCTATTATTTTGGTAATTAATGATTTTATTATTTTCATTATTTTGCATCTTCTCGGCAATAATATAAAGAAGACGCGACAGGACAACACTCGGTGGATGCCATATGTGTGTTTTCAATTTAAAAAAACTTTCAGTTAACTACTTGCAGGAGAAAGTAATTGTAGCTGGTGGCCATTTTTAGTACTGTACCAGATTAGAGTTGTGTGTTTGTTTTTAATGTTAAAATGTCTGCATTTGATATCTCACCAGTATTTTCTTTTTTATAAGCAAAATACTTATTTTTATATTTTCTGATGTTGGTTCCAGGGGTACACGGCCAGCAGTGCCCTGGTCAGTGTAGTAGTAGTTGAAAGAATGGACCGCAGACAGGCATCGAAGGCCTAAAATAATAACACATGGCTGTAGGCAATTTTAAATTGGTTCCAGGGGTACACGGACAGCAGTGGTGTGGTCAGTGGAGGCCTAGTGGAAGGAGTGACCGCAGACAGGCATCGAAGGCCTAAAATAATAACACATGGCTGTAGGCAATTTTAAATTGGTTCCAGGGGTACACGGGCAGCAGTGACCTGGTCAGTGTAGTAGTAGTTGAAAGAATGGACCGCAGACAGGCATCGAAGGCCTAAAATAAAAAAATTGGGCTGGCTGTAGGCAATTTTAAATTGGTTCCAGGGGTACACGGGCAGCAGTGGTGTGGTCAGTGGAGGCCTAGTGGAAGGAGTGACCGCAGACAGGCATCGAAGGCCTAAAATAATAACACATGGCTGTAGGCAATTTTAAATTGGTTCCAGGGGTACACGGACAGCAGTGACCTGGTCAGTGTAGTAGTAGTTGAAAGAATGGACCGCAGACAGGCATCGAAGGCCTAAAATAAAAAAATTGGGCTGGCTGTAGGCAATTTTAAATTGGTTCCAGGGGTACACGGGCAGCAGTGGTGTGGTCAGTGGAGGCCTAGTGGAAGGAGTGACCGCAGACAGGCATCGAAGGCCTAAAATAATAACACATGGCTGTAGGCAATTTTAAATTGGTTCCAGGGGTACACGGGCAGCAGTGACCTGGTCAGTGTAGTAGTAGTTGAAAGAATGGACCGCAGACAGGCATCGAAGGCCTAAAATAAAAAAATTGGGCTGGCTGTAGGCAATTTTAAATTGGTTCCAGGGGTACACGGGCAGCAGTGGTGTGGTCAGTGGAGGCCTAGTGGAAGGAGTGACCGCAGACAGGCATCGAAGGCCTAACATAACAAACTTGGGCTGGCTGTAGGCACTTTTAAATTGGTTCCAGGGGTACACGGGCAGCAGTGGTCTGGTCAGTGGAAGTCTAGTGGAAGGAGTGACCGCAGACAGGCATCGAAGGCCTAAAATAATAACACATGGCTGTAGGCAATTTTAAATTGGTTCCAGGGGTACACGGACAGCAGTGACCTGGTCAGTGTAGTAGTAGTTGAAAGAATGGACCGCAGACAGGCATCGAAGGCCTAAAATAAAAAAATTGGGCTGGCTGTAGGCAATTTTAAATTGGTTCCAGGGGTACACGGGCAGCAGTGGTGTGGTCAGTGGAGGCCTAGTGGAAGGAGTGACCGCAGACAGGCATCGAAGGCCTAAAATAATAACACATGGCTGTAGGCAATTTTAAATTGGTTCCAGGGGTACACGGGCAGCAGTGACCTGGTCAGTGTAGTAGTAGTTGAAAGAATGGACCGCAGACAGGCTTAGAAGGCCTAACATAACAAACTTGGGCTGGCTGTAGGCACTTTTAAATTGGTTCCAGGGGTACACGGGCAGCAGTGGTCTGGTCAGTGGAAGTCTAGTGGAAGGAGTGACCGCAGACAGGCTTCCAAGGCCTAACATAACAAACTTGGGCTGGCTGTAGGCACTTTTAAATTGGTTCCAGGGGTACACGGGCAGCAGTGGTCTGGTCAGTGGAAGTCTAGTGGAAGGAGTGACCGCAGACAGGCTTCCAAGGCCTAACATAACAAACTTGGGCTGGCTGTAGGCACTTTTAAATTGGTTCCAGGGGTACACGGGCAGCAGTGGTCTGGTCAGTGGAAGTCTAGTGGAAGGAGTGACCGCAGACAGGCTTCCAAGGCCTAACATAACAAACTTGGGCTGGCTGTAGGCACTTTTAAATTGGTTCCAGGGGTACACGGGCAGCAGTGGTCTGGTCAGTGGAAGTCTAGTGGAAGGAGTGACCGCAGACAGGCTTCCAAGGCCTAACATAACAAACTTGGGCTGGCTGTAGGCACTTTTAAATTGGTTCCAGGGGTACACGGGCAGCAGTGGTCTGGTCAGTGGAAGTCTAGTGGAAGGAGTGACCGCAGACAGGCTTCGAAGGCCTAACATAACAAAATTGGGCTGGCTGTAGGCACTTTAAATTGGTTCCAGGGGTACATGGGCAGCAGTGTATGGTCAGTGGAAGTCTAGTGGAAGGAGTGACGGCAGACAGTCTTCGAAGGCCTAACATAACAAAATTGGGCTGACTGTAGGCACTTTTAAATTGGTTCCAGGGTAACACGGCCAGCAGTGGCCTGGTCAGTGTAGTAGTTGTAGAAAGAAGGGACCGCAGACAGGCTTCGAAGGCCTAACATAACAAAAATGTCAAAACAATGGTATTGTCAGTGCCAGGCATTGAAGGATGTCAGCGGCTAGACTACACATTGGTGAAGCTGTGAGAGATAATTTTGCTAGTGGTAGAGCACTGTTTGAGCTGGGGGGGGGAACTGTCTTGTGGCCGGCGGTACAGGCACAGGGCCCCTCATATTACAACGGTGTGTCTGACGTTGGGTGCGCACCACCACCGCCAGAGACACTTTATTGTACTATGAGGGACCCAGTGGCAGTGCCGTCGACCAAAAGCGGCCACACCCACCTCTTCAGACAAACAGCACTCTCAAGGGTCCAAGCGCAAAGTGGCGATAGCACGGCCCCGTGTGGGGAGTTTGGCCATTTCGTGAGGTGGAAACATGTCGTATGCTGGACAATCAGGTGAAGAAAATTACGAGATTGGAAAAGTCATTCAGAATAGTCCACAGGCAAGACCTTTTCATAGGAAAGCTAGGTGTCAGCCGGGCAGGGTGGGGCAAAAGATTTTGAAATCCAGTTGTGGTTCATTTTAATGAAGGTTAGATCATCTACATTTTGGGTAGCCAGACGAGTCCTTTTTTCTGTTAGTATTGAACCTGCAGCACTGAATACTCTTTCTGATAGGACACTAGCTGCCGGGCAAGCAAGCTCCTGCAATGCATATTCTGCCAATTCTGGCCAGGTGTCTAATTTGGATGCCCAGTAATCAAATGGGAATGACGGTTGAGGGAGAACGTCGATAAGGGATGAAAAATAGTTTGTAACCATACTGGACAAATGTTGTCTCCTGTCACTTTGAATTGATGCTGCAGTACCTGTCCTGTCTGCGGTCATAGAAAAATCACTCCACAACCTGGTCAGAAAACCCCTCTGTCCAACGCCACTTCTGATTTCTGCCCCTCTAACACCTCTGGTCTGCTGGCCCCTGGAGCTCGTGTGAGAACGATCACGGGCGCTGTGTGCAGGGAATGCCAGAAGCAAACGGTCAACAAGAGTTGATTGTTTTGTTGCTAATATTAGTTCCAAGTTCTCATGTGGCATAATATTTTGCAATTTGCCTTTATAGCGAGGATCAAGGAGGCAGGCCAACCAGTAATCGTCATCGTTCATCATTTTTGTAATGCGTGTGTCCCTTTTGAGGATACGCAAGGCATAATCCGCCATGTGGGCCAAAGTTCCCGTTGTCAAATCTGCGGTTGTGCTTGGTTGAGGGGCAGTTGCAGGCAAATCTACGTCACTTGTGTCCCTCAAAAAACCAGAACCCGGCCTTGCCACGCCACCAATTTCCCGTGCCCCCGGGAAAGCTTCCTCATTAAAAATATACTCATCCCCATCATCCTCCTCATCCTCCACCTCCTCTTCGCCCGGTACCTCGTCATGTACACTGCCCTGACCAGACAATCGCTGACTGTCATCAAGGCTTTCCTCTTCCTCTGGTGCAGACGCCTGATCCTTTATGTGCGTCAAACTTTGCATCAGCAGACGCATTAGGGGGATGCTCATGCTTATTATGGCGTTGTCTGCACTAACCAGCCGTGTGCATTCCTCAAAACACTGAAGGACTTGACACATGTCTTGAATCTTCGACCACTGCACACCTGACAACTCCATGTCTGCCATCCTACTGCCTGCCCATGTATGTGTATCCTCCCACAAAAACATAACAGCCCGCCTCTGTTCGCACAGTCTCTGAAGCATGTGCAGTGTTGAGTTCCACCTTGTTGCAACGTCTATGATTAGGCGATGCTGGGGAAGGTTCAAAGAACGCTGATAGGTCTGCATACGGCTGGAGTGTACAGGCGAACGGCGGATATGTGCGCAAAGTCCACGCACTTTGAGGAGCAGGTCGGATAACCCCGGATAACTTTTCAGGAAGCACTGCACCACCAGGTTTAAGGTGTGAGCCAGGCAAGGAATGTGTTTCAGTTGGGAAAGGGAGATGGCAGCCATGAAATTCCTTCCGTTATCACTCACTACCTTGCCTGCCTCAAGATCTACAGTGCCCAGCCACGACTGCGTTTCTTGCTGCAAGAACTCGGACAGAACTTCCGCGGTGTGTCTATTGTCGCCCAAACACTTCATAGCCAATACAGCCTGCTGACGTATGCCAGTAGCTGCCCCATAATGGGAGACCTGGTGTGCAACAGTGGCAGGTGCGGATGGAGTGTTTGTGCGACTGCGGTCTGTGGACGAGCTCTTGCTTCTGCAGGAGGACGAGGAGGAGGAGGAGGAGGGGGTGCGAACGGCTACAGACAACTGTTTACTAGACCGTGGGCTAGGCAGAACTGTCCCAAACTTGCTGTCCCCTGTGGACCCTGAATCCACCACATTTACCCAGTGTGCCGTGATGGACACGTAACGTCCCTGGCCATGCCTACTGGTCCATGCATCTGTTGTCAGGTGCACCTTTGTGCTCACAGATTGCCTGAGTGCATGGACGATGCGCTCTTTAACATGCTGGTGGAGGGCTGGGATGGCTTTTCTGGAAAAAAAGTGTCGACTGGGTAGCTCGTAGCGTGGTACAGCGTAGTCCATCAGGTCTTTGAAAGCTTCGCTTTCAACTAACCGGTAGGGCATCATCTCTAACGAGATTAGTCTAGCTATGTGGGCGTTCAAACCCTGTGTACGCGGATGCGAGGCTAAGTATTTCCTTTTTCTAACCATAGTCTCATGTAGGGTGAGCTGGACTGGAGAGCTGGAGATCGTGGAACTAGCGGAGGTGCCGGTGGACATGGCAGACTGAGAGACGGTGGGAGATGGTATTGTTGCCGCCGGTGCCCTAGATGCAGTGTTTCCTACTACGAAACTGGTGATTCCCTGACCCTGACTGCTTTGGCCTGGCAAAGATACCTGCACAGATACAGCAGGTGGTGCGCTAAATGGTGGTCCTACACTGCCGGAAGGGATGTTGCGTTGATGACTAGCTTCATTGGCCGAGGGTGCAACAACCTTAAGGGACGTTTGGTAGTTAGTCCAAGCTTTCAAATGCATGGTGGTTAAATGTCTATGCATGCAACTAGTATTGAGACTTTTCAGATTCTGACCTCTGCTTAAGGAAGTAGAACATTTTTGACAGATGACTTTGCGCTGATCAATTGGATGTTGTTTAAAAAAATGCCAGACTGCACTCTTTCTAGCATCGGATACCTTTTCAGGCATTGCAGACTGAGCTTTAACCGGATGGCCACGCTGTCCTCCACCAGGTTTTGGCTTTGCCACGCGTTTTGGGCAAGATACGGGCCCGGCAGATGGAACCTGTGGCGATGTTGATGCCTGCTGCGGCCCCTCCTCCTCCTCTGCTTCAGAACTGCTGCCGCCTGCACCCTGTTCCCCCAATGGCTGCCAATCGGGGTCAAGAACTGGGTCATCTAATAACTCTTCTTGTACCTCCTGCGCAACTTCGTCTGTGTCACCGTGTCGTTCGGTGGTATAGCGTTCGTGATGGGGCAACATAGTCTCATCAGGGTCTGATTCTTGATCAGCACCCTGCGAGGGCAATGTTGTGGTCTGAGTCAAAGGACCAGCATAGTAGTCTGGCTGTGGCTGTGCGTCAGTGCACTCCATGTCAGATTCAATTTGTAATGGGCATGGACTGTTAACTGCTTCACTTTCTAAGCCAGGGACGGTATGTGTAAAGAGCTCCATGGAGTAACCCGTTGTGTCGCCTGCTGCATTCTTCTCTGTTGTTGTTTTTGCTGAAGAGGACAAGGAAGTGACTTGTCCCTGACCGTGAACATCCACTAACGACGCGCTGCTTTTACTTTTACCAGTTTCACGAGATGAGGCAAAAGAGCTAGAGGCTGAGTCAGCAAGATAAGCCAAAACTTGCTCTTGCTGCTCCGGCTTTAAAAGCGGTTTTCCTAATCCCAGAAAAGGGAGCGTTCGAGGCCTTGTGTAGCCGGACGACGAACCTGGCTCCACAGCTCCAGACTTAGGTGCAATATTTTTTCCCCCACGACCACCTGATGCTCCACCACTACCACTACCCTCATTACCAGCTGACAATGAACGCCCCCGGCCACGACCTCTTCCACTAGACTTCCTCATTGTTTTAAAAACGTAACCAAACTAACGTTATTTGTTGCAGTCACACAACTTACACGGTGAGCTATAACTTCAGTATGATTTAGCTACCCCTTTACAGGTTGGTGAGACCACAGCGAAAATCAGGCCCAATGTTACACACTCTTTTTTTGGTGGCTGCAAATTAGAGAGATGCCCCACACGCAGGACTGTCACTGAAGCACAAATGTTAATATTAATGTCACACTATTATTTTTTTTTTATTTTTATTTTTTTCAGGAACACTTTAGAAACCCCCCAAAAAAAAAAAAATAGATTTTTGCAGGGAGAATTTAGAAAACAAATGTAACAAACTATATGCTTTCTATGGGCCACTGAGTGAGAGATGACGCACACAGGAATCAGGAGTGGCACACAAGCCCAGAGGCCAATATTTTTCTACCAATGATTGATGGAGTTATTTTCTCTGGTAGATTTTGGAACCCAAATCAAGGAAAAAAAATGTAGGCTTTCTATGGACCACAATTGGAGAGAGAGAGAGAGAGAGATGGCACACCCAGGAGTCAAGACTGGCACACAAGCAGAAAGGCCAATATTAATCTCCCACTGTTTTTTTTGGTTGTTTTTTTTTTTTTTTTTTTCAGGGAGACTTTAGAAAAAAAAATAATAAAAAAAATATGATTTTATCAGGAAGAATTTAGAAACCAAATAAAATAAAATGATTTTTTCAGGGAGAATTTATAAAACAAATAAAACCAAAAATAGGCGTTCTATGGCCCACTGACTGAGAGATGACGCACCCAGGAGTCAAGACTGGCACACAAGCAGAAAGGCCAATATTAATCTCCCACTGTTTTTTTTGGTTGTTTTTTTTTTTTTTTTTTCAGGGAGACTTTAGAAAAAAAAATAATAAAAAAAATATGATTTTATCAGGAAGAATTTAGAAACCAAATAAAATAAAATGATTTTTTCAGGGAGAATTTATAAAACAAATAAAACCAAAAATAGGCGTTCTATGGCCCACTGACTGAGAGATGACGCACCCAGGAGTCAAGACTGGCACACAAGCAGAAAGGCCAATATTAATCTCCCACTGTTTTTTTTTTTTTTTTTCAGGGAGACTTTAGAAAAAAAAATAATAAAAAAAATATGATTTTATCAGGAAGAATTTAGAAACCAAATAAAATAAAATAATTTTTTCAGGGAGAATTTAGAAAACAAATAAAACCAAAAATAGGCGTTCTATGGCCCACTGACTGAGAGATGACGCACACAGGAGTCAGGAGTGGCACACAAACCCAGAGGCCAATATTTTTCTACCAATGATTGATGTAGTTATTTTCTCTGGTAGATTTTAGAACCCAAATCAAGGAAAAAAAATATAGGCTTTCTATGGACCACAATTGGAGAGAGAGAGAGAGAGAGAGAGAGAGAGAGAGATGGCACACCCAGGAGTCAAGACTGGCACACAAGCAGAAAGGCCAATATTAATCTCCCACTGTTTTTTTGGTTGTTTTTTTTTTTTTTTTTTCAGGGAGACTTTAGAAATAAAAATAATAAAAAAAATATGATTTTATCAGGAAGAATTTAGAAACCAAATAAAATAAAATGATTTTTTCAGGGAGAATTTAGAAAACAAATAAAACCAAAAATATGCGTTCTATGGCCCACTGACTGAGAGAGAGAGAGAGATGGAACGCTTAGTACTGGCACACAAGCCCAAAGGGCAATATTAATCTCCCTTTTTTTTTCCAGGGAGAATTTCTGAAACCCAAAAAAAAAATAAAATAGGCTTTCTATGGCCCACTATTTGTGAGAGAGATGGGACGCTCAGGACTGGCACAGATGGCACGCTCAGGACTGGCACAGAAGCCCAGAGGCCAATATTAATCTCCCTTTTTTTCTGGGAGAATTTATAAAACCAAAAAAATATTTAAATAGGCTTTCTATGGCCCACTATTTGTGAGAGAGATGGCACGCTCAGGACTGGCACAGATGGCACGCTCACAACTGGCACACAAGCCCAGAGGCCAATATTAATCTCCCTTTTTTCAGGGAGAATTTCTAAAACCCAAAAAAAAAATAAAATAGGCTTTCTATGGCCCACTATTTGTGAGAGAGATGGGACGCTCAGGACTGGCACAGATGGCACGCTCAGGACTGGCACAGAAGCCCAGAGGCCAATATTAATCTCCCTTTTTTTCTGGGAGAATTTATAAAACCAAAAAAATATTTAAATAGGCTTTCTATGGCCCACTATTTGTGAGAGAGATGGCACGCTCAGGACTGGCACAGATGGCACGCTCACAACTGGCACACAAGCCCAGAGGCCAATATTAATCTCCCTTTTTTCAGGGAAAATTTATAAAACAAAAAAAAAAATTAAATAGGCTTTCTATGGCCCACTATTTGTGAGAGAGATGGCACGCTCAGGGCTGGCTGGCACAGATGGCACGCTCAGGACTGGCACACAAGCCCAGAGGCCAATATTAATCTCCCTTTTTTCAGGGAAAATTTATAAAACAAAAAAAAAAATTAAATAGGCTTTCTATGGCCCACTATTTGTGAGAGAGATGGCACGCTCAGGGCTGGCTGGCACAGATGGCACGCTCAGGACTGGCACACAAGCCCAGAGGCCAATATTAATCTCCCTTTTTTTCTGGGAGAATTTATAAAACCAAAAAAATATTTAAATAGGCTTTCTATGGCCCACTATTTGTGAGAGAGATGGCACGCTCAGGACTGGCACAGATGGCACGCTCACAACTGGCACACAAGCCCAGAGGCCAATATTAATCTCCCTTTTTTCAGGGAAAATTTATAAAACAAAAAAAAAAATTAAATAGGCTTTCTATGGCCCACTATTTGTGAGAGAGATGGCACGCTCAGGGCTGGCACAGATGGCACGCTCAGGACTGGCACACAAGCCCAGAGGCCAATATTAATCTCCCTTTTTTTCAGGGAGAATTTATAAAACCAAAAAAAAAAATAAATAGGCTTTCTATGGCCCACTATTTGTGAGAGAGATGGCACACTCAGGACTGGCACACAAGCCCAAAGGCCAATATTAATCTCCCACTGTATTTTTATCAGGGAGAATTTATACACCCCACAAAAAAAAATACAGAAAAATGAAAAGGCTTTCTATGGCCCACTATGTGAGAGAGATGGCACACACAGGGATGGCACTCTAGCAGAAATGCCAAATTGCCAATCTTAATCTCCCACCAAAAAAAAAAAAAAAAAAAAAACAGGGAATGTCCTACAATTACTATCTCCCTGCCTGCAGTAATCTCAGCCAGGTATGGCAGGCAGCTACTATCTCCCTGCCTGCAGTAATCTCAGCCAGGTATGGCAGGCAGCAATAAGGAGTGGACTGATGCACAAATGAAATAAAAAGTGTGGACAAACAAAAAAGATAGCTGTGCAGAAAGGAAGGAACAAGAGGATTTGTGCTTTGAAAAAAGCAGTTGGTTTGCACAGCGGCGTACACACAGCAATGCAGCTATCAGGGAGCCTTCTAGGGCAGCCCAATGAGCTACAGCGCTGAGGGGAAAAAAAAAAAAAAAAAAAATTCCACTGTCCCTGCACACCGAGGGTGGTGTTGGACAGTGCAAATCGCTGCAGCACAAGCGGTTTTGTGGTTAATGGACCCTGCCTAACGCTATCCCTGCTTCTGACAAAGCGGCAGCAACCTCTCCCTAAGCTCAGATCAGCAGCAGTAAGATGGCGGTCGGCGGGAACGCCTCTTTATAGCCCCTGTGACGTCGCAGACAGCAAGCCAATCACTGCAATGCCCTTCTCTAAGATGGTGGGGACCAGGACCTATGTCATCACGCTGCCCACACTCTGCGTTTACCTTCATTGGCTGAGAAATGGCGCTTTTCGCGTCATTGAAACGCGACTTTGGCGCGAAAGTCGCGTACCGCATGGCCGACCCCGCACAGGGGTCGGATCGGGTTTCATGAAACCCCGACTTAGCCAAAAGTCGGCGACTTTTGAAAATGTTCGACCCGTTTCGCTCAACCCTACTCCTAATGTATTGGAATTTGCTAGATTGCACAGCGCAGCTCGATAAATATGGGTTACTGTGTTTAAAAATTCCGTTGCCATGCCAGCATTAAGTAGAAATTAATATACAATAATTTTCAGGATTAACCTTTGTGTAAGACATAAATTTGTCTAGACTTAAGCAGTTTTAAAAGGTGCATAAGCCCATTTGTATTGTATAAAAGCTGTGTCAGCGAGTTCAATGGAGGCAGCACATTCTGTAAAACATAATGGAAATATGTTTCAATAAAACAAAGTGTTGGCATTACTGCAATGTGAAATTAATTTATAAATACTTCAATTCTTCATGCTCACTGAAATAGCTTTATAGAATGAGGAGCGCATAGATTACAAAAGAAATCTGCAGCACGGTAAAGTAGCCAGTTTGACTGCGGATGTATTGTCATATTTCAAACATTTATAAATATACTTAAATGATGCATTAAAGGGAACCTGTCACATGGTAAACAGCGTCTGATCTGTAGAATTAAGATATAGAGCAGGGGGAGCTGAGTGGATCAATATATACAGTGCTCAGCATAAGTGAGTACACCCCCATTTGAAAAGTTACATTTTAATCAATATCTCACTAAACACAAAAACTATTTCTAAAATTTACCTAAGACCGAGTGTCACAGAACATTTTTTTTAACCGAGAACATGAAAGTAAGGTTAATAATATAACTTCAGCTTTACTCAAAGTAGTTAATGCAAAAATGAATACATCCCACATCAAAAACAACTAAATCTAGCAATATGTATGACCTCCATAATTTTTAAGGACAGCGCCAAGTCTTCTAGGCATAGAATGAACAAGTTGGCGATATATTGCAACATCTATCATTTTCCATTTTTCAAGAATGACCTATTTTAGAACCTGGATGCTGGATGGAGAGTGAGACTCAACTTGTTTCTTCTGAACCCAATCGAAACACCTATGGAGAATTCTGATCAGGAGACATACGTAGCCACTGCATCACTTTCATCCTGTTCTTCAGAAATACGATAGTACCCTTAGATGTGTGTTTTGGATCATTGTCATGTCGGAAAAGAGCATGTCTACCAAGGACACTGAGAGATGATAGCATCTTTTCTTTCACTATAGAGCAGTGAAATATAGCTCCCTGACACCAGCCGCACTCATGCAGCTGTAACGTGGCACGGGTTAGTAGCCATGGGCAAGACACTTATATTCGGTGGTGCCTCGGCAGTATGCATCCTGGCTGGGTGTGTGGACTTGTGCTGTGAGGGCCTTACGCATGTGCAGGCCGCATGCAACCGGCATTTAACTACCGTTTCCAGCCGCGTGGCCGGAAATGCGCGCATCGCCGACCCCCGTCACAAGATCGGGGGTCAGCGATGCATCAGGATAGTAACCATAGAGGTCCTTGAGACTTCTATGGTTACTGATGCCGGTTTGCTGTGAGCGTCAACCTGTGGTCGGTGCTCATAGCAAGCCTGTAATTAAGCTACATACTGTAGGAGCAATCTGATGATCGCTGCTATGTAGCAGAGGCGATCGAGTTCTGCCTGCTTCTAGCCTCCCATGGAGGCTATTGAAGCATGGCAAAAGTAAAAAAAAGTTTAAAAAAATATGAAATAAAAAAAATATAAAAGTTTAAATCACCCCCCTTTCGCCCCATCCAAAATAAAACAATAAAAATAAAATCAAACATACACATATTTGGTATCGCCGCATTCAGAATCGCCCGGTCTATCAATAAAAAAAGATTAACCTGATCGCTAAATGGCGAAGCGAGAAAAAAATTCGAAACGCCAAAATTACGTATTTTTGGTCGCTGCGACATTGAATTAAAATGCAATAACAGGTGATCAAAAGAACGCATCTGCACCAAAATTGTATCACTAAAAACGTCAGCTTGGCACGCAAAAAATAAGCCCTCACCCGACCAAAGATCATGAAAACTGGAGGCGCTACGGGTATCGGAAAATGGCGCACTTTTTTTTTTTTAGCTAAGTTTGGAATATTTTTTCACCACTTAGATAAAAAATAACCTAGACATGTTTGGTGTCTATGAACTCGCACTGACCTGGAGAATCATAACGGCAGGTCAGTTTTAGCATTTAGTGAACCCAGCAAAAAAGCAAAACAAAAAACACGCATGGGATTGCACTTTTTTTTGCAATTTCACGTCATGGTAAAACCAATGATGTCGTTCAAAAGTACAACTCATCCCACAAAAAATAAGCCCTCACATGGCAATTTTGACGAAAAATAAAAAAGTTATGGCTCTGGGAAGGAGGGGAGCGAAAAAAGAACACAGAAAAACGGAAAATCCCAAGGTCATGAACGGGTTAATGTTACAGTCCTGATCAGCAAGTGTACTTACTTGCTCAGTGGTTCCATGTCCTATCTCTTCCACTATTGGCACCCTATAACCCTTGCAGTTGGGACCCCCATTAGTCTCATGTACTCAGTCCTGTTTAGGCCCGTTACCTTCTGTGTTACAAGGTCTGGGGTTTGTGACTCTGCATCCTATCCATGGACCCTTCACCGGAAAGGCCACTCTGTTTAATCAGTCACTTTTTTCAGATCACACTTTCCCTGATCCTTAGTCTCCTCTCACTTAGGTTCACTCTTTCATGCACCTCTGCTCACTTGACACTCCAGATCCTATTTGACTACCTAACAGGAAGCAGTCATTTTCCTTAACACTAACACCACCCCTGTCTTACCCTTTTACCACTACCCATGCTACAGTCAGCTATCTACAGCCCTATACTACCTGACCTATAACACTATACCTTACACTGCATGTCTTATACGATACATTACTAACATTACTTATCACACTCTATGCATTACACAGGAACATTTCACATGCCACATTTCATAATGATATTTACAAAGACACGGGACACAATTTACAACAATAACACTTGTCTTCAGTGGGGAAATGCATGTCCATATCTTTACACAGCCCCATATAAGGACACTGCCACCACCATGTTTCACTGTATGCACCATGCATTTTGATTTGTACTCCTCACTTTTGCAACATCATCAGTTCCAAAAACATTTATCTTGGTCCCAGATGACTTCACATTTTTCAACATGGGCCCTGGCAAATTGTAGGTGGGCTTTTTTATGCATGAGCTTGAAGAGAGGCTTTTTATGGACGACACTCATGCATGCAATTCCTCTGCAGTGTATGCCATATTGTGTAATGATAAATACTCACCCTGATTTGACTTTCTATTTCTTTAAGTAACTGCAGTAAACTTACACATTGATTTTCTTCAACTTTTCTCAACAGAAGATGCTCCTGTTTAGGTGTTATGTTTCGTGATATGTGCAATTCCATCTTTAAGTTGTTTTGTGTCACTTTTCCTACAGTATTCTGACTGATAAGTAAAATTTTATATAACCTATTGGGTTCATAAAGAGATATCAAAAAATTAATAAAAACAGTATCAAAGTTTATTAGTAGGTAATACTATAAAAAATAATACAAATAATGGTATACCAAAATAGGTGTGAATGCGCCGCCGCCGGCTCCATTTTGATGGAGTTACATTTTTTTTTTTAAAACTACAATATTAACTGCATAAATGCAGTATTTAAAATAGGAGGCAGGTCACTGAAGGTTCCTGTGATTTAAGCCACAATGATGATGATGAGGCCAAAGCATGAAAAAAGATCCCTGGACGCCCCGGAGCACGAAAATCTCATTAACTGAAAACTTCTAACACTGATTATACAAGAACCACAAGATGGATTTCTTCACCCCAGGTATCATTTCAATCAGCTTAACAGCGCCAACCTGACAGTGTCTGTAGGTTACTTAGCAAAATCCAGGTTCATTTTAAGTTTTGAAGGTAAATTGAGAAATGCAGCTAAGGGACAGTTAATTAGAACTATACAGAAGAAGCAAATGTGCCAATAAAGCTGAGATTATTAAGAACTGACCATTAGAAATAACTAATTGCTATCATTTATTCATAAGAAACAGAATAGTAAGCATATTTACTGTATTATAAATACGTAAAGAAAGCCTCAATGCTTTGATGTTCATGGATGTTATCATTAAATGTGTATGCACACAGTCACATAAATAATGGTGTCAGGAAGAAATATTAGCAAAAATATAATTAAGCCTCAGCGATGCTTCAAGTGCAGATTCCAAAACAAAATGCACAAATGAATGAAGATGAAATAATGAATGTATAATGACTTGTCTCAGTACTACCAACATGACTGTCTTCTGAGCTTACTGCAGCAATGATAAAATATTCATACAGAATGGACTCAGACACTGGTGCATAGGCGAGTGTCGCAGCTAAATTACAGAAACGGGCTGAGAACAAAGTTAGGACCTCAGCAAGTGGTGAAACAATAAGTGGAAACGAGAGAAAAAAATCAAAAGATGTCTGCGATGTCAGCACAAAATGTAGAACTATCACTTGTCCAATGGGACATTAGTCCTCTCTGAAAGTGAACCCCATGGGCTTATGGAGTAATACCTATGTAGCTTTCTTCCGGGTACTACAGTTTTCTCCCACACTCCAAAAAACATATTGATAGGAAATGTATGGGGACAGTGATGATAATGTATGTAAAGCGTTGCGGAATGTGGTGGCGCAATATAAGCAATGCATAATAAACACTCATATCAACAATTTACTGCTCCTCTCCCTAGAAATGGCCGTCTCCAGGAACCTCCCACTCCTACCGTTTCTTTGTTATATATTAAATATAATGTCTACCGAATATTTTTAAGTCAGCAAAATGTAGACCGCAGAAAAATATAATTAATTGTCTAGATCTAACTATTTTAAAAAAACATGTTAAAAAATACTTTATAATTCCCATGCCTATAGTACAGATGACCCAAATGGACAGTAGGAGTTGGGTCTCAATGCCCTTGGAAGAAACTCTTGTCATGTCCAGCACCGTCCCTAAACAACCTTCCACTCTAAAGCAAAACGTTTAAAATTCTGAGAGCTTGCCAGCTCAAAGAGCCCACATCGTATGAATGTATCGGTTATTGAAAAATGCTAGGTATAGATTGTTAACGAGATCGATATTGTAGCTTTTTACTGCATGCTTCCGGGAGATGAGAGAAAGTGAACAGAAAAAAGCTGGAAAAAACGCAGGGCTTGATAGGAACCTTTGACCAGGAATTTGGGACTAATTTCCTACCAGACTCCCACTTAAAGAGAATTTAATAGTATTTTTTTGGATATGTAATCTGAGAAGACAATAATGTAAGGGCAGAGACACTGATTCCAGCGATGTGTCACTTACTAGACTGTGTTTTGCTATTTCAATACAATCAGTGTTTTATTAGGAGGATATTTTCACTACAGGACAAGTGTCCTCATGCTGCCTAGTCCACCCACATAACCATCACTAATTAGCAACTTTCCGTCACTATACATTATACACAGGAAGCAGTCAGTCAGTGGTGTGGGGAGGGGGGGGGGGTTACACAGGGCTCAACACCTGAGCTCTGCTAGATCTACTGTAGAGAAAAATGCTCCACTCAGTAAACAAAGTGATACATCACTGGCATCAGGGTCTCTGTCCTTACATCATGCTGCTGTAAGATTAGACAGACCTATTCCGCTTAAGTAAGGTCATTTACATAATGTGTGCCCTATACAGAATTGTTTTACATATTTTAGCTAGATAAATTTAGACACGTAGATAAGTATTTATTTTTCCAGGTACTAACTATTTTTCAACTAAAACATAATAAAAAAGGATTGTGATTCTTACTTTAAATCAACACAAAATTAGATATTTTTATTATTATCGGTTAATCACTTTCCATTTTGGAACAAGTGTAAATAAAACTCATAAAACAAGAACGGGAGTCAGATATTAAATCAGTTTAAGAAAAGAGAATCTTAATGTGATGCATTCGAATGCAACTCCGTAACTATAGACGGAATTTGATAAGACGTGCAAGAAAACAATGGGCTTCAGCAATCTCCCCACCGGCCCCAAACTTATGGGATACGCACAAGCAGTCGGCCAACCTACAGGCTTTGTGTGGATGGCTCAGCATGTATGACATTTAGACAAAAGTGCATTATGTACAGTGAATACCTGACATTCCTTATCCATTCATTTCAATTTGCAGGAATTAGTGTCAGAAAACTTGAAGACATTGACTCTTACTTCGACGTACTTTCCTGAGAATAATTTAGGGAACTTTTCGCAAGCCGGCATGATCCGCTGCCGTTGCAGCAGAGCAAAAATGGTTAAAGACTTGATATCTTTGCAAAAAAAAAAGTGGCCTGTGAAGACGTGACCCTTGTTACTTCTAATGAATAAAACTGCAAAGTCAGCAGACAAAGGCTCATTTGTCAAACTTTGTTCTTCCTACTTATCCTAGTGGCAAAAATGTGCCTATGTCTTAGCTTTGCTGATACGTATTTGCCAAGGCAACAAAATGAAATGGGCATATACAACAAAGTCTTACTTTATTTTACAAGCTAAAAAAGTGACAAAAAGGCAGACCGCAGCAAATAGCATCATACTGTTACACAAAGAGTACGACACTATGAGGATATTGGACGCAGCAGGTGCCTCCAGATCCAACAACCATTGTGTCCAAGCCACTATTCAGCATGTATAAAGTCCAGATAGACAGTAAAAAAACAGACATTAGTGCTACGTAACAATAATAAGGCTATGTTCACACTTGGCTTTTTTGCAGTGTTTTTTATGCTTTTTTACGATAATTTTCAGTTGCATTTCACAGTACCATGTCTATGAGATTTCAGAAACCTCATGCACACACATTGTTTTTTTGGCATCAGTATTTTGTGCTTTGCATGGTTTTTTGGACACAGAGCATGTCACTTCTATCAGCGTTTTTTCAGCATTTTTCACCTATTGAATTGAATAGAAAAAACGCCTGAAAAAAGCACCAAAACCGCATTGAAAAATGCTCCAAAACCTGCGTTTTTGCCACAGCTTCTTTCCTGCCTAGCACTCAGTTTTTGCTACAGAAAAAATGCAGCAAAAATGCCCAATGTGAACTTAGTCTAAATAGCTATTCATCTATAAATAATGCATTTCGAGGGATATCCCACTTCCTCGGATAAAAATGCGGAACATATAATTCACCTAAACTAGCTTGACTTAAAATAAAGACAAAAACAATCAGGTAAAATACCTGGGCATGGTTATTAACACTGTAACAAAGCAAGTACAATTAGAATAGAAAACACAAGCTTAATAAAACAGGTTTTTGAAAAAGAGTTAATTAATCACAATGTACTATTAGTTGCAATTGGAGAAGGCAGAATGTTGATTAGTTGCGAGGGCAGTGATGGGCCAGTTGTTTAGCAATCTTTGAAACCCAAAATGTATCTATGTAATCTCATGACCAATGGAAATCGGAGGTATGTATTACTGGAGTAACAGTGATGATAGGTGCCATAGCCGTTGACTTACACCTAGGTCGGCACTTACACCTTGGTCGGCACTTACACCTAGGTCATCAAAGTAATGTCGCGCCCAAGGAAATAAAGTGGAAATGACAGATACTATAATAACAAATCAATAAACACAGACATCCATTGGATTAATGTGTATACAAAATAAAAAATTGCTGCACCTGCGTGAGTGATGTCAGGGAGAAGGTAAACACTAAATCTGGTTCAAAATTGAATGTTCTCAAGAGAGCAATGGACACTTGAAGAATAGTATATCCACGCATACCAAGACGATACAAGGTGCTTCTAGTCTAAAAGGTAAAAGGGGGCCAATTGCACCAGTGGCCTTTACAGGGGTATGCAATAAGGTGGAAACTACTATAGAATACTATACTATACTATCTGCATACAAACTGTATATCCATCTACATATTAAGATTCACTTCTGCTAGGATAACCAAATTTTAGCCAGATTATAACTAATAACCGTAAGGTGTTAATTATTTTTTTATTTTTTTAATCAACGTTTGCACTTTTGGGGATGGGCAGGAGCAAAATTATATAAATGATGGATACACCAATGAGGCTAGATATTCATGAATAAGAGTTTCCTAAAAAGATTACCTCTAATTTAATTAACAACATGTTAATGCAAAAGTGAACAGTATTAAAAAACAGAATGTACCTTTTAATTCAGTAAAACTCATTAGCTCAATACCTGCCTACATCATACAACGAAGCATTGAATTACGGTACTCATAAAATGTTTTGTGCTTGAAAAAAATAATTGTTCAAGTTCTCAAATGCTTCAGTTAGGCCAAACTGTGTACAGGAATTTAATTTATAGACTCCAACCGATTAAAGCATGATATCAATGCATAGACTCTTGGTATATCAGTGAAGAGGGTGGGCATCACCACCCTAAGTACTCGGAAAGTGCCAGGGCCCTGGACAAATGGGGGGGAGCATTCACTGTTGGGGACTCCGGCACGCTATGGGGTCTGTGAAGTGGCCCCACACCGCATCTTAAACTGTTTCAAAAACATACCTCTCCCCGATCCCCATTGCTACAGCCTCCACTGCACTGTTCTCCTCAGCGCCTTTTGACTCTCTGTGACATCTCAGTGCAAAGGACGCGATGATTTCACTACAGCACACCCTCTGTGCAAAGATTCAGAAGATTATTGTTTTGTTTTCTATGAATGGAGCTTTATATGGGGCCCATTATACTGTATGGAGCAATATATGGGGCCCATTATACTGTATGGAGCAATATTTGGGGCCATTATACTGTGGAGAGCAATACATGGGGCCCATTATACTGAATATAGCAATATATGGGGCCCATTGTACTGTATGCAGCACTACATGTGGCTATTATATTGCATGGACAATTATAAGGTGCCATTACACTGTATGGAGCGCTATATGGGGCCATTACACTGTATATAGCACTATGTGGGCCCATTATATGGTATGGAGTAATATATGAGGTCTATTATACTGTATGGAGAACTATATGGAGCCCAATATACAGTGTGTAGCAATATTTGGGCCCCATTATACTGTATCGAGCCCTATATGGGGCCCATTATACTGTATGGAACAATGTATGCTGCCCATTATACTGTATGGAGCAATATATGGAGCCCATTATACTGTATGGAGCACTATGAATAGATATTTATATGGGTCCCATTATACTGTAAGTAGCACTATGTGGGGCTATTACACTGTATGGAGCAATATTAGTAACCCGATGTTTACCCTGGTTACCATTGTAAATGTAAAAAAACAAACACTACATACTTACATTCCGGTGTCTGGTCAGGTCCCTCGCCTTCAGCTTCCCGCACTGACTGTGAGCGCCGGCCACCGTAAAGCAAGAGCACAGTGGTGACGTCACCGCTCTGCTTTACGGCCGACGCTCAGTCAGTGCGGGAAGCTGAAGGCGAGGGACCTGACCAGACACCGGAATGTAAGTATGTAGTGTTTGTTTTTTTTAAACACTTACAATGGTAACCAGGGTAAACATCGGGTTACTAAGCGCGCCCCTGCGCTTAGTAACCCGATGTTTACCCTGGTTACCCGGGGACTTCGGGATCGTTGGTCGCTGGAGAGCTGTCTGTGTGACAGCTCTCCAGCGACCAAACAGCGACGCTGCAGTGATCGGGATCATTGTCTAGATTGCTGCAGCATCGCTGAATGTGACGGTACCTTTAGGGTGCATGTGCAGATAAGCAATTCAGGGTCCTCCAGAGCATCCGTCTCAGCAATCCACCCACATGCGCCAACAGAACACATCTGTACAGAACACATGCATAATGGGTGTGGTATGGGCAGACTGAACATATTAGCTTCCATGTTTTTTATAATCCTAAATATTACTAGAGATGAGCGAATATACTCGTTACTCGAGATTTCCCGAGCATGCTCGGGTGTCCTCCGAGTATTTTTTAGTTCTCGGAGATTTAGGTTTCCTCACCTCAGCTGAATGATTTATATTTCTTAGCCAGCTTGATTACACATGGGGATTCCCTAGCGACCAGGCAACCCCCACATGTACTTATGCTGGCTAACAGATGTAAATCATTCAGCTGAGGCGATGAAAACGAAATCTCCAAGCACTAAAAAATACTCGGAGGACACCCGAGCATGCTCGAGAAATCTCGAGTAGCGAGTATATTCACTCATCACTAATTAGAACCTGAATCAATGAACATGGGTCCAATGTTGTTAACAGGTTTTTCCAACACAATGTGCCATTACGCGCAGCTCTACATCATAACTCTGAATTTAACGAGTTCACTGCTATACCGATAGACCAGGCATTATCATCATGTACTAACCGGTTGAAGTCACTATAAAAAGGAGATGTATTTGATCTATAACTTAAATTCCCATGCACTGTTTGGTCTGAATGAAGCATTTGAAAACTTGCACAAATAATTTGCTTCAAACACAAAACATCTATTAGAAATTCAATACTTCATTGTATGATATGGTCAGGTTTTGAGCTAATGAGCTTTACCGAGTTAAAAGGTACATTCTGATTTTTAATACTATTCACTTTTTATTAATATGTCGCTAATTACATTAGGCCGGTAGAGATAATCTTTTTATGAAGCTCTTATTCATGAATATCTGGTCTCATTGACCGGTGTCTCCATCACTTATCACATTTCCATTCTCTCCGGCCCAACCCCATGGATAGAAGCATTGACTTAAAAAAATAAAAAGTAATTAACTCCTACCGTTATTGGTTATAACCTGGCTACAATTAGCTTATCCTGTTCTGGGGCATAAATGCACCTTAGAATATACATGAATATAAAACTTGTCTGCAGATAGTGCTCTTGTCGCTTGCACATTATCACTAACCCTTGTAAAGGGGGCTTGTGCAGTTGACCACTTTTACATTTTAGACTCGTAGCACCTACCTTCTCCTAGGTATACATACATGGATTTATAATTATTCTCTACAGCATCTATGGCTCCCTTAGTAACATGCTGAAACACACATGCAGATTATTTATGTTTATGGTGAATGTGCAGAAAAGTATTTCAGGGTCCTCAAGAGCGGTTCATGTTTCATTGACAACCTGCCAACATGCACCCAAACACATTTGTATAGGACATTGAATTAATTTAGTGTTTACCTTCTCCTTCATAGTAATCAGGAAGGTTTATCCTTTCTCTGTCCATTATGGACTGATTATCCCAGTATCCATGTTTTCTATAATATTATGGACATCTGCGCATAATTGTTTTAGTGTGTCCGCTTTTCATTTTTTTCTTTGGGCATGTTATTTTGTGCCGATCGTTGCGTATGTGCACGGCTAAAGTCTCCCTTATTGTTACTCCAGCAATATATACCCCTAATTTGCCCTTGGTTATCAGACATACAAATTGTTGGATTCATAGGTTATTAATAGTGATGAGTAGGGTTGAGCGAAACGGGTCGTTCATTTTCAAAAGTCGCCGACTTTTGGCAAAGTCGGGTTTCATGAAACCCGATCCGACCCCTGTGCGGGGTCGGCCATGCGGTACGCGACTTTCGCGCCAAAGTCGCGTTTCAATGACGCAAAAAGCGCCATTTCTCAGCCAATGAAGGTAAACGCAGAGTGTGGGCAGCGTGATGACATAGGTCCTGGTCCCCACCATCTTAGAGAAGGGCATTGCAGTGATTGGCTTGCTGTCTGCGGCGTCACAGGGGCTATAAAGGGGCGTTCCCGCCGACCGCCATGTTACTGCTGCTGATCTGAGCTTAGGGAGAGGTTGCTGCCGCTTCGTCAGAAGCAGGGATAGCGTTAGGCAGGGTCCATTAACCACCAAACCGCTTGTGCTGTAGCGATTTGCACTGTCCAACACCACCTTCGGTGTGCAGGGACAGTGGAAGCTACATTTTTTTTTTTTTCCTCAGCGCTGTAGCTCATTGGGCTGCCCTAGAAGGCTCCCGGATAGCTGCATTGCTGTGTGTACGCCGCTGTGCAAACCAACTGCTTTTTTCAAAGCACAAATCCTCTTGTTCCTTCCTTTCTGCACAGCTATCTTGTCTGTTTGTCCACACTTTTTATTTAATTTGTGCATCAGTCCACTCCTTATTGCTGCCTGCCATACCTGGCTGAGATTACTGCAGGGAGATAGTAATTGAAGGACAGTTGCTTTTTTTTTTTTTTTTTTTTTTGTGGGAGATTAAGATTGGCATTTCTGCTAGAGTGCCATCCCTGTCTGTGCCATCCCTGTCTGTGCCATCTCTCACTCAGTGGGCCATAGAAAGCCTATTTATTTTTTTGCTTGATTTGGGTTCTAAAATCTACCTGAGAAAATCACTACATCAATCAGTGGGAGAAAAATATTGGCCTCAGGGCTTGTGTGCCACTCCTGAATCCTGTGTGTGCCATCTCTCACTCAGTGGGCCATAGAAAGCCTATTTATTTTTTTGCTTGATTTGGGTTCCAAAATCTACCTGAAAAAATCACTACATCAATCAGTGGGAGAAAAATATTGGCCTCAGGGCTTGTGTGCCACTCCTGACTCCTGTGTGCATCATCACTCACTCAGTGGGCCATAGAAAGCCTATTTTTTTTTTTTTGCTTTATTTGGGTTCTAAATTCTACCTGAAAAAATCAATAAATCAATCAGTGGGAGATTAATATTGGCCTTTGGGCTTGTGTGCCAGTCCTAAGCGTGCCATCTCTCTCAGATAGTGGGCCATAGAAAGCCTTTTTTTTTTTTTTATTGGGTTTATAAATTTTCCCTGAAAAAAAAAAAAAAAAGTGGGAGATTAATATTGGCCTCTGGGCTTGTGTGCCAGTCCTGAGCGTGCCATCTCTCTCACAAATAGTGGGCCATAGAAAGCCTATTTATTTTTTTTTTTTTGGTTTTATGAATTCTCCCTGAAAAAAAAAGGGAGATTAATATTGGCCTTTGGGCTTGTGTGCCAGTCCTAAGCGTGCCATCTCTCTCTCTCAGATAGTGGGCCATAGAAAGCCTATTTATTATTTTTTTTATTGGGTTTATAAATTTTCCCTGAAAAAAAAAAAAAGTGGGAGATTAATATTGGCCTCTGGGCTTGTGTGCCAGTCCTGAGCGTGCCATCTCTCTCACAAATAGTGGGCCATAGAAAGCCTATTTATTTTTTTGGTTGATTTGGGTTCTAAATTCTACCTGAAAAAATCAATAAATCAATCAGTGGGAGATAAATATTGGCCTCTGGGCTTGTGTGCCACTCCTGACTCCTGTGTGCGTCATCTCTCACTCAGTGGGCCATAGAAAGCCTATTTTTTGTTTTATTTGTTTTCTAAATTCTCCCTGAAAAAATCATTTTATTTTATTTGGTTTCTAAATTCTTCCTGAAAAAAATCGTTTTTTTTTATTATTTTTTTTTCTAAAGTCTCCCTGAAAAAAATAAAATAAAATAAGTGGGAGATTAATATTGCCCTTTCTGCTTGTGTGCCAGTCTTGACTCCTGGGTGTGCCATCTCTCTCTCTCTCTCCAATTGTGGGCCATAGAAAGCCTATTATTTTTTTAGCTTGATTTGGGTTCCAAAATCTACCTGAAAAAATCACTACATCAATCATTGGGAGAAAAATATCGGCCTCTGGGCTTGTGTGCCACTCCTGACTCCTGTGTGCGTCATCTCTCACTCAGTGGGCCATAGAAAGCCTATTTTTTGTTTTGTTTTCTAAATTCTCCCTGAAGAAATAATTTTATTTTATTTGGTTTCTAAATTCTTCCTTAAAAAATCATTTTATTCTATTTTTTTTTCTAAAGTCTCCCTGAAAAAAAAAAAAAAATCAAATCAGTGGGAGATTAATATTTACATTTGTGCTTCAGTGACAGTCCTGCGTGTGTGGCATCTCTCTCATTTGTTGCCACCAAAAACAGAGTGTGTAACATTGTGCCTTATTTTCCTTGCGGTCTCACCCACCTGTAAAGGGGTAGCTAAATCATACTGAAGTTATAGCTCACCGTGTAAGTTGTGTGACAGCAACAAATACCGTTAGTTTGGTTACGTTGTTAAAACAATGAGGAAGTCTGGTGGAAGAGGTCGTGGCCGGGGGCGTTCATTGTCAGCTGGAAATGAGGGTAGTGGTAGTGGTGGAGCATCAGGTGGTCGTGGGAAAAAAAATATTGCACCTAAGTCTGGAGCTGTGGAGCCAGGTTCGTCGTCTGGCTACACAAGGCCTCGAACGCTCCCTTTTCTGGGAGTAGGAAAACCGCTTTTAAAGCCGGAGCAGCAAGAGCAAGTTTTGGCTTATCTTGCTGACTCAGCCTCTAGCTCTTTTGCCTCCTCTCGTGAAACTGGTAAATGTCAAAGCAGCACGTCGTTAGTGGATATTCACGGTCAGGGACAAGTCGCTTCCTTGTCCTCTTCAGCAAAAACAACAACAGAGAAGAATGCAGCAGGCGACACAACAGGTTACTCCATGGAGCTCTTTACACATACCGTCCCTGGCTTAGAAAGTGAAGCAGTTAACAGTCCATGCCCATTACAAGTTGAATCTGACATGGAGTGCACTGATGCACAGCCACAGCCAGACTACTATGCTGGTCCTTTGACTCAGACCACAACATTGCCCTCGCAGGGTGCTGATCAAGAATCAGACTCTGATGAGACTATGTTGCCCCATCACGAACGCTATACCACCGACCGACACGGTGACACAGACGAAGTTGCACACGAGCTACAAGAAGAGGTAATAGATGACCCAGTTCTTGACCCCGATTGGCAGCCATTGGGGGAACAGGGTGCAGGCAGCAGGAGTTCTGAAGCGGATGAGGAGGGGCCGCAGCAGGCATCAACATCGCAACAGGTTCCATCTGCCGGGCCCGTATCTTGCCCAAAACGCGTGGCAAAGCCAAAACCTGTTGGAGGACAGCGTGGCCATCTGATTAAAGCTCAGTCTGCAATGCCTGAAAAGGTATCCGATGCTAGAAAGAGTGCAGTCTGGCATTTTTTTAAACAACATCCAATTGATCAGCGCAAAGTCATCTGTCAAAAATGTTCAACTACCTTAAGCAGAGGGCAGAATCTGAAAAGTCTCAATACAAGTTGCATGCATAGACATTTAACCACCATGCATTTGCAAGCTTGGACTAACTACCAAACGTCCCTTAAGGTTGTAGCACCCTCGGCCAATGAAGCTAGTCATCAACGCAACATCCCTTCCGGCAGTGTAGGGCCACCATTTTCCGCACCACCTGCAGTATCTGTGCAGGTTTCTTTGCCAGGCCAAAGCAGTCAGGGTCAGGGAATCACCAGTTTCGTAGTAGGAAACACTGCATCTAGTGCACCGGCGGCAACAATACCATCTCCCACCGTCTCTCAGTCTGCCATGTCCACCGACACCCCCGCTAGTTCCACGATCTCCAGCTCTCCAGTCCAGCTCACCCTACATGAGACTATGGTTAGAAAAAGGAAGTACTTAGCCTCGCATCCGCGTACACAGGGTTTGAACGCCCACATAGCTAGACTAATCTCGTTAGAGATGATGCCCTACCGGTTAGTTGAAAGCGAAGCTTTCAAAGCCCTGATGGACTACGCTGTACCACGCTACGAGCTACCCAGTCGACACTTTTTTTTCCAGAAAAGCCATCCCAGCCCTCCACCAGCATGTTAAAGAGCGCATCGTCCATGCACTCAGGCAATCTGTGAGCACAAAGGTGCACCTGACAACAGATGCATGGACCAGTAGGCACGGCCAGGGACGTTACGTGTCCATCACGGCACAGTGGGTGAATGTTGTGGATGCAGGGTCCACAGGGGACAGCAAGTTTGGGACAGTTCTGCCTAGTCCATGGTCTAGGAAACAGTTGGCTGTAGCCGTTCGCACCCCCTCCTCCTCCTCCTCGTCCTCCTGCAGAAGCAAGAGCTCATCCACAGACCGCAGTCGCACAACTACTCCATCCGCAGCTGCCACTGTTGCACACAAGGTCTCCCATTATGGGGCAGCTACTGGCAAATGTCAGCAGGCTGTATTGGCTATGAAGTGTTTGGGCGACAACAGACACACCGCGGAAGTTCTGTCCGAGTTCTTGCAGAAAGAAACGCAGTCGTGGCTGGGCACTGTAGATCTTGAGGCAGGCAAGGTAGTGAGTGATAACGGAAGGAATTTCATGGCTGCCATCTCCCTGTCCCAACTGAAACACATTCCTTGCCTGGCTCACACCTTAAACCTGGTGGTGCAGTGCTTCCTGAAAAGTTATCCGGGGTTATCCGACCTGCTCCTCAAAGTGCGTGGACTTTGCTCACATATCCGCCGTTTGCCCGTACACTCCAGCCGTATGCAGACCTATCAGCGTTCTTTGAACCTTCCCCAGCATTGCCTAATCATAGACGTTGCAACAAGGTGGAACTCAACACTGCACATGCTTCAGAGACTGTGCGAACAGAGGCGGGCTGTTATGTTTTTGTGGGAGGATACACATACACGGGCAGGCAGTAGGATGGCAGACATGGAGTTGTCAGGTGTGCAGTGGTCGAAGATTCAAGACATGTGTCAAGTCCTTCAGTGTTTTGAGGAATGCACACGG
Source organism: Ranitomeya imitator (assembly GCF_032444005.1). Taxonomy (NCBI): domain Eukaryota; kingdom Metazoa; phylum Chordata; class Amphibia; order Anura; family Dendrobatidae; genus Ranitomeya; species Ranitomeya imitator. The sequence goes on along the minus strand of NC_091287.1, from coordinate 333,012,483 downwards.
CTGGCTAGTGCAGACAACACCATAATAAGCATGAGCATCCCCCTAATGCGTCTGCTGATGCAAAGTTTGACGCACATAAAGGATCAGGCGTCTGCAGCTGAGGAAGAGGAAAGCCTTGATGACAGTCAGCCATTGTCTGGCCAGGGCAGTGTACAGGACGAGGTAGTGGGCGAAGAGGAGGAGGATGAGGAGGATGATGGGGATGATTATATTTTTAATGAGGAAGCTTTTCCGGCGCCACTGGAAATTGTTGGCGCGGCAAGGCCGGGTTCTGGTTTTTTGAGGGACACAAGTGACGTGGATTTGTCTGAAACTGCCCGTCAACCAAGCACAACCGCAGATTTGAGAACTGGAACTTTGGCCCACATGGCGGATTATGCCTTACGTATCCTCAAAAGGGACACACGCATTACTAAAATGATGAACGATGACGATTACTGGTTGGCCTGCCTCCTTGATCCTCGCTATAAAGGCAAATTGCAAAATATAATGCCACATGAGAACTTGGAACTAATATTAGCAACCAAACAATCAACTCTTGTTGACCGTTTGCTTCTGGCATTCCCTGCACACAGCGCCGGTGATCGTTCTCACACGAGCTGCAGGGGCCAGCAGACCAGAGGTGTTAGAGGGGCAGAAATCAGAAGTGGCGTTGGCCAGAGGGGTTTTCTGACCAGGTTGTGGAGTGATTTTGCTATGACCGCAGACAGGACAGGTACTGCAGCATCAATTCAAAGTGACAGGAGACAACATTTGTCCAGTATGGTTACAAACTATTTTTCATCCCTTATCGACGTTCTCCCTCAACCGTCATTCCCATTTGATTACTGGGCATCCAAATTAGACACCTGGCCAGAATTGGCAGAATATGCATTGCAGGAGCTTGCTTGCCCGGCAGCTAGTGTCCTATCAGAAAGAGTATTCAGTGCTGCAGGTTCAATACTAACAGAAAAAAGGACTCATCTGGCTACCCAAAATGTAGATGATCTAACCTTCATTAAAATGAACCACAACTGGATTTCGAAATCTTTTGCCCCACCTTGCCCGGCTGACACCTAGCTTTCCTATGAAAAGGTCTTGCCTGTGGACTATTCTGAATGACTTTTCCAATCTCGTAATTTTCTGCACCTGATTGTCCAGCATACGACATGTTTACACCTCACTAAATGGCCAAACTCCCCACACGGGGCCGTGGTATCGCCACTTGGCGCCAGCACCCGTGAGAGTGCTGTTTGTCTGAAGAGGTGGGTGTGCCCGCTTTTGGTCGACGGCACTGCCACTGGGTCCCTCATAGTACAATAAAGTGTCTCTGGCGGTGGTGGTGCGCACCCAACGTCAGACACACCGTTGTAATATGAGGGGCCCTGGGCCCGTACCGCCGACCACAAGACAGTTCCCCCCCCTAGCTCAAACAGTGCTCTACCACTTGCAAAATTATCTCTCACAGCTCCACCAATGTTTAGTCTATGCGCTGACATCCTTCAATGCCTGGCACTGACAATACTATTGTATTGACATTTTTGTTATGTTAGGCCTTCGAAGCCTGTCTGCGGTCCCTCCTTCCACTAGGCCTCCACTGACCATTGTACTGCTGCCCGTGTACCCCTGGAACCAATTTTAAATTGCCAACAGCCCTATTTTTTTATGTTCGGCCTTCGAAGCCTGTCTGCGGTCCCTCCTTCCACTAGGCCTCCACTGACCATTGTACTGCTGCCCTTGTACCACTGGAACCAATTTTAAATTGCCAACAGCCCTATTTTTTATGTTAGGCCTTCGAAGCCTGTCTGCGGTCCCTCCTTCCACTAGGCCTCCACTGACCACACCACTGCTGCCCGTGTACCCACGGAACCAATTTAAAATTGCCTACAGCCATGTGTTATTATGTTAGGCCTTCGATGCCTGTCTGCGGTCACTCTTTCCACTAGGCCTCCACTGACCACACCACTGCTGCCCGTGTACCCCTGGAACCAATTTAAAATTGCCTACAGCCAGCCCAATTTTTTTATTTTAGGCCTTCGATGCCTGTCTGCGGTCCGTTCTATCTACTACTACTACACTGACCAGGCCACTGCTGCCCGTGTTCCCCTGGAACCAATTTAAAATTGCCAACAGCCATGTGTTAATATGTTAGGCCTTCGATGCCTGTCTGCGGTCACTCTTTCCACTAGGCCTCCACTGACCACACCACTGCTGCCCGTGTACCCCTGGAACCAATTTAAAATTGCCTACAGCCAGCCCAATTTTTTTATTTTAGGCCTTCGATGCCTGTCTGCGGTCCATTCTTTCTACTACTACTACACTGACCAGGCCACTGCTGCCCGTGTTCCCCTGGAACCAATTTAAAATTGCCAACAGCCATGTGTTATTATGTTAGGCCTTCGATGCCTGTCTGCGGTCACTCCTTCCACTAGGCCTCCACTGACCACACCACTGCTGCCCGTGTACCCCTGGAACCAATTTAAAATTGCCTACAGCCATGTGTTATTATGTTAGGCCTTCGATGCCTGTCTGCGGTCCCTCCTTCCACTAGGCCTCCACTGACCATTGTACTGCTGCCCTTGTACCACTGGAACCAATTTTAAATTGCCAACAGCCCTATTTTTTTATGTTAGGCCTTCGAAGCCTGTCTGCGGTCCCTCCTTCCACTAGGCCTCCACTGACCACACCACTGCTGCTCGTGTACCCCTGGAACCAATTTAAAATTGCCTACAGCCATCTGTTATTATGTTAGGCCTTCGAAGCGTGTCTGCGGTCCTTCCTTCCAATAGTTCTCCACTGACCAGACCAATGCTGGCCGTGTACCCCTGGAACCCAGCTGAAAGTGCATGTAGCCTCCTTTTTTTCTTTGCGAGAAAAGCCATCCCAGCCCTCCACCGGCATGAAAAAGTCTGCATTGTCATAGCACTCAGGCAATCAAACAGTAGAAAGGTGCACCTGACAAGAGACGCATGGACCAGTAGGCATGTCCACAAAAAGTTACGTGTCCATTACGGCGCACTGGGTTAATGTGTTGGATGCATGGTCCACAGGGGACAGCCTACAAAGTCTGTCTGCAGTCCCTAATTCAAATTTTCCTCTGCTGACCACACCACTGCTGCCCGTATACCCCTGGAACCAATTTTACAGTGTCTACAGCCTAATTTTGTTATGTTAGGCCTACTGCGCCTGTCTGCGGTCCCTCCTTCCAATACTCGTCCACTGACCACACCACTGCTGCCCGTGGACCCCTGGAACCTATTTTTAATTGCATAGAGCATCCTTTTTTTAATAGTAGGCGTACAAAGTCTGTCTGCGGTCCACTATTGAAATTGTCCTCCACTGCCCAGAGCACTGCTGCTTGTGTACCCCTGTAACTTTTTTAAGCTGCAGTGAGCCACATTTTTGGTTTAAGTCCTACTACCTGTGTCTGTCTGCGCCACTCAATTCAGCTGTGTTCCTTTGAAAAAAGCTGAGCGTCAATAGTCTTGTTTTCAGCCTCTAGGAATTTTAAAACTGCATTGGGGGTACAACTTTGGTAGGGCCTACTAACGGTGTCTGCCTCCCCAAGGTGTGCCCCAGGTTTCCTCTCCATTGCTTCGATCTTAATGCTCTCGTTTAGTAGTTGTTGGAAACTACACTGCATTAGGCCTACAAATTGGGTATGGGGTGTAGAGAGATGGTGTGTTCCACTCCAAGGTGTTCCCCAGGTTTCCTCTCCATTGCTTCGATCTTCATGCTCTCGTTTAGTAGTTGTTGGAAACTACACTGCATTAGGCCTACAAATTGGGTATGGGGTGTAGAGAGATGGTGTGTTCCACTCCAAGGTGTTCTCCAGGTTGCCTTTCCTGAGCTTCGATCTTCCGGCTCTCGTTAAGTAGTTGTTGGAAACTACACTGCATTAGGCCTACAAATTGGGTATGGGGTGTAGAGAGATGGTGTGTTACACTCCAAGGTGTTCTCCAGGTTGCCTTTCCTGAACTTCTATCTTCAGGCTCTCATTAAATTGTGGTTAAATGGAACAACTGCATTTGGCGTACTAGTTGGTTTGGGGCCTACTATCGGTGTCTGCCACTCCTTGATGTTCTCCTGGTTTCCTGTCCTGAAATTCCATTTTCAGGCTCTCGTTAAGTAGTTGTTAATGTTAGACTGCATTTGGCCTACTAGTTGGGTTGGGGCCTACTATCGGTGTCTGCCACTCCTTGCTGTTCTCCTCCACTGAACAAAGCTGTGCCGCCTGTTTACTACGGTTGCCAATTTTGAACTGCATTTCGACTACTTACTGATTTGGGCCTACTCTCTGTGTCAGCCTCTCATTCCAGTTGTCCTCCACTGCAATGCCCCCTGGTTAGTCCTGTGTTACCAATTTTGAACTGCATTTAGCCAACTTTATTCTTTGGGCCTATATCTGTGTTTCCTCCTCATCCTGCCCATTGCCCAGCCAGTGATAGATGAGTCTGCTGGTACATTGACCCATAACGCAAAATTCCCCGTGCACGCTACACAGCAAGATTGTGACCCTGCTGAAAGTCAGGTTCCTCTTCCCGCATACCATACCACCTTACACGGGGACAAAGAGGAAGGTGCAGATGAAAGTGCAGGTTCCTTCATCAGGTTTGGGGAGGAATACTAGTTGGCGACGTCACTGGCACAGGGCCTCTCATAGTACACAAAAGTGTTGCTGCCGGTGGGAGGCGCCCCCGCCGTGCAAACACACCGCTGTACTTTGAGGGGCCCTGTGCCAGTGCCAATGCCAACGAGTGGGCCCCCCCTGCTTGCTCAGGATCACAGCACTTGCAAAGTTGAAATACTTACCTCTCCCTGCTCCACTGCTGTGACGTGGTCCAGATTTACTGGGCCCACTAATTACTTGAACCAGCCCTACCCCCCACAAGTTTAGCCAAATGACCCCCAATTTAAAATGCCTTCCAATTATTATAAGCTAAATTACAATTGACAAGCTTCTGTAATAAGAATGGATGTTTTTGCCATTAAAATGGGCAGTGTAGGTGTTTTCCTGGCCTCCACTCACTGCCGACTATGCTCCCCCATTGACTTGCATTGGGTTTCGTGTTTCGGGCGATACCCGACTTTTCGCCATAATCGGCCGATTCCACTCGACTCGACTTCTAAGATAGTCGGGTTTCGCGAAACACGACTCGACTCTAAAAAGGTCAAGGTCGCTCAACCCTAGTGATGAGCAAACATGATGAGTTAACACGTTATCCGAGCTTGCTCAGATATTATCCGAGTATCTTGGGCGTGCTCGGATAATATGTTCGAGTCCCTGCGGCTGCATATTTTGCTTGGCAATCCCTGCATGTGCTGCAGCTGTCTATTGTTGAAAAACATGCTGCTGCAGGGACTCAAATTTGTTATTAGAGCACGCCGATGACACTCAGATAACACGTTAGCTGAGCACGTTCGCTCATCACTAGTTACTAAGCAATCAGCCCACCACTTACCTCGCCAGCTGATTTATGCTCTGCTTTTTATTAACTTGATTTCTAGAACAAACACTTGTGTTCTAAGAAACTTCCTTATTCATCATAGATGGTTGTTGACTGAACAATGGTTCAGGCTACTAATTAGCCGGTAGGTGTCTTGGCTGCCTCTTCCATACAAAAGAGCGCTGTCCCTGCTTAGTGCTCTCTATGAGAAAGCCAATGTCAGACATCTCTGGCGGCAGCTTATTTCATGGAGAATCAAAGGATCAGCAGTCTAAAATTGCAAATGCTGGATCCTAAACTGCCCTGACAATCATCTCTCTAGAGCCCACATATACAGTACACTGTTGACTACACCCATCGATATCAGCAGTTTGGCCAACTTTAATCTAATGTATATGGAAGGGGGCTTTAAACTTTTGCTTTCTGTGCTAACTTCACTTGCTCGTTTACCTAAGGCTATGTGCACACAGTGCGTTTTTTATGCGTTTTCACAGCGTTTTTCCGCTGGGCCAGATGGGCCAAATTTTGGCAAAATGGGCCAAAAACGCTATGGAATCTTTATGCAAGCTTATTCAATGACAATCCTGAAGTGTTGTGCACATGATCAGTAAATTTACGTGCGTATTTGCAGTGCATTTTTTTCTGCAGCATGTAAATTTTTTTTGCGTTTCTGCAACCACTGACTTCAATTGAGAACATATATATGTAGGAAGCAAATGAGCAATAAAAAATATTTTTTGAATGGGTTTGTACAAATGAGACCATATGTGAAATTGATAGCCAGAAATGAGCTGCCCCATTGAGCCCATTTGGAAAGACAGATGTGATAAAAGAACAATTTAAAATTTCCTTACTACTTCTTAGAACCTTCAAATCTCTGTTTAGCCTTAATGGAGGAGAATATTAACTTATGAGCCCACGCACAACTACCGGATGGCGGAAAGGGTCATTTGTTTTAAGAAATTGTACAATTAACCCCTTCATGACCCAGCGTATTTTGACCTTAATGACCTGGCCGTTTTTTGCAATTCTGTCCAGTGTCCCTTTATGAGGTAATAACTCAGGAACGCTTCAACGGATCCTAGTAGTTCTGAGATTGTTTTTTCGTGACGTATTAAGCTTCATGTTAGTGGTAAATTTAGGTCAATAAATTCTGCGTTTATTTGTGATAAAAACGGAAATTTGGGGAAAATGTTGAAAATTTCGCAATTTTCACATTTTGAATTTGTATTCTGTTAAACCAGAGTTATGTGACACAAAATAGTTAATAAATAACATTTTCCACATGTGTACTTTACATCAGCACAATTTTGGAAACAAAATATTTTTTTGCTAGGAAGTTATAAGGGTTAAAATTTGACCAGCGATTTCTCATTTTTTCAACGAAATTTACAAAACCATTTTTTTTAGGGACCACCTCACATTTGAAGTCAGTTTGAGGGGTCTATATGGCTGAAAATACCCAAAAGTGACACCATTCTAAAAACTGCACCCCTCAAGGTACTCAAAACCACATTTAAGAAGTTTATTAACCCTTCAGGTGCTTCACAGCAGCAGAAGCAACATGGAAGGAAAAAATGAACATTTAACTTTTTAGTCACAAAAAATGATATTTTAGCAAAAAAAATTTTATTTTCCCAATGGTAAAAGGAGAAACTGAACCACGAAAGTTGTTGTCCAATTTGTCCTGAGTACGCTGATACCTCATATGTGGGGGTAAACTACTGTTTGGGCGCACGGCAAGGCTTGAAAGGGAAGGAGCGCCATTTGACTTTTTGAATGAAAAATTGGCTCCACTCTTTAGCGGACACCATGTCACGTTTGGAGAGCCCCCGTGTACCTAAAAATTGGAGCTCCCCCATAAGTGACCCCATTTTGGAAACTAGACGCCCCAAGGAACTTATCTAGGTGCATAGTGAGCACTTTAAACCCCCAGGTGCTTCACAAATTGATCCGTAAAAATGAAAAAGTACTTTTTTTCACAAAAAATTATTTTAGCCTCAATTTTTTCATTTTCACATGGGAAACAGGATAAAATGGATCCTAAAATTTGTTGGGCAATTTCTCCTGATTACACCGTTACCTCACTTGTGGGGGTAAACCACTGTTTGGGCACATGGTAAGGCTCGGAAGGGAAGGAGCGCCATTTGACTTTTTGAATGAAAAATTATTTCCATCGTTAGCAGACACCATGTCGCGTTTGGAGAGCCCCTGTGTGCCTAAACATTGGAGCTCCCCCACAAGTGACCCCATTTTGTAAACTATACCCCCCAAGGAACTTATCTAGATGCATATTGAGCACTTTAAACCCCCAGGTGCTTCACAGAAGTTTATAACGCAGAGCCATGAAAATAAAAAATAATTTTTCATTCCTCAAAAATGATTTTTAGCCTGGAATTTCCTATTTTGCCAGGGCTAGGAGAAATTGGACCCCAAATGTTGTTGTCCAGTTTGTCCTGAGTACGCTGATACCCCATATGTGGGGGTAAACCACTGTTTCGGCGCACGGCAGGGCTTGGAAGGGAAGGCACACCATTTGGCTTTTTAAAAGGAAAATTAGCTCCAATCATTAGCTGACACCATGTCACGTTTGGAGAGCCCCTGTGTGCCTAAACATTGGAGATCTCCCACAAATGACCCCATTTTGGAAACTAGACCCCCAAAGGAACTAATCTAGATGTGTGGTGAGGACTTTGAACCCCCAAGTGCTTCACAGAAGTTTATAATGCAGAGCCATGAAAAAAAAAATTCTTTTCTCAAAAATGATTTTTTTAGCCTGCAATTTATTATTTTCCCAAGGGTAACAGAAGAAATTTGACCCCAAAAGTTGTTGTCCAGTTTCTCCTGAGTACTCTGATACCCCATATGTGGGGTTAAACTACTGTTTGGGCACATGCCGGGGCTCGGAAGTGAAGGAGTGACGTTTTGAAATGCAGACTTTGATGGAATGCTCTGCGGGCGTCACGTTGCGTTTGCAGAGCCCCTGATGTGGCTAAACAGTAGAAACCCCCCACAAGTGACCCCATTTTGGAAACTAGACCCCAAAAGGAACTTATCTAGATGTGTGGTGAGCACTTTGAACCCCCAAGTGCTTCACAGACGTTTACAACGCAGAGCCGTGAAAATAAAAAATAATTTTTCTTTCTCAAAAATGATGTTTTAGCAAGCAATTTTTTATTTTCACAAGGGTAACAGGAGAAATTGGACCCCAGTAACTGTTGCGCAGTTTGTCCTGAGTACGCTGGTACCCCATATGTGGGGGTAAACCACTGTTTGGGCGCACGTCGGGGCTCGGAAGTGAGGGAGCACCATTTGACTTTTTGAATACAAGATTGGCTGGAATCAATGGTGGCGCCATGTTGCGTTTGGAGACCCCTGATGTGCCTAAACAGTGGAAACCCCTCCATTCTACCTCCAACACTAACCCCCACACACCCCTAACCCTAATCCCAACTGTAGCCATAACCCTAATCACAACCCTAACCACAACCCTAATTCCAACCCTAACCCTAAGACTAAGTGCCCACGTTGCGGATTCGTATGAGATTTTTCAGCACCATTTTTGAAAAATCCGCGGGTAAAAGGCACCTTGTTTTACCTGCGGATTTACTGCGGATTTCCAGTGTTTTTTGTGCGGATTTCACCTGCGGATTCCTATTGAGAAACAGGTGTAAAACGCTGTGGAATCCGCACAAAGAATTGACATGCTGCGGAAAATACAACGCAGTGTTTCCGCGCGGTATTTTCCGCACCATGGGCACAGCGGATTTGGTTTTCCATAGGTTTACATGGTACTGTAAACCTGATGGAACACTGCAGCGAATCTGCAGCGGCCAATCCGCTGCGGATCCGCAGCCAAATCCGCACCGTGTGCACATAGCCTAATTCTAAAGGTATGTGCACACGCTGCGGAAAGTGCTGCGGATCCGCAGCAGTTTCCCATGAGTTTACAGTTCAATGTAAACCTATAGGAAACAAAAATCGCTGTACACATGCTGCAGAAAAACTGCACGGAAAGGCAGCGGTTTACATTTCGCAGCATGTCACTTCTTTCTGCGGATTCCGCAGCGGTTTTACAACTGCTCCAATAGAAAATCGCAGTTGTAAAACCGCAGTGAAATGCGCAGAAAAACCTCGGTAAATCCGCCATAAATCCGCAGCGGTTTAGCACTGCGGATTTATCAAATCTGCAGCAGAAAAATCCAGAGTACGTGTGCATATATCGAAACCCTAACCCTAATTCTAACCTTAGTGAAAAAAATTTTTTCTTTATTTTATTATTGTCCCTACCTATGGGGGTGACAAAGGGGGAGGGGTCATTTACTATTTTTTTTATTTTGATCACTGTGATAGGTTTTATCACAATGATCAAAATGCACATTGTAACGAATCTGCCTGCCGGCAGATTTGGCGGGCGCACTGCGCATGCGCCCACCATTTTGGAAGATGGCGGCACCCATGGAGAAGACGGACGGACCCCGGGAGGCTCAGTAAGTATGATGAGGTGGGGGGGAGCATGGGGTAGTGGATTGGAGCATGGGGGGTGGATAGGAGCGCGGGGGGTGGATTGGAGCATGGGGGTGGATCGGAGCATGGGGGGTGGATCGGAGCACGGGGGGTGGATCGGAGCCCGGGGGGGTGGATCGGAGTGCAGGGGGTTGGATCGGAGCACGGGGGATTGGAGCACGGGGGGAGCAGACAAGAGCACGGGGGGAGCGGACAGGAGGATGGAGGGGAGCGGAGTACTGTGTACAGGACAGATCGGTGGCTTGGGGGGGCGATTGGCGGGGTGGGGGCACATCAGTGTTTCCAGCCATGGCCGATGATATTGCAGCATCGGCCATGGCTGGATTGTAATATTTCACCAGTTTTAATAGGTGAAATATTACAAATCGCTCTGATTGGCAGTTTCACTTTCAACAGCCAATCAGAGCGATCGTAGCCACGGGGGGGGGTTAAGCCACCCCCCCTGGGCTAAACTACCACTCCCCCTGTCGCTGCAGATCGGGTGAAATTGGAGTTAACCCTTTCACCCGATCTGCAGGGACACGATCTTTCCATGACGCCATATAGGCGTCATGGATCGGATTGGCACCGACTTTCATGACGCCTACGTGGCGTCAAAGGTCGGGAAGGGGTTAAGTTTAGTTGTATTGTGATGCCATGATTTACCTAAAATAATTAGAAATACGATTATGAAAATTAATTTGCAAAAAAACAAAGAAATCAGCCATATTTTACATTTTATACCACCATTTGATGTTATGATTACAAAGAACAAGATTGTGTCCTTCTCTCCTGCATTACAATAACTTCTGCACACACCACAGAGCATGCCTAGATTAGTCTAGTCTCCCCCCTAACTATGTGAACACCTTCAGATTAGATATGAGCAAATCTTTTTATTCAAATTTTAATTAAAAACTTCACCCAATTTTTCCCCAAAATTTGATTTGTGATGAATAAATTTGCAGTGAATATCAATGCTGCAAAGTTTCTAATTACCCAGAAAAGACTTGTAAATAGTGATGAGCGAATATACTCATTACTCGAGATTTCCTGAGCACGCTCGGGTGTCCTCCGAGTATTTTTTTGGAGATTTAGTTTTCATTGCCGCAGCTGAATGTTTTACATCTGTTAGCCAGCATAAGTACATATGGGGATTCCCTAGCAACCAGGCAACCCCCACATGTATTTATGCTGGCTAACAGATGTAAATCATTGAGCTGCGGCAATAAAAACTCGTGAAATCTCGAGAAACGAGTATATTCGCTCATCACTACTTGTAAAACATGCTGAGGTCTCTGAGGATTGTATTGGTCTGCTTTTGAGCTCTTTTATGCAAACACAGCCTTATTAATGTCCAAGTAACTTCAACTTATCTGGCTAGGGGAAAATGGATGGAAAGTGGTGGTAACCAACAGAAAATTTAGGAATGCACTGTAGTCTAAGGGGCAACGTTTCTCCTTGTGGAGAGTGACACACCAGCTCTGTCTTGTCAAGGTGAGGAGGCTTATTCGTTGCGCAATGCTCCTCTGGGAAATTTAATATGCAAATTGCCTCTTCAGAGAAAAAGAGGACTTGAAGTCTATAGCACCACCTATTGGAAGTAGCGATCCTACAAGTCACAATCAACCCTTTAACAAGTCTTGCAATATGACTTTGGATAAGAGCCAAATCAGTATCTCATTTAGCCTAATCAGTTCTCATGCTTCACACTGATGAGGGCCAACAGCCCGAAACACCGTGTCTGCGAATTGAGATACTGATTTGGCTCTTATCCAAAGTCATATTGCAAGACTCGATAAAGGGTTGATTGTGACTTGTAGGATCACTACTTCCAATAGGTGGCGCTATAGAGTTCAAGTCCTCTTTTTTTCTGAAGAGGCAATTTGCATATTAACACCCTGAAGTAGCAGATTTTTTAAACTTCTTAAACTGTAAAATGCCACAGCCTGCTGTATTTGGTTGGCATGCACTGATCCAGTATTGATCAATTATACAGTAACAAGAAAGTGTGCAAAAGCTACATATACAGTTGCACTTAAATTTCTGGAATGTGGAGATTTTTCTTCTACCATTTAAAAAAAATTACAGAAAAGCAATATTAGAGCAAAACAAATTAGCTTGTGTCATGTCTGTCTCACAAGTCAGGAAACACACTTTCTCAGACACACAAGGCTTGGTTTCAGGAATTATCTTCAGTAGTAAAATTAGGGGTACTAAACTGCCCTCATTGTTTGCAGTATGACAAGAATAAAAAAATGGTGCTATTAAGATGAGTTACTGTAGTATATCACAGATCAGTCAATTCATACAGATACTGACTATAAAGGACCAGCACCTCCCTATCACTTGAATTTTTGCATCATTATTTACAGACTGAGACTACCACTCCTATTTTCAATTTGCTTCAGCCATGAAATAGTACACCATTTTTATATTTAAGCCTTTTCTATTCCTAGGTGTAACAAACATTCTGACCTCCTATCCCTAGGTTGTAAAATCCTAAAATGACCACTGTTTTTTCTGCTCTCATATTTTATATTCTCAGTGGTAGTCTCTCCTTATTGGCAGATCTAGATCATGTGATGTGAAAGCTGCAAGGCATTATGGAGACCCCTGCGCACCTGAGCCTGACATCATCATCCCGCTCTTTCGCTAATGCATTTTTCAACAATGTGTGAAATGGCGCCAGGTATTTTTACTTTTAAAATTCTTGCAAAACGCATCACAAATTATTTGATTTTGCCAGGATCTGAAAAAATCGACTCAAAGTCGATTTGCAGCTAATTGATTTGCTCATTTTGACTTCAGACTCTTGTTTTCTGTTGACCACATGCCTTGAACTTGAAACTATTACATCACATGGTATAGCACAGTCAATAAAGAGGGACTATCATAGCCTGCATGAAAGCTAAAGCAGTTAATGAGGCAGTCATTTTATGATGTATCTGGATAGTGAGAGAATGTCACAGCTCACACCTGAGCTATAGATATAGGGAGAGAAGCATGAAACAGTGGAGAAATTGAACAGATAGTGTGTGACACCATAGCATTGGCGATGACTGTGGGTGGAAAAGACAAAAATGTCATACTTGTTTTTCAAGGCAGTTAAAGGCTTTTCGATCTCTTTCGATTTGTAGCAAATCAAATTTCCTTTGCAAATCTAGTGAATTGAAATTTGAAAGGTTTTGCTTACATATAGTCATAGGTGAAAACAGAGTAAACCGACTATAGAAAAATGGTACACCTGTAATCCCCCACTGATGCCTTTAACAAGTCACGTGGGTATGTGCCCACGATCAGTAATTGCTGTGGGTTTGACGCTGCATATTTATGCAGCGTCAAACCTGCAGCGGCCAGATGTTACAGCATAGTGAATGGGATTTCTAGAAATCCCATGTCCGCTATGCATCCACAGTCGCCTGCGGATCACACGCAGAGACTGACATGCGGCGCGTGTTTCAAGGCCGCAGCATGGCAATTTCTTTTGTGGAGATGCTAGTCTCTGCAACAGAAATTACATCAATCAAATTATTATTATTATTATTATACATTTTTATAGCGCCATTTATTCCATGGCGCTTTACATGTGAAAAGGGGGCAAATATAGCCAAATACCATAAACATGAGCAAAAAACAAGGCACTAACTGGTACAGAAGGAGGGAGGACCCTGCCTGCGAGGGCTCACAATCAAATGTACTGAATGCAGTAAATCTGCATGCTTCCGTGAACATATGCAGATTTACCTGCATTTAATAGAAGCCTGCGCTTTGGACACAACGAACATACGCTCTGTCCAAAGCGCCGTTACTTCCAAATCATGGGCACCTGGCCTTAGACCCCTTCATTTGGTACGCCAGCAGTTGGCAGTTGAAGTTACTTCTCTATACTATTGGCACAAGGTATGTCGTACCATTACTAAATATTGCAACTGAAGTCATATAAATCTGCTCCACCAAACTTATTATAAGACGTACTCTGCTACAGTATACATATTTAACACTAGAAGTTAGATAATCCAACGTGAAACCAAGGGGAACCAGTTTGCCTTCTTACATAAGTGGTTGATCATCACCAATATGGAAGGTTTAAGATGTGATAAGTAAGAGAACGAGATAGATCAGTGCATAGAGGAATAAACCCTTCCAATTCCCATGTTATTCTAGTGAGTCTATTTGATTAAGTGTGTGAAAAGTCACTCGGAATGAAAACGAGTCTCCATAGAATAACATAAGAGCTGTGGAGGTTTCTCTAATGGAGAGACAGTGAGTTCAGAAGATAACATTAGAACTGTCAAGTTTTCTTTCCACTGAGGAGTAAGTTCATAGCATAACACTCATTTTGTAGCTTGACCTCTAAATAACACAGGAATGTGAGGATAAAAAAGGGGTTTATAGAGGTGGTTCTGAACATTACATTATTTGAATATATATTATTCCTATGATATTCGATAAAAAACATATCTATCTATGATGTTGTAATGTACTGTATGTTTGCCCTTAAATAAACCATGGTAAATGTTATTCAATGCAAAAACAACGTATAGTATCACTAAGGAGTAAACAAAATAAATGTTGCATTTTTAGTTCACTAGGTTTGTAAAATAAAAGCAGAACAATAAAGTTTAGCATCTATTCTTGAAACTTTTATACTTTATTGACAAAAACACTACATAGGCAGGAAGCAAGGGGGCAGTGGCAGAGATGAGAGATGATCTGGGCATCAATAATGGTATGACAGAGGAAAGGGAATCATTTCACCAAGCCCAACCAATTTTTAACCCCAAATGGTAGGGCAATTGCAAGTTCCCTCCTACTGTGTCTAAATAGCCACAAATACCGTTTTAGTGCAAAATTTGCATATACACTGCTGGCTTGACCTCTAATCATAAGGCATAATCATTGGAATCAAGATACTGTACTACTTTAAAATATATATTCACATTTGAACAACATTGTAGGCCGTTTCACATCTGCATTTGGGAATTTTATTTATCTGTTCCATTTTAGGAATAGACAGAAGGAACTCCTGTCCAAAACTGATCCGTTTCATAACTGATGCAAATGGAAGTAGAGGAAACATGTTGATTTTTATGGAACCCTTAGATTATTATGGGGTTGATCTGAAAGAAAAAACAGTCTCTAGAATAGTCAACGGGGCCCTTCTGGTTCAGTTTTGCAATGGATCTATGTTGGACATGAATTCCATTTGCTTGTTCCTAAAATGGAATGGACAAATGGAATTCCCAAATGTAGGTGTGAGGCTGAGACCCAGCATTATATTGAACAGATAAGTAGGACTGATCTATAATTTCACTACAATGTAGGGAGGTGGTCGGATTGCTGAAAAGGTTGTAGCAACAGAAGGGTTGATATATTCATATATATCATTTATGTGTGATAGAAAGGATTTATTCTATCTCTATGGCCGATGTTGTGTTCGGTTCTCCTCTAGGCTGTGCCTAAAGGCAGTTCCTGGAAATGCCGGAGGTCTGTCCAGTAGGAAAACCGCACTAGCTATGGGAATCTAACTTGCATAACACAGGGCATTAAGTAGTTAATAGTGTTGGGATTAGACAATAATCTGGGTGGGGTTAGAGAGTTTATATAAGAAAAGTTTTCCGGGTTAGGAGGAATTACTTAGAGTCTTAAACTCAGTAAAGTGCAAGTTCAAAGAGAGAGTCTAGGAAGAGTGGAAGTAAGCTGGACAAGGCAGATGTAATAGGTGCTAGAAGAGTCAGATGCACCAGAGCCGAACAGGTGCTGTCAGTCC
Source organism: Ranitomeya imitator (assembly GCF_032444005.1). NCBI lineage: Eukaryota > Metazoa > Chordata > Amphibia > Anura > Dendrobatidae > Ranitomeya > Ranitomeya imitator. The sequence goes on along the minus strand of NC_091287.1, from coordinate 332,996,778 downwards.
AGGTTTCCTCATAGCATGGGGGCACATCCTAAGTTTCTTCTGGATGCTGAGACAGTCTTGGGCTTGAGGTCTGGAAGGTGAATTGAGTGCCATATCCCTGTCCCTCTGTGAGGAATATGTCGGCCAGGTTGCAAAGAGAGGGAAAGATGGTAGTCCTCATGGAAGCTGTTATGTCAGAAGGAGAGTCCCTAGGGTCAGCAAGATCTGTTGGGCTAGGGACAAGTTAGGCAGAAAGGAGACAAAGACTGACAAGCAAGGAAACAAAGTGAACATCCCTAAAATGGGATTCTGTCTTATTCTGTATGCTGCAGTTGTGTGTATTCGAATTGTACAGCAAAGGTGAACTGGTTAACAGGGACCCAATGTCTCCTATCTTGTCTGAAGCTAAGCTGGACCTGATCCTATGGACTATGTTTGTGAATACATTGCATTACTCTGATAGTCTACAAATACATGTGTTGTTATAAGAAAGAGTAGATGACATTGTCAGGGCTCGCAGAACGCACCAAATAATATAATGGAAGATATAAGATGCATTCGCAGCCTGGGGTCCACCGTGCAGAGATAAGACCTGCTACTCGGTAATGGCGGACAATTTATAGCGGTATAATGAGGACACATGGGTTAACTTCACCCGGTATGTACGGAGACGAACCCTGTTGCGTCACAGAGCCGCAATACCACAGAGTGAACACTAGTGTTTGGTCACAGGACTCTGCCCCAAGGACACAAGGTTAGAGTCCCTCTAGACCCACTAGCGCTCGGCGCCGCAACTTCAGTGCCAGGGAGAATACTAACTAATAAAGATTTAGTGCACTGAGTGCACGCAGCGCCACTCTGGCGGACACCACTAACCGCCCTAGCTAGGGACCGGAAAGCGCACTATATCTGTACGGCGCCACACTGGCGGACGCTGCTGAATTGACTCAGTATGATCATGCCTTGTGCACGATGACATAAACTGGCGCTAGTCATCTCCAACACCCAAACCACATACAACAACGCTAGGGAGGGGGATGATTAGAAGCTTTCACCAGATATCAAATGCACATCCACACACGCATGAATTCAGTTTATACTAGAGCATGGCTGAGCGGCCATGCAAACCTTTTATAGTTGCGGCCTACCGGGACCTTGCCAGTGGTCCAATCAAAGCCACTTGAGGACCTGAGCATGTGACCTCCGAATTCAAATGAGAGGTCATCCCACAGGCATGCTCAGTAGGGAAAATCAGGACTTAGTCCCTGGAGGGTCTGCTCACCACTGATTAATGCTGGCTACAGTAGCTGGACCTGGGACTGCAGCAGTAACCAGACGCACAGCTTCAGTTTGAGCAAGACGCTGGGACCAACGTCTCTGCTGAGCAGGCTACTCTGCGGCTGGGGAAGAATGGGAGACCGCAGAGGACATGGTTCGAGATTCCCCCTATGCAGCGGCGGGAACTCAATACTTAACAGACATGTTGACAGATAGACACTAACAAATGTCGCATGGACCTAAACATTAAATCCAGGTTGGCAATGTGTATGGAACTGCAGATCAAAGAAACAACACGTTCCACATAATTACAGTATTTCATAAAATTACAGAGGAAAGGAAGTTAAAAATAAAAAATGAGGAAAATTTACTACACTAAGGGCCTGATTTATCAAGATCAGCGTTGCTGACACGGCTTTTGATGAGAGGGTGAGCTGGAATCAGATGTTCCTGATTCATACACCTCTTCATAAACCAGGAGCGTTGGACAAATAGCATACACCTCTGTGTGTGCCTCGCCACAAATCCTACTCTAGTTCATGCTGGAGTAAGATTTTTGGAATAGCAATGCTGTCGGTTGTCAACTTCATAACCCCCATACCGCCCCAACTCCGCCAATTTCTGCAGAGCTAAGTGAAACTGACACAAAGATGACAAAAGTTGCAAAATTTTGTAGTTGCACTTACATTTTGCAGCTTTTAAAGGCTTTTATGCCAGAATGTGAATGCTTTTAGGTATTAGGCCCTTAATGCCTTAGAATTCTGGCTTAATTTTAGACAGTTTGTCAGTATTGCTCAACAATTGATGCTGTCTAGAGGGAAGGAATGACGATAAAGAGGGAACATTGTGGAAAATTTGGCACAAACCACTGATCATTATTCTTTAATTAGAGTTAAATTAGGAGTACATTTCTGGCTTAATTTATGCCACCTTCATGGTGTAAATGATCATGAATTAGTCAGACGCGCTTCACCACAACCACTCCTGTCTGAGGCCTGCCCACTCAAAAAACATTTGCAAAACTAGCCAGAAGTGACGTAAAACACCAAAAGTTGCTACATTTTCGTGCAACTTCAAGTTGGACAAACATTTTGCACCTTATCAAGGTACTTTACATCAGATTTCTGGCAAAAACACTTTGATTAATTGGGCCTTTAGTGTACACTTTCTAAAAATTAGACAGTTTTTGGAATTATGCCCCATTGTCAAAGCTAAATTTCAATAGTATCGAATATGGACAAGAGAAAGGAAATTGTTAATAGAATTAGCTGACGGGAGCATCCAAAGAGTGCGACATGTGGCACATGCTCTACCTTCATTCTGAAATATCCTCCACCAGTCACAAAATAAAAGCTACAAGGCAGCTGGGTACTTCCACCCTGCTAAAAGTTATTGCTTTTAAATAAATTCTTTAGCGAGTTACTCCATTACCGGGATAAAGAAAATAATTACCAAGTGTTAACATTTCTAAGTCACTTAAAATGACTGAAAATGATGCAAAATAAAACAAACACTGTCACATCTGATATACGTATTTTTCCATTTATGTGTTTTTATACAGCTCAGATGATTAATTTCAGAACATTAATGTAGAACATCCAAGCCAAATGTTCCCACAGCTTCCTTCATAAAAATGGTTATTTTTATTGTAAAGTAAAACAAGTTACAGCTGCGAAATGTGCTGTAAAAAATCCATGGCTCAAACTCTCCCAAAAAAACAAATCGGAGAATTACTGACCTCTCTTCTACATTAGTATGGAAGATGTGATGTAGAAAAGGCACAGTGGCTTCTTGCTGAATCAACACACTCCAATTTCACTCCATGAGAGGTTGATTTCTCCAGAGACGCGCACCACTTCCTGAGGGAATATTCCTTTACAGCTTGAATGATTGTAACATACACAAGACCTCTAAGTAAGGCACAATGGATGAGTCCACTAGGAAAAAGTACTCTCAAAGACACACAAGACACATGCGACTAATAATTGATCTAACCCAGTCTATCCTTTACGTGCTACCACGCTATGCCCTTATCGAAGGGACAGAGTGTTATTTCCAACCCAGCTGTCAAACAGATTTATTAAAGTCAGAAAACACTTTTACCATCTATTACTATTCATTATCAGGAAGAGAGAGCGCACAAAGATGTGTTTCTGCCAGAATTTGTCTGCTTTTATAAAAATTACAGGTTGTGGTCTGCCGTATTGATTTGCTGTAATTTTATTTTAAACAGCTTTCACGGTAGAGAGTCTGAAGACCAAACAGGCAGAAGCTCTTTCTGATCAAGCACTCATGTACGTTGTCAATAATCCCTTGCTCTCTCTTCATCAGTGTTCTTTCCTAGTCTTTCGCAGACATGCATTCAAATGATACCTATGAGAATGACAGCAGCTATAGAAGCAGATCGTAAAGAAATAAGAGTAAAACACAAGACAAAAACTGCATAAAGAATCATGTTGTATTTTCGATGAATTCCTTCGAACATTCTTGATATCACTAAGAAGAGAATAATATGTCAAGGAGTAACTATTAAAATTAACAGGTATTGTATAAGCTACTGGTGAGTGTCTCTGGCAATCAAATAAAGTGTTTCTCCAGAATACCCAGTCTTCTGTGTAGGTCTTCAGGCTTTTCAATGGCATGTTCATAAGTCTTGTAATTGGACCCATCCATCTTCTTGCAGGCCATCTTTTACCACTGTCTCTTTCATTTTTATGTCTAAAATATCCTGTTCTGTTGGGAGTTACTGAGCATCATGTACATAACAACATTTAGGCTAGGACACACCATGGACAGTCATTCACTGACAATACACAATATGCCATAATATGCCATAAGATTGTTTTATTTCAAGTGTACTTCCAGTACAGATATGGCATACATTAGAAGGGTTGTCCAGCTTGTGTAAATTATTTATCAAAGGGGTTAGGACTGATTTCAAGAACGCAAAGAAGCAATACTCACCCGCACTGTTAACAGCTCCCATTCCAATGCCCATTTTCTGCTGGTTTCTACTTCCTGGTGTCACACAAAATAGTATCATATGCTAGCTCAGCCAATCTCTAGTTAAAACTGATCACCACTTATTGTTAGTGTGGACAGGGTTGGACTGGCCCAACATAGAACCGATGCTGGCATACAGGGCCAGCAGCTGCCTAGGGCACCACGCACCTTCAATGGGAGCCCCCGATGCCAGCAGAGCAGCAGCGGGTGACAGGAGGCAGAAGCCGGCTGCTGCGGCTAAAGCCTATCCCCACTGCTAAAGAGAAATGAATATTCAATCTTCCTCATGCCCCTATGGCATGGAGAGGGGTGAATATTCATTTCACTTTAATAGCGGGCAGTGTTAGCCACAAGCTGTAAGGGCCGGCAGACCAGGGCCCCCGCTCCTCCAGGGGTCCCCAGTCGACACGTTTGATATGGGGTCATAAGTCAGGGTGGCCGGCGCCAATGCCGCCCCCCGATGTGCACCGCATTCAACTGTATTGGCATCATAAAAACAATAATGGAGAAGAGAGCGTCAGATGACACTCCCTCTCCCATCATTCCCCTCTGCCTCTGAGGGGGCTACCCCAATCCCTGCTATATCATTAAGATGTGTACTACCTTATATAATACTCTGAAATTAGCACATTTTACAGCACAATCAGTGGTCTTGTATTTATTTCTATGTAGTTACATAGTGGGCCCGAAGAATAATTTTCTCTGGTGTGCCCAAGGTGCTCCAGTCCGATGCTGAGTGTGGACATTTCCTTCCAATTCCTGTGTTGAGATGCTGTCCGGAACTTGAATGCCAGCAAGTGTCAGATTTGGAGGTGAAAATTTCCTCTTTTAGTTTTCTTAATCAGTCTGTACACTTTAAAAAAGAGATTTTACCCAACATCCTCCTTAAAGATAAAAAATAAATATAGTTCAGTTTATAAACTGAAAGGGACTGTCCAGTCTCAGAATAAAGTTTGGATCCTGATTCTATGTTTTAACCGACTGCCAAATCATGACAGTGAGACAGTCTCATAATTCATCTGTATTCACCATGTGGGTGGTCCATCACATGTTCCGATTAGGAAATTAGTCATTAATGTAAACTGTCTGTATATCAAACATTTCAAGGATCCCAAGTGATGTCGTGATAGTACTTTGGAGAAAATTGAAAAGTTCCATCATCCACAGCCATGGCAGACACAGCTCCCAATCTAAATGCTAAATACATCCATATAGCTTTTCTACAAGAGATGGTGACTAGGAGAACAGCCATATTTCGGTCTACACTGTTGACTATCCAAGAGACTTCATGGGACCCTGGGAAGAATTGTGCAGATCAGCAGTCAGCAGTTCTCTGCTATGGTTATCTAGTAACAACAGTCACTGAAATTCTAGGAAGTGCCATCCCCAGCCACCATAGAAAAATCTAAAAAACCGAGGATATTCTAACCGGGAGGATTAGTCTTCTCTCAGCTACTATTTACATTAATGAAAAATGTTAAAACATAACTCTTAACAGCTATGAATAAGAGTTGCTAACCCAATACCAATACTCTTATGGATCTGTAATCTTTTTTTATCTTTTTTGCTTTTTTTTCACCATGGTTTTAATTGCACAGTAAAAGTTATGTTTTAACCCCTTTATGACTTATGATGTACCTATAGGTCATAGGTTGCCTCCGTCCCTTTGATGCGTGCTCCGGCGCTGAGCCTGCATCTTTTCACGCACATGACAGTGGACAGTTGAATCTGACAGCGGTATTTAACACAATCTCACAAAAAGCGCATCACAAACCAAACCCAAAGGCGCTCGTCACAAGATCACGGGGTGCTGATGAACTGGCATGACAACCCTGGGCTCTGCAGGAGACCCTCATGCTCCTCATTGCTGATCTGCCATGAATGCCGAAGCCCTGCTATGTGTAGCAGAAGCGATCAGAAGATCGCAGCTTCAAGTCTCCTACAGAGACTATTGATGCAAGTAAAAAGTAAAAAAAGTTTTAAAAAATATATAAAAGTTCTATCATCCCCATTTTGCCCCATTCAAACTAAAGCAATAAACAAAAATTAAAAAATACACATATTTGTTATCGTTGCATTCAGAAATGCCAGATCTATCAAACTATAAAAATAATTGATCCAATTGGTAAACGACGTAGCAAGAAAAAATAAATCAAAATGCCAGGATTAGGATTCTTTGGTCACCGCAACATTGCAATAAAATGCAATAACGAACGATCAAAACATTGTACCTAGCTCAAAATGGTATCAATAAAAACATCAGCTCAGCGCACAAACAATAAGCCCTCACCCAGCTACAGATCCCAAAAAATGGAGATGCCACTGGTCTTGAAAACTTTTTTTATTTATTTTTATAAACTTTGGATTTTTATCACCACTTCAATGAAACAGAACTTAGACATGTTTTGTATCTGTGAACTCATAATGACCTGGAGAATCATAATGGCAAGTCAGTTTTAGCATTTAGTGAACATGATTAAAAAATAAATAAATAAAACAATTTTAGTTGTTTTGCAAGCTCACCGCATTTGTAATTTTTTTCCTATTTTCGAAGGCAGCTCTCCCTGCAATAAACAAGCCTTCATTTGGCCATATTGACAGAAAAATAAAAAGCTATGGCTCTGGGAAGAAGAGCAAAAACCGGAAAATCCCAAGGAGGTGAAGGGGTTAACATTTTCTCATTGATGCTGGAGCCATGTCCTCATGGACCCTTCTTCTACCCCACTGTCATGCAGCTGCAGTGCAGTACAGCGCAACCTCCACCAGGGGGAGCCTGGTAGGGAAGCCAGACTGCACACACAGAGCAACTGAACAGACGCCACCTAGTGACAAGAGCGAGGTCAGGAAAACCAAGTCAGAGCACAACAGTACAAAAGGATTTAGACAGAATGGATAGTCAGGACATAGCAAGGGATCAGTTAACCAGGACGGGCAAAGTACGGTACAATAGGGACAAACTGAAACGGAGTCAAAAGCCAAGCCAAGAGATCAGAACCAGGGAGTCAAGCAGATATACAGACAAACAAAGAGACACTGGGAAAGGGCAGGCAGGGGGAGATAACAGACACAGGACAAGTCAGGGTTCACAGTAGGACAAATCAAGGGCTTCCAGAGTCAGGTTCACACGCCAAAGACAGAGCTATAACTGACACCGCCAGCAGGATACCTGGAAGCTAAATAGCAAACTCGAGCTCAGAATGAGGCAGAGCAAAGTTAACCCTTGACATGATCCACCCAGAGAAAGAGCAGACAAGACTAAACTCCGGAACGGATCATGACACCCACTATATGAAAATACAGTGGGATGCGCTGTTTTCATTGGATAAATATATTGGAAGTTCTGCAATGTCTAAGTCTGATGTAGGGCCCACAAGATGATGTCAGTAGAGGGTATGTTGCTCACCAGAAAGTCGTTTGACCTGACCGGTCCATGTGGATGAGGAACACATCCAACCATCGGCTGGATATATAAATAAATCCAAAAAGAAAGAAAAAAAGAAGTAATGCTAGATCCTTGAGATAAAAATATCCTTCTTTTTATTTGAAAATCATTTAAAAAAATCACATCAGGGTAGTCAGTAACTTGTTGACGCGTTTGTGCAAGAGTTCTTGCCGAAACGCTTCAACCACTTACCAACTACTCTGCTGTGATTTTTAAATGATTTTTCAAATAAAAATAAGGATATTGTTATCTCAAGGATCCAGCATTACTTCTTTCCTTTTTTTTTCTTTTTGGACTTACCCACAAGTTAATGTAAACAGCGTATTAAACCTACATACTGGAAAGTGGAGGATAGTATCAAAGGGATTGAGACCAAGGAAAGAACTGCTTGAACATTTTTTCCATTATTTATGAATTATAGTCATTTTAATTGAGTCATTGATATTTCAATAAATGGCAATTTGAGACCTTTTTGTCACTGAACACTTTAACTATGCAAGTGGTGGTGTCTTTTATATCAGTGCGTCCAATTCAGTCCCTTTGGAAATAAATGGGACGCTCTACAGTGCCAGACACTGCAGCTCAAATGGACCCATTGTTCAAGGGGGTAACGGATGAAGCACTAATTATAACGTTTTCATAAAGAATTTTGCAGCAGAAAATATCATATTTCATTAAGTTCCACAAATATCTTGCTGAATTTCACATACGGTAACATGTAAAATAAAATCTATAATGCATGTTTACTAAGTGTATGCTACATTAAATATATTAAATATGATGGCTATTGCTTACCTTTGGCTTTCGTGTGATCTGCCTAAGCATTGGTGCATGGTTCAGTCAAGCAGCTGTATTCACACAATGACTTGTTATGCGCACAAGATGCGGGATATTTCCCAAGCTAAACTTCTTGGCAACCTTCTTCAATACATGTTTTGGACAACAATGGAGTGAAAATAGTCCAAATCAAGTGGAAGGCTAATGCCTCATAAAGCGTGTGCTGCCCCTACCTACACCTTGATTCTGCACAGCACAAGCACTTGTCCAATGTGAGAGTGGTCAGATAGACAACGAACCGTAACTCTACTATCTAGAGGCTTTGTGGGTGCACTCATCGTATTCATGGGTGTGTTTTGTTGGACTCCTTCTACTATAAATGGAGATCAGATGTCCATATTTGCTCTTTTATTATTCAAGAATCTCCCCTACTGATAGCTGATCTAATTATTATTATTATTATTATTATTATTATTTATTGTTATAGCGCCATTTATTCCATGACGCTTTGCATGTAAGGAGGGGTATACAGTGGGGCAAAAAAGTATTTAGTCAGTCAGCAATAGTGCAAGTTCCACCACTTAAAAAGATGAGAGGCGTCTGTAATTTACATCATAGGTAGACCTCAACTATGGGAGCCAAACTGAGAAAAAAAAATCCAGAAAATCACATTGTCTGATTTTTTAACATTTTATTTGCATATTATGGTGGAAAATAAGTATTTGGTCAGAAACAAACAATCAAGATTTCTGGCTCTCACAGACCTGTAACTTCTTTTTTTAGAGTCTCCTCTTTCCTCCACTCATTACCTGTAGTAATGGCACCTGTTTAAACTTGTTATCAGTATAAAAAGACACCTGTGCACACCCTCAAACAGTCTGACTCCAAACTCCACTATGGTGAAGACCAAAGAGCTGTCAAAGGACACCAGAAACAAAATTGTAGCCCTGCACCAGGCTGGGAAGACTGAATCTGCAATAGCCAACCAGCTTGGAGTGAAGAAATCAACAGTGGGAGCAATAATTAGAAAATGGAAGACATACAAGACCACTGATAATCTCCCCCGATCTAGGGCTCCACGCAAAATCCCACCCCGTGGGGTCAGAATGATCACAAGAACGGTGAGCAAAAATCCCAGAACCACGCGGGGGGACCTAGTGAATGAACTGCAGAGAGCTGGGACCAATGTAACAAGGCCTACCATAAGTAACACACTACGCCACCATGGACTCAGATCCTGCAGTGCCAGACGTGTCCCACTGCTTAAGCCAGTACATGTCTGGGCCCGTCTGAAGTTTGCTAGAGAGCATTTGGATGATCCAGAGGAGTTTTAGGAGAATGTCCTATGGTCTGATGAAACCAAACTGGAACTGTTTGGTAGAAACACAACTTGTCATGTTTGGAGGAAAAGGAATACTGAGTTGCATCCATCAAACACCATACCTACTGTAAAGCATGGTGGTGGAAACATCATGCTTTGGGGCTGTTTCTCTGCAAAGGGGCCAGGACGACTGATCCGGGTACATGAAAGAATGAATGGGGCCATGTATCGTGAGATTTTGAGTGCAAACCTCCTTCCATCAGCAAGGGCATTGAAGATGAAACGTGGCTGGGTCTTTCAACATGACAATGATCCAAAGCACACCGCCAGGGCAACGAAGGAGTGGCTTCGTAAGAAGCATTTCAAGGTCCTGGAGTGGCCTAGCCAGTCTCCAGATCTCAACCCTATAGAAAACCTTTGGAGGGAGTTGAAAGTCCGTGTTGCCAAGCGAAAAGCCAAAAACATCACTGCTGTAGAGGAGATCTGCATGGAGGAATGGGCCAACATACCAACAACAGTGTGTGGCAACCTTGTGAAGACTTACAGAAAACGTTTGACCTCTGTCATTGCCAACAAAGGATATATTACAAAGTATTGAGATGAAATTTTGTTTCTGACCAAATACTTATTTTCCACCATAATATGCAAATAAAATGTTAAAAATACAGACAATGTGATTTTCTGGATTTTTTTTTCTCAGTTTGTCTCCCATAGTTGAGGTCTACCTATGATGTAAATTACAGACGCCTCTCATCTTTTTAAGTGGTGGAACTTGCACTATTGCTGACTGACTAAATACTTTTTTGCCCCACTGTACATAATAAAAACAAGTACAATAATGTTAAACAATACAAGTCATAACTGGTACAGGAGGAGAGAGGACCCTGCCCGCGAGGGCTCACAATCTACAAGGGATGGGTGAGAATACAGTAGGCGAGGGTAGAGCTGGTCATGCAGCGGTCATGCATCTAATCAAAACTACACAGAGTGAGTTCAAGGACGGTAGGGGTTATTGCAGGAGAATTGCTCCTAATATCTTACGGAAAGAACAGAGCCACAAATCGCCATAGAGGTGCACTTTTATAGAACCACATAAAAGCCTCATTTATTTATTACCCTTTCTTGTAATTTTGAGGTGGTCCTCTCTGGCCTTTCACTGTCTCAGAGTGCATGCATTATTTAGCGAGCGCGATTTCCATAGCACGCGCCTCACCCAAGCACACATGGACAATGAGGCCGCATCTGTAATGCTTCTTCATGCTAAGCATTTCAAGGTTTGTTGGCCTGTAATTTACAGCCTGGAACTCTTGTAAAATTCCAGAGTGATTTTTATGGGTAAAACTATCACAAACCAATTACTGAACTTGCACCAGTTGCTGTGTTTTAATAAAGCCCCCGACATAGATGTTATGACTGTGATATTTTACAGGCCGTTAAGACAGGATGTTTAAACAGAAGAGTGGCAGGGCGAAGACAGAGAACAGAAATCATTCTTATTTATGGACATAAGCACCTGTTTTCTACATAGTACAAAGTATTTACCGTGGTCACAATACTGAATCGTATAACTTCCACATTTCCCTATGTACATGAAAGGACTGATAAAGTTTGGGTTAAAAAGACAGAGGTCCATATACCAATAAAATAATATTTTTTAAACTTTTTGGCTAATTTATGTTTTTTATCACATGTAATATACTATATTTTCCGACGAACAGACCCTCGGGGACAAAGAATCTACCGTAATTCCGGTTTACACTTGCTCCATAATGAAGCATATTTTACCATGAGAATAATGCCACTAGGGGATAAATCACCTACTATAAGGCATCTAAGTTGATCTGCTTTCTCACTGACCCCTACAAAATAAGTATAAAAATTATTTATATAAAATTGGAATATAGACCCATAGTTGTGCAGTGTGGGCCTACAGCAGACAATCGGCATGGCAATATGGATGAATACAACAGAGATCCTTAATATAAAAGAGGCAAATACGGTAATCGAAAAGAAAATGTGTAAAATACATGACTCCAATATGTAATATCTGGACTAATTATCACAGTATAATTTGAAATTACTGGGTCCTGTATGTGCTCAGTTTTAGTCATGTCCATTTGCCACATCATTGAAGACATCATGGTTGACACATCAAATGCAAGTCTTAGACTGTCTTGGTACAGGAATTAAAAAAAGGAGAAAAATCACAAAATGTACCATGGGGTAAAATCTGTTATTTTAAATAAAGTTACAGTTAAAGAGTAACCGCCGTATTAATTTATATTTCATACATAGGTAGTACGTGTGAAAATAAGCAACTTTGTATTATATCTTATTAGAGAAATCTGGTTCTTTCTTCTCTAGGACTGATCTTTCATTCTCAAAATTCTCAATTCACAACTAAAATCTGTATTCAGTGAAGACAGATTGTTACATTACTGGGATAGGAGACGGCAGTTGCTGCTGACTAGAGTTTATGAAGATGGCAGGGGATAGAGGGGAGGAGCAAGAGGCAGAGCCCTTCTGTCTTCCGCTACCTTTTGCTTAAGTACTAAGCTTTCTTTTTTACGATCCTCACAGGGATCAACGAACTTGAAGAAATTTGAAGTTCATCCTCCTCGGATGAATCTGCTCGTCTCTAATAATCATAGATATTTATGATAACTTTCCCCTTTGGATTGTGTGTCAGTCTTCACTGCAGCTCCTAGATGGGCATTTGAGCTAAACTATTAGGCTAGAGTCACATTGCGTTAGGGCAGTCCGTTTAGCGCATAGCGCTATGGACTGCGCTAACGCAATGTCCCAAAAGGGATCGCGTTAGCCGATCCTGCTAGCGCAGATCCCCTATCTGCGCTAGCGAGGAACGGACCGCGAACGCTGCAGGCAAATGACAGCACATCGCTAGCGCACGCTCAATGTGGGTGTGCGCTAGCGATGCGTTCGCCATAGACAGTGATGGCGATGTTAACGGACTACGTTACACCGCGTTATGCCACGGTGTAACGTAGTCCGTTAAACGTACCGCCATAACGCAGTGTGACCCTAGCCTTACATTTGATGTCAGCAACAATGTCCCAGTTGATGTGGATTTACCCTTAACATCTGCCAAGGAGACAGACCTTGTCCTTAGCCAGACACAGTCACCAAACACATTCTTATGAGAGGCTGGGCCCTGTGGGACATGTATTTTCAAGACCAAGACTTGAACTACAGCACCTGTTCATGTAAGATTCAACGTATCCCCTACCTGCTGTTCACTTAGAATTTTTCTATTTATCAACTAGAGAAGAGGAAAGATATGAGTACAGAAGCTCTAGTACAAGCACTATGGGTATCGGGGATAATCCTGTACTTATATTATGCAGAATAATATCTCCTTACTGTAATTTATATGCTATAATTACTGATTAACTGGGATATATCCACTAAACCACTTTAGATATCCATAATAATTTCCATAATGGATACTTACAGTCTGACATCATTGATAGTATGCAATGAAACATTTTTCTGCTTGTTACACTACTTCATGATTTTCTTGTGCAAACTAGAAATAATACAATTTTAGCAGAAAATATAGGTGTGCTTTGAAACTCAAATTATAATTAAAGAGTTACTTACTATTGTTTTAACTGTTAAATAAATCAATACTAAACATGAAAATGAGTAACTTATTAATATATCTCATCAGAGAACTCTGCTTTTTTACTTCCTGGATTGATCTTTTAATCATAGTTCATGGGTAAAGTATAGAAAATCTTTCTCCACTGAAAATAGATTGTCATATTACTAAGATAGAAGACATCAAGGAATGACGCTGTGAAAGTCACACAGATCCCACCATTGCCACCAATTTTCAAAGATAACCATCACCTTTTTGTCAGGGATGACACTGGGGAGATCACACAGATCCCACCGCTGCCACCACTATGTCACGGATAACATCGGAGAGATCACGCAGATCCCACTGTTACCTTATTTTATCCCCGGATGATGTGGGTTCCTAAAGAATATTTTTTCTATTCCCTGGTCAGTCCATTTAATTCCGCTTATTGATATTATTAGAACTGCTAATTTTAGTTGTTAAGGCAAATTTATAATAACGTGCATATATGTCAGCAGACTACAGGCTACTAGACTGCAATCTTCAGATTGTTGGCATATTACAGACTTCCAAAGACAACAATTTGTGGTTGTCTCCTGAATTCCACAGACTCCTGTGTGTTTGGAGTCATTCATGCTACTTCAGAAAGTATCTGCAATTTCTACAGGAATGCTTATAGCTAGGTGTTACGATCGCTGCGCATACTTACCCGGCTTCTCACATCCCTCGGCGCACTCGCTCTCCTGTCCAGCGTCGCTCTGCTTCCTCCTTCGCCGGCTCTCGGCGTCCAGTCTCCCTGCGCATGCGCAGTCGCGTCTCCTCCGCCGCTGAGCCCTCTGGGAGGTCGCGACCCGGTGGCTCCGCCCCAACATGGCGGCGCCCCTCGGGTATTTCTTCCCGGCGTCTCCCTAGGTAAGACGCCTTTGCTTTGTAGGTGCACTGTCTGCCGTCAGTGTCCCTATGTCCTAGGCTCCCTTTCGCCATTCCTGTTTCCCTGCTCAGTCTTCGCTTTGTTTCAGTGTTTTGTCCTGCCAAGTTCCGTGTTCCTGCTGTGTTCCACCAAGTTCCGTGTTCCTGCCGTCTTCTGCCAAGTTCCGTGTTCCTGCTGTGTTCCACCAAGTTCCGTGTTCCTGCCGTCTTCTGCCAAGTTCCGTGTTCCTGCTGTGTTCCACCAAGTTCCGTGTTCCTGCTGTCTTCCACCAAGTTCCGTGTTCCTGCCGTCTTCTGCCAAGTTCCGTGTTCCCGCTGTATTCCACCAAGTTCCGTGTTTCTGCCGTCTCCTGCCAAGTTCCGTGTTCCTGCCGTCTCCTGCCAAGTCCTGTGGTCCAGCCTTGCCCGTCATCGCCTGTGTTCCTGTCTTTATCAGTTAAGTCCTGTTTTCCTATTATTCCCCGTCATTCTAATAGCTCTGTAGTCTCTATCTTGGGTCGTCCCTTTGGCTCTAGCTGTTGTGTCTCCATTCCCCCGAGGTCCTGCTCCTAACGCTCCCTGTATAGGGGGTGACTCCATCTGGTCCGCTCGACCCCGGGGGCTCTAGAGTCACGACCCAGAGGGTCCACTCTTAGATTTCAGTTCGAATCCCTACACTAGGGAGTTGTTCAATTTGCTGCAACCATCCAACAAAAATATCATTAAACGGTTTCATGTCACAGTAATAATAATTGCTACTTCACATAATTGTTTCTTGTCCTATGATCAAATGGAAGGGATTTCACCTGGCAACAGGGGTGCTGTTGGGCTATTCCCTTTGCAGGTGCGCTATTGATCACTGTGAGCCCTTATTATTAGAAAGTGGTAGCAATAAAGTGTCAATGTGTGTTTTCTCTTTTTCCAATCTAATAACTTAAATATTAATTCCTTGATGGTTCATAAAGTACCAGTAATTTCTCTAAAAGGGCTAGTAGGTAGGGAGTTGTGTAATTTCCCTCACCCAAATCAGAAAAATATAATTAAAAAGGGTGTCACAGTAATGATAATTACCACTCCACATAATTGTTTCTTGTCTTCTGATCTATAGAAAGAAAATACTATTGAATGGTATTTAAGTGTTTGTGATTACTTTGTTGTCAGCAGTTTTATTTTTCCAAAGTCCTTTTACCTATCATTTTCTAGAATAAATGGTGAGTGGAGATCAGAGAACTGGTGAAATCACTTCAGATGTGCGAAATGCCAAAAATGGCCTCTGAAATTCTACATAAAGCAGAAGACTGTCTCAGCCTGAGAAGGCTCAAATGATCTCAGGAGCGGACAGGTGAGTTTCCTTATAAGGCCAGGGTCACACTTGCTAATGCAATGCGACGAACTCGCACGAGTCTCTCGCATCAATACCCGGCACTGCCGCCGGCACTCGGGATGTAATTCTATGCAGCTGCACGCTCCGGTCCCGAGTGCCGGCTGCAGTGCCGGTTATTGATGCGAGAGACTGGTGCGAGTTTCTTGCATTGCACTTGAAATTGTGACCCCGGTCTAATACTTTGCTTCTATCACATCAAATGGCATAGTACAGTGAATCAGAAGGGACTATGATAGCCTGTACAAAAGCAGAAGCAGACAATGACGCAGCTATTGTGGGGTAAATCTGAATAATGTGGGGTAAATCTGAACAGATAGGACAATCTGTCACAAAGACAGGGATCGTCGAACAGTGTGCTGCCTACCTGGCGCTCGAGTCTGACACATCGCTGATCGGGTGACAGATTACTGGGAGGGGCTGGTGAGGACCCAGCGGTAATGGTGCACATTGGCACAAATGACAAAGTTAGAGGTAGGTAGAAGGTCCTTAAAAACGATTTCAGGGAATTAGGCTGCAAGCTGAAAGCAAGGACCTCCAACGTGGTATTTTCCGAAATACTGCCTGTACCATGTGCCACGCCAGACAGGCAACGGGAGATTAGGGAGGTTAATAAGTGGCTCAAGAATTGGTGTAGGAAGGAGAGGTTTGGGTTCCTGCAGAACTGGGCTGACTTCTCAGTTGGCTACAGGCTCTACTCTAGGGACGGGCTACACCTCAATGGGGAAGGTGCAGCTGTGCTGGGGGAGAAAATGGCTAGAAGGTTGGAGGAGTACACCAAATAAACCCAGACTCATAATAGAACAGTGGCCAGAGAACATATCTCGGCTCACTTCACAAGCTACTCCCCATATAACGATATACATATAGGAGGACAACAGGAGTTTTTAGAAAAAGATACATATTTATTAGAAAACTAGTAAAAAAAAAAAATTAACACACAATTAAAAAACACCAATGAAACATACCAGAGGGACATACATGTAGATATATATAAAGTGTGGACCAAATGTAACCATACTCAAAATATGACACAAATAAGATCCTAAATCTCCTAAGCGACCCCCAGGAGCGGAGAAAAATACCTCCTAATGGCAAAACAACCTACACACCCCACGTCCTGCAAGTATAGCCACTGTGGCTGTGTGCATGTGGGAAGGTAATGAATGCAATAAAGGGAGACACATCCTACCGCAAACAAGGGTGGAGATAAAGTGTGTCCCAGGAAACCATATGTGTCTAAAGTCCCCGTCACACATAGCGACGCTTGAGCGATTCCGACAACGATACGACCTGTCAGGGATCGCTCAAGCGTCGCTATGTGGTCGCTGGTGAGATGTCAAACAGTGAGATCTCACCAACGACGCAGCAGCGATGCGGCGACCTGTAGCGACCTGTAGAACGATGCTATTTCATGATGATTCAATGGGACGTCCTGTCAGCGAGGTCGTTGGTAAGGTGTCAAACACAGCGATGTGTGCTACCCAGCGGGACCTCAACGATCAAAAAATGGCCCAGGCCATTCCGACACGACCAGCGATCTCACAGCAGGGGCCTGGTCGCTGCTACGTGTCACACATAGCGAGATCGTTACTGAGATCGCTGTTGCGTCACAAAACTTGTGACTCAGCAGCGATCTCGCTAGCGATCTCGCTGTGTGTGACGGGGGCTTTACACCAAAAATCACTGTAGAAATCTCTCCTGGGACCCCACATAAACCAAGGATCTTACCACATGAAGATGCCCCCTGGATTGGAGGAGTGTTTAAACTAGGGATTGGGGGAGGGTATTCATTTTATAGGAGGAGAAGATAGTGCAGATAGAGACCTGTGCAAAAAAAGGAAGTTGGGGGTGGCGGTGGCATGGGGGATGGGGTTAGAACAATTAATAATTTAAGAAAGAATAGAGCTACAGAGAGATACATAAAGTGCATGTATACTAATGCCAGAAGCCTTGCCAACAAAATGGACGAATTAGAATTAGTGTTGTTGGAGCATAATTATGACATGGTGGGGTTATCTGAAACACAGCTGGATGAGAGCCATGACTGGGCTGTTAACTTGCAGGGCTATAGTCTGTTCAGAAATGACCAAACGGATAAGCGAGGGGGAGGTGTGTGTCTGTTAGGGCTAGCGGAACGCACCAAATAATAAGACAGATAGAGTATGGTGCGTTCGCAGCCCGGGGTCCACCGTGCAGAGATGGAACCTGCTGCCAAGTAATGACGGACTATATGGCGGTACTCATAAGTATACACACGTGGGTTAAACTTCACCCAGCGTGAAGGAAGCGATCCTGTTGCGTCACAGGACCGCGGTACCGCACATAGAGCGAGAGCAAGTAGTCAGCGAACTCAACCCCAACTAGGATTGAAGTCCGATTAGACCCTTGCTGGCAAAACACCGCAACTGGGTGTGTAAAGAAACTAAATAACAATTTTTAAGGCACAAGAGTGCATGCGGTGCCGCACTGACGAACGCCACTAACCACCCAGGCTTGGGTAAGGAAAGCACAGAGGAAGTGCACGGCGCCGTACTGGCGGTCACAGCAACTGACGCTGTAATGTGTGATTAGTGCTGTAGGCTAAGTCGGGCGCTAGATAGCAACCATACTCCTTCCACGAACAGGCATTCAATAGGGTAGGGGTATCCAAGGACGACTTGCACTCACAACATACACACATTAACAATTGTACACTAGCGCATGGCCGTGCGGTCATGCGCAGTTTATATAGTTGCAGCACAGGAAGTGGCCACAGAAACTTTGCCCTTCCAAGACCTGCCAAGAGGACCAATGGAATGTGCTGCAGAGCCTGAGCACATGACCCTCGATCTCCAACGGGAGATCTTGCCCTGGGCATGCTCAGTGTGTGCAGACAAGGACTTAGTCCCAGAGAAGTCCGCTCGCTGCTGACCAGCACTGGCTTTAATGGCAGAAGCTGAAGAAGCAGCAGTAACTCTCTGTACAGAGTGAGACTGAGCAAGACGCTGGGACCGACGTCCTTGCTGAGCAGACTCCACTGCGGCTGGATGAGAATGGGTGACTGCAGCGGAGATGGCCCAAGATTCCCCCTGTGCAGAAGCGGGAACTCGAGACCTAACATTACCCCCCCTCCTAGGGCCTCGCTATGCTCGAAGGCAGCAATGAGCTGTGGGGCCCGAATGTTTTCAGCAGGCTCCCATGACCTGTCCTCCGGGCCATAACCCTTCCAATCCACCAGATAGAACTTTTTGCCGCGTACCACCTTGCACCCCAAAATAGCGTTCACCTCGTAATCGTCCGTAGACGAACCCGATGTCCCGGCAGATGACTCGGAAAACCGGGACATGTATACGGGTTTCAAGAGGGACACATGAAAGGTGTCGGTGATACCCAAGCGTGGAGGAAGAGCCAAACGGTAGACCACAGGATTAACCCGTTCGAGAACCTTGAAGGGACCCAAGTAGCGAGGAGCAAACTTAGTGGACTCAACTCGCAGCCTCATGTTACGGGCAGAGAGCCACACCAAGTCGCCAGGAGCAAAGGTCGGAGCGGGGCGCCGATGAATATCGGCGGAGGACCTCATTCTCTCCTTGGAGGCCTGAATGGCATCCTGCGTGCGGTCCCAAATGTCCCGTGCCTCCACAGCCCAGTCTGCCACCCTGGAGTCAGCAGAAGAAACAGGCATGGGCACAGGAACACGTGGATGCTGGCCGTAATTTAGGAGGAAAGGAGTCTGACCGGTGGAGTCGGCTACGGCATTGTTAAGTGCAAACTCTGCCCACGGTAGCAAGGATGCCCAGTCATCCTGCCTGGCAGAAACAAAATGTCGTAAATATGTGACCAAGGTCTGGTTGGCCCTCTCTACCAACCCATTCATCTCGGGATGATATGCCGAAGAGAGATTTAACTCAATACTGAGTAGACGACAAAGCTCTCTCCAGAATCGAGACGCAAACTGGGGACCCCGGTCACTAACAATTTTGTCTGGCATACCGTGTAGGCGAAAGATATGCTTGACGAACAAAACAGCCAATGCCCGTGCAGAAGGTAGCCGTGGAAGAGGCACCAAGTGCACCATTTTGGAAAAATGGTCGGTGATCACCCAGATAATGGTGCAGTTACGAGACTTGGGTAAGCCCACCACAAAGTCCATCCCGACCATCTCCCAGGGCCTGTCCGCCACCGGCAGAGGATAAAGCAAACCAGCTGGCCGTTGCTGAGGAGTCTTGTTCTTGGCGCAAGAGACACACGCCCGAACATACTCTGCGACATCACGAGCCATATGCGGCCACCAGTATGTCCTCGCCAGTAACTCAGATGTCCTTTTGGTACCAAAATGTCCACCCACCCTGGACGAGTGTGCCCAAGAGAGAACCTCCGGTCGCAAACTGGATGGAACAAAAGTCTTGCCCGGGGGCACAGACTCTAGCGAAACCGGGGCTACAGTTCTCAAGCTCTCGGTGGGGACAATAAGCCGAGGCTCCTCCTCCTCCTCCGCAGATGACACAACGGAGCGAGAGAGAGCGTCGGCCCGAATGTTCTTCTCCCCAGAAAGAAAATGGAGGGTGAAATGAAACCGGGAGAAGAATAAGGACCATCTGGCCTGGCGAGAATTCAACCGCTGGGCTGTCTGCAGGTACACCAAATTTTTATGGTCTGTGAAGACTTGGAAGGGAAAACGTGCTCCCTCCAAGAGATGTCTCCACTCCGAGAAAGCCAACTTCATGGCTAGCAACTCCCTGTCCCCGATGGAATAATTCCTCTCTGCTGGTGAGAAGGTCTTGGAGAAAAAGAAGCAAGGATGCTTCCGACCTTGAGCATCCTTTTGGAAGAGGACTGCTCCAGCACCAACAGAAGAGGCATCCACCTCCATGATAAATGGCTTATCAACATCGGGGCGATGTAGGATGGGAGCGCTAGCGAAGTGTGACTTTATAGAGTTAAAGGCCTTGGAGACCTCCTCAGACCACAATTTGGGATTCGTCCCCTTCTTGGTGAGGGCAACCAAGGGAGCTACCAAAGTTGAGAAGTGTGGAATGAACTGGCGATAATAATTAATGAACCCCATAAAGCGCTGCACCGCTTTAAGAGAATGGGGTTCCTGCCAGTCCATCACAGCCTGTAGTTTAGCAGGATCCATAGCCAATCCCTGGGCAGAGATGATGTAGCCTAGGAAAGGTAAGGACTCCTGCTCAAACATACACTTCCCCAACTTGGCATAGAGGGAGTTTGCCCGTAGGAGGTCGAAGACTTTGCAAGCATCTCTCCGGTGGGAGTCAATATCTGGAGAGTAGATGAGAATATCATCCAGATAGACTACGACCGAGGTGGAAAGCATATCCCGGAAGATATCGTTCACAAAGTCTTGGAAAACGGCCGGGGCATTACAGAGCCCGAAGGGCATCACCAGATATTCATAGTGCCCATCCCTGGTGTTAAAAGCCGTCTTCCATTCGTCCCCCTCACGGATGCGAATCAGGTTGTAAGCACCCCGCAGATCTAGTTTAGTAAATACCCTTGCTCCCCGAAGCCTATCGAAGAGCTCAGATATCAAGGGCAAAGGATACTTATTTTTAACGGTGATGGCGTTAAGACCCCTGTAGTCTATGCATGGACGTAGTTCCCCATTCTTCTTCTGCACGAAGAAGAACCCTGCCCCAGCAGGTGACACTGACTTCCTAATGAATCCTCTTGCCAGATTTTCCTGGATGTACTGTGACATTGCCTCCATCTCCGGGAGAGATAGCGGATAGACTCGACCCCGGGGAGGCTCAGCACCAGGCAAGAGATCAATAGGACAGTCATAGGGGCGATGGGGCGGAAGGATCTCCGCCGCCTTTTTGGAGAACACGTCTGCATAAGACCAATACTGCTTGGGGAGAGAGGAAAGATCTGCAGGTACCTCAGTAGTAGCAACCTGAACGCACTCCCTCTGACACCTACCCCCACAAGATTCGCCCCATCCCAGGATTCTGCCAGAGGACCACTCGATATGAGGAGAGTGGTACCATAGCCAAGGTATTCCCAACAGGACCTCATCAATTCCCTCAGGAATGACGAGCAGAGATATAATCTCCTGATGAGATGGCGACATGGACAGAGTAAAAGGGATGGTCTGGTGTGTTATCTGTGAGGGCAGTGTCGACCCATTCACCACTCGTACCATTACTGGTTGAGCTAGCATAACCAGGGGTATTGCGTGACGTTGAGCGAAGGCAGAAGACATAAAATTGCCCTCCGCCCCAAAATCCACGCAGAGCTCTACCGAGTGGGAGAATGAGCCTATAGTAATTGTCCCCTTAAAGGACAATTTAGAGGCAAACGTCGCCGTGTCTAGTGCACCTCCACCTACTACCACTAGACGCTGACGTTTCCTCGACCGCTGAGAACATCTGGTGGCTAGATGTCCCGACTGCTGGCATACATGACAGACCTTGAGTGCACCTGCGGTCCAGGACTTAGATCCCGCTTGTGACACTTCCCTGGCCTCATGTGACTCAGGAACCAGAACCGGAGATTCCAGAGGTTTGGCGAAGGTAGGAGCCAGCCGAAACCTCTGCCTACACTGGGCTCGCTCTAACCTCCGCTCGTTAAAACGGAGGTCAATTCGAGTGGAGACAGTTATTAACTCCTCCAGTGTGGCAGGAATCTCCCTAGTGGCCAGAGCGTCCTTAACGTGGTCAGCCAGGCCCCTCCAAAATATGGGGATAAGAGCTTTATCCAACCAATCCAGCTCAGAAGCTAAAGTGCGGAATTGGACGGCAAAATGACTGACCAAGGACTCACCCTGAGTTAATGCCAGCAGTTGGAGCGCAGTATCATGGGTGACTTGGGGTCCTAAAAAGACCTGTTTCAGAGTGCTCAGAAACAGCGGAGCACTCTGCACCACATGATCGCCACGCTCCCACAGCGGCGTAGCCCATTCCAACGCCCTGTCCGACAAGAGAGACACTATAAATCCCACCTTAGCCCGCTCTGTGGGAAAACGTGCAGCCAGGAGCTCGAGGTGAATAGAGCACTGACTCACAAATCCCCTACAAAATTTGCTATCACCAGAAAATTTTTCTGGCAGCGGGAGGCGAGAAAATGTCGGAGCAGGGGTGGCAATGGACAGGGTTGCTGCAGCCACGCTAGCAGCCTGTACAGCAACTGCGGTAACATCCACAGCTGAGGTTGCGCTCTCAAGAGCCGCCAACCTACCCTCCAGCTGCTGGATATACCGCAAGGATTGCTGTTTGTCCGTCATTACTAGCCAGACCCTGGCGCTAGTGTAATGTTAGGGCTAGCGGAACGCACCAAATAATAAGACAGATAGAGTATGGTGCGTTCGCAGCCCGGGGTCCACCGTGCAGAGATGGAACCTGCTGCCAAGTAATGACGGACTATATGGCGGTACTCATAAGTATACACACGTGGGTTAAACTTCACCCAGCGTGAAGGAAGCGATCCTGTTGCGTCACAGGACCGCGGTACCGCACATAGAGCGCGAGCAAGTAGTCAGCGAACTCAACCCCAACTAGGATTGAAGTCCGATTAGACCCTTGCTGGCACAACACCGCAACTGGGTGTGTAAAGAAACTAAATAACAATTTTTAAGGCACAAGAGTGCATGCGGTGCCGCACTGACGAACGCCACTAACCACCCAGGCTTGGGTAAGGAAAGCACAGAGGAAGTGCACGGCGCCGTACTGGCGGTCACAGCAACTGACGCTGTAATGTGTGATTAGTGCTGTAGGCTAAGTCGGGCGCTAGATAGCAACCATACTCCTTCCGCGAACAGGCATTCAATAGGGTAGGGGTATCCAAGGACGACTTGCACTCACAACATACACACATTAACAATTGTACACTAGCGCATGGCCGTGCGGTCATGCGCAGTTTATATAGTTGCAGCACAGGAAGTGGCCACAGAAACTTTGCCCTTCCAAGACCTGCCAAGAGGACCAATGGAATGTGCTGCAGAGCCTGAGCACATGACCCTCGATCTCCAACGGGAGATCTTGCCCTGGGCATGCTCAGTGTGTGCAGACAAGGACTTAGTCCCAGAGAAGTCCGCTCGCTGCTGACCAGCACTGGCTTTAATGGCAGAAGCTGAAGAAGCAGCAGTAACTCTCTGTACAGAGTGAGACTGAGCAAGACGCTGGGACCGACGTCCTTGCTGAGCAGACTCCACTGCGGCTGGATGAGAATGGGTGACTGCAGCGGAGATGGCCCAAGATTCCCCCTGTGCAGAAGCGGGAACTCGAGACCTAACATTACCCCCCCTCCTAGGGCCTCGCTATGCTCGAAGGCAGCAATGAGCTGTGGGGCCCGAATGTTTTCAGCAGGCTCCCATGACCTGTCCTCCGGGCCATAACCCTTCCAATCCACCAGATAGAACTTTTTGCCGCGTACCACCTTGCACCCCAAAATAGCGTTCACCTCGTAATCGTCCGTAGACGAACCCGATGTCCCGGCAGATGACTCGGAAAACCGGGACATGTATACGGGTTTCAAGAGGGACACATGAAAGGTGTCGGTGATACCCAAGCGTGGAGGAAGAGCCAAACGGTAGACCACAGGATTAACCCGTTCGAGAACCTTGAAGGGACCCAAGTAGCGAGGAGCAAACTTAGTGGACTCAACTCGCAGCCTCATGTTACGGGCAGAGAGCCACACCAAGTCGCCAGGAGCAAAGGTCGGAGCGGGGCGCCGATGAATATCGGCGGAGGACCTCATTCTCTCCTTGGAGGCCTGAATGGCATCCTGCGTGCGGTCCCAAATGTCCCGTGCCTCCACAGCCCAGTCTGCCACCCTGGAGTCAGCAGAAGAAACAGGCATGGGCACAGGAACACGTGGATGCTGGCCGTAATTTAGGAGGAAAGGAGTCTGACCGGTGGAGTCGGCTACGGCATTGTTAAGTGCAAACTCTGCCCACGGTAGCAAGGATGCCCAGTCATCCTGCCTGGCAGAAACAAAATGTCGTAAATATGTGACCAAGGTCTGGTTGGCCCTCTCTACCAACCCATTCATCTCGGGATGATATGCCGAAGAGAGATTTAACTCAATACTGAGTAGACGACAAAGCTCTCTCCAGAATCGAGACGCAAACTGGGGACCCCGGTCACTAACAATTTTGTCTGGCATACCGTGTAGGCGAAAGATATGCTTGACGAACAAAACAGCCAATGCCCGTGCAGAAGGTAGCCGTGGAAGAGGCACCAAGTGCACCATTTTGGAAAAATGGTCGGTGATCACCCAGATAATGGTGCAGTTACGAGACTTGGGTAAGCCCACCACAAAGTCCATCCCGACCATCTCCCAGGGTCTGTCCGCCACCGGCAGAGGATAAAGCAAACCAGCTGGCCGTTGCTGAGGAGTCTTGTTCTTGGCGCAAGAGACACACGCCCGAACATACTCTGCGACATCACGAGCCATATGCGGCCACCAGTATGTCCTCGCCAGTAACTCAGATGTCCTTTTGGTACCAAAATGTCCACCCACCCTGGACGAGTGTGCCCAAGAGAGAACCTCCGGTCGCAAACTGGATGGAACAAAAGTCTTGCCCGGGGGCACAGACTCTAGCGAAACCGGGGCTACAGTTCTCAAGCTCTCGGTGGGGACAATAAGCCGAGGCTCCTCCTCCTCCTCCGCAGATGACACAACGGAGCGAGAGAGAGCGTCGGCCCGAATGTTCTTCTCCCCAGAAAGAAAATGGAGGGTGAAATGAAACCGGGAGAAGAATAAGGACCATCTGGCCTGGCGAGAATTCAACCGCTGGGCTGTCTGCAGGTACACCAAATTTTTATGGTCTGTGAAGACTTGGAAGGGAAAACGTGCTCCCTCCAAGAGATGTCTCCACTCCGAGAAAGCCAACTTCATGGCTAGCAACTCCCTGTCCCCGATGGAATAATTCCTCTCTGCTGGTGAGAAGGTCTTGGAGAAAAAGAAGCAAGGATGCTTCCGACCTTGAGCATCCTTTTGGAAGAGGACTGCTCCAGCACCAACAGAAGAGGCATCCACCTCCATGATAAATGGCTTATCAACATCGGGGCGATGTAGGATGGGAGCGCTAGCGAAGTGTGACTTTATAGAGTTAAAGGCCTTGGAGACCTCCTCAGACCACAATTTGGGATTCGTCCCCTTCTTGGTGAGGGCAACCAAGGGAGCTACCAAAGTTGAGAAGCGTGGAATGAACTGGCGATAATAATTAATGAACCCCATAAAGCGCTGCACCGCTTTAAGAGAATGGGGTTCCTGCCAGTCCATCACAGCCTGTAGTTTAGCAGGATCCATAGCCAATCCCTGGGCAGAGATGATGTAGCCTAGGAAAGGTAAGGACTCCTGCTCAAACATACACTTCCCCAACTTGGCATAGAGGGAGTTTGCCCGTAGGAGGTCGAAGACTTTGCAAGCATCTCTCCGGTGGGAGTCAATATCTGGAGAGTAGATGAGAATATCATCCAGATAGACTACGACCGAGGTGGAAAGCATATCCCGGAAGATATCGTTCACAAAGTCTTGGAAAACGGCCGGGGCATTACAGAGCCCGAAGGGCATCACCAGATATTCATAGTGCCCATCCCTGGTGTTAAAAGCCGTCTTCCATTCGTCCCCCTCACGGATGCGAATCAGGTTGTAAGCACCCCGCAGATCTAGTTTAGTAAATACCCTTGCTCCCCGAAGCCTATCGAAGAGCTCAGATATCAAGGGCAAAGGATACTTATTTTTAACGGTGATGGCGTTAAGACCCCTGTAGTCTATGCATGGACGTAGTTCCCCATTCTTCTTCTGCACGAAGAAGAACCCTGCCCCAGCAGGTGACACTGACTTCCTAATGAATCCTCTTGCCAGATTTTCCTGGATGTACTGTGACATTGCCTCCATCTCCGGGAGAGATAGCGGATAGACTCGACCCCGGGGAGGCTCAGCACCAGGCAAGAGATCAATAGGACAGTCATAGGGGCGATGGGGCGGAAGGATCTCCGCCGCCTTTTTGGAGAACACGTCTGCATAAGACCAATACTGCTTGGGGAGAGAGGAAAGATCTGCAGGTACCTCAGTAGTAGCAACCTGAACGCACTCCCTCTGACACCTACCCCCACAAGATTCGCCCCATCCCAGGATTCTGCCAGAGGACCACTCGATATGAGGAGAGTGGTACCATAGCCAAGGTATTCCCAACAGGACCTCATCAGTTCCCTCAGGAATGACGAGCAGAGATATAATCTCCTGATGAGATGGCGACATGGACAGAGTAAAAGGGATGGTCTGGTGTGTTATCTGTGAGGGCAGTGTCGACCCATTCACCACTCGTACCATTACTGGTTGAGCTAGCATAACCAGGGGTATTGCGTGACGTTGAGCGAAGGCAGAAGACATAAAATTGCCCTCCGCCCCAAAATCCACGCAGAGCTCTACCGAGTGGGAGAATGAGCCTATAGTAATTGTCCCCTTAAAGGACAATTTAGAGGCAAACGTCGCCGTGTCTAGTGCACCTCCACCTACTACCACTAGACGCTGACGTTTCCTCGACCGCTGAGAACATCTGGTGGCTAGATGTCCCGACTGCTGGCATACATGACAGACCTTGAGTGCACCTGCGGTCCAGGACTTAGATCCCGCTTGTGACACTTCCCTGGCCTCATGTGACTCAGGAACCAGAACCGGAGATTCCAGAGGTTTGGCGAAGGTAGGAGCCAGCCGAAACCTCTGCCTACACTGGGCTCGCTCTAACCTCCGCTCGTTAAAACGGAGGTCAATTCGAGTGGAGACAGTTATTAACTCCTCCAGTGTGGCAGGAATCTCCCTAGTGGCCAGAGCGTCCTTAACGTGGTCAGCCAGGCCCCTCCAAAATATGGGGATAAGAGCTTTATCCAACCAATCCAGCTCAGAAGCTAAAGTGCGGAATTGGACGGCAAAATGACTGACCAAGGACTCACCCTGAGTTAATGCCAGCAGTTGGAGCGCAGTATCATGGGTGACTTGGGGTCCTAAAAAGACCTGTTTCAGAGTGCTCAGAAACAGCGGAGCACTCTGCACCACATGATCGCCACGCTCCCACAGCGGCGTAGCCCATTCCAACGCCCTGTCCGACAAGAGAGACACTATAAATCCCACCTTAGCCCGCTCTGTGGGAAAACGTGCAGCCAGGAGCTCGAGGTGAATAGAGCACTGACTCACAAATCCCCTACAAAATTTGCTATCACCAGAAAATTTTTCTGGCAGCGGGAGGCGAGAAAATGTCGGAGCAGGGGTGGCAATGGACAGGGTTGCTGCAGCCACGCTAGCAGCCTGTACAGCAACTGCGGTAACATCCACAGCTGAGGTTGCGCTCTCAAGAGCCGCCAACCTACCCTCCAGCTGCTGGATATACCGCAAGGATTGCTGTTTGTCCGTCATTACTAGCCAGACCCTGGCGCTAGTGTAATGTTAGGGCTAGCGGAACGCACCAAATAATAAGACAGATAGAGTATGGTGCGTTCGCAGCCCGGGGTCCACCGTGCAGAGATGGAACCTGCTGCCAAGTAATGACGGACTATATGGCGGTACTCATAAGTATACACACGTGGGTTAAACTTCACCCAGCGTGAAGGAAGCGATCCTGTTGCGTCACAGGACCGCGGTACCGCACATAGAGCGCGAGCAAGTAGTCAGCGAACTCAACCCCAACTAGGATTGAAGTCCGATTAGACCCTTGCTGGCACAACACCGCAACTGGGTGTGTAAAGAAACTAAATAACAATTTTTAAGGCACAAGAGTGCATGCGGTGCCGCACTGACGAACGCCACTAACCACCCAGGCTTGGGTAAGGAAAGCACAGAGGAAGTGCACGGCGCCGTACTGGCGGTCACAGCAACTGACGCTGTAATGTGTGATTAGTGCTGTAGGCTAAGTCGGGCGCTAGATAGCAACCATACTCCTTCCGCGAACAGGCATTCAATAGGGTAGGGGTATCCAAGGACGACTTGCACTCACAACATACACACATTAACAATTGTACACTAGCGCATGGCCGTGCGGTCATGCGCAGTTTATATAGTTGCAGCACAGGAAGTGGCCACAGAAACTTTGCCCTTCCAAGACCTGCCAAGAGGACCAATGGAATGTGCTGCAGAGCCTGAGCACATGACCCTCGATCTCCAACGGGAGATCTTGCCCTGGGCATGCTCAGTGTGTGCAGACAAGGACTTAGTCCCAGAGAAGTCCGCTCGCTGCTGACCAGCACTGGCTTTAATGGCAGAAGCTGAAGAAGCAGCAGTAACTCTCTGTACAGAGTGAGACTGAGCAAGACGCTGGGACCGACGTCCTTGCTGAGCAGACTCCACTGCGGCTGGATGAGAATGGGAGACCGCAGCGGAGATGGCCCGAGATTCCCCCTGTGCAGAAGCGGGAACTCGAGACCTAACAGTGTCTATATGTAAAACATCCTTAAAACCCATCCTGTGTGATAATATAGGTGAATCTAATGAAAATTTAGAGTCCCTGTGGGTGGAGATAAGGAGGGGGGGAAAAATAATAAATTACTGATAGGAGTTTGTTATAAGTCTCCAAAAATAATGGAAGCAATGGAGAATATCCTCATAAAGCAAATAGATGAAGCTGCGACTAAAGGAGAAGTCATTATTATGGGGGACTTCAACTTCCCTGAAATAGATAGGGGAACAGAAACCTGCAGTTTCAGCAAAGGTAATCAGTTTTTGACAACTATGAGAGACAATTACCTTTCACAACTGGTTCAGGACCCAACAAGAAGGGGGGCACTGCTAGACCTAATATTAACCAACAGGCCAGACCGCATATCAAATAGAAGGGTTGGGGGTCACTTGGGGAATAGTGATCACAAAATAATAAGTTTTCATGTATCCTTTAATAAGATGTGTAGTAGAGGGGTTACAAGGACATTAAACTTCAGGAGGGCAAATTTCCAACGGATGAGAGATGATCTTGGTGCAATAAACTGGGACGAGATCCTGAGACATAAAAATACACAAAGAAAATGGGAGACGTTTATTAGCATCCTGGATAGGACCTGTGCACAATATATACTGTATGAGAATAAACATACTAGAAACCAATATGGCTAAATAGAGCTGTAAGGGGCGCAATAAGTGATAAAATGAAAGCATTTAGAGAATTAAAGGAAGTAGGTAGTGATGAGGCATTAAATAAATACAGAAAATTAAATAAATTCTGTAAAAAGCAAATCAAGGCAGCAAAGATTGAGACAGAGAGACTCATTGCCAGAGAGAGTAAAAATAATCCCAAAATATTCTTTAAGTACGAAAATAGTAAGAAACTAAAAAATGATAGTGTTGGCCCCCTTAAAAATAGTCTGGGTGAAATGGTGGATGAGGATGAGGAAAAAGCCAATATGCTAAATGACTTTTTTTCATCAGTATTTACACAAGAAAATTCCATGGCAGACAATATGATCAGTGACAACAAAAATTCCCCATTAAATGTCACCTGCTTAACCCAGCAGGAAGTACAGCGGCATCTGAAAATCACTAAAATTGACAAATCTCCGGGCCCGTATGGGATACACCCCCGAGTGCTGCAGGAATTACGTACAGTCATTGATAGACCATTATTTTTAATCTTTAAAGGGACTCTGTCACCTGAATATGGAGGGAACAATCTTCAGCCATGGAGGCGGGGTTTTCGGGTGTTTAATTCACCCTTTCCTTTCCCGCTGGCTGCATGCTGGCTGCAATATTGGATTGAAGTTCATTCTCTGTCCTCCATAGTACACGCCTGCACATTGTAAAATATTTGCTCAGCATAAATGGTGAACCAATAAAGGTTGAACCAATCAGTCATTGCCATGTTTAGTTACTGAAGCTTCATGAGGTAACAATTATATTGGATTATTGAGTCTATTTCTTGTACATTGTTGACAATATGTTTCTCATATAATATATAATATATAAAAGTGTATTATCAGCTCTCTCAAAATCTTAAGTCTATTTTACTTGTTTTTCATAGTTTACATTTTCAATTTTGGCGGTCGAAGTCTCTGTGGCCATATGTTATTGTAAAGTCTGTAATAAAAATGTATAAAATCTACATATTGTACATACCTTTTTTTTGTTTGGTGTTTTTATAGTGTATTGTAGTCATTGGTGTATGGCAGTAGAGAACATAACAAAATAATAAAAAAAATGCCTAGTAAAAAATGCATTTGTTGCATGAAATATACATGATTTTTAATTGTTGGTTCATAAAGTCAGTGCAGTCTTCCATGGTTGAGTGAAGATATGCCTCCAAACCACCAGCCACTACGTGGGACCATACACTAAAGAGTCAGTCCTTTAACTTGCATTGGAAGTAGGAAAAAGTGTAAGGTAGCAAGTGTAAGGATCTGAGGGTCTTCGACATTATCCAAATCGTGATGACTGAATGACTTAGTCAGAAAAATTCCCAAACCAAAGTTTTTGTGTTTTTTTTGTGCACCCAGTAGATACAGTTAGGTCCATATATATTTGGACAGAGACAACATTTTTCTAATTTTGGTTATAGACATTACCACAATGAATTTTAAATGTAACAATTCAGATGCAGTTGAAGTTCAGACTTTCAGCTTTCATTTGAGTGTATCCACATTAAAATTGGATGAAGGGTTTAGGAGTTTCAGCCCCTTAACATGTGCCACCCTGTTTCTAAAGGGACCAAAAGTAATTGGATAATTGACTCCAAGGCTATTTCATGGACAGGTGTGGGTAACCCCTTTGTTATGTCATTCTCATTTAAGCAGATAAAAGCCCTGGAGTTGATTTGAGGTGTGGTGCTTGCATTTGGAAGGTTTTGCTGTGAAGTAAACATGCAGTCAAAGGAGCTCTTCATGCAGTTGAAACAAGCCATCCTTAAGCTGCGAAAAGAGAAAAAACCCATCCGAGAAATTGCTACAATATTAGGAGTGGCAAAATCTACAGTTTGGTACATCCTGAGAAAGAAAGCACTGGTGAACTCATCAATGCAAAAAGACCTGGGCGCCCACGGAAGACAACATTGGTCGATGATCACAGAATAATCTCCATGGTGAAGAGAAACCCCTTCACAACAGCCAACCAAGTGAACAACACTCTCCAGGAGGTCGGCGTATCATATCCAAATCTACCATAAAGAGAAGACTGCATGAAAGTAAATACAGAGGGTTCACTGCATGGTGCAAGCCACTCATAAGCATCAAGAATAAAAAGGCTAGACTGGACTTTGCTAAAAAACATCTAAAAAAGCCAGCACAGTTCTGGAAGAACATGCTTTGGACAGATGAAACCAAGACCAACCTCTACCAGAATGATGGAAAGAGAAAAGTATGGCGAA
The DNA here is from genome assembly GCF_032444005.1 of Ranitomeya imitator. Classification (NCBI taxonomy): domain Eukaryota; kingdom Metazoa; phylum Chordata; class Amphibia; order Anura; family Dendrobatidae; genus Ranitomeya; species Ranitomeya imitator. Next base: position 332,964,796 of record NC_091287.1, on the reverse strand, counting down.
GGCGTGGTACAGCTCATGATAAAAAGCATACCATATCATCTGTAAAACACGGCGGAGTCAGTGTGATGGCTTGGGCATGCATGGCTGCCAGTGGCACTGGGTCACTAATGTTTATTGATGATGTGACTAAGGACAGAAGCAGCCGAATGAATTCTGAGGTATTCAGAGCTATACTGTGTGCTCAGATCCAGCCAAATGCAGCCAAACTGATTGGTCATTGTTTCATACTACAGATGGACAATGACCCAAAACATAAAGCCAAAGCAACCCAGGAGTTTATTAAAGCAAAGAAGTGGAATATTCTTGAATGGCCAAATCAGTCACCTGATCTCAACCCAATTGAGCATGCATTTCACTTGTTAAAGACTAAACTTCAGACAGAGAGGTCCACAAACAAACAGCAACTGAAAACCACCGCAGTGAAGGCCTGGCAGAGCATCAAAAAGGAGGAAACACAGCGTCTGGTGATGTCCATGAGTTTAAGACTTCAGGCAGTCATTGCCAACAAAGGGTTTTCAACCAAGTACAAAAAATGAACATTTTATTTTAAATTATTTAATCTGTCCAATTACTTTTGGTCCCTTTAAAAACAGGGTGGCACATGTTAAGGAGCTGAAACTCCTAAACCCTTCATCCAATTTTAATGTGGATACCCTCAAATGAAAGCTAAAAGTCTGAACTTCAACTGCACCTGAATTGTTACATTTAAAATTCATTGTGGTAATGTCTATAACCAAAATCAGAAAAATGTTGTCTTTGTCCAAATATATATGGACCTAACTGTATGAGCAAATATATTTGAGTGGAACTGAATTCTACTTTAGTATTCCAAAAATCCACATTCGCCAAAATTCCATTTTGTTACTAATTCGCTTCTGCTTCGATTCAGCAAAACGACAGCTGCTGGCCTGCAAGGGCTAATTAAAAAGTAAAAAAATAGAAAAAAAACACTTATACTCACCTTACTGCTTAACTCTCATTTTCAACATTTACAAGCCTATAGGCTGAAGAAAGTTGAAAGTGGAAAAACCCTTTAAGTTTTCTATTTTCCTACAGTGCCACCATGATGGACATTAGGCATTGCAGTGTGCGTATTAGAATCAAGTTGTGTTTTGTGTAATAAACGACAGGGAAGATTATCCATGGTGGGAGAGGCTTATTGTAGGCACTTTCCATTCTGGCCAAGAAATGAAGATCCTCTAAATAGGGTCACCCTCTATCAAATATTAATTCCCTAAAAGGTTAGTTTTCTAAACCAAACAACCCTTTATTGTGCTAGAAGCAATGGGGTAATATGCTTCTCAGAAAGAGGACGTGCCTATTAGAGAAAGTCATATTAGACAAAGTCATAAAGCCAAGTCCAATTCCACTGCACAGGTGGTTACTTTATGTAGAGCAAACATTACGTCATACATACTAAATCATACAAATACAGAACAAGCTAGCAAAGAGATTCAAAGTAAACTTTACCTATGAAGTCGTTAACACTATGCAGCAGAAAGAAATGATACGGAGTACACAAGGGAGAACACTATGGCACGCTCATCACAGGCTGTATAATGACCATGATTTACTGAGCAAACAGAAATGAATATTTAGTTACTACTTACTAGCAAAACATTGCTGGCCCAGTTCAAAATCAAACATCAAAGAATAGCAGTCTACCTTAAGTGTAGCCCCTAGGGAACAAGACACAGAGACAGTCTTTAAATAAGGGTGATGAAATGAGCACACATGAAGAATGTTAATGGGCCGTCCTTTTAAGATTGATTAAATCCACAGATCTTTCAACTGAGCAGATCTACCCAGTAAAAGGTTTTTTTACGCTATCAACAAGGCAACCTAAAATAAGAAAAATTATGAATAATAATTCTTACTAAAATGATGCTTGCTGACTAGATCTAATGCCAGCCGAATATGGGAACATATTTTGCTTGGATTAGAATTGAGGTCCAACAATCTGATCATCTAAACTAGCAGCATCATAAGTGCATATATTAATGTATCCAACTGGCCTATCTCACAAATTCATGTTCACATTCTGTCTTTATCTGGCAGTCAAATACATTATTATTGTTTATTTTTAAAGCAACATTGATTCCATGGTGCTGTACATGATGAGAGGTTACATACAAAACAAATAAAAATTACAATGAACAAACTAATAGTGACAGACAGGTACAGAGGGGAAAGGACCGGGATTCGGGGTTTTAGCAGATCTGGTCTGTGAGGTGATGGCTCTAGTACCGGAGAGGTGGTAGAGGGTTTATTGCAGGCTATAGGCTGTTCTGAAGAGATGGGATTTCAAGTTCCTCTTAATGGTTCCCACAGTGCGGGGTAATTGTATGTGTTGGGACACAGAATTCCAGAGGATGGCCGAACGTACGAGTGTGGAGGAGATAAGAAGATCTTGAGAGAACTGGAGATTCTGTGTGGGAAGATATTGCGAGATTAATTTAGCGATATATTGACGACTTTGTAGGATAGTGTTAGCAGTTTAAATTGGATAGGTTAGGGAATTGGGAGCCAATGAAAGGATTTGTATATGGGAGAAGCAGAGGAATAGCGAGGACAGAGGTGCATTTGTCGTGCAGCAAAGTACAGACTGGAGAGATGCGAGAGTGTTATCAGGAAGGCCACAGAGGAGGATTTTGTAGTTGTAGAGGCGGGAGATGATGAGGGCATGCACTATTTAGTAGCTTGAAAGTTGAGGAAAGGACGCTCACGCAAAAAAAAGTTGATGGAGTAGGGTGGATCACAGCACATAGGCACAGTAACAGAAAGGCATACCTCCCAAAATTAAAGACATGATGAGGGTTATGTATTGCAGCACGAGCAACGTATTTGTGCCTCTATTGAAGTCCTTTAGTGTTTTTATGCACTATGATACCCCTTTCATGTCCTAAATAGAGTATGACGACAACAAAAATGCCCCTACATGTGTGATACACCCAGAGTTAATTACCCACAATACTACCCATACGCACATTATGATCACCCCACCCCAGTGACCAAAGCAAAGTATGGTACCCCCACAGTGTCCCAAACACATTATAATACTGCCACAGTGCCTCAACGTTTGATGCCACCATAGTGTCCCCAGCACAGTTTGCTGTGACCCCCTACATAGTGCAACACCTTTCATAGTCCCCCATACACAGTATAATACCCCACACAGCCACCCAATACAGTATGATGCCCCTAAGTTGCCCTCCACACATCATGAGTCTTACATCCACCCACTCATAGTATGATGGACCCCACTGCACCTCACAAAGTATGATGGACCCCAGAGCCCAACCTCACAGCCCCACACAATATCATGGCCCCTGTATCACCCCCAGAGAGTATGATGGCTCCCACAAGCCCCCACAAAGTATCAAAGCTCCCACCCACAGTATTAAAGCCCACACAGTCCCTTACACACATTATCATGGCACTCACACACAGTACGATACCATACTGTTTCATCCTTCAGTATGATGGCCCCTCCTAGTGTGATCTCCCCCACTAAGTGATGGCTTATACACAGTATGATGTCCCCTTAATTTCTCCCAACACACATTATGAGGCCCCACAGCTTAAAGAAGTACCGTACTTGCTGATGAAATAAAAAAGTTAAAACTGTTCACCTAGCCACTTTTCCTAAATGTGCTGCACCGCTCTGTGCAACGTGTGAACTGTGACTCAGTACAGCAAGACCAATGACGTCACAAGATCACACTTGCTGTGCAGAGCCTCAGTCTATCCGTCGCTCAGAGCAATGTAGCTCATTAGAGAAATAGGACTAGGTGAGTAGTTTTATTTTATCAGTAAGCAGAGGAATGAGAAGAGAACTTGACAGAAAGATGGGACCACAGGACACTAGACAATTAAAGTGTGGACTTAGAACAGAGAAGTATAGGAAATTCCTTTATCTCCATTGATAACTGTTTTGGAACTGCAGGCCACTTATTACCTTAATAACCTTGGCCGCTTTACAATGCACCCACTCCAGTTCATACATATGTCTTTTTTATACACTGGAGATCAAAATAGCACACAGTATTCTAAGCATGGTCTAACTAGTGACATGTGTACAGGTAAAACTGTATGCCTCTTTTAATGCATCACATGATTTCAGCTGCTTGGCAGCAGCTGCCTGGCACTGGTCAGTAACGTTGAGTTTACTGTCCACCAATAAAGCCATGTCTTTTTCAATAGCAATTGTACCCAATAATTTACTATTTGGTACATACTTGTGCATTTTGTTTTCTCAGCACAAGTTACATTGCATTTATTTTAAATTTCAGCTGTAATTTCTTGATCTAAGCCTCAAGTTTCCTTAATTCCATTTGAAGTATAAAATTATCCTTCTGTGTGTTGATTTCCTTGTGTTGATCTTAGTGTCATCTACAGATATTGAAATATACATACACAGCTGATAGTCCTACTGAATAGACTGTTAGAATTTGTATTATGGCAAGAAAAAAGCAGATAAGTAAAGAAAAATGAGTGACCATCATTACTTTAAGAAATTAAGGTCAGTCAGTCCGAAAAATTGGGAAAACTTTGAAAGTGTCCCCAAGTGCAGTGGCAAAAAACTATCAAGCGCTACAAAGAAACTGGCTCACATGAGGACCGCCCCAGGAAAGGAAGACCAAGAGTTATCTCTGCTTCTGAGAATAAGTTTATCCGAGTCACCAGCCTCAGAAATCGCAGGTTAATAGCAGCTCAGATTTGAGACCAGGTCAATGCCACACAGAGTTCTAGCAGCAGACACATCTCTACAACAACTGTTAAGAGGAGACTTTGTGCAGCAGGCCTTCATGGTAAAAGAGCTGCTAGAAAACCACTGCTAAGGACAGGCAACAAGCAGAAGAGACTTGTTTGGGCTAAAGAACACAAGGAATGGACATTAAACCAGTGAAAATCTGATGGTCTGATGAGTCCAAATTTGAGATCTTTGGTTCCAACCACCGTGTCTTTGTGCGACGCAGAAAACGTGAACGGATGGACTCTACATGCCTGGTTGCCACCGTGAAGCATGGAGGAGGAGGTGTGATGGTGTGGGGGTGCTTTGCTGGTGACACTGTTGGGGATTTATTCAAAATTGAAGGCATACTGAACCAGCATGGCTACCACAGCATCTTGCAGCGGCATGCTATTCCATCCGGTTTGTGTTTAGTTGGACCATCATTTATTTTTCAAAAGGACAATGACCCCAAACACACCTCCAGGCTGTGTTAGGGCTATTTGACCAAGAAGGAGAGTGATGGGGTGCTATGCCAGATGACCTGTTCTCCACAGTCACCAGACTTGAACCCAATTGAGATGATTTGGGGTGAGCTGGACCGCAGAGTGAAGGCAAAAGGGCCAACAAGTGCTAAGCATCTCTGGGAACTCCTTCAAGATTGTTGGAAGACCATTCCTGGTGACTACCTCTTGAAGCTCATCAAGAGAATGCCAAGAGTTTGCAAAGCAGTCATCAAAGAAAAAGGCGGCTACTTTGAAGAACCTAGAATATAAAACATATTTTCAGTTGTTTCACACTTTTTTGTTAAGTATATAATTCCACATGTGTTAATTCATAGTTTTGATGCCATCAGTGTGAATGTACGATTTTCATAGTCATGAAAATACAGAAAAATCTTTCAATGAGAAGGTGTGTCCAAACTTTTGGTCTGTACTGTATATGGCCGATCCCAGCCAGTTACATTGCAGTATATTATATGACTATATATATTACTCTATATATATGGCCGGTCCCAACCCATTACATTGCAGTATATACAGCCACACTCAGTGCTGCACTCTATGGGGGATGACACCGCTCTATGCCGGGGCCACGATGGTCCCAGAGGTGATGGCAGCGGGCGCAGGGCACAGGCGGGGCTGCAGAGGGCATAGCCTGGAGCGCACTCACCAGTGCAGCCGGTGGCAGGTGCTGAAGGGGGCAGTGTGGGAGATCTGGATGACCCAGGGCCACTCTCTGGTGCTGTCTCCGTTCTGCATGCCGAGGCTGACAGTCTGGGATTGTCGTTGCTCCTCCGCAATCTCCATGATATGAGGGGGCAGGCGAGGCACACGTCAGGGGATTGGCAGCAGCACCAGATGCTGATTGGGTCTCAGCAGCTTCATATTGGAATACCCATCACTTGGGTATCCCAATATGGCAGTCGGTGTACTTCCGCTGCGGCGCGGTGGATTGTGGGATTCGAGGACGACCAGACGGGAGTGGATGACAGACAATTTAAGGTAATTATATAAACAGATCATAACACAATTTATTCCATGGTGCTTTACATTCAAAAAGGGTATACAAAATAAAAAAGAAGTACAATAGTCTTGAACAAAACGAGCCACCGACTAGTACAAGAGTAGAGAGGATCCAGCCCACGAGGGCTCACAGTCTATAATGGATGGGTGAGGATACAGTAGGTGAGGATAGAGCTGGTCATGCAGTGGTATGGTGGATCGGTGGATACTACAGGTTGAAGACTCCATGGTAGACGAGAGTCTGATATGTTGGGGTAGAGAGTTCCAGAGTAGGGGGGATGCACAGGAGATATATCATATACGATTGTGGGTAGAGGAGATAAAAGGGGAGTAGAGAAGGAGATCTTGTGAGGATCGGAGGTTTTGTACAGGTAAGTACCGGGCAACTAGGTCACAGATGAATGGAGGAGACAGGTTCTGGATGGCTTTGTATGCCAAAGTTAGTGTTTTAAACTGGTGTCTTTGTGTTATCAGCTGTGTATAGAGGTTTTACCTTTCATTGTAATCCTGTCTCTGATTATATTGAGAGGGAAGAAAAGTCTTCTGTAAAGAACTGTAAGCTTGAGTTTAAAATTACCCCAATGGCCAGAGGGAAAGTTGCAATGTATCTCATTTTTTACTAATACTTACTAAGATTGTGATATTAAAAATATAATGGCAGAATTTTTTTTCTAAGGTACGTTTAAAACAAAAACTTGATTTAAACAATAGGTCATTTTCTGATGATATTTTCCTTTAAGAATCACATCTGAAGAAAGAATAAGAAAGACCGTCTCAGACTTGTACCAGGCCACTTGAATGACCAAGATATTCAGTGATGTGTCTCTTTATATGTTTTGGTTTCGGGGGTTTTAAGCTAAAACTGTGATTCTTCCCTTTACAGTTCTCCTTATTCATGGGTTTGGTCAAATAAAAAAAATTGTTGGCCAAAAAAAATTAAATTGCTCTGTGTGAACCTAACATTAGTCCCTGTTCATGTCTTGCTGTTATAATACATTTTTTTCAAGTGTTACCTAAAACCAGAAGTGAAGCCTAAAGGGAAATGCATAATTGAATGATTGTAACCACAGTCTGGATGGAGGTACAAGGAATCCGACCATGACATGCCCCAATATGTAAAAAATTCAGTCTGCTGTTATTTCCGATAAATTTAAGTAAATAGTATAGCCCAGAGAGAGGTCAAAAGGGCACACTTAAAGGGAATCTGTCACCCCACAAATCATATCTGAGCTAAGCCCACCGGCATCAGGGGCTTATCTACAGCATTCTGTAATGCTGTAGATAAGCCCCCGATGTAACCAGAAAGATGAGAAATAAAGGTTACATTATACTCACCCAGGGGCGGTCCCGCTGCGGTCCGGGTCCGATGAGTGTCGCGGTCCGGGGCCTACTATCTTCATAGGATGACGCCCTCTTCTTATCTTCTTGCAGCGGCTCCGGCGCAGGCGTACTTTGTACTTTTTTGCAGTACAAATCATTCAGCTGCCGCGATGAGAACTAAATCTCCAAGCAGTCACAAATACTCGGAGGTCAGCCGAGCGTGCTCGGGAAAACCCGAGCAACGAGTACACTCGCTCATCACTACTACACAGGACCTCTTTAAGTTGGTTCAAAATCCTAATTATTAAAGAATTGAACTTTGGATTGATTAAGGTGAAATAGGACCAAACATTATCATACTTTATGGAATAGTACAACTCATTTTTTTTGCATGCCACTTACAAGTGAGAAAATGAAACTGCTGACTATAAAATTTCAAGTAGAATAGAATTAATAGGGATTTCTTGCTAGGAGCCCTGTAAGTGAAGAACATACAAGTGATTGTAATTTGCATGGCTGCATCTTCAAAGCACATTCAAAGGTCTATTGTATTATAATATTATGCTCCTTTTAACCTGAGCCAATTTATAACAGACCGGTCTGCAAGTATTTTACAGATTACTTATAATGGAGGAAGATATCAGTCATGCAACGTATCCTGTTGCAAGAGTATTTGATGGCTCACAAGCTACACCATCTAATGTGACATTTATCTAGCGCGGCAGTTCTTAGCTCCAAACATGTATGTAATTGTATACAAAGGCAGACTAATGTGAAAGTCCATTAAAAGATTTATACAATTCTAAAGTCTCCTCTACCAGCAGTAAGGATTAGGCAGACTGTACTTGGCTCCTCATCGGTTAGAATTTGGAATATTAGAATTTTATTCTATTGTATTAGTACTATTTACCCCACAGCCTTGTCTAAATATTCATGATACTATTCTATATAATGGGCCAATCTTACTATATAAAAATTGTGATGTATTAAACATTAATCACCATGATTCATTAAAGTGTTTTTGCCACTTTTTTGGCATAAAAAACCTGATTAAGTTGCAAAAATTTTGCGCAACTCAGAAATTGTGCAAACATTATGAAACTTGCAGAATTTTCTCACCAGTCCAGACAAGCTTTGCTAAAATAAGCAGAGCATGGGCAGGACAGTGCATGGCTATAGCTATCAATCTAAATCATGAAAAGATACATCACTTTAGAAGCATAACTTTCACCTGAAATCTGTCCCAGTCCCTTACTGGAGTACATCGCTGTAAGAGGAACTTATAAGATGCACCTAATTCATTAAGTGGTGTGCGACTCTTAATGTATTAGGCACATTTTACTCTTGCATGCTACTTCATTAAGACTGGCGTGTGTAATCTTGGTCTTAATGCAGTTAGCCCCATATAGTTTATTATTCTCAATTCACCACTCCAATAGAATGACTATAATCAGAGAACGTGTCACCTGTAAGATACCTGGATATAAATGTTTATTTCTGATTCAGAAAACGTCTATTCAGTACTGTGGTTCCTGTATGGTCTGCAGTCTGATGATGGCTGGTAACAATTCTCTGCATCTCTTTACCATTGTTAAGAAAATACAAATGTATATGGGGACAACCTAACATTGTAATTGATCTCTGTACTAAGATTTGATCTTGTAGTCAAGTACTGATGATGGTTCTTGTGCCGCACTCATGTACTGATTATGGTTCTGGTGCCATATTTATGTACTGATGATGGTTCTTGTGATGAATATATCCACAGAATCATCTTCAGTACCTAAATAAGTCACCAGAATCACGATCATAATAAGAATACGGCACTAGAACCATCATAAGTACATGAATACTGCAGAAGAATCACCAATTCTGTTGCAAGCTCTATTATTCTATGCCGAACGCAAACAGCATGAGACATATCTTTTTAACTCAAATAGTTTGATTTCCATTAGGGCATCAATCAAATATTCATCTCCTTAACTGAAACCAACCATCCTCCATTATAGTTAAGCTATATTAGTTTCCATGACTATCCTGGAATTTGCAACTTCTCCTTGCTATTGGGCAAATGATTCCCAAACAATGAGTGATTCCACCTAACTGTGAACATTTAAATTAACCCCTTCACCACCTTGGGATTTTCTGGTTTTGCATTTTCCTTGTTTCCCCCCCCCTTCTTCCCAGAGCCGTAACTATTTTACTTTTCAGTCATTATGGCCACATGAGAGCTTGTTTTTTGCGGGACGAGTTGTACTTTTGAAAGACACTATTGGGTTTACCATACAGTCTACTGAAAAATGGTAAACAAAAATACCTAAATGCTAAAACCGAACTGCTATTACGATTCTCCAGGTCATTACAAGTTCATAGATACCAAACATGTCTAGTTAAAAAGTGGTAAAAATAACCCCCCCTCGCACCCCCCCCAAAAAAAATGGCAACTTTTTCTGAGACCCCTGGTATCTCCATTTTTCTGGATCTGGGGCTGGGTGAGGGCTTATTTTTTGCATGTTGAGCTGAGTTTTTATTACTGGATTTTATTGCAATGCTGTGGCGACCAAAAAAACGTAATTCTGCCGTTTGGATTTCTTTTCTTCTTATGCTGTTTACAGATCGGGTTATTTTTATATTTTGATAGATTGGGCATTTCTGAATGAGGCAATACCAAATATGTGTATTTTTTTATTGTTTTTGAGTGGGGCAAAAGGGGGGTGATTTGAACCTTTATATATATATATACAGCTCTGGCAAAAATTAAGAGACCACTGCAAAATGTTCAGTTTGTCTGATTTTTTCTCTTTATAGGTATACTTGAGTAAAATGTAAATTGTTCTTTTATTCTATAAACTACTGAAAACATGTCTCCTAATTTCCAAGCAATAAATTTTGTATTTTTTTCTGAAAAGGAGAAACTGTCAAAGTAAAAAACAACAGTGCTTTCAGACCTCAAATAATGCAAAGAAAAAAGAAAACAAGTTCATAATCATTTAGAAACAACAATACTAATGTTTTAACTCAGGAACAGTTCAGAAATCAATATTTTGTGGAATAACCATGATTTTTAATCACAGCTTTCATGCGTCTTGCCATGCTTTCCACCAGTCTTTCACACTGCTTCTGTTGTAAAAATTTAAGCAGTTCTTCTTTGTTTGATAGCTTGTGACTATCCATCATCCTCTTGATTACATTCTAGAGGTTTTCAATAGGGTCTGGAGATTGGGCTGCTCATGACAGGGTTTTGATGTGGTGGTCTCTTAATTTTTGCCAGAGCTGTATATTTTTATATTTTTAAAAACTTTTTCATACACTTTTTACTTCCTTCAGTAGTCTCTTTGGGAGACTTGAAGCTGTGATCATATAATCGCATGTGCTACACATAGCAGGGTTTCATCCCTGCTATGTGTAGCAGAAATAATCATATGCTTTGAATACCAGTCTCCTGCTGACCCCCAGTTTTCATATGAATTCATCGGCGCCCCGCAATCATGTGACAGGGGCGCAAATGGGCAGGGTTAGTGACGTGCTACCAGCATGACTATGTTAAATGCTGCTGTCAGAGATTAACAGTGGCATTTAAAGGGAATCTGTCACCCCAAAAATCGTATATGAGCTAAAGCTGCCAGCATCAGGGGTTTATCTACAGCATTCTGTAATGCTGTAGATAAGCCTCCGATGTAACCTGAAAGGTAAGAAAAACAGATTATATTATACTCACCCAGGGGCAGTCCCACTGCGGTCCGGGTCCGATGGGCGTCAAGGTCCGGGTCCGGCACCTCCTATCTTGATACGATGATGTCCTCTTTTTGTCTTCCTGCCACAGCTCAGGTGCAGGCGTACTTTGTCTGCCCTGTTGAGGACAGAGCAAAGTACTGCAGTGCACAGTCGCTGGGCCTCTCTGACCTTTCCCGATGCCTGCGTACTGCAGTACATTGCTCTGCCCTCATCAGGGCAGATAAAGTACGCCTGCGTCTGAGCTGCAGCAGGGAGACAAGAAGAGGACATCATCGTATGAAGCTAGGAGGCGCCGGACATGGACCGGGACGCCCATTGGACCCGGACCCCAGTGGGACCACCCCTGGGTGAGTATAATATAATCTATTTTTATTACCTTATCTGGTTATATCGGGAGCTTATCTACAGCATTACAGAATGCTGTAGATAAGCCCCTGATGCTGGTGGCCTTAGCTAATATACGATTTTTGGGGTGACACATTCCCTTTAACATGTTAACAGCCACGGGTGGATCGCGAGAACACCCGTGGCTGTAACAGGCATATGATAGCTCAGCTTATCAATTTAGCTATCATGTGCCAGAAAAAATATGGGCTCAGCACTTGAGCCAGCATCAAGAGAAGGAGGCAACCTAAGACGTACAGGTATGTCACAAGTCGTAAAGGGGTTAAGCCACACCCCTGAAGTACAGTAGTAGTAGTCTTTTTTACTTCTGCTACTATTCTTTTGTGAAACCCTTCTATTAGATATGGTTGCCAGAGCCTTTTACCTGAAGCATCTGGGAATAGGAGGAATGCATTATGGATCCAGTTACCTTATTCTTTGACCCATTTCTTTGCTTAGGGGGTGAAGGCAGATGGGTGTCATTGGCCTCATCTGCCTAGGACACCAAAATATGTTGTCCCATCCCTGGAGGCATATGAAGATCCATATGAATCAAAAGAAAAATAAACACATGCTTTTTCGGAAGCGTTCAAAAAAGCATTGCTTCTAGGGTACAGTATTTATATCACATAGCATGTGATGTAGAATAGAAATATAGGGTCCTCTGAGCTTTAGATCCAGATATAACATGTATGAAGTTAACAACTTATACATATCCTCCTTAGTTATCACTAATATCAACATTGCAACAGAAATCAAAGTTTTTGGGCATAACACTTTTAACCACTCTTCACCTTTAAATGTCTACTTTTGTTCGCAAAAGACAAGTCACAAGGGCTAAATATCGTTGTATGATGTAGCTATAGTGTAGTACAAAGCAAATGAATGGGGTTGCAAGTGATCTGCAAAGTCGTTTCACTTCTTGTTTGTCTCGGTCGTCGTAAAGGTCGTCGTGACTCGTGAGGAATAAGCCATGCGACTCTATTCACTTGCATTGTGTCGCAATGTAGCAGTGACAGATGCGCATACCTGGGCAAACTATGGCTTTTGGGACACATCTAGCCCTTTGGCTGTTCCTATTGAACCCATGGAACAGGTCAACAAAAGGGCAGGAAGCAGTGGTTGGCAGGCAGCCCACCACTGTCCGTCTCCGTTTCAATGGTGTCTGCATCCTTGGGATGCAGATAGTGGTGATCATAATTGGAGATGAGGAAACTTTTCTGCCATTCATAATTTGTGTCCTAGATGTCATTAGATCGCATCTGTACTCCAAAGTGCAGTGCAAAGACCAGAGCAGAGTGCTAGAGGAATGGGGGAGAGGTGAGTAGGGTTTTCCTTTTTGCTATTCACTTGTGGGGAGGAGATATGTGGGGCCATCATTATGTCTTTGGTGCCTGTAGGAATCATACTTTGGAGTTCATCATTCTTCGTTTGGGAACTGTGGGAGATAATACTGGGTGGGGACATCATAATGTGTTGGAGGGCTTTAATGAATCATACTGTAGGGTTATCATTCTGTGTTTGGGGGCTGTGGGGGATCACACTGTGTTGGTAGTGCAATGGGGACCCGCATATTGTGGCTTTGGGGGATCATACTGCGTGTAGCACTATATTGCACATCATAATGTGTATAGGGGGAGTTTGGGTGCCATTGTGCTGTTTGGGGGCTGTAGAAGACATAATAATGTATTGGGAGTTATGGAGATCATACTGTGAGGGTCATCATTCTGTATATAGGGAGCTATAGGGAATCATACTATGTGGTGAATGTTATCATTCTGTGTGTGGGATCAAACGTTTTGGGGAGCAGTGGGGGTCATTATACTGTGTTAGGGGCTGTCGGGGATCATACTGTAGTGGGGGTCATACTGTTTGGGGGATTTTTTGGGCAATCATACTCTGTGGTATGATACATCATACTGTGTATGGTATCATATTTTAGGGGGCTGACATCATATTGTTTTGGGGTAGCTGTTGTTCATAGCACAAGGTCTGAATGACAGAAGCAGTATAATTTACTTTTTTATATAAACTTTATAAAAATTATAAACATTTAAGCTTTTATCTGCTCAATAATAATTAGTAAAATTAATACTACTGAAAAGTAATAATATGTTAATATTGAACAGAACTAATTTCAATTTATAGTATAGTTTCAGCCCTCTTCAACATCACAGTTTCTTATGCGGCCCCCCAGGCAAATGAATTGCCCACCTCTGACACGGGGCAATGCACACTTATCCTAAAGGTTCCGTCACATTAAGCGACGCTGCAGCGATATAGACAACGATGTTGATCGCTGCAGCATCGCTGTTTCGTCGTTGTGTGGTCACTGGAGAGCTGTCACACAGACAGCTCTCCAGCGACCAACGATGCCGAAGTCCCCTGGTAACCAGGGTAAACATCGGGTCACTGAGCACAGGGCCGCACTTAGTAACCCGATGTTTACCCTGGTTACCATTGTAAATGTAAATAAAAAAAACACTACATACTTACATTCCGGTGTCTGTCGCGTCCCCGCCTTCAGCTTCCCTGCACTGTGTAAGCGCCGGCCGTAAAGCAGAGCGGTGATGTCACCGCTGTGCTCTGCTTTACGGCCGGCCGGCGCTGACACAGGATGCAGGAGGACTGCAGAGAAGCGGACACCGGGGGACGCGACAGACACCGGAATGTAAGTATGTAGTGTTTTTTTTTTTTTTACATTTACAATGGTAACCAGGGTAAATATCAGGTTACAAAGCGCGGCCCTGCGCTTAGTAACCCGATGTTTACCCTGGTTACAAGTGAAGACATTGCTGAATCGGCGTCACACACGCCGATTCAGCGATGTCAGCGGGTGATCCAGCGACGAAATAAGGTGCTGGCCTTCTAGCTCCGACCAGCGATCTCACAGCAGGATCCTGATCGCTGCTGCATGTCAAACACAACGATATCGCTATCCAGGATGCTGCAACATCACGGATCGCTATTGTTATCGTTCTAAAGTCGCTCAATGTGAAGGTACCTTAAACTGTTATAGTAGCACCTGGTGTTGAGCATTCCGATACCGCAAGTATCGGGTATCGGCCGATACTTGCGGTATCGGAATTCCGATACCGAGATCCGATACTTTTGTGGTATCAGGTATCGGTATCGGATCCATAGGGATGTGTAAAATAAAGAATTAAAATAAAAAATATTGATATATTCACCTCTCCGGCGGCCCCTGGACATCACGCTGGTAACCGGCAGGCTTCTTTGTTTAAAATGAGCGTGTTTAAGACCTGCGAATGACATCACGGCTTCTGATTGGTCGCGTGCCGCTCATGTGACCGCCACGCGACCAATCAGAAGCCGCGACGTCATTCGCAGGTCCTAAATTCCTAGAATTAGGAGTTTAGTGAATGAGAATGACGTCGCAGCTTCTGATTGGTCGCGTGCCGCTCATGTGACCGCCACGCGACCAATCAGAAGCCGCGACGTCATTCTCATTCACTAAACTCCTAATTCTAGGAATATAGGACCTGCGAATGACGTCACGGCTTCTGATTGGTCGCGTGGCGGTCACATGAGCGGCACGCGACCAATCAGAAGCCGCGACGTCATTCGCAGGTCCTAAACGCGCTCATTTTAAACAAAGAAGCCTGCCGGTTACCAGCGTGGTGTCCAGGGGCCGCCGGAGAGGTGAATATATCAATATTTTTTATTTTAATTCTTTATTTTACACATTAATATGGATCCCAGGGCCTGAAGGAGAGTTTCCTCTCCTTCAGACCCTGGGAACCATCAGGATACCTTCCGATACTTGGTGTCCCATTGACTTGTATTGGTATCGGATATCGGTATCGGCGATATCCGATATTTTTCGGGTATCGGCCGATACTATCCGATACCGATACTTTCAAGTATCGGACGGTATCGCTCAACACTAGTAGCATCCAAATACCAATACTCACATCATGATGCAGAAATCACTTGTGTAAAATTGACTTCAATATAAAAAGTTACAGCATACGAGTGCTTTCCTGACAATCCGAGAGGCAATACTGAAATGCAAAGATTTTACAATAGGAATAACCAACTAAAAATGTTAGATATGAAATAAAATCTATCAGAAGGATTTTTCTCACCACAGGAGGGCAGCTAACTTTGGTAGTCCCAATTCTGTAAAAATAATGATTATTGCAGACACCTCCACTCCAGAATATTGAGTTATTATATTGCAATGAAAAGGTGAAAATTAGAATCTGCCAATAGTGTGTAATGATTCATGTGATCAGTTCATCTGCTTGGAAAGATCCACTGACGGATCACTGCACCGCACATGCCAGCACCTGGCTAGGTAGAGCAATAAGGTCCGGGAAAAACACAAGTGTACCTGGTGTGGGGAAATCCATTGCTTACTATTAGCGGCTAATTCTGCATGTGTTGCATGATGATTTAGTTGCGGATCTACCTTTATTTTAGCCCCTAGGCATTGCAATTATTGAAATCTGCATTGCAAAGGGTGTAGAAAGTTTTACATCGTGTACATCAGATCTGTAAAATATAATCCAATTGGCTGCTACAGTAATTTCTTTGCAAATTTTCCGAACATAAATCAACAAGGAAAAAAACAGCAAATCCATCACATGTGCATGCCCATACATGTACCAGGACACCCAACAGCATTTTTTGACACTCTTTGATTGTACATAATACTGTGTGTATATAAAAAATCACTACAAACAAAATGCTCCAAAAAACATCTGGCATCTTCCAGGAGTCTCTTGAGCTTTTCCAGTGCCTTTTATTGTAATGTACAGAGCGTCTTGTGAGCAGAAAATTCAAGTAGAATAGACATGTCACTTCTTTTAACCGCTTGGCATTTTTAGAGAAAAAAGGCTGAAAATGCGTGGAGAAAATCGTTTTCATATAAAAATGCATATGTACATTCTTTTAAGTGTTTTTTTGATTTCCAGAAAGCGCCTGAAAATATGTTGATTTTGCATTAAAAAATCCTTATGACAAGCTCTTTGGGAGCCAATAGAGAAATAGTAAACATAATACATACATGGTGATTTGTTTGACAATTTTAGAATCACATAGTTTATGAATTACATAACTTACAATGGTAAAAAAAAGCAGCAAAAAAAAAACTGAACCAAAAACTACAGGTGCAAAAATAAATAAATGCCATAAAAAGGCAAACGAAACACTATCATTTTTACGTATCTTTTATTTGGCCAAAATGTTCACATTTCAAATATGTGATTCTTCGAAGATTCTTTCAATCAATCAGCTGATCTAGTATTCACGTGTTGTGTAATAAGAAAAATGCATAACAACACTACCACAAAACGCAGGTAATAAAATACATTAAAAGAAAAAATATTAAAGAAGAAAAGTATAAAATACCTTTAACAAACATATTTTTTTCTGTTTAAAAAATGCATTAAAAACTGTGATTTCATACATGGTTTTCTTGGAAAAGCACTGCTGTAGTTATGACATTTTTCAGCCAAAAGCAAAAAGAAGAATAATATAGTAACATAGTAACATAGTTTGTAAGGCCGAAAAAAGACATTTGTGCATCCAGTTCAGCCTACTGTATATTCCATCATAATAAATCCCCAGATCTACGTCCTTCTACAGAACCTAATAATTGTATGATACAATATTGTTCTGCTCCAGGAAGACATCCAGGCCTCTCTTGAACCCCTCGACTGAGTTCGCCATCACCACCTCCTCAGGCAAGCAATTCCAGATTCTCACTGCCCTAACAGTAAAGAATCCTCTTCTATGTTGGTGGAAAAACCTTCTCTCCTCCAGATGCAAAGAATGCCCCTTGTGCCCGTCACCTTCCTTGGTATAAACAGATCCTCAGCGAGATATTTGTATTGTCCCCTTATATACTTATACATGGTTATTAGATCGCCCCTCAGTCGTCTTTTTCTAGACTAAATAATCCTAATTTCGCTAATCTATCTGGGTATTGTAGTTCTCCCATCCCCTTTATTAATTTTGCTGCCCTCCTTTGTACTCTCTCTAGTTCCATTATATCCTTCCTGAGCACCGGTGCCCAAAACTGGACACAGTACTCCATGTGCGGTCTAACTAGGGATTTGTACAGAGGCAGTATAATGCTCTCATCATGTGTATCCAGACCTCTTTTAATGCACCCCATGATCCTGTTTGCCTTGGCAGCTGCTGCCTGGCACTGGCTGCTCCAGGTAAGTTTATCATTAACAAGCATCCCCAAGTCCTTCTCCCTGTCAGATTTACCCAGTGATTTCCCTTTCAGTGTGTAATGGTGATATTGATTCCTTCTTCCCATGTGTATAACCTTACATTTATCATTGTTAAACCTCATCTGCCATCTTTCAGCCCAAGATTCCATCTTATCCAGATCCATCTGTAGCAGAATACTACAGAATAAAGTTCTTTAATTGAAAAAACGACACAAACTCCTTTAATAATCTCAATTAAACCATAGTTACGACCTTGCCTAATTCCACCGAAGTCCTCAATCTCTTGTAATAAAACTAAAATAAAAAACAACAATATACCATACCTTTCTGTCGTTCTGTCCCATGCCATAATCCATGTCTGGGGTTTTCAACCTGGACGATGCCAAGATGCGACCATCCAGGTTGATAACCACTGGTGACTGAACTGCTGTGAGCACAGCATCATTGACAAGTGGTGACCTCATCACTAACTTTTTCCCACGGTCCTGAGGTCACCGCAGTTCATCCCGGCCTCAATGATGTCACAGCTGGTCAATGATGGTGACCTCACAGAAGCTCATTCAACAGTGGTTTTCAGCCTGGATGCATCTTGGCACCGTCCAGGTTGAAAACTATTTAGTCCCAGACATAGATTATTGCATGGGACATGACAGACAGGTATGGTATATTGTTGATTTTTTATTTTACTTTTATTACAGGAGATCGAGGGCTTGGTGGAATTAGGCGAGGTCGTAAGTATGGTTTAATTGAGATTATTAATGGAGTCTGTGTCATTTTTTCAGTTAAAAGACTTTATTCTGGCTGTGTCTTTATTTACCATATAACTCTAGGATTAGTAATGGATAGGTGTCTTATAGACACCTCTCAATTACTAAGCCGTGGGCTTGATGTCACCTGACAATACAAAGGTGACATCAACCCCACAAATATGAACTCCACTTGCCACCGCTACAGGGTAAGTGGAAAGAGCCTGGCAAAGCGCCTAGAATTGGCTCATCTAATAGATGTGACTTTTCTGGGCAGCTGTGGGCTGCTGGTTTTAGGCAGGGGGTCCAATATCAATGGCCCCTTACCAGCCTGAGAATACCAGCCCCAGCTGTGAGCTTTAGCAAGGCTGGTTGTAAAAAATGGGGGGAATCCCACGTCATTTTTTAAAAATTATTAATTGAAATAATTTTAAAAAACAGCATGGGGACCCCTCTATTCTTGATAACCAACCTTACCGAAGCTGACAGCTGAGGGATGCAGCCCCCGGCTATGAGTTTTGCCTGGTTGGTTAAACAAAATAGGGGGGAACCCACGCCGGGTTTTTCATTCATTTATTTAGTTCTAGTGCAGGTGGCGAGTGAGGAATACCCCGATCATCCGCTCCTGCTGTCACTGTTATTAGTAGCAGCAGGTGTCAGATAATGGGAGTAATAGTCCCAAAAGCCCCCAATTGCTGGCATCATTCTGACTTTAATATAACTCTCATCATTCTCTTCTGCTCACGCCGATTACCGGGAGAATGATGAGAGCCGTCTTCAGCACCTGCGGCTGGGGAACAGCGCTTACTGTAGCGCTTCTTCCCCAATACTGATGTCACATGGATGACGTCAATGTGTGTTCTCTGTGTGCACGTGTGCGGGGCGTTTCGTGGCCCGTGCTGACAGTAAAAAACAGACATGGCGTGTTTTGCTCACAGACACGCGGTCTGTAGAAACACATTGACATGTGCACAGACCTATTCATTTGAAAGGGTCTACGTGTGTCAGTGTCTCCGGGATGTGTGAAAACTGTCACCACCCTATCGGAGACACGGATGTGTGAAAGAGGCCTAATGTCTATGGCCAGATGGCTAGCCTTTTATGTTGTGTAAAAGTTAGAAAAATGAAAAGCAAATTCATGTTACATAAAGGCTTTGTGCTTTATTTCTGGATAAAAAAAGGATTTTATGGCTAAGTTCACACAATTATATAAAAAATAGCTTGGTTTTCTTCGTTAAAAAAACTGTGTACTTTCATCTAAATGGTGGTCATACTCAATCCGTATGGCATCCGTTTGCAATGTATCAATAACAAATTGTGTGTTATATAGTTGACCTATATGGGATCTGATTTTTTTTGCATACCCATAGCCTTAAATATGGGTTGAGTCTCAACAGAAAGACAGAAGAAACTAGTGCATTCTGCTATTTATTTCACGCAGATTCAGTCCATGGAAGGAAAACGCTCATACGCAATGTCTAATTACATAACACTGGTACTCGTGCTGTCCTTGTGATGTCAATTTGTTCATGGAGAGCACTTAGAATCACACGAGTGTATATTCTCTCCTCCGAGAGAATCTTATCGATTATAGTAATGATCAGAGTGTCAGCATAGTGTGATCCAATTCTCTCATCCACACAGGTGAAGAAAAGATGGAGAACACAATTTCTCCATCTTCTCCATTCTGTCAGTCTATGGAAATCAGACAGCACTCAGATGTTATCCAAGTGCAGTCCAATGATTACTCCGCACCCATACACTTGAATATGTGAGTGCCATCCGTGCAGCATTTTGTGATTTTTTTTTCTCATGCCAAATCAGTATGAGAAAAAAAAAGCAATGATAAGTGCTGCCCCATAAAATTGGTCTGAGTAATTTCCCATAAAATTTCAGAGAGCACTCGTCTGATGTATACGCTCATGTGGTGTGTGCGACCCCTCATAGCAACTTATGTTTCTGTCTTATTTCTTATTCATTATTCACATTTTTTTCCATACTTCTATTCCAGTACTCTAGTGAAGTACAAAATCTGTTCAAATTTATTTTGGTTTAGTTGAAGACAAACATTTTAAAGAATGATGCAACTTTTTCGTCTAAAAGACCAAAAATATTCAAAACACACAAAAGGGCGTCTTTAATTTGAAACACTTATCAACCCCCCCCCCCCCCCCCCCCATTAAACGATTTCGTGCAAAAAAATGGAATTGAATATCACAATAGTGATAATCAGGTCCACAGTGCCAGCTTCTTTTATTATAATAAATAGAATTAGGTTTTCTTCCCTGTTATGGGGTTTTCCAATTTTAGAAAAGTGGGCTCCAAACATTTAGTGTAAGGTAACATAATAAAATCAGATAGTACTCACCCTCACAGGGTCCAATGCCAGCTCTCTGTCGCAGCACCGGTCTCTGTGTTTTGGCCGTAGAAGTGTCACATTGATAGTTCACATCAGTGCCATCTACATTCGAAGATTGGCTGAGCTCAGTGATTGGCTGCAGCGGTGATGTGAGCTGTTGACATGATGTCACCACCGCAGCCAAAACACTGAAACCAGAGCAGCAGTGGGGAGCTGGCACTGGACCCAGGGAGGGGGAGTAACATAGTAACATAGTAACATAGTAACATAGTTAGTAAGGCCGAAAAAAGACATTTGTCCATCCAGTTCAGCCTATATTCCATCATAATAAATCCCCAGATCTACGTCCTTCTACAGAACCTAATTGTATGATACAATATTGTTCTGCTCCAGGAAGACATCCAGGCCTCTCTTGAACCCCTCGACTGAGTTCGCCATCACCACCTCCTCAAGCAAGCAATTCCAGATTCTCACTGCCCTAACAGTAAAGAATCCTCTTCTATGTTGGTGGAAAAACCTTCTCTCCTCCAGACGCAAAGAATGCCCCCTTGTGCCCGTCACCTTCCTTGGTATAAACAGATCCTCAGCGAGATATTTGTATTGTCCCCTTATATACTTATACATGGTTATTAGATCGCCCCTCAGTCGTCTTTTTTCTAGACTAAATAATCCTAATTTCGCTAATCTATCTGGGTATTGTAATTCTCCCATCCCCTTTATTAATTTAGTTGCCCTCCTTTGTACTCTCTCTAGTTCCATTATATCCTTCCTGAGCACCGGTGCCCAAAACTGGACACAGTACTCCATGTGCGGTCTAACTAGGGATTTGTACAGAGGCAGTATAATGCTCTCATCATGTGTATCCAGACCTCTTTTAATGCACCCCATGATCCTGTTTGCCTTGGCAGCTGCTGCCTGGCACTGGCTGCTCCAGGTAAGTTTATCATTAACTAAGATCCCCAAGTCCTTCTCCCTGTCAGATTTACTCAGTGGTTTCCCATTCAGTGTGTAGTGGTGATATTGATTCCTTCTTCCCATGTGTATAACCTTACATTTATCATTGTTAAACCTCATCTGCCACCTTTCAGCCCAAGTTTCCAACTTATCCAGATCCATCTGTAGCAGAATACTATCTTCTCTTGTATTAACTGCTTTACATAGTTTTGTATCATCTGCAAATATCGATATTTTACTGTGTAAACCTTCTACCAGATCATTAATGAATATGTTGAAGAGAACAGGTCCCAATACTGACCCCTGCGGTACCCCACTGGTCACAGCGACCCAGTTAGAGACTATACCATTTATAACCACCCTCTGCTTTCTATCACTAAGCCAGTTACTAACCCATTTACACACATTTTCCCCCAGACCAAGCATTCTCATTTTGTGTACCAACCTCTTGTGCGGCACGGTATCAAACGCTTTGGAAAAATCGAGATATACCACGTCCAAAGACTCACCGTGGTCCAGCCTATAGCTTACCTCTTCATAAAAACTGATTAGATTGGTTTGACAGGAGCGATTTCTCATAAACCCATGCTGATATGGAGTTAAACAGTTATTCTCATTGAGATAATCCAGAATAACATCCCTCAGAAACCCTTCAAATATTTTACCAACAATAGAGGTTAGACTTACTGGCCTATAATTTCCAGGTTCACTTTTAGAGCCCTTTTTGAATATTGGCACCACATTTGTACTATCGGATTTCGTTATTTTACATTACAGGAAACATCTAGGGTCCACTTTTCTAAAAAGTGGAAAACCACTTTAAGTGATAAGGAAAAGAGCCCAGGCTTCTTGGAAGATACTTTATGGAGAAAAATGCCTTCAGAGAACAGCTTCACCTTACTGCTGTTTGTGCAGTTCTCAGAAATGCCTAAATCAATACCTCGTAGGAGAGGAGTACGTATGACCTGAAAGGATCGAGTAACCGCATACGAGAATAACTAGGAGACAGTAGCTAAGGAATGTAAACTTGCACCAGTATGCTCAGTCATTTCAATATAACAAGTTATTCTCTGAAAAATAAAAACAAGGGATTACATTATAAACAGCTCTTATATGTGTCAGGGCTGTAAATGTAAAAATGAGCCTGGCACAGAGCATCCGCTGCAGACAAATGCCCTCAGAACCATAAGGCTATGTGCACACGTAGAAAGGAGCTCTGCGGATTTTTCTGCAGCGGATTTTTTCACAGCAAATTTTAGAAATCCGCAGGTAAAAGGCACTGCGTTTTACCTGCGGATTTACCGCGGTTTTTATGCGGAATTTGTGCAGATTCCACCTGCGGTTTTACACCTGCGGATTCCTATTATGGAGCAGGTGTAAACTGCTGCGGAATTCGCACAAAGAATTGACATGCTGCGGAATGTAAACCGCAGCGTTTCAGCACGTTTTTTTTCCACAGCATGGGCACTGCGGATTGCGTTTTCCATAGGTTTACATTGTACTGTAAACGCATGGAAAGCTGCTGCGGACACGCAGCTGCAGATCCGCTGCGGATCGGCAGCAAAATCCGCAAAGTGTGCCCATATCCTTAGGCCCCCTTCACGAATTTCTTAGTCTTTTGCTGTCCAGCCTGATAAATCATGCACGGAAAGTAATGTCAGTGTGTGCATAAATACAGAAAAACAATACAATGTTATAATATATTAAAGGGAGCTGGCCATCTTCCCAAATGCTATTAACCTGTAGATATAGGGTTAATCTGCAGGTAAACGGCGATACCATGCTGTCTGGATGCTTTATTGAAAGTGCAGCTACTAGGAGAAAATAAACTATTCCTCCCAGCAGCCTCGTGCATTCGGTCATTGAAGTGCAGGCGGTGCTTCAGTCATCGGGCACTTTGATTGACAGACCCCTCTGTGCACATCTGTAGGGGTGCAAGAAGTCAAGCAAAGTACAGAGGCATGCTTACAGCCGCCACTCATAGTGCAGGATAAAGCATCTGGAGCACCTTGGGGTACTTGCGCCAGGTCCGGTGGTCGTTAAAGGGGTGATCACGGTGGCAGCGACCCGATCTGTGGCCCTGGGCGTCCAAGTAAAAGGGAAGGTCTTTAAAGGGGGTTATTTGAATAAAGAGTGTTTGTGATGCCACCTGTGGAATTCGGTCAGGGACGAATGATGCTGCTTAAAGGGGTCCACTGGGAATGATGGTACTGCAGCAGGGATGGTATGGTTTCCCACAAGTGAAGCTGAATCCCCAGGGCTAAGGGGTCTAAGCTTATATGGTCGTGACTATCAGCAGAAGTAACAACTGCAGTATGTTTTTAGAAGTATCAGTAGCAATTTTCATGACCACACTACTTTTTTTTCTTAAATGTGTATATTTGTGGCTATAAATCATTTTTGCAATTGAGTTTTATTATTAAAAATTTACCACGGTTTAACTTCTAAATACTCTTTGTTTTCCTGGATATTCAATTCTGATGTGGTCTATGGTCATAAATCAGCTGAAGGAGCTAACAAAAGTCAAATAAAAGTATGAAGCTCTCCATCAGACTGTCATAGCGGGCTGACTGACAGTTTCTTAGTTAACTCATTCTGCCAACAGAAATAGACAGTGCAACACAGAGGCTATAGGTGGCAAACTGTACAACATTTTCAACTAAATCAAAGCACAAAAATTATGTTTAGCCCAAATTATATGTATTTACGGCCACCAAAGTTGTACAACCCCGCTTTAACCCCTTAACGCAATATCATGTACAGACACATGATGACAGGGGTGATCACATGTAGAGAGAGCTCAGGAGCAGAGGTCCCTCCACATGAGGCGGATATCGGCTATATTGAATAGCCGGCATCTGTCTCTAACAGAAGTGGCCTCTTCAACTCAGCTATCAATCTCAGCTCCTGTCACGCGATCAATTATCTCATGTGTATGGCCAGTTTTAGGGTGGAACCCTAAACACCCAACTCCCGCTGCATTTCCATAGAATAACTTTTATAATTCTCCCGTGCCACATGCTAATTAGCGCGGCCTGATCAAGGTGGGTGTTGCGGCTCTTTGCCTGACATCTTCTGTATCTCCACAATTGTATCCTCCTATGTTAATTGTTGAGGATGACGCGTCCTAAGTCATCTAGACAGCGCTGTCAACCTCGTATCTGTGTAGTTGATGCACAGGTTGCGCCTGCGCCCATTGCTCTGCCCTTTTAATGGCAACGCAAAGTCTAGCAATGTCCATGCACTGTAGCTGCAAAGCAAAATGCGCCTGTGAAGGCCTGTGTTCATCCACGTCAATCAAGGCAGGAGGACATGACTGCAGGGATTTAGGAGGTGACAGGCAAAGACTAGCAACACCCATCAGACTGGAAAGCATCAATTAGCCTACGTTGTTGGAGAATTATAAAAGGTATGTTTTCGATACGCACAGCGAATTGTGGCCTTATAGTCAAATACTGAATTGTGATGCAAGTGACTTAGGTGGTGGCTTTAGTTTATACTGGGAAAACCTGCTGATAATTTCCCTTAGACCATGTACACACATTGAGTATTTGGTAAGTTTTTTACCTTAGTATTTTTAAGCCAAAACCAGGAGTGGAACAATTAGAGGAAAAGTATAATAGAAACACATCACCTCTTCTCTATTTTTCACCCACTCCTGGTTTTGGCTTACAAATACTGAGGTAAAATACTGACCAAATACTCACTGTGTGCACGGGGCCTACGGCTACATTCCCATGATGAGCTTTTGGTGAGCTTTTGATGTTGCAGAATTTCTGTATCTATTATTTAAATGAAGGTACTTGTGGTTTTCCATTGTGTTTTGTGTGTGTTTTTTTAATATGCATTTTTATTGCGTTTTTGACGCAGCATGTTTTGTCTCTTGTTGGTGTGTCATGCTTTCAATATAGCTGCTTTATTTTTTATAATTCCTGGTATTTGGCTTCGACAAAACTTTACTGATACAGTAATGTGCGGATTACATGCACTTTTCATGCATTTCTGCTGTGAAAATGCACTAAAAGGCATGAGTGTTTTTTTCCTGCAGATTTAACGCATCTAGTGCAAGTCTAGGGGGGAAAATCCACACAGAAATATCAGTGTATCCACAAGAGAAAATCACATGTTGTGTATTTGAAACATGCACCGCAAATCAGTTTACTTGTATGAAGTGGGCATGAGATTTCTATAATTATAGATTTGTCACTGGGGCTCAGGAGCTTCATGCTATGCCCTATGATTTATTAGAATGCTCTAACTACTGAAGGGGAAAGTGCTGCAATCTCCTAATATATAAATTCAGAAAAGGTGAGGAAGGCTCGATGTCTTGTGTGATATAGGGAACTGTGGTGTGAAGTGAGGATGTGTCCTAATACGGCCTACAACAAAGTTACACAATCCATAATGGCATTAAAAGCTTAATATTTAATTTAACTAAAAGTTGTACAGGCTGCAAGAGCCTAAACGCTTTCCGTTTTAATTCTATAGGTAAAACAGTGCAAATAGGATGAAGTGTCATACAAGCTAACAGTGTGGCCTTAAATTGGAATTTTAATGGTAAGCATTTTTGTTACTCAATGGATTAAATTTTATTTAGAGTTGAAATGTTTGTCCCTTTAGTTTCTAGAGAGATTCCCTTAATCTGGCACCTGATTATATATGATCTCCCAAAACATAATTCGAATCAGAAGGCAGTAAGTAAACTAATAGATACCTCCATATTATTCAAGAATCAAGGCAGTGATGCCAGCGCTGATTGGGAGCTGGGCACAACGTGTCACAACAACCGAATGGGAGTACAGGAAGAGCGAGTGCCGACACCACGGGAACGTCGTCGGCACAGTAGGTTAGTATAAGCTTTATTATTTTATCAGCGCCAAACATTTTGATCAAGAACAGATTGTCCTAGTAGTGGATAATAAATAATAAATAAAATAATTAATAAAAATCTCTCTGTGTACGAGATTTACGCCTATTCATAACCTCAGCCCACTCTTGCTGTGCAAGATCCAGAAAATCATAACTATGCCATTTTTGGACTGGCATAAACTATAGACTTGCACTATAACTTAGGCTACTTTCTGATGTAATATATACAAAATTTGTTGGGCCATTTGTTGACTCCATGCATTTTTCAACGCTCCAACTTTTTAGAAAAGTACCATGAACGGTAGAAATAACAAAAAAAAAAAAAGAGACAGATTATGGCACAAATATGGTGTGCACCAAAATATGAGATCTTATATTAGAAAACAGGACAAGAGATAATACTAAATTCCAATACTGACTTTACGGTAATGAATTACGTAAAACAAATCCCAGGTGTTCCAGTTGCAAGTATTTTTTGGCTCTGATACTGGACACATCCTCCTTTAGTGGATATAGCCTCCAACAGATCCTTCTTAGGACTTTTTACCAAACTCTAACATCATCCACACAGTCTGCTCGGCATCGCGCTCCTGCGCAGGCGTACTTATCTGCCCTGTTGAGGGCAGAGCAAAGTCATGCAGTGCCCAGGCGCTGGGCCTCTCTGACCTTCCCCACCGCCTGTGCACTGCAGTACTTTGCTCTGCTCTCAGCAAGGCAGATAAGTACGCCTGTGCAGGAGCGCGATGCCGAGCAGACTGTGTGGATGGTGCTGGGACGCATCATCCACACGAACCAAGAAGGAGGACGGCATCGCAAGACGAAGAGAGATGCCGGACCAAGACCAGTGATGCCCCTCGGACCTGACCGCTCAACAGGTGAGTATAATAAAAGTTCTTTTTCTTCTCTTACAGGTCGGGTTGGGAGCTTATATAGAGCATCATATAATGCTGTATATCAGCCCTGAAAGGTGGTGGCCGTAACTTGTATCGGCCAAACCTGGTGACAGGTGCCCTTGAAATAGAAAAGGGTTCTTTACAGTAAGAGAGGTCAGACTATAGAATGCTCTACCACAAGAGGTAATAATGGCAGACACTTTAACAGCATTTAAAAAAGGACTGAATACTTTTCTCACAACAAATGGCACTGTGGGTTCTAAATCATTTAGTGATAGAAAACATATAACTGGACCTGTGTCTATTTTCAACCTATGACTGAGGAAGCCATGAAAGAGGTAAAACTTAATGTATTTCTCTAATTCATCAACAGTTGAGACTAATCCTTTAAACATTTCATTTGTGCTGATTTTTGGTAGGAGTAACATCAGTGTTTTATTATATCATAGATATTTTTACCAGTTTTGCTTTTCTTGAGGTCATCCCTGGGACTAGCCCAAATGGACATCTCTCCAGCTAATATGCCCTTTTTGTGTTGAATCACTTCTGGTAAAATGTGGACACAATAAACTGGGTTAACTGGAACTCTGCTGTTCTGGTGACTTAGATGTGTCAATTTTGGCTCATGAATGCACCATTAACGAGTGCTAATCGCTTATACGCAAATCATTTGCCGATCCATTATTGGCTTGTACTCGCCGACCAGAGAAGAACAATCATTCTGTCCCCATACAGTGTCATGTTATTGGCAGAACATCACTCTGTCTAAACAGGGAATAACGATTTTTTTTTTGCCAACATAAAAATGATTTCAGTGGATGATTTTAGGTATGTTTAAACAGCTGGATAATTGGGGATGAGCGTTCCTATGAAAAATTACTCACAAATTCAAAGCTACTGGTTTAAATGTCCCATTACTGTCACTGTATCTAATCACAGCTCTGCATCTCCATTTTGCAAGTTTCTCATTCACGCTCCCATTTTGCCTGTCGGCCTTGACCTGCCCAAGGTTTCCTTGCTTTATTATAGTATTAATCCTACTATCAGTAATTTATGCAATTGGCCAATTTTTAATAACTGTAGATACAACGTACACTCATTTCATTGTTTTCTGATCTGCATAGTTCTGAGTTCTGACATACTCTGAGGCATTGAACACCGTACATGGATCATTCATTTTTGTAACAGTGGATATTATTTTTTTTTTTTAATGGGAAGCAAATTGATCTATCAGCATAGTTATAAACTACAGGAAGAAAAGGAGTACCCAGAGGAAATGCACAATGATATAAGGAAAGAATACTACCTTCATGCAGATGGTGCCCCGGTTGGGGTCAGACCCATGGCCCCAGTGCGGCTTATTATCATTGTTACTAATTCTATACTAATTGTGATATAACAAAATGTGAATATGTAATAATCCAATCAGCAATTAGCAGTGACTGATGCAATGCGCAGGCTCATGACAAGGGTAGCTGTGAGTTAACCCTCATTTTCCCTTTGTAAGTACACTAAGTAGGTGTTAGATATTTACCTTATATAACATATTAAGAGCATTGTTATGTAATACTTCATGTCGTTTTGTCTTCTTACTTCTGGTGACAGTAATACCTAGTGTGGCTATAAAGAAGATCACCTGATCAAGCCCAGCATTTTATCTGATCTGGATATAATCCATAAACATGTGCAGAAAGAAGCTTTGCCCTGATAAACCAGCAGATTGTAAGGATTAAGAAGAGATGTGTTTTGTGACTCAAACCGCTTAAGTGTGACCTAAGTAATGGATGATGGAACTTCTCATATGTGAAATGACACAACTGCGTACGGCACTGTTCTTTTCAGTTATTGCCATTGTCACTGCTGCTGTTCGGCAAAATGATATCTCATACTTATGTATTCTGAAAAAAATGTTAAAAATATGACAACTCGTGTTTTCCTCAATATCTTTTTAGGGCTCGTTCAGACAAGCTCCTTATATGTAAATTGGGATAGCACACGGATGGCATATTGATCAATGTTACTGAAAAGATGAGACAGAGTTCTGTTACGTGGACCAAGTGTCCGTGTAAAAAAATGCAACATGCACTATTCTTCTCCGTATTTCGGATGATACTCAACTGTTCAACTATATGGGTGTGCCAAATAATTCCGATCCCATGCGGATCATCCACATCGCATCCTATTTTTATGGATACATTGCATTTATTAACATAGGAAACTGTATTTGGTATGGTAATTGTTCATTGATGATGTATAAAAACGGACGCCATATGGTTGGAAAAGCAGACATTCGGATGACATGCAGATGGAATATGGATGACAATACAGATGAAAGTAATCCATTTTTCTAAATGTACAGTACATTGAACAGTTTTTCATATGATCATGTGAACCCAGTCTTAGACTGTGCAAATGAGCTTATCATTTTTAAGTTTTCATTACAAATAAGTGGCTTTGCGGTTGGTAGTATTGCATTTCATCATTGCAGCCATAGATCTAAGGAAATCTAGATGGAGTCTCTTGTGCTCGTTTGTGTTTCTTCTGGTTTCCTGCCACAGTACAAAACCATACTGACTGGTTCAAGAGTATTTCAGGAACTGTAACATTCCTTAGGGTTCATGGAGACAACTATATTATCGATTCGAGTGCAGTCTGACAAAACATCGGATCGACCTTGATTCAATGCTTCTCTATAGGGCTGGGCACATGTCCACATTTTTTCCTTGGACCGAGTCCGGGTAAAAAAAAATTGCAGCGTGCAGAGTTTGATTTAATATTCGATTCACGTGCGGCCATGCAATTCAATGAGTTTGTGGCAAACATTGGAGTGACCTTGGATGACATTGTAGTGTTGTCCGATTTTCATTGACTGACAAAATGAAGATGGAATACAATTTTTCACCATCTTCTTCTCATCCAGGAAAATCGGGCCACACTATGATCATACTCTAATCAAACTCTGATCAGAGTTTGATCAAAGTGTGATTTGCATAATTGACCCAAATCTCGCGGATGAGAGAACCTACACTCGTGTGACCCTAGCTTTAGGATAGGCCGTCAAAATCTGGTGTTGGTACAATCCAAACCGACCATGCAGATTATCTGAACAAATGGTCTGCATCCTCTTCATTGTTAATTTATGCACAGTACTAAATATTTGGTTGCGACAATGCTTAACAGAGCTCAGTGCCATTCATGGGAATAGGACTCATATGCAGCATGAGTTACAGAAACAACTAAAAGTAGAGAGCTCAGTGATCGGCAAACAAAAGAGAAAAAATATATGGAAGGGTAACAAGTAGAGTACAATATGCAATATCGATGATCATCATTCATTACAGACAGATTATAGCCCGATTCTCAAGACTGACGATTTTCACTCCGGTCTTGATAATAAAGCCTGCTGGAGTCGAACTCTCATGATTCATTGAGAAGTGTACGTCTTTTAATGTATCTTGTGCATCTGAAAAGACTCAATGTGCGCATCTCCACAAATCTTACTCCAGTAGGGAACAAAATAAGATTTGTGGTGTAAAAAACACCACGGCTGGTCATGAACTTGATGAGTGACGATGGTTGCCAGGCCTCCACCCTACCTCAGCTCTCTCAATGACAAAAGTTGCAAAATTTTGGTGCAGCCTCACGTTGTGCCAATATTTTGGACATTTCCAAAGCATTTTTCATTTCCAAAGCATTTTTCATTTCCAAAGCATTTTTCATTTCCAAAGCATTTTTCTGGTGTAAAAGCTTTGATGAATCAGAGCCTAGGTGGCTATGGAAATTGCACCTCTTGTTTCATGTGTCCAATACTTTTTCCCTGTGTCATGTCTCATTATTATATATAACTTAATTTGTGGACATTGGTTTGATTTTTTTGCCTGTGTGAATTGGGTAGGTTGTTACTGACAACTGGTGAGAATTTCATGTCAATAGCACTTTTAGAAATATATTTAGTAGTAAAATTGGTGACATATTCAATACTTATTTCACCAAATATATATATATATATATTTATTTATACATGTGTATACCTATGGTACCTGCCCAATTCACAGAACAGGGCTCTTTTATCCCCTTTAGAACGGAGCTGCAGTGCCGATGCCCAACCGCCACTCAATTCATTCACTATGGGGCTGCGGAGTGCTATGCTCAGCATTTTCTGGCAGCCCCATAGAGAATTATTTTAATGGCGGTCAAACATGCGAGTATAAAAGTACTATGTTCTGCCTAGAGGTCTGACTCCCACTGATCTAAAGGTACCTTCACACTGAGCGACGCTGCAGCGATACCGACAACGATGTCGATCGTTGCAGCGTCGCTGTTTGGTCGCTGGAGAGCTGTCACACAGACAGCTCTCCAGCGACCAACGATCCCGAGGTCCCCGGTAACCAGGGTAAACATCGGGTTACTAAGCGCAGGGCCGCGCTTAGTAACCCGATGTTTACCCTGGTTACCAGCGTAAACGTTAAAAAAACAAACACTACATACTTACCTTCAGCTGTCTGTCCTCTGTCGCTTTGCTTTCCTCTGCACTGTCAGCGCCGGTCAGCCGGAAAGCACAGCGGTGACGTCACCGCTGTGCTTTCCGGCTGGCCGGCGCTGACACAGGATGCAGGAGGAGTGCAGAGAAGCAGAGCGCAGGGGACAGACAGCTGAAGGTAAGTAGGTAGTGTTTGTTTTTTTAACGTTTACGCTGGTAACCAGGGTAAACATCGGGTTACTAAGCGTGTCCCTGCGCTTAGTAACCCGATGTTTACCCTGGTTACCAGTGAAGACATCGCTGGATCGGCGTCACACACGCCGATCCAGCGATGTCAGCGGGAAGTCCAGCGACAAAATTAAGTTCTGGACTTTCCTCAGCGACCAACGATCTCCCAGCAGGGGCCTGATCGTTGATCGCTGTCACACATAACGATTTCCTTAACGATATCGTTGCTACATCACAAAAAGCAACGATATCGTTAACGATATCGTTATGTGTGACGGTACCTTAAAAGTTTTAAGTTATCACATAGCCTGCAGATAGGTGATAATATTTCTTCACTTGACTATCCATTTAAAGTTGTTGTACATATATACTCTTATACTCTGTGGTTACACCACTTATTTCCTTCGAAAGCCACATCTGGAAAGTCATTTCAAACCATGGAGCAAAAGGATGCATCAGGATGTGGAGAGGTGAAGAACATGAAAAACGTTGCTGACAAGAGACAAGAAAAGTAAAAAAAGGACGACATTTAGCCCCCTCACGGCACTGACTATCCTTCAAAGAGTGTAGATATAAAATCCACATAGAGACCAACCCCTTACCTGATCTAAGATATGTGGTACAAGGAAGATTTGGGAATAAGGCTGGAAGCTCAAAACTCCATTAAAATTGAGTTTCCAATTTTTGTCTGGAGATTAACCTCTAGACATTTACCAATACTTCAAAAAAAATCTAGTTTCCTGTTAAAGCACAATATTTCTCAGATCAAGATGACAATAATTGTAGGGTGCAGATGTTTCCGCAAGAGATAATTTGGCCAGATCAAAGCCGTCCTTGTTCAATGTGCTTTGGGTTTGCTCATACACTTTTGTTATGAAATGGGAAAATAAAATTTAGCTTGCATTAATGCAATAGAGATAAAAGGGTGGAAAATATACTTTTTTAAAAAGCAATGCCTTACATGTAATAAAGTGCACAGCCGTTCCTGATTCACAATTTTATTCTGTACCCACTTAGGTAGTAAACCTCAGGCCACAACTCTTATAATTTAATCTTCTGAGTTTTATTTCATTTTAAAGCTATTTTTTTCTTATTATACTACCAATGACAGTATTTGTAGTATGGGAAATGTCTACGTTATGCGCTTTATCTCCCATCCAAGTAGATAAGTACTGTGGATGATATACCAGGTGCCATCACTTGAGATGAGTGAATATACCAATAATTTGTTTCACTCAGATTTCTCTTGAATCTTCTATCAGATTTGATTCAGTCTGAAGAAAATTCAGTCCAAATCGAAAGTGCCTTGAAAAGACATTTATCAGAATCTGTGGTCTCTACAGACCTAAAAGTTTAAACAAATTGTCCTCTACAAGGACAACTCCATCTCATTTCCCATGTTTGGCACCTCCTGTACCAGCGCCTGTCCAACAGTGTCAGCACTCACTCTCCAGTGGCTCACATGCAATTGTTATGGTATGTAAGCCCAGCACCCAATCACCACTGGTGTCACTGTCCCCTCGTTCAGATGTATTAGTAATCACGAAGAAGTGAGCAGCCAGCTGCAGCTCCAACTTCCTCTTGATTATACATTTGAAGGGTGAAAAGAGTGATGCCAGCACTGATTGGTGCCTGGCTTAGGTGTTATAACAACTGCATGTGAGACATGGAAATGTGAGTGCTGACAATGCTGGAACGGCGGTGAGAAAAGGTGTTTTTATTTTATTGAGGCCAAGCATGGGGAATGAGAAGGGGTTGTCCAAATAGTGACAACCCCATTAACAAACATCAAAACAATAATAAACGATTATACTCACTTGTTCTTTTCCTGACCCTCAACTATTCTGCCGCCGCAGATTTGCACCCAGTCTTCTGCTCGGTCCCTCCAGTTTTCGGATTTTCTGTCAATGTTATCAATTACGTGCATCACACACCACATGAGGTGACACAAGACGAATCATGGAGCTGCTGCTGCAAGACAGCTGAGGGGTGGGACTAGGATAGGTGCAACCATTAATTGTTTTGAACCCACACAGTCAAGATAATGCAACAAAATGGTAGCCAGTTGGCCACCATTTTTCTGGATTCCTACATAACAAATCCCAAAAGTTTGTAACAAATTTAATTCAATATGAATCGATTGCTCAACTCTAGTCATCACATAACTCACTGTTTTTTTTGATTACTCATGTATGACAAGTACTGTATAAGGCTGGGTTCACATTACGTTTAAGCAGTCCATTAGATGGACTACTTTACACCGCGGCA
Organism: Ranitomeya imitator; assembly: GCF_032444005.1. Lineage (NCBI taxonomy): Eukaryota > Metazoa > Chordata > Amphibia > Anura > Dendrobatidae > Ranitomeya > Ranitomeya imitator. Next base: position 332,930,093 of record NC_091287.1, on the reverse strand, counting down.
TAACGCAGTGTAATGCAGCCCGTTAACACTGCCATTAAGCACTATTTCGGGCAAATCACTAGCGCACGCCCAAAATGGGCATGCGCTAGCCATGTGCCATTATTGAGTGACACACCCTCAGACGAGGGCTGCAGCATTTCTGGGTCCATCACCGCTAGCGCAGATAGAGCATCTGCTAGCTCTATCTGTGCTAGCGCGATGGCATGTTGGCACTTGGGTTAACGCAGCCCGTTTAACGCATGTATTGAACGGGCTGCTTTAACGCAATGTGAACCTAGCCTTATCTGTTGTGAATTCTGTTGTCTGGCTCCCTCCTGTGGTCATGAATGGTACTTCGGCTGGTTCTGTCCATGGACTTCCTCTGGTTGGTGTTTCTGAGTTTCACAGGTGACGAGGTTAATTCGTTAGCTGCTGCTCTATTTAACTCCACTTAGATCTTTGCTCCATGCCACCTGTCAATGTTCCAGTATTGGTCTGTTCACTCCTGGATCGTTCTTGTGACCTGTCTTCCCATCAGAAGCTAAGTTCCAGCTTGTATTTCTTTGGTTTGCTATTTTTCTGTCCAGCTTGCTATTTAATTTGTTGTCTTGCTTGCTGGAAGCTCTGGGACGCAGAGGGAGCGCCTCCGCACCGTGAGTCGGTGCGGAGGGTCTTTTTGCGCCCTCTGCGTGGTCTTTTTGTAGGTTTTTGTGCTGACCGCAAAGTAACCTTTCCTATCCTCGGTCTGTTCAGTAAGTCGGGCCTCACTTTGCTATATCTATTTCATCTCTGTGTTTGTATTTTCATCTTTACTCACAGTCATTATATGTGGGGGGCTGCCTTTTCCTTTGGGGAATTTCTCTGAGGCAAGGTAGGCTTTATTTTTCTATCTTCAGGGCTAGCTAGTTTCTTAGGCTGTGCCGAGTTGCATAGGGAGCGTTAGGCGCAATCCACGGCTATTTCTAGTGTGTTTGATAGGTTTAGGGATTGCGGTCAGCAGAGTTCCCACGTCCCAGAGCTCGTCCTTATTATCAGTAACTATCAGGTCATTCCGTGTGCTCTTAACCACCAGGTCCATTATTGTCCTGACCACCAGGTCATAACAGTACAGGTGGCCCAAAGTACTAATGCATCTCAATAGAGGGATAAGAGAAGTTCTGAGACCATTTTTTTTTCTTTGCAGTGTGTTTTGTCTCTATTTTCCCCTTTACCTCTGGGTGGTTCAGGACACTGGTGTAAACATGGACATTCAAGGTTTGTCCTCTTGGATGGATAATCTCACTACAAGGATACAAAACATTCAAGATTTTGTGGTTCAGAATCCGATGTCAGAGCCTAGGATTCCAATTCCTGATTTGTTTTTTGGTGATAGATCTAAGTTCTTGAATTTCAAAAATAATTGTAAATTGTTTCTTGCCTTGAAACCTCGCTCCTCAGGTGACCCTGTTCAACAAGTAAAGATCATTATTTCTTTGTTACGTGGTGACCCTCAAGACTGGGCATTTTCCCTTGCGCCAGGAGATCCGGCATTGCGTGATGTTGATGCGTTTTTCCTGGCGCTTGGATTGCTTTATGATGAACCTAATTCAGTGGATCAGGCAGAGAAAATCTTGCTGGCTCTGTGTCAGGGTCAGGATGAAGCGGAGATATATTGTCAGAAGTTTAGAAAGTGGTCTGTGCTCACTCAGTGGAATAAATGTGCCCTGGCAGCAATCTTCAGAAAGGGTCTCTCTGAAGCCCTTAAGGATGTCATGGTGGGGTTTCCCATGCCTGCTGGTCTGAATGAGTCTATGTCCTTGGCCATTCAGACCGATCGATGCTTGTGTGAGCGTAAAGCTGTGCACCATTTGGCGGTACTATCTGAGCATGGGCCTGAGCCTATGCAATGTGATAGGACTTTGACCAGAGCTGAACGGCAAGAACACTGACGTCGGAATGGGCTATGTTTTTACTGTGGTGATTCCACTCATGCTATCTCCGATTGTCCTAAGCACACTAAGCGGTTCGCTAGGTCTGCCACCATTGGTACGGTACAGTCTAAATTTCTATTGTTTGTTACTCTGATTTGCTCTTTGTCATCCTATTCTGTTACGGCATTTGTGGATTCAGGCGCTGCCCTGAATTTGATGGACTTGGAGTATGCTAGGCGCTGTGGTTTTTTCTTGGAGCCCTTGCAGTATCCTATTCCATTGAGAGGAATTGATGCTACGCCTTTGGCCAAGAATAAGCCTCAGTATTGGACCCAATTGACCATGTGCATGGCTCCTGCACATCAGGAGGATATCCGCTTTCTGGTGTTGCATAATCTGCATGATGTGGTCGTTTTGGGGTTGCCATGGCTACAGGTTCATAATCCAGTATTGGACTGAAAATCTATGTCTGTGTCCAGCTGAGGTTGCCAGGGGGTACATGGTGATGTTCCATTTTTGTCTATTTCGTCTTCCACTCCTTCTGAAGTTCCAGAGTTTTTGTCGGATTATCGGGATGTATTTGATGAGCCCAAAGCCAGTGCCCTACCTCCTCATAGGGATTGCAATTGTGCAATTAATTTGATTCCTGGTAGTAAGTTTCCTAAGGGCTGATTGTTCAATTTATCTGTGCCAGAACACGCCGCTATGTGGAGTTATATAAAGGAATCCTTGGAGGCCATATTCGCCCATCGTCATCACCGTTAGGAGCAGGGTTCTTTTTTGTGGCCAAGAAGGATGGTTCTTTGAGACCTTGTATTGATTACCACCTTCTTAATAAAATTACAGTCAAATTTCAGTATCCGTTGCCGTTGCTGTCTGATTTGTTTGCTCGTATGAAAGGGGCTAGTTGGTTCACCAAGATAGATCTTCGAGGGGCGTATAATCTTGTGCGTATTAAACAAGGCGATGAATGGAAAACAGCATTTAATACGCCCGAGGGCCATTTTGAGCACCTGGTTATGCCATTCGGGCTTTCCAATGCTCAATCAGTATTTCAGTCCTTTATGCATGACATCTTCCGAGAGTACCTGGATAAATTCCTGATTGTGTATTTGGATGATATTTTGGTCTTTTCGGATGATTGGGAGTCTCATGTGAAGCAGGTCAGAATGGTGTTCCAGGTCCTTCGTGCGAATTCCTTGTTTGTGAAGGGGTCAAAGTGTCTCTCTGGAGTTCAGAAGGTTTCATTTTTGGGGTTCATTTTTTCCCCTTCTACTATCGAGATGGACCCTGTTAAAGTCCAGGCCATTTACGATTGGACTCAGCCGACATCTGTGAAGAGCCTGCAAAAGTTCCTGGGCTTTGCTAAGTTTTATCGGCGCTTCATCGCTAATTTTTCTACTGTTGCTAAACCGTTGACTGATTTGACCAAGAAGGGTGCTGATGTGGTCAATTGGTCTTCTGCGGCTGTAGAGGCTTTTCAGGAGTTGAAGCGTCGTTTTCTTCTGCCCCTGTGTTGTGCCAGCCAGATGTTTCGCTTCCGTTTCAGGTTGAGGTTGATGCTTCTGAGATTGGAGCAGGGGCTGTTTTGTCGCAAAGAAGTTCTGAGGGCTCGGTGATGAAGCCATGTGCTTTCTTTTCTAGAAAGTTTTCGCCTGCTGAGCGTAACTATGATGTTGGTAATCGTGAATTGTTGGCCATGAAGTGGGCATTCGAGGAGTGGCGTCATTGGCTGGAAGGAGCCAAGCATCGCGTGGTGGTCTTGACAGATCACAAGAATTTGACTTATCTTGAGTCTGCCAAACGGTTGAATCCGAGACAGGCTCGATGGTCATTATTTTTCTCCCGCTTTGATTTTGTGGTTTCGCACCTTCCGGGCTCTAAGAATGTGAAGGCTGATGCCCTGTCAAGGAGTTTTGTGCCTGACTCTCCGGGTGTTCCTGAGCCGGCGGGTATTCTTAAAGAGGGGGTAATTTTGTCTGCCATCTCCCCTGATTTGCGGCGGGTGCTGCAAAAATTTCAGGCTGATAGACCTGACCGTTGCCCAGCGGAGAAACTGTTTGTCCCTGATAGATGGACTAGTAGAGTTATCTCTGAGATTCATTGTTCAGTGTTGGCTGGGCATCCTGGAATCTTTGGTACCAGAGATTTGGTGGCTAGATCCTTCTGGTGGCCGTCTTTGTCACGGGATGTGCGTTCTTTTGAGCAGTCCTGTGGGACTTGTGCTCGGGCTAAGTCCTGCTGTTCTCGTGCCAGTGGGTTGCTTTTGCCCTTGCCGGTCCCGAAGAGGCACTGGACGCATATTTCTATGGATTTTATTTCGGATCTCCCCATCTCTCAAAAGATGTCGGTCATTTGGGTGGTTTGTGATCGCTTTTCTAAGATGGTCCATTTGGTACCTTTGTCTAAATTGCCTTCCTCCTCTGATTTGGTGCCATTATTTTTCCAGCATGTGGTTCGTTTACATGGTATCCCGGAGAACATCGTTTCTGACAGAGGTTCCCAGTTTGTTTCAAGGTTTTGGCGATCCTTTTGTGCTAGGATGGGCATTGATTTGTCTTTTTCCTCGGCTTTCCATCCTCAGACAAATGGCCAAACCGAACGAACTAATCAAACTTTGGTAACATATCTGAAGTGCTTTGTTTCTGCTGATCAGGATGATTGGGTGTCCTTTTTGCCGTTGGCTGAGTTCGCCCTTAATAATCGGGCCAGCTCGGCTACTTTGGTTTCGCCGTTTTTCTGCAATTCTGGTCTCCATCCTCGTTTCTCTTCAGGGCAGGTTGAGTCTTCAAACTGTCCTGGTGTAGATACTGTGGTGTATAGGTTGCAGCAGATTTGGACTCATGTGGTGGACAATTTGACATTGTCCCAGGAGAAGGCTCAACGTTTCGCTAACCGCCGGCGCTGTGTGGGTCCCCGACTTCGTGTTGGGGATTTGGTTTGGTTGTCGTCTCGTTATGTTCCTATGAAGGTTTCCTCTCCTAAGTTTAAGCCTCGTTTCATTGGTCCGTATAAGATTTCTGAGATTATCAATCCTGTGTCATTTCGTTTGGCCCTTCCTGCTTCTTTTGCCATCCATAATGTGTTCCATAGGTCGTTGTTGCGGAGATACGTGGCGCCTGTGGTTCCATCCGTTGATCCTCCTGCCCCGGTGTTAGTTGAGGGGGAGTTGGAGTATGTGGTGGAGAAGATTTTGGATTCTCGTGTTTCGAGACGGAAACTCCAGTACCTGGTCAAGTGGAAGGGTTATGGTCAGGAAGATAATTCCTGGGTTTTTACCTCTGATGTTCATGCTGCCGATCTGGTTCGTGCCTTTCATTTGGCTCATCCTGGTCGGCCTGGGGGCTCTGGTGAGGGTTCGGTGACCCCTCCTCAAGGGGGGGGTACTGTTGTGAATTCTGTTGTCTGGCTCCCTCCTGTGGTCATGAATGGTACTTCGGCTGGTTCTGTCCATGGACTTCCTCTGGTGGGTGTTTCTGAGTTTCACAGGTGACGAGGTTAATTCGTTAGCTGCTGCTCTATTTAACTCCACTTAGATCTTTGCTCCATGCCACCTGTCAATGTTCCAGTATTGGTCTGTTCACTCCTGGATCGTTCTTGTGACCTGTCTTCCCATCAGAAGCTAAGTTCCAGCTTGTATTTCTTTGGTTTGCTATTTTTCTGTCCAGCTTGCTATTTAATTTGTTGTCTTGCTTGCTGGAAGCTCTGGGACGCAGAGGGAGCGCCTCCGCACCGTGAGTCGGTGCGGAGGGTCTTTTTGCGCCCTCTGCGTGGTCTTTTTGTAGGTTTTTGTGCTGACTGCAAAGTAACCTTTCCTATCCTTGGTCTGTTCAGTAAGTCGGGCCTCACTTTGCTATATCTATTTCATCTCTGTGTTTGTATTTTCATCTTTACTCACAGTCATTATATGTGGGGGGCTGCCTTTTCCTTTGGGGAATTTCTCTGAGGCAAGGTAGGCTTTATTTTTCTATCTTCAGGGCTAGCTAGTTTCATAGGCTGTGCCGAGTTGCATAGGGAGCGTTAGGCGCAATCCACGGCTATTTCTAGTGTGTTTGATAGGTTTAGGGATTGCGGTCAGCAGAGTTCCCACGTCCCAGAGCTCGTCCTTATTATCAGTAACTATCAGGTCATTCCGTGTGCTCTTAACCACCAGGTCCATTATTGTCCTGACCACCAGGTCATAACACTAATCATAACATATATTTTTTTGGTTTCATGCAATGTTTTGCACCCATGCAGGATTATTTGAAACATTCTATCAAACATATGCCATATGCAACAATATGCATTGGCTCACATACTGCATAAAGTTGCATTTAACAGTTTGGGCACCCCAGGTCAAAATTACTGTTATTGTTAACAGTTAAGCAAGTTGAAGATGAAATAATCTCTAAAAGGCCTAAAGTTAAAGATGATACATTTCTTTGTATTTTAGGCCACCCCAAAAATATATTGTCATTTTTTACTTTTTAAAATTGCAAAAAGGATGCATGGGTTAGTATTTAGTATCACAGCTTGTAAATGCTTTTTGTAGCCAGCAAAGAGTCTTTCTTTTCTTGTTTGATGGATTTTCATCCATTCTTCCTTGGAAGATTCTTCCAGGTCTGTGAGATTCATGGGTTGTCTTGCATGCACTGCTATTTTAAGGTCTAGCCACAGATTTTCAAATATGTTCAGATCAGGAGACTGTGAGGGCCATTGTAAAACTTTCAGCTTGCGCCTTTTGAGTTACACTATTGTGAATTTTGATGTATGTTAGGATCATTATCCATTTGTAGAAGACATCATCTTTTCAACTTTGGCTTTTTTACAGATATTGTTTTGTTTGCACCAAGAATTTGTTGACATTTCATAGAATCCATTTTTCCCGTCTACCCGTGGAATGTTCCCAGTACCATTGGCTGCAACACAGCCCCAAAGCATGATTGATCCACCCCCATGGTTGTCGATATGTTCTTTTCCTGAAACTCTGTGCCCTTTTTTCTCCACACAAACCTTTAATCAGTCTGGCCAATGAGTTGTATTTTAACCTTATTGGTCCACAAAACTTGTTTCCAAAATGCATCAGGCTTGCTTAGAAGTTCTTTTGCTTACTTCTGATGCTGAATTTTATGGCGAGGATAAAGGAGAGGTTTTCTTCTGATGACTCTTCCATGAAGGTCATATTTGTGCAGGTATCTCTGAACAGTAGAACAATGTACCACAACTCCAGAATCTTCAAAATATTCCTAAAGGATCTGATTTTTTTAGCAATCCTACGACCAGCTCTCACTGAAATTTTGCTTGCTCTTCCAGACTTTATCTTGATCTCCACTTTTCCTGTTAATTGGCATTTCTTAATTACATTTCAAACTGAGGAAAGGGCAACTTAAAAACACTTTAGTATTTTCTTACAGCCTTCTCCAGCTTTGTGGGCCTCCACCATTTTCATTTTCAGAATGCAAGGCAGCTGCTTAGATAAACTCATAGCTGCAGTTTTTGGTACAAGGTTAGAGGAGGCCGGATTTTTATAAAGCTGGAAAATTTGCATCACCTGGCCTTTCTTAACGATGATAGTGAACAAGCCATAACCCTCACAGGCTAATTAAGATCTGAAACCTTAATCAAAGTTATCTGAGCACACAAATCTCCAAAGGTGCCCAAACATGGGACCATTTTCCTATTTGTAATTTTAAAATTGGAAAATATAAAATATTTAATATAATATAAAATAAATAAAATATATAAAATATATATATACAGCTCTGGCAAAAATTAAGAGACCACCACAACAAAACCCAGTCATGGGCAGCCCAATCTCCAGACCTGAACCCCATTGCAAACCTCTGGAATGTAATCAAGAGGATGATGGATAGTCACAAGCCATCAAACAAAGAAGAACTGCTTAATTTTTTGAGCCAGAAGCAGTGTGAAAACCTGGTGGAAAGCATGACAAGACGCACGAAAGCCGTGATTAAAAATGATGGTTATTCCACAAAATATTGATTTCTGAACTCTTCCTGAGTTAAACAGTATTGTTGTTTCTAAATGATTATGAATTTGTTTTCTTTGCATTTGAGATCTGAAAGCAACGTTTTGTTTTGTTTTTTGTTTTTTTATTTTGACCATATTTCTTTTTCAGAAAAAAAATACAAAATTTACTGCTTGGAAATTCGGAGACATGTTTTCAGAAGTTTATAGACTAAATGAACAATTTATGTTTTACGCAAAAATATACCTATAAAGAGAAAAATCAGACAAACTGAACTTTTTGCAGTGGTCTCTTAATTTTTGCTAGAGCTGTATATATATTTTTTTGCCTAAAATACAAAGAAAATGTGTTTAAATCTCATTTCATCTTCGACTTGCTTAACTGTTCACATTACCAGTATTATTGGGGTGCTCAAACTTTTACATACCAGAGTATATTACCATATACATGCCTGCCTTGAATACAAGTAAAATTAAAAGTACCGTATTGTCTATGATAAAACAGTATACACATTTATATAGACCAAACATATCAAAATGACAGTTCTTTAACATATATTTGGCTAATGATACAGGTTATGGCATGTTAGTGTACAGCATACTGTATGTTAGCGTGTAGCCATCATTTTAATTTTTATCTCCTCACACAATAGGATACATGACAATAAGACACTTTGTAATATATTAATCTTTCTATATTATTTCAAAACATTCTTTTTTGGTGATTCCTTTGTATCTCCGTTCATACTGCACCCACACACACAAATGATACACCATTTGAAAGGTAAACTTGCCCCCTTCAGCAAGAAAATAGCCAAACAAACCACACATCCACGATGTTATCACAAAATACATTTTAAACAATAATTTTCATAAATCTGCAGTAATGAAAAATAACCTGCAGGTGGCACCACACTATCCCAAAGCACAATACCACAAAGCTGAAACAAATCCTAACATTTGCCTTGGGGGCTTTCCAGCTTGCCAAACTCCTTGCCCAGCCGATTTCAGGCAGGTACATATAAAATATTTGCTACATATGTGGGAGTACAATAAAAGTAAAACTTTACCTGTTTAAGACTTCAGCTTTAAAACTGAAGATTTAATTGAATACAGCCTAAAAGGGACAGGACAGGTTCTGAACCATCAGATTTTCTGTATTATTGGACAGTCATTGAAAAGTCTATCTTCCTTCTAAGGGCTCATACTCACTTTCGAGCAAAACGGACGAGTGCAATCCGATAAAAAATCTGATTGCACTCGGACCAATGTTATTCAATAGGTGACATCTCTTTTGTGATTTTTTTCTCAGCCGAAATCGGACTGAGAAAAAAATCGCAGCATGCTGCGATTTGCTGCGATTCTCAGACGAGACTCACCAATGCAAGTCAATGAGTGCGAGAAAAAAAACACAAGGTATACGGACCATCTGTTTTCAGTCTGTATTTACAGATACCTTACCATTCTGTGGCATAGAACACTGTAAATGGTCCTGTAAATGATTGTATAAAAATAGTTGATGAGAAAAAAAAAGCATTGCATACGGATGTCATACGGATGTAAAACGGATGGTGCGATTAAAAATCGCATTGAACTCGCATGACAATCGCAGGACAATCGCATAGTTTGCATCCAATTTTTTCGGTCCAGATTATTAGAGACTCCAGCATCGACATAACTCAGACTGTACATTGTTTCCCGATGGGAGACAACCTTGCAAAAATTTAAAAAAAAAAATACAACCGTAGGGAAAAAAAGGTAAAATTATCTGCAGATATTACTTTTTTCTTTTGAAGGGATATTCACAATTATTATACAATGGTGTAATTACGCTCAATTATGGAGTCCATTCTCCTTCATAATTTTTACTGTCAGGCCGGCATCACACTTGCGAGTTTTACAGACATAAGAGCGCAGAAACTACGTCCGTAAAACTCGCAAAAAATACGGCACAATTATTCTCTATGCCCCTGCTCCTATCTGCTGTATTAAACTGATCCGTATTATACGGCTTTCTACGGCCGTAGAAAATCGCAGCATGCTGCGTTTGTCACCGTATTGCGCAAATAAAACGTCAATGAAAGTCTATGGAAGCCCCAAAAATACGGATTCCAGACGGACCAGCAGTGTGACTTGCGAGGAATACGCAGCACTGTTAGAGAGAAAAGCCGGTAATTCAATTACCGGCTTTTGCTTTCTCCTTCCTAAACCCGACATGATATGAGACCTGGTTTACATACAGTAAACCATCTCATATCACCATTTTTTTTGCATATTCCACACTACTAATGATAGTAGTGTGTATGTGCAAAATTTGGCCGTTCTAGCTAGTAAAATAAGGGGTTAAATGGCGGAAAAAATTGGCGTGGGCTCCCGCACAATTTTCTCCGCCAGAGTAGTAAAGCCAGTGACTGAGGGCAGATATTAAAAGCCTGGAGAGGGTCCATGGTTATTGGCCCCCCCCGGCTAAAAACATCTGCCCCCAGCCACCCCAGAAAAGACGCATCTGGAAGATGCGCCTATTCTGGCACTTGGCCACTCTCTTCCCATTCCCGTGTAGTGGTGAGATATGGGGTAATGAAGGGTTAATGTCACCTTGCTATTGTAAGGTGACATTAAGCCAAATTAATAATGGAGAGGCGTCATTTATGACACCTATCCATTATTAATCCAATACTAGTAAAGGGTTAAGTAAAAAACACACACACATTATTAAAAATTAATTTATTGAAAAAATCACAGAGAGCGCAGAGGGCGCCTCACCGCAAATGAAGCTAAATATAGGTCATTGATCTATATTTAGCTTCATTCGCTGGGGTTTTGCAGAAATGAGCATCCTGCATTAGCGGAGCTCGTGTCTGCAAAATATTTTAACCCCTTCAGATGGATCTACATCGTTGGACCTTACAGATCCTCGGAAGGTATGTATATTGTTGGTTTATTATTTTTTTTTATTTACAGAGCGAGGGTCTTCAGTGAGTGGATTGAGAGTAGAATAAATTAATACAACAGCCTTTGTGATTTTTTCAATAAATTAATTTTTCCATTTTTGAGATAAGAGATGACAGTTGGTGCTTATAAGATTCTGTGTATATTTGAAGGAGTAGGAGGAAGGAGGACCTCGGCTTCTTCCCTCCTACTCCACATAGGACACGGCAGTTGGTTGCTACTGATAAGATTCTCCGTAGTGTAAAAATGTCTTCACCAAATACAAATTTTACTCATGAATTGAGAATTTTTAAAATGAATGATCAGTCCTGGCAGAGAAATCAGCAGATTTCTCTGATAAGATATATTACAAAGTTTCTTATTTTCATATGTACTATTCACTTATTAAATAAAAATTAAATGATGGTTACTCTTTAAGGAATTTCTTGACATAAATGCTGAGAGGAGAGGCAAAATGAGATGTGAACCCTCTTTAGAAGTGTTCAGATAAAGAATTAAAGAACTTTTAATTTATTTAGCCTGAAAACTGCCATTTGAAAAGAGGTCAAGACAATTATTTTAATTATTCCAACTTATCTGTGAATTTTTTCATCACAGATCAACAATAAAGCTGTAGAGGGCCTAGCCATGGGATGAAGATAGGATTATCACCATTTGACATATATTGCAATTGCTTAGGAGAGATGTTCCAAGTAATAATATAGATTTCAAGGTCAAAGATGGAAGGATGCTACTCAATTTTACTCATTTAAAATGCTGCCTACAAAAAAATAATAATACGGAAATGTAAAGTGTTTAACCCCTTCATGACCCAGCCTATTTTGACCTTAAAGACCTTGCCGTTTTTTGCAATTCTGACCAGTGTCCATTTATGAGGTAATAACTCAGGAACGCTTCAATGGATCCTAGCGGTTATGAGATTGTTTTTTCGTGACACATTGGGCTTCGTGGTAGTGGTAAATTTAGGTCAATAAATTTTGTGTTTATTTGTGATAAAAACGGAAATTTGGCGAAAATTTTGAAAATTTCACAATTTTCACATTTTGAATTTTTATTCTGTTAAACCAGAGAGTTATGTGACACAAAATAGTTAATAAATAACATTTCCCACATGTCTACTTTACAACAGCACAATTTTGGAAACAAAATTTTTTTTTGCTAGGAAGTTATAAGGGTTAAAATTTGACCAGCGATTTCTCATTTTTACAACGAAATTTACAAAACCATTTTTTTTAGGGACCACCTCACATTTGAAGTCAGTTTGAGGGGTCTATATGGCTGAAAATACCCAAAAGTGACACCATTCTAAAAACTGCACCCCTCAAGGTGCACAAAACCACATTCAAGAAGTTTATTAACCCTTCAGGTGCTTCACAGCAGCAGAAGCAACATGGAAGGAAAAAATGAACATTTAACTTTTTAGTCACAAAAATGATTTTTCAGCAACAATTTTTTTATTTTCCCAATGGTAAAAGGAGAAACTGAACCACGAAAGTTGTTGTCCAATTTGTCCTGAGTACGCTGATACCTCATATGTGGGGGTGAACCACTGTTTGGGCGCACGGCAGGGCTTGGAAGGGAAGGAGCGCCATTTGACTTTTTGAATGAAAAATTGGCTGCACTCTTTAGCGGACACCATGTCACGTTTGGAGAGCACCCGTGTGCCTAAAATTTGGAGCTCCCCCACAAGTGACCCCATTTTGGAAACTAGACGCCCCAAGGAACTTATCTAGATGCATAGTGAGCCCTTTAAACCCCCAGGTGCTTCACAAATTGATCCGTAAAAATGAAAAAGTACTTTTTTTTCACAAAAAAATTCTTTTAGCCTCAATTTTTTCATTTTCACATGGACAACAGGATAAAATGGAACCTAAAATTTGTTGGGCAATTTCTCCTGAGTACACCGATACCTCACATGGGGGGGTAAACCACTGTTTGGGCACATGGTAAGGCTCGGAAGGGAAGGAGCGCCATTTGACTTTTTGAATGAAAAATTATCTCCATCGTTAGCGGACACCATGTCGCGTTTGGAGAGACCCTGTGTGCCTAAACATTGGAGCTCCCCCACAAGTGACCCCATTTTGGAAACTGGACCCCCCAAGGAACTTATCTAGATGCCTAGTGAGCCCTTTAAACCCCCAGGTGCTTCACAAATTGATCCGTAGAAATGAAAAAGTACTTTTTTTCACAAAAAATTTCTTTTCACCTCAATTTTTTCATTTTCACATGGGCAATAGGATAAAATGGATCCTAAAATTTGTTGGGCAATTTCTCCCGAGTACGCCGATACCTCATATATGGGGATAAACCACTGTTTGGGCACACGGCAGGGCTCGGGAGGGAAGACGCGCCTTTTGACTTTTTGAATGGAAAATTAGCTCCAATTGTTAGCGGACACCATGTCGCGTTTGGAGAGCCCCTGTGTGCCTATGCATTGGAGCTCCCCCACAAGTGACCCCATTTTGGAAACTAGACCCCCCAAGGAACTTATCTAAATGCATACTGAGCACTTTAAACCCCCAGGTCCTTCACAGAAGTTTATAATGCAGAGCCATGAAAATAAAAAATAATTTTTCTTTTCTCAAAAATGATTTTTTTGCCTGGAATTTCCTATTTTGCCAATGGTAATAGGAGAAATTGGACCACAAATGTTGTTGTCCAGTTTGTCCTGAGTACGCAGATACCCCATATGTGGGGGTAAACCACTGTTTGGGCGCACGGCAGGGCTCAGAAGGGAAGGCACGCCATTTGGCTTTTTAAATGGAAAATTAGCTCCAATCATTAGCGGACACCATGTTACGTTTGGAGAGCCCCTGTGTGCCTAAACATTGGAGATCCCCCACAAATGACCCCATTTTGGAAACTAGACCCCCAAAGGAACTAATCTAGATGTGTGGTGAGCACTTTGAACCCTCAAGTGCTTCACAGAAGTTTATAACGCAGAGCCATGAAAATAAAAAAAAATTTCTTTTCTCAAAAATGATTTTTTAGCCCACAATTTTTTATTTTCCTAAGGGTAACAGGAGAAATTTGACCCTAAAAGTTGTTGTCCAGTTTCTCCTGAGTACGCTGATACCCCATATGTGGGGGTAAACCACTGTTTAGGCACATGCTGGGGCTCGGAAGTGAAGTAGTGACGTTTTGAAATGCAGACTTTGATGGAATGCTCTGCGGGCGTCACGTTGCGTTTGCAGAGCCCCTGATGTGGCTAAACAGTAGAAACCCCCCACAAATGACCCCATTTTGGAAACTAGACCCCCAAAGGAACTAATCTAGATGTGTGGTGAGCACTTTGAACCCTCAAGTGCTTCACAGAAGTTTATAACGCAGAGCCATGAAAATAAAAAAATTTCTTTTCTCAAAAATTATTTTTTAGCCCGCAATTTTTTATTTTCCCAAGGGTAACAGGAGAAATTTGACCCCAAAAGTTGTTGTCCAGTTTCTCCTGAGTACGCTGATACCCCATATGTGGAGGTAAACCACTGTTTAGGCACATGCTGGGGCTCGGAAGTGAAGTAGTGACGTTTTGAAATGCAGACTTTGATGGAATGCTCTGCGGGCGTCACGTTGCGTTTGCAGAGCCACTGATGTGGCTAAACAGTAGAAACCCCCCACAAGTGACCCCATTTTGGAAACTAGACCCCGAAAGGAACTTATCTAGATGTGAGGTGAGCGCTTTGAACCCCCATGTGCTTCACAGAAGTTTATAACGCAGAGCCGTGAAAATAATAAATACTTTTTCTTTCCTCAAAAATAATTTTTTAGCCCAGAATTTTTTATTTTCCCAAGGGTTACAGGAGATATTGGACCCCAAAAGTTGTTGTCCAGTTTCTCCTGAGTAAGCTGATACCCCATGTGTGGGGGTAAACCACTGTTTGGGCACACGTCGGGGCTCAGAAGGGAAGTAGTGACTTTTGAAATGCAGACTTTGATGGAATGGTCTGAGGGCGTCACGTTGCGTTTCCAGAGCCCCTTGTGTGCCTAAACAGTAGAAACCCCCCACAAGTGACCCCATTTTGGAAACTAGACCCCCAAAGGAACTTATCTAGATATGTGGTGAGCACTTTCAACCCCCAAGTGCTTTACAGAAGTTTATAACGCAGAGCCGTGAAAATAATAAATACGTTTTCTTTCCTCAAAAATAATTTTTTAGCCCAGAATTTTTTATTTTCCCAAGGGTTACAGGAGAAATTGGACCCCAAAAGTTGTTGTCCAGTTTCTCCTGAGTACGCTGATACCCCATGTGTGGGGGTAAACCACTGTTTGGGCACATGTCGGGGCTCAGAAGGGAAGTAGTGACTTTTGAAATGCAGACTTTGATGGAATGGTCTGTGGACATCACGTTGCGTTTGCAGAGCCCCTGGTGTGCCTAAACAGTAGAAACCCCCCACAAGTGACCCCATTTTGGAAACTAGACCCCCCAAGGAACTTATCTAGATATGTGGTGAGCACTTTCAACCCCCAAATGCTTCACAGACGTTTACAACGCAGAGCCGTGAAAATAAAAAATCATTTTTCTTTCCTCAAAAATGATGTTTTAGCAAGCAATTTTTTATTTTCTCAAGGGTAACAGGAGAAATTGGACCCCAATAATTGTTGCGCAGTTTGTCCTGAGTATGCTGGTACCCCATATGTGGGGGTAAACCACTGTTTGGGCACACGTCGGGGCTCGGAAGTGAGGGAGCACCATTTGACTTTTTGAATACAAGATTGGCTGGAATCAATGGTGGGCCATGTTGCATTTGGAGACCCCTGATGTGCCTAAACAGTGGAAACCCCTCAATTCTACCTCCAACACTAACCCCAACACACCCCTAACCCTAATCCCAACTGTAGCCGTAACCCTAATCACAGCCCTAACCCCAACACACCCCTAACCACAACCCTAACCCCAACACACCCCTAACCCTAACCACAACCCTAATTCCAACCCAACCCCAACCCTAAGGCTATGTGCCAACGTTGCGGATTCGTATGAGATTTTTCAGCACCGTTTTTGAAAAATCCGCGGGTAAAAGGCACTGCGTTTTACCTGCGGATTTACCGCGGATTGCCAGTGTTTTTTGTGCGGATTTCACCTGTGGATTCCTATTGGGGAACAGGTGTAAAACGCTGCGGAATCCGCACAAAGAATTGACATGCTGCGGAAAATACAACGCAGCGTTTCCGCGTGGTATTTTCCGCACCATGGGCACAGCGGATTTGGTTTTCCATATGTTTACATGGTACTGTAAACCTGATGGAACACTGCTGCGGATCCGCAGCCAAATCCGCACCGTGTGCACATAGCCTAATTCTAAAGGTATGTGCACACGCTGCGGAAAACGCTGCGGATCCGTAGCAGTTTCCCATGAGTTTACAGTTCAATGTAAACCTATGGGAAACAAAAATTGCTGTACACATGCTGCAGAAAAACTGCACGGAAACGCAGCGGTTTACATTCCGCAGCATGTCACTTCTTTCTGCGGATTCCGCAGCGGTTTTACAACTGCTCCAATAGAAAATCGCAGTTGAAATGCGCAGAAAAACCGCGGTAAATCCGCAATAAATCCACAGCGGTTTAGCCCTGCAGATTTATCAAATCCTCTGCGAAAAAATCACCAGAGGACCAGAATACATGTGCACATCCCGAACCCTAACCCTACCCCTACCCCTACCCCTAACCCTACCCCTAACCCTAACCCTACCCCTAACCCTACCCCTAACCCTAACCCTACCCCTAACCCTAACCCTAGTTCTTACCCCAACATTAGTGGAACAAAAAAAAATTCTTTATTTTTTTATTGTCCCTACCTATGGGGGTGACAAAGGGGGGGGGTCATTTACTATTTTTTTTATTTTGATCTCAGTGATCAAAACTCACTTTGGAACGAATCTGCCGGCGCCCAGGAAAGAAGACGGACGGACCCCGGGAGGCTAGGTAAGTATAAGGGGGGGGGAGATCAGGGCACGGGGGGGCGTCGGAGCACGGGGGTGGATCGGAGCATGGGGGGGTGGATCGGAACACGGGGGGTGGATTGGAGCACGGGGTGGGGGATCGCTGTGTGGGGGGGTGGATCGGAGCACGGGGGGATCGCAGTGGGGGGGTGGATCGGAGTGCAGGGGGGTTTGATTGGAGCACAGGGGGTGTGATTGGAGCACGGGGGGAACGGACAGGAGGACGGGGGAGCGGAGCACAGGACGGAGGGGAGCGGACCACAGATCGGGGGGCTGGGGGGGCGATCGGTGGGGTGGGTGCACATAAGTGTTTCCAGCCATGGCCGATGATATTGCAGCATCGGCCATGGCTGGATTGTAATATTTCACCAGTTTTTTAGGTGAAATATTACAAATCGCTCTGATTGGCTGTTTCACTTTCAACAGCCAATCAGAGCGATCGTAGCCACGGGGGGGTGAAGCCACCCCCCCCTGGGCTAAACTACCACTCCCCCTGTCCCTGCAGATCGGGTGAAATGGGAGTTAACCCTTTCACCCAATCTGCAGGGACGCAATCTTTCTGTGACACAGCATATGCATCACAGGTCGGATTGGCACCGACTTTCATGACTCATACGCTGTGTCACAGGTCGGGAAGGGGTTAAAGTGTAGCTGTTATTCCAGGTGAACTTACAGCAGAATATCTATGTCTGCCTTTTTAGGTCCTTCATTCTTCTCCTGCACACCCCCTCCAATGAATGTTATGAGCACCAATTGTCATTTCTATCTCGGTAATGTGAAAGTTTGTTTTCACTGATTACAATTTTTGCCTTTAAATTGAGAATACTGAGAATGAAAGATCAGTCCAGGAAGAGAATGAAGCTGATTTCACTTACAACTTATCACAAAGGTTCTTATTTTCAAACGTACAATTGATTTATTTAAAAAAAAATGAAACAAGGGTTACTGCCTAAGTGAAAGAAATATAAAAATGAAAAACTTCTATCCACACAATATACAGTATACTGCTCAAAAAAAAATAAAGGGAACACTTAAACAACAGAATATAACTGCAAGTAAATCAAACTTCTGTGAAATCAAACTGTCCACTTAGGAAGCAACACTGTTTGACAAATCAATTTCACATGCTGTTTTGCAAATGGAATAGACAACAGATGGAAATTATTGTTAATTATCAAGACACACTCAATAAAGGAGTAGTTCTGCAGGTGGGGACCACATCTCAGTACCAATGCTTTCTGGCTGATGTTTTGGTCACTTATGAATGTTGGTTGTGCTTTCACACTGGT
The DNA here is from genome assembly GCF_032444005.1 of Ranitomeya imitator. Taxonomy (NCBI): domain Eukaryota; kingdom Metazoa; phylum Chordata; class Amphibia; order Anura; family Dendrobatidae; genus Ranitomeya; species Ranitomeya imitator. The sequence continues at coordinate 332,912,059 of NC_091287.1, read as the reverse complement.
GATAACATGAGACGGACTCTACAATCCACATAAGTGGCTCAGGTAGTGCAGCTCATCCAGGATGGCACATCAATGCGAGCTGTGGCAAGAAGGTTTGCTGTGTCTGTCAGCGTAGTGTCCAAAGGTTGGAGACAGGCCAGTGCACCAGGAGACGTGGAAGAGGCCGTAGGAGGGCAACAACCCAGCAGCAGGACCGCTACCTCAGGCTTTGTGCAAGGAGGAACAGGAGGAGCACTGCCAGAGTCCTGCAAAATGAACTCCAGCAGGCCAAAAATGTGCATGTGTCTGCACAAACGGTTAGAAACCAACTCCATGAGGATGGTCTGAGTGCCCGACGTCCACAGATGGGGGTTGTGCTCACAGCCCAACACCGTGCAGGACGATAGGCATTTGCCACAGAACACCAGGATTGTCAAATTCACCACCTGTGCCTTGTGCTCTTCACAGATGAAAGCAGGTTCACACTGAGCACATGTGACAGACGTGACAGAGTCTGGAGATGCCGTGGAGAGCAATCTGCTGCCTGCAACATCCTTCAGCATGACCAGTTTGGCAGTGGGTCAGTAATGGTGTGAGGTGGCATTTCTTTGGAGGGCTGCACAGCCCTCCATGTGCTTACCAGAGGTAGTCTGACTGCCATTAGGTTCCAAGATGAGATCCTCAGACCCCTTGTGAGACCATATGCTGCTGTGGTTGGCCCTGGGTTCCTCCTAATGCAGGAAAATGCCAGATCTCATGTGGCTGGAGTGTGTCAGCTGTTCCTGCAAGATGAAGGCATTGAAGCTAAAGACTGGCTTGCCCGTTCCCCCAGACCTTAATCCGATTGAACACATCTGGGACATCATGTCTCGCACCATCCACCAACATCACGTTGCACCACAGACTGTCCAGGAGTTGGTGGATGCTTTAGTCCAGATCTGGGAGGAGATCCCTCAGGAGACAATCCGCCACCTCAACAGGAGCATACCCAGGCATTGTAGGGAGGTCATACAGGCACCTGGAGGCCACGCACTACTGAGCATCATTTCCTTGTCTTGAGGCATTTTCACTGAAGTTGGATCAGCCTGTAACTGCATTTTTACGGGGGGGATATTAGTTGTGATTTACGCTGATAATTTTTAGGTTTTATTGTTCTCAACACATTCCACTATGTAGTGAATAAAGATTTACAACTGGAATATTTCATTCAGTGATATCTAGGATGTGGGATGTTAGTGTTTCCTTTATTTTTTTGAGCAGTGTATATATATATATATATATATATATATTTACAGGGTGGGCCATGCATATGGATACACCTAAATAAAATTGGACACATCAAACGTATTGAGAATTTCACAAGAAAAACAATAGTGTGCTTGGTTTTAACGTAACTTTATTCTTTCATGAGTTATTTACAAGTTTCTCTGTGTTTACAGCCATTGACATGTCACAGAGGTTAACACGTGAGGAGCGGATAGAAATTGTGTTGATGTCTGGTGAACGCACTACCCGGGTCATAGCAGCAGATTTCAATGCAAGATACCCTACGCAAAAAAACTGTCACCATTCCCATTTTATTTAGGTGTATCCACATAAATGGCCCACCCAAAAAAGTTTGCCTCATCAGTGAACATAATATTTTGTGTAAACTGAGGGTCCTGTTCCAATTTTTGTTTTGCCGATTCTGCAAATTCAGCACACCGATCTGGCATCAGACGAACATCCCTTCGGTGGATAATAGCTACTCACAAATGGCACTCTTACCAAATCCAGCTGCTGCAGCATCTCAATGTGGATGACCCAGAGCGGCGCGCTGAAGTGTCCACTGCAATACCAATCATATCAATTTGAATGTACCCTTAAAGGGGTTGTCCGCAATCATGATGATCTTGATGACTAATTATTAGGATAAGACAATTAGTCATCAAAAATACTTTAGCGTGGATAGTTATTTATTCAATGTGCATCAATAGAGACAAAAGTTGAACGTTTTCGGTCCACATCCGGACCTTCATCAGAACAATTATACTGGTATACTGGGAAATACATATATCCTGTCAAAACTGGTTCCAACAGAGTTTTCAAAGAAGCCTGGATGCGAAGAGGAATCCTGAGTGTGTCCGCCCACATGGAGGGCGACAGAAGTCGCATGGTGAGTTGCGCAACCAGTTTTGACAGGATATACGTATTTCCCAGTATACCAGTATAATTGTTCTGATGAAGGTCCGGATGTGGACCGAAAACATTCAACTTTTGTCTCTATGGATGCACAGTGAATAAATGACTATCCATGCTAAAGTATTTTTGAGTGCCAAGTTTCTCTATTGTCTGGATTGCTTTGTGCTGGATGCCCTACTTGAGCACCTAACTCGCATGATAGTACGAGTGCCGTGTTGTATCACTACAAATAATTCTTAGGATAAGGTATCAATACCTGTTTTGCGGTGGTCCAATACCCTCAGCCCACTGTTCCTAAAGATTGCAGTAAGGCACGGTTCACATTTATCCAGCAATCTACGCTGAACGCTTACACCAGGTTTTTCGTGTGCGTGATTCAGACAGAACCCCCGATGGAAGATTCTGTATATTGAGGTAGATGGATGCTGTCTAACCTGTGATCCAGCAGTATCCGTCTTTTCAGGAGTGCATAAAAGTGTGGTCCACCACAGAGGGATTCTGCTATTCTAGTAGCTCAGGGGTTCTCCCAGTGGGTCATGGCGCCCGCAATCCATAACAGTAAAATCTGCACTATAATGTAGCGCTCCTTCTTTTCTGAGCTTTGTACTGTACCTGAAAAGTAGTTCCCGACTACATGTAGAGGATTGGCTCACTCAGGAGAAATTGTACAACAAACTGTGAGGTCCATTTTTTCCTATTAGCCCTTATAAAAATTAAATATTTGGGGCTAAAGCTAAATTTAGCAATACAAATTTAATTATTCTTTCATCACAGCCCAATGGTATAACTTTCTGTGAGGCACATGTGGTGTCAACATGCTCACCCCTAGATGAATTGAGAGATGTAGTTTGTAAAACAATGTCACTTATAGGGGATTTCTGCTGTTATGGTACCTCACCTCAGGGCTCTGCCAATGTGACATGGCACACTCAAACCATTCCAGCAAAATCTAAACTCTTATATGGCGCTTCTTCCCTTCTGATCTTTTCACTGTGCCTTAAAGTTTGTTTTTGACCACATATGGGGTACTGGTACTGGAGCACTCAGGAGAGATTGCCCACGAAATTGCATTGTGCATTTTCTCCTGTTACCCATGTGAAAATAAAGAATTGGGGGCTAAAAGAATATTCTTGTTAGAAAAGTGTGATTTTTTTATTTTCACGGATCTATGTTTTAAACTTTTGTGAAGCAACTGGGGGTTCAAGGTGCTCACCATACAACTAGATACACTCCTTCAGGTGTCTAGTTTACAAAATGCGGTCACTTTTGGGGGATTTCCACTGTTTATGCACATCAGGGGCTCTCCAAACCAGCTATCACGATCCAATTTTGGATTTGTGGCAGATCTGGTTACCCTCAGTTTAAGACCATTTTTTTCCTTTCTGGTCATTGGGGGTTAATGCAGTTTGCCCCCCTCCCAGTGGCCGCTGGTGTTATTGCATTGTATTGCTGTTGAGTCAGCTGATGTTGGTGGTGACCACTCCCACCATCCTTTAAGAGGTCACCTGGTTCATCAGCTGACTGTCGGTGTTAGTTCATTCTGCAGCGACCAAGCTGGGAGAAGGAGCTTGCTGGGAACAGTTGTTCTTCTGCTGAGTCCGGTGAATCTGGTGTTTCTTCCCGCTGTGCTGTGCTTTGCAGCAATAAGCTAAGTGTTGTTTTCCTTTACCTTGTCTGTCTTTCCTTACCCCTTGCTGTATTAGTGCAGCGGTGGGACCAGTGCTCTCACCTGCCAGTTCCCTATGTAGGGATAGGTGTAGGGCAAGTGAAGGACTAGGTATCCTGGTCACCGACAGGGTGAAAGAAACCATAGAGGGACGATAGCAAGATCAGGGCACATCTGCAGGCCAGTGCAGGAGGTGCCCATTCCCCCAGTCCCTACTGACAGGGCCCACTGCTGTAATTGTGTCCCCGGTGTTCCCTTGTTTGTTGTGCTGTTTGTGACTGACCTACGGTTGGGTCGTTTGATACTGGGTCAGTCACATCGTGACACCAGCACGGCGCACCCTCTCAACTCCAGCCATTTTTGCATTCAAAAAGTAAAATGGTGCTCCTTCCTTTCCGAGTCCTGCCTTGCACCCAAACTGCAATTTTTCCCCACATATGGAGTATCGGTGTACTCAACAAAAATTGCACAACACATTTTTGGGTGCATTTTCTCCTGTTACTCATGTGAAAATAAAACATTTGGGGATAAAAAAGCATTTTTTGTGGGAAAAATGTGATTTTTTTTATTCTCATGACTCTATGTTATAAAATTCTGTGAAGCACATGGAAGCTCAATGTGCTCACCACACATCTAGATACATTCCTTGAGGGGTATAGCTTCCAAAATGGGGTTAATTGTGGGGTTTCCACTGTTTAGGCACATCAGGGGCTCTCCAAAAGCGACAAGGGGTCTGCTCTCAATTACAGCCATTTTTGCGTTCAAAAAAGTCAAACAATTCTCCTTCCGAGCCCTGCCATTCACCAAAATAGCAGCTTTGCCCCACATATGGGCTTTCGGCATACTCGGGAGTAACTACACAACAAATGCTGGTGTCCAATTTATCCTGTTACACTTGTGAAAATTAAAAAAATTGAGGCTAAAATAACATTTTGGCTCTACGTTATAAACTTCTGTGAAGCACCAGGGGGTTCAATGTTCTCACCACACATCTAGGTACATTCCTTGAGGGGTCGAGTTTCCAAAATGTCCCTTATGGAGGGATTCCAATGTTTAGGCGCATCAGGCGTTTTGCAAATGCGACATGGCATCCGCTCTCAATTCCAGCCAATTTTGCATTCAAAAAGTCGAACAGTGCTCCTTTCCTTTTGAGCCCTGCCATTTGCCCAAATAGTAGTTTTCCCCCATATATGGGGCAGCAGTGTCCTCAGGAAAAATTGCAGAATAAATTTTGAGGTTCAATTTCTCCTGTTATCCTTGCGAAAACAAAAAATTGGGGCTACAGAATTTTTTTGTAAAAAAAAGTAAAATGCTCATTTTTTCTTTCCACGTTACATTAGTTCCTGTGAAGCATCTAAAGGGTTAATGAACTCCTTGATTTTGGTTTTGAGAACTTTGAGGGGTACAGTTTTTAGAATGGTGTCACTTTGGGATATTTTCTGTTGAATAGGCCCTCCAAAGGCACTTCAAATGTGAGGTGATCCCTAAAAAAATGGTTTTGTAAATTTTGTTGGAGTAATAGAAATTGATGATCAAGTTTTAACCCTTCTAACTTCCTAACAAAAATTTCAAAATTGTGCTGATGCAAACTAAGCATCTGTAATATAGACTATTTTGTGTGGCATAACTCTCTGGTTTAAGTGAAATTAATTGTGAAATTAAAAAAAAAAAAATCCGATATTTTCACAAATAAACACAAGTCATATTGAACAAATGTTATCAGTATCATGAAGTATAATATGTAATGAAAACAGTTTCAGAATCAGTGGGATCTGTTGAAGATTTCCAGAGTTATTATATAAAAAAGTGACATTGGTCAGATTTAAAAAATTATTCTCGGTCATTAACCTACACAGTGGCTTGATCCTTAAGCTGTTACTGTAATATATATATATACGGTGAATATATATATATATATATATATATATATATATATCTAAAGGCCCTAAGATTACTATAATTCATGTTCCCTGGTGACCAGCATACAAATATCTTTTAATAATAAATTGATTTAGCATACCATATTTAATTCTAAAATGTCCCATGGAATGCTCTTTAAATCTCTGCTGAATTGTCTAGCAGACAAACACAGGTTCATATTGAGATTTCAGATCTGGATTTATCCATTTATTTCACTGCCATGTTCTCTCTGTCGAGGAACTTGTTGGATATCGGCAAATAATGTGGCTGTCTTCCAGGAAAACGATATGAATTCCTCACAGACACAGATGCCAAGATTCTAATGCTGTGCACATTACCCAAGGGCACGGTGATACATCGTTCTACGCAGAAAAAGTACAGCACATAGGCTTAAACAATGCACCTTATTTCGTTTCTTTTACAAAATTCTGCATTTTTAGCTCATTTGAACAGGTAGATTCTAGACTTAAATCCTCTTGTGATCTTTTATACAGAAAACTGTTCTAATGATTCTAATAGTGTTTGTTGGGCTCCTCGATTTAAAGTAACCCCTGAAATAATGGTATCAAAAGAAATCTGCATGAAAAAAAGATCAGAAATAGAATATATATATGTATGATTGTGCATAATTAGTTATGTTATATATGTGTATATATAAAGGCAGACGGTATATATCACATTATTATATATCACACATTTAGGGAACACCTTCATACAATTCCAGAATATTGTAGTAGTTATGTGCCGTGCATTCAATTGGTATTTTCTGCAGGTAATTGTTAGTCACTTTCTGTACAGAATAATTTATTGTAGGCGCGCTGATTGGTGGAAGCAGGTGGGCTTAGATGATGACCACAGCCTTCGAGCAATAGGAGGAAGATTGAATTTATTAATTGCCTGTCATTCTACTCCCCATTCACCCCCCCAGCTATAACTGGACAGCCTCTCGTTTCGAGAAGCATTCCCATTGTGCAGCTTTTATTTGCCACACCCCATGCACACGCCTAGGACAGTAGTCATTTGACCCCTGTCACTATCTGTTCCCTTGTACATTCATCAAGGAAGAGGGGCTGCAGCAGTATCTGCATTGACACTGTGAGAATATAAATGTATGAACCATTTGTAGTTTGCTTTTTGATTGGACGTAGAACTAGACCGCATTGAGAAGCACGTTATGTGTCATTCAATGCAATGTGACCTAGCAACAAAAGCATAAAGGAATTTCAATATTAAATACCTTTGTAATTAGAATATAAAGTAGGGGGATTATTCACTCTGGGGTTAAAGCAAGTTTACGAAGTAGCCTGTGAATTGCGGAAAACCTAAGTACACAAAGTCTGAGCTTCTTCTGTAGCCTGAGAGGAGCTGGAAATCTCCCTACTTGGTATGCCAATGCTGACTAACAGCTGTGGAGACAGACTCATGCTTGCTCCTGGGTCACTTCTTCCAGCACCTCTGAGCACAGAGGAGCTACAGGGGGCTTCTCAGAGGACGCAGGCCTTGCATTCCCCAGCCATTGTGTAGCATTTGATTTAGCCTGGAGAATCGGTTTTAGTTTTCTCGCAACTTTGGGCGTATTGTGAGATTTGTAGCCAGTACACAATAGGGTTTTCTACTTTCATCAACTAGGTTTTTTTTTTAAATGCAATATTACCAATTACGACTAATAGAGTATATGTAGTAAATCAGACTTGAATGTGTTAACAGAATATAAATACATATTGACATATGGCCTAAGTGATGCATCGCAATAAAAATTGCGCCTTCAGATTGTAATGAGATCCGGTTCACGTAGAGACATGATTATGATAAAATATTGATCATGTAAAGAGAAGGTATAAAGATAAACAAGCAATAAATCAATCGGACAGTGCTCACTTTCAGCTCTGGGGTAAATTATTAGAAGGTTCCTAAGGATCAAACACAGTTACGTTTTACTGTACCTACGACAAACTATCAATTGCTGTTAAATCAGCACTTTCACGGCAGACAGCACATCATCATGTGCGTCCTACATGCTTTCAGAGTATATGATCCACATATGTTCAATGCCGTAATGAGCAGCGGTTACTGACAGGTCAATCATGTTTTCACAAGGAGCGGGAATATTACATACAGTGCCCACATGTACTGTCAGACACTAATGGAGAAATGTTAGACACAACACATATGGAACATACATGACACGTATCAAAGTGTCTCTAGTTTTACTTCATGGGCGAAATAAACCTGCACAGTTCATGTAATTGGTAATGTTGCACCTACAGTAGAAAGTGCCATGTGTACCACCAGGGAGCGTGTAGCTGAAACATTTCTTCACTCGCTTCTCACTCTGTCTGGTATCACATCTGTTACATTCCATTTGCAAAATCTCTCTTGCCTAACCCCATATACACCCACTAATACTTACCAGAACATTATTGGTTTGTTCCCATGAATAAAGAAGGCCATTGCCAAACCATCTCTTACAATGCTCATGTGCCTATGTCCTGATAAAGCAAATATATTATTGTAGGTGCAGGGTATCAACTGAAATGAAGTTATGGGGTCAATTTTTTGCCAATTACAATCATATACACATCGTATACATAACACAGAGGCCACTAGAACAGCTGCTGTGTGGCCCGAAGAGCACAAAGTTAGACTATAGAGTCTCAAAGACAAGTTCAAGCGTCACAACACCCTGATACAAGAGATGGAGAGGATGTGGGCTGACAAGCATGGGGAGCTCTGGTGCCAAAAAACATCATTTGTGATGAAAAGCACAAATTATGTGCCTCTTTACCTGCCAATTTTGTTTTTCACATTTATAGTACACATGCAGCCAAAAATGTATAAAAAAAATATGCAAAATTGGAAAGGTGAACAGAAGCACCCAAAACCAACTATAATTCTCTATGGGAGTATTAAATCTGTGTCTTTCTCTTCATAAGACATGATTAATTTTCATAAGTATGTCTTAAGACTTACGACTTTTTTCATATTCAGTCTGTGACCCTTTAGTGCACTTTCATACATGACCCCTAAGGTCTCACTTTACAGCAGTTCATTATAATGGAGGCTGAAGATCTTAATGGAAGCCCCTTGCTGCCTGAATTTGAAAAGACATCCTCCTAGCCTCCGGCCATTGGCACAGACAAGCAGGCAGCAGCAATAGTCCATTGCTGAGCAAAGTCATCATCTGAAGTAAACAAAAGTGGATTCTATTAATTGTTAGAAAGAAGCCGTGAAGTGTCACTCCACTCCAGGGAGCAACGTGGTGGAGCATATCGGGGAGAGTGAAGCAGCCATAACTGTATGACACCAGTAAAGTAGCCACAATACAGACACCAATAAAAACAGATATTAAAGCGGCATAGTTTAAGATTATATATAAACAGCTACCTCTGCTTTTGTGCCTCCTGTATATATATATATATATATATATATATATATACATATATATATATATATATATATATATATATATATATATATATATATATATATATATATGTATATGTATATACACAGTGTCATACTGGGGTGACAAGAACCCATTGGTAATGAATCAGGAGGCTCACTTTCAGAAATGTGACTATGCTTTTATCTAGTAATCAATTAGATAGTTTGTAACATGAACGATGAGATACATTTGTCTGTATATAATAAATTAAATATATTGGGCCAGCTACTGATGATTTTGGGGGTACGTGACTTATTCTTGCATATGAGGCCAGTGATAGTTGAATTCTAGTCATGTTATCAACTGTACATGGACTTCTTGAATATTCCTAGTCTTCGATAACTGCCCAAGAAAAGAAAAAGTCCACCTGAGGATGGTCTGGTGACTTGTGTGGTGGCCATTCACCTAGGAAAGTTTATATATATATATATATATATATACTAGATTGTGGCCCGATTCTAACGCATCGGGTATTCTAGAATATGCATGTCCCCGTAGTATATGGACAATGATGATTCCAGAATTTGCGGCAGACTGTGCCCGTCGCTGATTGGTCGAGGCAACCTTTATGATATCATCGTCGCCATGGCAACCATTATGACATCTACGTCGATACTGTGCCCTTTGCTGAATCAGAAACGTGGGATTTCTACGTCCTTTATGACATCATCGCCGCTGTGCCCGTTGCTGATTGGTCGAGGCCAATACTGGATTCGACCGGCCGGGCGCGTCCAATTAGCGAAGCGTGGTTCAAATCCTGAGCCAATTCGCGGCTGGACTGCATCTGTTGCTGATTGTTCGCAGCCAGCTGGGTGCGAATAATCAGTGAAGCCAGAGCCAGCTCCAGGTTATTGAGGGCCTCTGGCAAAAGAGTCTCAGAGCTCACTGAGCATATAACACAGCCCACGTAGTATATAGCACAGCCTCGTAGTATATAGCACAGCCATGTACTATATAGCACAGTCACATAGTATATTGCACAGCCACGCAGTATATAGCACAGCCACATAGTATATAGCACAGCCCACATAGTATATAACACAGCCCATGTAGTATATAGCACAGCCCACGTAGTATATACCACAGCCCCCGCAGTATATAGCACAGCCCAGATAGCATATAACACAGCCCACGTAGTGTATAGCACAGCCCACGCAGTATATAACACAGCCCACGTAGTATACAGCACAGCCCATGCAGTATATAGCACAGCCCATGCAGTATATAACACAGCCCACATAGTATATAGCACAGCCACGTATTATATAGCATAGCCACGTAGAATATAGCACAGCTACATAGTATATAACACAGCCACGTAGTATATAGCACAGCCACGTAGTATATTGCACAGCCATGCAGTATATTGCACAGCCACATTGTATATAGGACAGTCCATGCAGTATATAACACAGCCCACATAGTATATAGCACAGCCCACGTAGTATATAGCACAGCCCACGTTGTACAAGTACATAGCACAGCCTACGCAGTACATAACACAGCCCACATAGTATAAAACAGATCCCACGTAGTATATAACACAGCCCATGCAGTATATAACACAGCCCACGTAGTATATAGCACAGCCCACGCAGTATACAGCACAGCCCATGCAGTATATAACACAGCCCACGTAGTATATTGCACAGCCATGTAGCATATTGCACAGCCACGTAGTATATAGAACAGTCCACGCAGTATATAACACAGTCCACGTAGTATATAGCACAGCCCACATAGTATATAGCACAGCCCACGTAATATATAGCACAGCCTACGCAGTACATAACACAGCCCACGTAGTATATAAAACAGCCCAGGTAGTATATAGCACAGCCCACATAGTACATAGCACAGCCCATGCAGCAGGTAACACAGCCCACATACTATATAGCACAGCTTACGCAGTACATAACACAGCCCACGTAGTATATAAAACAGCCCAGGTAGTATATAGCACAGCCCACGTAGTATATAGCACAGCCCACATAGTATATAACACAGCCACGTAGTATACAGCACAGCCATGTAGTATATAGCACAGCTCACGCAGTATATAACACAGCCCATATAGTATATAGCACAGCCCATGCAGTATGTAACACAGCCCATGCAGTATATAACACAGCCCACATAGTATATAACACAGCCCATGTAGTATATTGCACAGCCACATAGTATATTGCACAGCCACGTAGTATATAGCACAGCCCATGCAGTATATAATGCAGCCCACGTAGTATATACAGTAACACAGCCCACGTAGTATATAGCACAGCCCACGCAGTATATAACACAGCCCACATAGTATATAACACAGCCACGTAGTATATAGCACAGCCACGTAGTATATTGCACAGCCACGTACTATATAGCATAGCTCACGTAGTATATAGCACAGCGATGTAGTATATAACAAAGCCCATGCAGTATATAACACAGCCCACTCAATATATTACACAGCCCACATAGTATATAACACAGCTCACGTAGTATATAGCAATGTGGGCACCATTTCCCTGTTAAAAAAGAATTAAAATAAAAAAAGTTATATACTCACCTTCCGGCGGCCCTCGGATACAACCCAGGCCTTTAGCAATGCTCCTCGTGACTCTCCGTTCCCAGTAATGCCTGGCGGCAATAACCCGTGATGATGTAGTGGTCTCGCGAGACTGCTACGTCATCTGGGGTCATTGCCACAACGCATTCTTGGGACCGGAGCGTCGCGAGGGGCGGGAAAGGCTGCCACGGATGCCAGAAGGTGAGAATATAATGATTTTTTTATTATTATTTTTAACATTATGTTTACTATTGATGCTGCATAGGCAGCATCAATAGTAAAAAGTTGGTCATTCACACTTACAGGGTTAATGGCAGCATTAACGGACTGCGTTACACCGCGTTATGCCGCAGTGTAACGCAGTCTGTTTAATAGACTGCTAAAACGCTATGTGGGCGCTGACTGGAGGGGAGTATAGAGGGGGCACTGACTGGAGGGGAGTAGGGAGGGGCCAATTCGCGGCCGGACTGTGCCTGTTGCTGATTGGTCGCGCCCAGCCGGACGCAACCAATTAGCGACGCAGAATATCTGTGACAAACAGACAAAGACGGAAGTGGACCTTAGACAATTATATATATAGACTAGATGGTGGCCCGATTCTAACACATCGGGTATTCTAGAATATGTATGTAGTTTATTTATAAAGATTTCAGAATAATGCAATGAACACACAAGATTCGGCCAGCCGGGTGCGACCACTTAGCGAAGTGTGGTTCAAATCCCACGCCAATTTGCGGCCGGACTGTGTCTGTTGCTGATTGTTCGCGGCCGGCCGCGTGCAACCAATCAGTGAAGCCAGGGCCAGCTCCAGGTTTTTGAGGGCCCCAGGCGAAAGAGTCTGACAGCCCACATAGCATATAACACAGCCAATGTAGCATATAACACAGCCCACGTAGTATATAGCACAGCCACGTAGTATATAGCACAGCTACGTAGTATATAGCACAGCCATGTAGTACATTGCACAGCCACGTAGTATATTGCACAGCCATGTAGTATATAGCACAGCCCACGCAGTATATTGCACAGCCATGTAGTATATAGCACAGCCACGCAGTATATAGCATAGCCCACGTAATATATAGCACAGCCCACATAGTATATAGCACAGCCCACATAGTATATAGCACAGCCACGTAGTATATTGCATAGCCCATGTAATTTATCGCACAGCCCACATAGTATATAGCACAGCCCACACAGTATTTAACACAGCCCATGCAGTATATAACACAGCCCACGCAGTATATAGCACAGTCACGTAGTATATTGCACAATCATGTAGTATATAGCACAGCCCACGTATTATATAGCACAGCGACATAGTATATAGCACAGCCACGTAGTATATTGCACAGCCACGTCCTATATAGCATAGCTCACGTAGTATATAGCACAGCAACGTAGTATATAACACAGCCCATGCAGTATATAACACAGCCCACTCAGTATATTACACAGCCCACATAGTATATAACACAGCTCACGTAGTATATAGCAATGTGGGCACCATTTCCCTGTTAAAAAAGAATTAAAATAAAAAAAGTTATATACTCACCTTCCGGCGGCCCTCGGATACAACCCAGGCCTTTAGCGATGCTCCTCGTGACTCTCCGTTCCCAGTAATGCCTGGCGGCAATAACCCGTGATGATGTAGTGGTCTCGCGAGACTGCTACGTCATCTGGGGTCATTGCCACAACGCATTCTTGGGACCGGAGCGTCGCGAGGGGCGGGAAAGGCTGCCACGGATGCCAGAAGGTGAGAATATAATGATTTTTTTATTATTATTTTTAACATTATGTTTACTATTGATGCTGCATAGGCAGCATCAATAGTAAAAAGTTGGTCATTCACACTTACAGGGTTAATGGCAGCATTAACGGACTGCGTTACACCGCGTTATGCCGCAGTGTAACGCAGTCTGTTTAATAGACTGCTAAAACGCTATGTGGGCGCTGACTGGAGGGGAGTATAGAGGGGGCACTGACTGGAGGGGAGTAGGGAGGGGCCAATTCGCGGCCGGACTGTGCCTGTTGCTGATTGGTCGCGCCCAGCCGGACGCAACCAATTAGCGACGCAGAATATCTGTGACAAACAGACAAAGACGGAAGTGGACCTTAGACAATTATATATATAGACTAGATGGTGGCCCGATTCTAACACATCGGGTATTCTAGAATATGTATGTAGTTTATTTATAAAGATTTCAGAATAATGCAATGAACACACAAGATTCGGCCAGCCGGGTGCGACCACTTAGCGAAGTGTGGTTCAAATCCCACGCCAATTTGCGGCCGGACTGTGTCTGTTGCTGATTGTTCGCGGCCGGCCGCGTGCAACCAATCAGTGAAGCCAGGGCCAGCTCCAGGTTTTTGAGGGCCCCAGGCGAAAGAGTCTGACAGCCCACATAGCATATAACACAGCCAATGTAGCATATAACACAGCCCACGTAGTATATAGCACAGCCACGTAGTATATAGCACAGCTACGTAGTATATAGCACAGCCATGTAGTACATTGCACAGCCACGTAGTATATTGCACAGCCATGTAGTATATAGCACAGCCCACGCAGTATATTGCACAGCCATGTAGTATATAGCACAGCCACGCAGTATATAGCATAGCCCACGTAATATATAGCACAGCCCACATAGTATATAGCACAGCCCACATAGTATATAGCACAGCCACGTAGTATATTGCATAGCCCATGTAATTTATCGCACAGCCCACATAGTATATAGCACAGCCCACACAGTATTTAACACAGCCCATGCAGTATATAACACAGCCCACGCAGTATATAGCACAGTCACGTAGTATATTGCACAATCATGTAGTATATAGCACAGCCCACGTATTATATAGCACAGCGACATAGTATATAGCACAGCCACGTAGTATATTGCACAGCCACGTCCTATATAGCATAGCTCACGTAGTATATAGCACAGCAACGTAGTATATAACACAGCCCATGCAGTATATAACACAGCCCACTCAGTATATAACACAGCCTACGCAGTATATAACACAGCCCACATAGTATATAGCAATGTGGGCACCATATCCCTGTTAAAAAAAGAATTAAAATAAAAAATAGTTATATACTCACCTTCCGGGGGCCCCCGGATCCAGCCCAGGCCTTTAGCGATGCTCCTCGCGATGCTCCCTTCCCAGTAATGCCTTGCGGCAATAACCCGTGACAGACAGACAAACAGACGGAAGTGGACCTTAGATGATTATGTATATAGATGTGTGAATATGTACTGTATATAAGGGATTGGCAGCACCTTTTAGAATGGAAACGATGCCTGTATTTATAAATACATCAATCAATCATATAATATATATGTACTGTATATGGATAGATCTTTAAAATATATATGTATATATATATATATATATATTATAGATCTATATCATATATATATATGTATAATATGTATATATACAGTACTCTGTCATTGTTTAAAACGGCTGTTGGCCTGGTTTCTGCTATTTCTTGTTATCTTCACCAAAGGAAGTCACAATTTTACTATGATTTTCACAAGGGCAAACTCCATAAGATGCCAAATTTTCCATCAGTATGTTTTTGGAATTGCTTATGTAATAGTCTTTGGTGCATAAGAGCAAGAAAAGCTGTACATTTTAACCCCTTCATGCCCTGGTAATTTTCCTTTTTTTTTCATTTTTTTGCTGTAATACTTCCAAGAGCTATAACTTTATTATTTTTCCATCAATATAGACTTGTTTTTTGCGGGACAAGTTGTACTTTTGAATTGCTCCATTGATTTTACCATATAGTGTACTGGAAAATGGAATAAAAAATTTGAATGCAATAAAATTGAAATAAAACAAGTACGAATTTACAATTCTATTGTTTTTTTAGTTAACATCTTCAATTTATGGTAGAAGTGGCCTGGTAATATGCCCAGGTCAGTACAAGTATGAAGATACCAAGATACCAAACATGCATAGTTTATTTTTTATTTACGTGGTGAAAAATAATTCTGAAATTTGTATGAAAAAAAGATTTTGCGCTTTTCGCCATTTTCCAAGAGATGTAGCGTTTTCATTTTTCTGGATCTGAGGCTGCATAATGGCTTATTTTTTTGTGACCTGAGCTGTCATTTTCATTGATACCATTTTGGGGTAGCTATGTATAGCAGAAATGACGATCTATGAATGCTGGCTAGGAGCCAACGTTCACAGGAGTATCATAATGACAGACACTGGGGTCTTCAGCAGACACCCGGCGGTCAGGCCAACTCATTGGCGCCCCGATCATGTGACAGGGGTGCTGATGAGCAGGATTTGTGACGTACTTCCGGCCAGCACGTTAAATCCCACTGTCAGAGATTGACAGCGGGATTTAACTGGTTAACAGCTGCGGGTGGAGTTATGATCCACCCATGGCTGTTAAAGGGACATGATTAAATTATCTGTAAAGTGCAAGGAAAAATATGGTCTCAGTGCCAGAACGCACTTCAAAGTCAGGAACATGGCACATGATGTTAATATGTCATACTGTGTGTCATGAAGGGGTTAATAAAGACTTCTTTAATATTTAGTGTATATCTAAGTGAATAAAAATATTCAGACAACATGGTGTCAACCATCTTTCTAAACAGAATTGACAGTCAATTAAAAGTGAGTATTCTAATCTCTTTAGACATAAGACTAGAAGATAAAAGTAAAAGATCTAGAAATAAAAGTACGTAACATAAAAAGAGACAAGGATTTCATGATGACTTCAATCTAAATGATACATTTTTTTTCAGCCTCGATCTCGCATTACATAGCATAGACTTGGCACAGAGCCTCCATTAATGACTGAACACTAGAGGTCGCACGGCCCAGTACGCTGTTCGTAGTGGTGGGCTAGTAACAATGAACCCCTATGTGTTCTCTGATACTAAGTTGCTTTGTTTTACACACACTCCTATTAATTTTTGGCACTTTAGTCTGGACTTCATGTAGTGTTCCCTATATGACTTGCATTTTTACCCTTTCAGGGTTAGACATAAGGCTCATTATAGGAAATTAATTATTTGGGGTTGTAAAGTTAATTAGATTTCCTCATAGGCCCTTGGACATTACACAGTCATTCTTGTAACCATTTGACTGCCACAATAAAGTATATAAAGGGAAATTATCAGCATCAGAGCTCATCACATTGAACATATCTTACTGAAGATTGTATAGACTTTAATATTAGAACAGTGGACACATTTGTGCTCATTAAAAGGGCTGGCCACTACAGGAATAAATCCTTCTTAATGCCTATGTTCCCCCCTTGTAAAATAATCTACTATATAATTGTCTAAGGGTCACTTCCGTCTGTCTGTCTTTCTGTCCTTCTGTCTGTCACGGATATTTATTGGTTGCGGCCTCTGTCTGTCATGGAAATCTAAGTCGCTGATTGGTCGAGACAAAACAGCCACGACCAATCAGCGACGGGCACAGTCCAGAAGAAAATGGCTGCTCCTTACTCCCCGCAGTCAGTGCTCGGCGCCCGCATACTCCCCTCCGGTCACCGCTCACACAGGGTTAATGGCGGCAGTAACAGACCGCGTTATGCCGCGGGTAATGCACTCTGTTACCACCGCTATTAACCCTGTGTGTCCCTATGCCTATGCGGCATCAACAGTAAAAAAATGTAATGTTAAAAATAATAAAAAAACAAAAAACCGGCTATACTCACCCTCCGTAGTCCGCCGAGCCGCTCGCGCCTGCTGCCATCTTCCGTTCCCAGCAATGCATTGCGAAATTACCTATTTGCGAGATCGCTGTTGGTACCGTCACACTAAGCGACGCTGCAGCGATACCGACAATGATGTCGATCACTGCAGCGTCGCTGTTTGGTCGCTGGAGAGCTGTCACATAGACAGCTCTCCAGCGACCAACGATCCTGAAGTCCCCGGGTAACCAGGGAAAACATCGGGTTACTAAGCGCAGGGCCGCGCTTAGTAACCCGATGTTTACCCTGGTTACCAGCGTAAAAGTAAAAAAAAAAAACAGTACATACTTACCTACCGCTGTCTGTCCCCGGCGCTGTGCTTCTCTGCACTCCTCTGCACTGACTGTGAGCACAGCGGCCGGAAAGCAGAGCGGTGACGTCACCGCTGTGCTTTCCGGCCGCTGTGCTCACAGCCAGTGCAGGAGGAGTGCAGAGAAGCACAGCGCCGGGGACAGACAGCGGTAGGTAAGTATGTACTGTTTGTTTTTTTTACTTTTACGCTGGTAACCAGGGTAAACATCGGGTTACTAAGCGCGGCCCTGCGCTTAGTTTCCCGATGTTTACCCTGGTTACCAGTGAAGACATCGCTGGATCGGTGTCACACACGCCGATCCAGCGATGTCAGCGGGAGATCCAGCGACTAAATAAAGTTCTGGACTTTCTTCAGCGACCAACGATCTCCCAGCAGGGGCCTGATTGTTGGTCGCTGTCACACATAACGATTTCCTTAACAATATCGTTGCTACGTCACAAAAAGCAACGATATCATTAACGATATCGTTATGTGTGACGGTACCTTAAGTCATCTGGGTAATTTCGCAATGCATCCTGGGAACGGAAGATGGCGGCAGGTGCGAGCGGCTCGGCGGAGCTTCGGTGGATCCCAGGGGTGAGTATATAACTATTTTTTATTTTAATTATTTTTTTAACAGGTATATGGTGCCCACACTGCTGTATACTACGTGGGCTGTGTTAGATACTATATATACTACATAGGCAGTGTGCAATATACTATGTGGCTCTGTGCTGTATACTACATAGGCAGTGTTATATACTATGTGGGCTGTGTGACATACTCCGTGGGCTGTGCTAGATATTACGTGGCCACTGTTATATACTGTGTGGGCAGTGTTATATACTACGTGACTGGACAATATACTACGTGACTGGGCAATATACTACGTGGCTCTGTGCTGTAGACTACGTGGCTCTGTGCTGTATACTACATCACTGGGCAATATACTACGTGGCACTGTGCTGTATACTACGTGGCTCTGTGCTGTATACTATGTCGCTGTGCAATATACTACGTGGCTGGGCAATATACTATGTGACTGGGCAATATACTATGTGGCTGGCAATATACTACGTGCCTGGGCAATATACTATGTGACTGGGCAATATACTATGTGGCTGGGCAATATACTACGTGGGCTGTGCAATATACTACGTGGACATGCATATTCTAGAATGCCCGATGCGTTAGCATCGGGCCAACATCTAGTATCACTTATAATCCCTTCCAGTACCAGTGCTGTTCTTATGGTGTCGGCACTTGCTCCCGGGCATCGCATAACATTGTTATGTCACGCAATCCCTACGGCCAATCAGCGCTGGCTACACTCTGTATCCTGTTTATAGAGTAGATTAAATTAAAAATGGAAATTTTAGGGCAAAATTTATCAGCCACTCATTTAATTTATCTTTTCTGGGCACAGATTGGGATGGCAAATTAGTAAAAAATCTTTAGACTTTAAAGTCACCCAGTCAAACGTGGTCAGTTTTTTTCTCTTACTTTATTCCCGCTGCTTCCCTAGGTAATCTGATCTGAACCAGAAGCATATGGGCTACTTGCACATTGAACAAGTCTGTAGGAACATGTTCACACATCACCAAGAAACTTGAAGACAGTTGCAGACATATAGAACATTTTTATCTAGTGCTAATTAGATAAAAATGCAGTGCACACAAGGTAATTGGGCAGAGAATCCTACAGACATTACCCTAGAGAATCCTGTGAATTACACCCACTTGGTAAAGACCATAAAAATTTGCACTAAATAAAAAAGTCCATATAACCATACAGAGAAATGAAAAAAGGAAAACTAAAACAAAAAAACAGAATACCGAGGGGAGCTGCTGGAATAAAATAAGACCAAAAACTGGACACTTCATGTAATGTGACAGGTCCTCTTTAACCACTTAGCAACCACCAATACCCATTAAAACAGTGACTGCTAAGGGTACTTATTCTCTCATCGCCATTTTAAAACAGAGATCGGGAATAAGGAGGGCGTCACACTAGCGAGTTTTATGGACGTATGAGAGATGCAGAAAATACGGATTGCACACGGTACAATGATTCTCTATGCCCCAGCTCCTATCAGCCGTATTTTGCTGATCCGTATTATACGGTCTTCTACGGCCATAGAAAATCGCAGCATGCTGCGTTTGTCAGCGTATTGCGCAAAAAAATCGCCAATGAAAGTCTATGGGAGCAAGAAAAATACGGATTACACACGGACCAACAGTGTGACTTGCGAGAAATACGCAGCGGTATTCTATAGAAAAGCCGGCAATTCAGTGCGGTGTACAGTAAAATCACACTGACAGGTTAAAATAGAATAGCTAAGATAAATGTCTACACATAGAATAGGGATATATATATATATATATATATATATATATATATATATGTCAGCGAGACACATATACAGTACAGACCAAAAGTTTGGACACACCTTCTCATTTAAAGATTTTTCTGTATTTTCATGACTATGAAAATTGTAAATTTACACTGAATGCATCAAAGCTATGAATTAACACATGTGGAATTATATACTTAACAAAAAATTGTGAACCAACTGAAATTATGTCTTGTATTCTAGGTTATTCAAAGTAGCCACCTTTTGCTCTGATGACTGGTCTGCACACTCTTGGCATTCTCTTGATGAGCTTCAAGAGGTAGTCACCGGAAATGGTCTTCCAACAATCTTGAAGGAGTTCCCAGAGATGCTTAGCACTTGTTGGCTCTTTTACCTTCACTCTGCGGTCCAGTTCAACCCAAACCATCTCGATTGGTTTCAGGTCTGGTGACTGATGGGGTGCTAGGCCAGATGACCTGGCCTCCACACTCTCCTTCTTGGTCAAATAGCCCTTACACAGCCTGGAGGTGTGTTTGGGGTCATTGTCCTGTGGAAAAATAAATGATGGTCCAACTAAATGCAAACCGGATGGAATAGCATGCTGCTGCAAGATGCTGTGGTAGCCATGCTGGTTCATTATGCCTTCAGTTTTGAATAAATCCCCAACAGTGTCACCAGCAAAGCAACCCCACACCATCACACCTCCTCCTCCATGCTTCACAGTGGGAACCAGGCATGTAGAGTCCATCCGTTCACCTTTTCTGCGTCGCTCAAAGATACGGTCGTTGGAACCAAAGATCTCAAATATGGACTCATCAGACCAAAGCACAGATTTCCACTGGTCTAATGTCCATTCCTTGTGTTCTTTAGCCCAAACATGTCTCTTCTGCTTGTTGCCTGCCCTTAGCAGTGGTTTCCTAGCAGGTATTTTACCATGAAGGCCTGCTGCACAAAGTCTCCTCTTAACAGTTGTTGTAGACATGTGTCTGCTGCTAGAATTCTGTGTGGCATTGACCTGGTCTCTAATCTGAGCTGCTGTTAACCTGCGATTTCTGAGGCTGGTGACTCAGATAAACTTATCCTCAGAAGCAGAGGTGACTCTTGGTCTTCCTTTCCTGGGGCAGTCCTCATGTGAGCCAGTTTCTTTGTAGAGCTTGATGGTTTTTGCAACTGCACTAGGGGAGACTTTCAAAGTTTTCACAATTTTTTGGACTGACTGACCTTCATTTCTTAAAGTAATGATGGCCACTCGTTTTTCTTTTCTTAGCTGCTTTTTTCTTGCCATAATACAAATTCTAACAGTCTATTCAGTAGGACTATCAGCTGTGTATCCACCAGACTTCCGCTCAACACAACTGATGGTCCCAACCCCATTTATAAGGCAAGAAATCCCACTTATTAAACCTGGCAGGGCACACCTGTGAAGTGAAAACCATTCCCGGTGACTACCTCTTGAAGCTCATTAAGAGAATGCCAAGAGTGGGCAAAGCAGCCATCAATGCAAAAGGTAGCTACTTTGAAGAACCTAGAATATAAGACATATTTTCAGTTGTTTCACACTTTTTTGTTAAGTATATAATTCCACATGTATTAATTCATAGTTTTGACGCCTTCACTGTGAATTTACAATTTTCATAGTCATGAAAATACAGAAAAATCTTTAAATGAGAAGGTGTATCCAAACTTTTGGTCTGTACTGTATATATATTAATATTTCATACAGCGCTAGATAGCTTAAAAGCCGGTAATTCAATTGCCGGCTTTTCCAATCTCCTTCTCAAACCCGACATGATATGAGACATGGTTTACATACAGTAAACCATCTCATATCCCTTCTTTTATTACATATTCCTCTTTAGTAATGTAAGAAGTGTCTTGTTGTAGAATTTGGGGGCTCTAGCTATTAACCCTTTTCTGACATTGGACGTACTATTCCGTCCATGTGGGGTGGGCCCTAATTCCCAAGGACGGAATAGTACGTCTTAGCGATTGGCCGCGCTCACGGGGGGAGCGCAGCCGATCGCGGCCGGGTGCCAGCTGCCTATCGCAGCTGACATCCGGCACTATGTGCCAGGACCACCCCCAGCACATTAACCCCCGGCACACTGCGATCAAACGTGATCGCAGTGTGCCGGCGGTATAGGGAAGCATCGCACAGGGAGGGGGCTCCTCTTTGCAGGCCCGGATCCAAGATGGCCGCAGCATCCGGGTCCTGCAGGGAGGTGGTTTCACTGCGCCTGCTCAGAGCAGGCGCCGGGAAGCATGAGAAAAGTGCACGTCAGATCGCTGATCTGACACAGTGCACAGCAAAGTTTCAGATCAGCGATCTTACAACAATGATGCCACCCCTGGGGCAATGTTATAGTGAAACAAAAAAAATATTCCAATGTGTAAAAAATTTTTACAAAAATTCCCCAAAAATAAAAAATAAATAAAAATAAATATTGTTCCTATAAATACATTTCTTTATCTAAATAAAAAAAACAATAAAAGTACACATATTTAGTATCGCCGCGTCCGTAATGACCCCACCTATAAAACTATATCACTAGTGAACCTCTTCAGTGAACACCGTATAAAAAAAAATGAGGCAAAGAACAACGCTTTATTCTCATACCGCCAAACACAAAGTGGAATAACACGTGATCAAAAAGACGGATATAAATAAGCATGGTACCGCTAAAAATGTCATCTTGTCCCGCAAAAAACGAGCCACCATACAGCATCATCATCGAAAAAATAAAAAAGTTATGGTCCTCAGAATAAAGTGATGCAAAGATAATTATTTTTTCTATAAAATAGTTTTTATCGTATAAAAGCGCCAAAACATTAAAAAATGATATAAATGAGGTATCGCTGTAATCGTACTGACCCGAAGAATAAAACTGCTTTATCAATTTTACCAAACATGGGTATAAACGCCTCCCCCAAAAGAAATTCATGAATAGCTGGTTTTTGGTCATTCTGCCTCCCAAAAATCGGAATAAAAAGCGATCAAAAAATGTCACGTGCCCGAAAATGTTACCAATAAAAATGTCAACTCACACGACTCTGTGGACTCAAATATGGAAAAATTATAGCTCTCAAAATGTGGTAACGCAAAAAATATTTTTTGCACTAAAAAGCGTCTTTCAGTGTGTGACGACTGCCAAACATAAAAATCCGCTAAAAAAAAACCTGCTATAAAAGTAAATCAAACCCCCTTTCATCACCCCCTTAGTTAGGGAAAAATTAAAAAATTAAAAAAAAGTATTTATTTCCATTTTCCCATTAGGGTTAGGGTTAGGGTTTGGGCTAAGGTTAGTACTAGGGTTAGGGTTAGGGTTAGGGCTAGGGTTAGGGCTAGGACTAGGGTTAGGGTTAGGGCTAGGGTTAGGGCTAGGGTTAGGGTTAGGGCTAGGGTTAGGGTTGGGGCTATGGTTAAGGCTACAGTTAGGGTTGGGGCTAAAGTTAGGGTTAGGTTTGGGGCTAAAGTAAGGGTTAGGGTTTGGATTACATTTACGGTTGGGAATAGGGTTGGGATTAGGGTTAGGGGTGTGTGTGGATTAGGGTTTCAGTTATAATTGGGGGGTTTCCACTGTTTAGGCACATCAGGGGCTCTCCAAACGCGAAATGGCGTCCGATCTCAATTCCAGCCAATTCTGCATTGAAAAAGTAAAACAGTGCTACTTCCCTTACGAGCTCTCCCGTGTGCCCAAACAGGGGTTTACCCCAACATATGGGGTATCAGCGCACTCAGGAAAATTGGACAACAACTTCTGGGGTCCAATTTCTCCTGTTACCCTTGGGAAAATACAAAACTGGGGGCTAAAAAATAATTTTTGTGGGAAAAAAAAAGATTTTTTATTTTCACGGCTCTGCGTTATCAACTGTAGTGAAACACTTGGGGGGGTTCAAAGTTCTCACAACACATCTAGATAAGTTCCTTGGGGGGTTTAGTTTCCAATATGGGGTCACTTTTGGGGGGTTTCTACTGTTTAGGTACATTAAACGCAATGTGACGCCTGCAGACCATTCCATCTAAGTCTGCATTCCAATTGGCGCTCATTCCTTTCCGAGCCCTCCCATGCACCCAAACGGTGGTTCCCCCTCACATATGGGGTATCAGCGTACTCAGGATAAATTGTACAACAACTTTTGGGGTCCATTTTCTCCTGTTACCCTTGGTAAAATAAAACAAATTGGAGCTGATGTAAATTTTTGGTGAAAAAAAGTTAAATGTTCATTTTTATTTAAACATTCCAAAAATTCCTGTGAAACACCTGAAGGGTTAATAAACTTCTTGAATGTGGTTTTGAGCACCTTGAGGGGTGCAGTTTTTAGAATGGTGTCACACTTGGGTATTTTCTATCATATAGACCCCTCAAAATGACTTCAAATGAGATGTGGTCCCTAAAAAAAATGGTGTTGTAAAAATGAGAAATTGCTGGTCAACTTTTAACCCTTATAACTCCCTAACAAAAAAAAATGTTGGTTCCAAAATTGTGCTGATGTAAAGTAGACATGTGGGAAATGTTACTTATTAAGTATTTTGTGTGACATATCTTTGTGATTTAATTGCATAAAAATTCAAAGTTGGAAAATTGCGAAATATTCAAAATTTTTGTCAAATTTCCATTTTTTTCACAAATAAACGCAGGTAATATCAAAGAAATTTTACCACTGTCATGAAGTACAATTTGTCACGAGAAAACAATGTCAGAATCACTGGGATCCGTTGAAGCGTTCCAGAGTTATAACCTCATAAAAGGACAGTGGTCAGAATTGTAAAAATTGACCCGGTCAATAACGTGCAAACCACCTTTGGGGATAAAGGGGTTAAATTAAAGGGTTAAATCGCGGAAAAAAATGGTGTGGGCTCCCGCGCAATTTTCTCCGCCAGAGTGGGAAAGCCAGTGACTGAGGGCAGATATTAATAACCTGGAGTGGGTCCATGGTTATTAGCCCCCCCGGCTAAAAACATCTGCCCCCAGCCACCCCAGAAAAGGCACATCTGGATGATGTGCCTATTCTGGCACTTAGCTTCTCTCTTCCCACTCCCGTGTAGCCGTGGGATATGGGGTAATGAAGGGTTAATGTCACCTTGCTATTGTAAGGTGACATTAAGCCAGATTAATAATGGAGAGGCGTCAGCCTCGAGCACAGCACAGCACAGCCACGAGCACAGCTGCATTAGCAGAGTTCGTGGGTGTAAAATGATTTAACCCCTTCAGATGGATTTACAGCGTGGGACAAGACTGAACGACGAAAGGTATGGAATATTGTTGTTCATTTTTTTTTACTTTGTTTCAGGTGACAAGGGCCTTCAGGTGGATTAAGAGTATAATAAAATATTAAAACACCCTGTGTCTATATTTCATTAAAATACTTTGTAATAATGTGTATTGACTCAGGAGCCCCATATAATGCTCCATACAGTTCATGATGGGCCCCATAAGATGTTCCATACAAAATACGCCCCATATAATACTCCATATTAAAATATGCCCCATATAATGCTGCACAAAGGTTAATAATGGCCCCATAAGATGCTCCACAGAAACATTTGCCCCATACAATGCTGCATAAAGGTTGATGGCCCCATAAGATGCTCCACACATTATGGCCCAATAAGATGCTCCGCACATTATGCCCCATAAGATGCTCCACACATTATGCCCCATGAGATACTCCACACATTATGCCCCATGAGATACTCCACACATTATGCCCCATAAGATGCTCCACATATTATGGCCCAATAAGATGCTCCACACATTATGGCCCAATAAGATACTCCACACATTATGCCCCATGAGATACTCCACACATTATGCCCCATAAGATGCTCCACATATTATGGCCCAATAAGATGCTCCACACATTATGGCCCAATAAGATGCTCCGCACATTATGTCCCATAAGATGCCCCACACATTATGCCCCATGAGATACTCCACACATTATGCCCCATGAGATACTCCATACATTATGGCCCCAAAAGATGCTCCATACATTATGGCCCCATAAGATGCTCCATACATTATGGCTCCAAAAGATGCTCAAAACATTATTCCCCATAAGATGCTCCACACATTATGGCCCCATAAGATGTTCCACACATTATGGCCCCATGAGATGCTCCATACATTATGGCCCCATGAGATGCTCCATACATTATGGCCCCATGAGATGCTCCATATATTATGGCCCCATAAGATGCTCCATACATTGTGGCCCCATGAGATGCTCCCTACATTGTGGCCCCATGAGATGCTCCATACATTGTGGCCCCATATGATGCTCCATACATTGTGGCCCCATATGATGCTCCATACATTGTGGCCCCATACGATGCTCCATACATTGTGGCCCCATGAGATGCTCCATACATTATGGCCCCATGAGATGCTCCATACATTATGGCCCCATGAGATGCTCCATACATTATGGCCCCATGAGATGCTCCATACATTATGGCCCCATGAGATGCTCCATACATTATGGCCCCATGAGATGCTCCATACAAAATTTTTAGTTTACCTCTATAATACTGAGACATAAAAATACACTGCTATGTACACATGTATCTCTATGTAATCTTCCTGTGGAGTCAAAGCCGGCAATACAGACAAAGTATATATAATTCTTCTTGTGACATCACCAGTGACTGGGGCTAAGTAGCTTTAGTTTCTGCCTATAATATTGAAGATTATGGGTTTGAGACCTGGGGAGACTTACAACAAAAGAAAAAAAAATCATTTTTGTAATTGCTTTTTATTGTTTTTAGTAGCTTTATATAAACAAAAGAAATCTGACTTTTTCTTCACCTCAGTATACAAGTACAGAGAATTAGACTGCTGTATACAATGTATACAAAGTATAATTTTACTATGTTTATCATTAATGGCTGTGACTCATAGCTAGAGCTGCTGCCTGAGAACATCGAGACATGAGTTTGAGTCCTGGGGCAGACCCAATCACAAGAGGAGCTTGAATATCATAATTTAATGAACATGCAGAGATGCGGCTCTGCCCCCCGTGGAGGAGCTACGGAGCGATGAAGATGTCGGAGAGAGGTGAGTAACAGAAGATAGGACAAAATGCCTGATGTGGCAGGACTGAGCCCTGAAATCGTGACTGTCCAGCTAAGTCTGGGATAGTTGGGAGCTATGAAAGTGTGATTGTAGGAGGTGGAAGGGTGTGAGTGTCAGTCTGTCTGGTGAGTTTGCAATCTGCAAAAATGGCAAAATACTGCATTCTAGAAGGAAATCAGATAAGGTATTGTTCACATTTACCTTCACAAATCAGTGAGTTAATAGAAACATAAAATAGACTAGACTGAGGACTAGTGACGAGCGAATATACTCGTTACTCGAGATTTCCCGAGCATGCTCGGGGGTCCTCCAAGTATTTTTTAGTGCTCGGAAATTTAGTTTTTATTGCCACAGCTGAATGATTTACATCTGTTAGGCTACTTTCACACATCAGGTTTTTTGTTTCAGGCAGAATCTGGCTAATGTTCTAAAAACGGATCCGTTGTAAATAGTGAAAAAAACTGATGCAACGGATCCGGTGGCACAGTGGATAGCACAGCAGCCTTACAGCGCTGGAGTCCTGGGTTCAAACCCCACCAAGGACAACATCTGCAAAGAGTTTGCCTGTTCTCCCTGTGTTTGCGTGGGTTTTCTCCCACATTCCAAAGACATACTGATAGGGAATTTAGATTGTGAGCCCCAACGGGGACAGCGATGATAATGTTTGCAACCTGTAAAGCGCTGCGGAATATGTTAGCGCTATATAAAGATTATTATTATTTTCTGCCGGATCCGATTTTTACTTTTAACATGGAGTTTATAGTGACTTCCTGGAAAAAAAAAAGAGAAAGAGAGAGACCCCAGAATGGAAAATCTGCATGATTTCAATGGAAAAGGCTTGGAAAACCCGATCCAGACACCGGATTCATTGTTTCACACCTCCATTTCACGCGTTTTTGGCTGGTTCCGTCACTGGGCACTTTTTTTGCCGCACAAAAAAAGTTCCTCTGGATGTTTTCCCCATCCGACAGAAACGACTATTTTGACGGATCCGGAAAAAACGGATGAAACGTCCAGCGCTAATACAACTCTAAATGGATCCGGAGTAAAGAAAAACGTTTCAAATTTTGAGTTACATTTGCCTTATTAAAGGGGTAATCTACCAAAAGAGAGGTAGTGCAAAGGTGTGCAGGGGACTATCTCTTAACACACAGTACAGCTAACCTTAAGACAGATGTGCTACAGAAGACCTCATCAGTTTCATTTCTAGCTAGAAATAGAGGCGCAAAGGGTACAGAACTGCAAAGTTACAAAGCCGATTATTGTAAAATATCAGATATTTTACTATTAATTAAAATGGTGAATTCTGAATTTGCTGTAAACTGCATAAATACATGGAGCATAATTGTGCCCATAGTTCTGGATGGTTGAGGAGGCGTAAGGATGTGCTGTGTGTTTTTTTTTACTACATAATAAGTAATTTAATAAAATGAAAATTATATGTCATAACTTACTTCTACATTGAAATTGACCATGTACAACCCTCAATGGCTACTAAATCTGAATAAATATGTACACAGTCAGACAAGACTTCTCTCCCACTGTCGGGAATAGTTCTTGTGATGCACCTCCGAATTCAATGGGAATAATCTTTAAAACATTCATTTTAGAGTTAGGTCAAACACAGCGCCTCTGAGTCTCTGGGGTAAATCAATTTTCTCAAAGCAATATTTGTACAAAGTAACATTGGGAAATGCTTCCTGGCATTATGCAGTCTTGGATAAATCTAGAGATAGTTGTAAACCATAGACAGGAATTGGCATTCTAAGTGTCCTGCCTCCACCTAAAAATTAATTCTCAAGATGGGGCACAATCTATGCAATATTTACCTCTCAAAGAATTTCTTACACCTTATACATTGTACTTTCTGCACCTAAACAGGATGTGACTCTGGTCATCCTCCCAAATGCGATTAGGGTGCTTTACATAGAAAATTACAAAGAATTTAAACTAAATTAATAATTATTATTATGATTTCTATTGTTATGATTTTGTAAAAGACACATTACCAAATTGTGTCTCATCAATTAAAAAAACTATAGTTGTAAGGAAATGGACATACCGTCCACCTTCCCCATTGAAGAACATGTGTATTGTTGCATTATGTAATGTGAACTGTGACATGCATTAATTATTATTATTATTTTTATTTATTGTTATAGCGCCATTTATTCCATGGCTCTTTACATGTGAGGAGGGGTATACATAAAAACAAGTACAATAATCTTAAACAATACAAGTCATAACTGGTACAGGAGGAATGAGGACCCTGCCCGCGAAGGCTCACAATCTACAAGGGATGGGTGAGATGGTCATGCAGCGGTTTGGTCGATTGGTGGTTACTGCAGGTTGTAGGCTTGTCGGAAGAATTAATAGTTTTTAGCATTGTGTTCTGCCTGTCAGTAAAGAAAGTTAGCATTAACGATTGGGACTAGCCCAGAATGGTAGGGGATAAGGTGAAGGGACAGAGACAATTTCCTATCAGAATGTCAGAGAGGGCCCAGTTTGCCTCTGAAGTAGACCTAAGGTCTGGAGAGTAAGCAGTGCCACATGACGAGGGTGTCCCTGAAGTGAGGAGATGATGATTAGCGTGAATCAGAGTAAAGAGAGAAGGAAAATCTACAGGAAAATGGAGTAATCAATCAGAGATGGATCTGGGAGAGTACACCTAGCAGTATGGCCCAGAGTATATAACTCAGAGAGGTAACAGGCCAAGACGGTACAGAGTATGTGAGACGAAAAAAGTGTTAATGCAGGAGTTCCAGAGCATCAGTAGGAGAAAAGCTAAGTACCGGCCATATTGGCAACATAGTTCCCTTGAGAGGAAAGAAGACGCAGAAACCGTGGGTTGAGAATACAACTCTTGTTAACTAGATGGGTTGTGGTGAAGTAGAGTGAATCAGTGGAGATAGAGAACAAATGAATAAAAAGAAAAGGATAGAGACTGTGAAGATACGCCGTATGGTGAAGGAAACAGAGTTGTGTACCAGCTACCTACTGTGCATAATTCCCACAAAGTTACTGCTAAGTTAAAAGTTTCTTTTTGACTGGTAATCTCCCTCATTAAAGTCTTCAACATCTGGTACTCGTCAGAGTAATCAGTGACATGCAGCCTGCAAGGGTGTAACACACCCATAGCATAAGTTCTCACATCTAGCCAGGACCCTCATCTTAATGTAATGTGTCGGGGAGTAAGTGACAAGAACCTTGTCAATGGCTTCTGCCCTATGCCACATTATATAGACATGTATATATTTATAATATATACATAGTCATAATCACATGGTAGGATATATATGTGTATATATGTACATTATATACACACGTGGTTAAAATTGTTGGTACCCCTTGTTTAATGGCAGAAAAACCCACAATGCTCACAGAAATAATTTGAATCTGACAAAAGTAATAATAAATAAAAGATCTATGAAAATGAACAAATGAAAGTCAGACATTGCTTTTCAACCATGCACGTGCGGCAGACGAGACATTGTATTTTATCTGTGGGGCGCCAGGGTGTGGGAACACTTCAGCCCGTTGCCACGACTACCACCGTGGCCACCTTACAGTAGCAAAAGAGCCCAGAAAAACTTCTAAATAGATTAAAAGTCAACTTCAAGCTCAAGGAACATCAGTGTCAGATCACACCATCCGTCGTTGTATGAGCCAAAGAGGACTTCATAAGGGACGCACAAGGAAGACAATATTGTTGAAGAAAATTCATAAAAAAGCCAGACTGGAACTTGCTAACCTACATGTTGACAAGCCACAAAGCTTCTGGAAGAATGTCCTATGGACAGATGAGACAAAAATTGAACTTTTTGGCAAGGCACATCAGCTCTATGTTCACAGATGGAAAAATGAAGCATATCAAGAAAAGAACACTGTCCCTACTGTGAAACATGGAGGAAGCTCTGTTATGTTCTGGGGCTGCTTTGCTGCATCTGGCACAGGGTGTCTAGACTCTGTGCAGGGTATAATGAAATCTCAAGACTATCAAGGGATTCTAGAGAGAAATGCCCAGTGTCAGAAAGGTTGGTCTCAGTCGCAGGTCATGGGTGTCTTGCAACAGGATAATGACCCAAAACACAGCTAAAAACACCCAAGAATGGCTAAGAAGAAAACATTGGACTATTCTGAAGTGGTCTTCTATGATCCCTGACCTAAATCCTATTGAGCGTCTTTGGAAAGAGCTGAAACATGCCATTTGGAAAAGGCAACCTTCAAACATGAGATAACTGGAGCAGTTTGCTCTTGGGGAGTGGGCCAAAATACCTGCCTAGAAGTGCAGAAGTCTCATTGACAGTTAGGGTATGTGTCCACTTTCAGGATGGCCGGCGGTATCGCCGGAGCGGCTTAGCCGCTCTGCGGTAAGCCCCGCCCCCTTCTGGGACGCGATGATGCCGGATGTGTTCACAGCACACATCCGGCATCATCGCTCCCCACCATAGCGCCCTGTGCTATATCTTGCGTCGCCGCAGCGTCGCCGCAAGATATACGGACATGCTGCGATCTGAAAAGACGCGCAGCATGTCCGGAGTCGCAGGGCCGCCGCGTGCGTGTTACCACGCATAGTGGAGATGGGATTTCATTAAATCCCCTCCACTATGCTGTAACATCTGGACGCTGCGTGTCTGACGCTGCGGCTCTATGCAGCGTCAGACACGCAGCGTTTCCTGCACGTGGAAACATAACCTTACAGGAATCGTTTGATTGCAGTGATTTCTGCAAAAGGTCGTGCAACAAAATATTAAGAGAACTATCATTTCTGTCCAGGCCTATTTCATTAGTTTCATTTTTTTTTTAAATTCTGGGGAAGCATGGTTGAAAAGTAATGTCTGACTATCATTTGTTCATTTTCATAGATCTTTTATTTATTATTAATTTTGTCAGATGTAAGTTATTTCTGTAATCACTGTGGGTTTTTTATGTCATATATACGAGGGGTACCAACATGTACCAACATTTGACCATATGTGTGTGTGTGTATATATATATGTGTATATATATATATATATATATATATATATAGTGGGGCAAAAAAGTATTTAGTCAGTCAGCAATAGTGCAAGTTCCACCACTTAAAAAGATGAGAGGCGTCTGTAATTTACATCATAGGTAGACCTCAACTATGGGAGACAAACTGAGAAAAAAAAATCCAGAAAATCACATTGTCTGTTTTTTTAACATTTTATTTGCATATTATGGTGGAAAATAAGTATTTGGTCAGAAACAAAATTTAATCTCAATACTTTGTAATATATCCTTTGTTGGCAATGACAGAGGTCAAACGTTTTCTGTAAGTCTTCACAAGGTTGCCACACACTGTTGTTGGTTTGTTGGCCCATTCCTCCATGCAGATCTCCTCTAGAGCAGTCATGTTTTTGGCTTTTCGCTTGGCAACACGGACTTTCAACTCCCTCCAAAGGTTTTCTATAGGGTTGAGATCTGGAGACTGGCTAGGCCACTCCAGGACCTTGAAATGCTTCTTACGAAGCCACTCCTTCGTTGCCCTGGCGGTGTGCTTTGGATCATTGTCATGTTGAAAGACCCAGCCACGTTTCATCTTCAATGCCCTTGCTGATGGAAGGAGGTCTGCTCTCAAAATCTCACAATACATGGCCCCATTCATTTTTTCATGTACCCGGATCAGTCGTCCTGGCCCCTTTGCAGAGAAACAGCCCCAAAGCATGATGTTTCCACCACCATGCTTTACAGTAGGTATGGTGTTTGATGGATGCAACTCAGTATTCTTTTTCCTCCAAACACGACAAGTTGTGTTTCTACCAAACAGTTCCAGTTTGGTTTCATCAGGCCATAGGACATTCTCCCAAAACTCCTCTGGATCATCCAAATGCTCTCTAGCAAACTTCAGACGGGCCCGGACATGTACTGGCTTAAGCAGTGGGACACGTCTGGCACTGCAGGATCTGAGTCCATGGTGGCGTAGTGTGTTACTTATGGTAGGCCTTGTTACATTGGTCCCAGCTCTCTGCAGTTCATTCACTAGGTCCCCCCGCGTGGTTCTGGGATTTTTGCTCACCGTTCTTGTGATCATTCTGACCCCACGGGGTGGGATTTTGCGTGGAGCCCCAGATCGAGGGAGATTATCAGTGGTCTTGTATGTCTTCCATTTTCTAATTATTGCTCCCACTGTTGATTTCTTCACTCCAAGCTGGTTGGCTATTGCAGATTCAGTCTTCCCAGCCTGGTGCAGGGCTACAATTTTGTTTCTGGTGTCCTTTGACAGCTCTTTGGTCTTCACCATAGTGGAGTTTGGAGTCAGACTGTTTGAGGGTGTGCACAGGTGTCTTTTTATACTGATAACAAGTTTAAACAGGTGCCATTCCTACAGGTAATGAGTGGAGGAAAGAGGAGACTCTTAAAGAAGAAGTTACAGGTCTGTGAGAGCCAGAAATCTTGATTGTTTGTTGCTGACCAAATACTTATTTTCCACCATAATATGCAAATAAAATGATAAAAAAACAGACAATGTGATTTTCTGGATTTTTTTGTCTCAGTTTGTCTCCCATAGTTGAGGTCTACCTATGATGTAAATTACAGACGCCTCTCATCTTTTTAAGTGGTGGAACTTGCACTATTGCTGACTGACTAAATAATTTTTTGCCCCACTGTATATATATATATATATATATACTAGCTATTGAACCCGTTCTACGCCCGGGTGGCGAGCATTTATATTGGTATGTGGTCTCCATCCTGGTATGTGCTGCTCCATCCTGCACCCCCATCCTGTCATGTGCTGCTCCATCCTGCGTCCCCATCCTGTCATGTGCTGCACCCATCCTGCGTCCCCATCCTGTCATGTGCTGCACCCATCCTGCGTCCCCATCCTGTCATGTGCTGCTCCCATCCTGCGTCCCCATCCTGTCATGCGCTGCTCCCATCCTGCGTCCCCATCCTGTCATGCGCTGCTCCCATCCTGCGTCCCCATCCTGTCATGTGCTGCACCCATCTTGCGTCCCCATCCTGTCATGTGCTGCTCTCATCCTGCGTCCCCATCCTGTCATGTGCTGCACCCATCCTGCGTCCCTATCCTGTCATGTGCTGCTCCCATCCTGCGTCCCCATCCTGTCATGCGCTGCTCCCATCCTGCGTCCCCATCCTGTCATGCGCTGCTCCCATCCTGCATCCCCATCCTGTCATGTGCTGCTCCATCCTACGTCCCCATCCTGTCATGCGCTGCTCCCATCCTGCGTCCCCATCCTGTCATGTGCTGCACCCATCCTGCGTCCCCATCCTGTCATGTGCTGCTCCATCCTGCGTCCCCATCCTGTCATGCGCTGCTCCCATCCTGCATCCCCATCCTGTCATGCGCTGCTCCCATCCTGCGTCCCCATCCTGTCATGTGCTGCTCCATCCTGCGTCCCCATCCTGTCATGCGCTGCTCCCATTCTGCGTCCCCATCCTGTCATGTGCTGCTCCCATCCTGCGTCCCCATCCTGTCATGTGCTGCTCCATCCTGCGTCCCCATCCTGTCATGCGCTGCTCCATCCTGCGCCCCCATTCTGACATGGGCTGCTCCCATCCTGCCACACTCAGCTCTGCTACATCTGCCACACTCTGCTCTACTACTTCTGCCACACTCTGCTCTACTACTTCTGCCACACTCAGCTCTGCTACATCTGCCACATTCTGCTCAGGCTACATCTGCCACACTCTGCTCTGCTACGTTTGCCACATTCTGCTCTGCTATATCTGCCACACTCTGCTCTGCTACATCTGCCACACTCTGCTCTGACCCGATCGGCCCCGCTGCCTCTGACCCGCTCGGCCCCGCTGCCTCTGACCCGCTCGGCCCCGCTGCCTCTGACCCGCTCGGCGCCGAGTGCTGGGGGGCCTGAGCAGGCGGGGACACCGGCGCGCTGTGGGGGTCAGGTGCCGGTATCGCCGCCAGCTCAGGCCCCCCAGCACTTACTATATTCACCTGTCCTCCGTTCCACCGCTGCGCGCCGCCATCTTCCTGGTCCTCTAGCTATGACTGTTCAGTCAGAGGGCGGCGCTGGCGCGCATTAAGCGCGTCATCGCGCCCTCTGAACTGAAGGTCACAGGCCGAGGACCGGGAAGATGGCGGCGCGCAGCGGTGGAACGGGACAGGTGAATATAGCTCATACTCACCCTCCTGGCGGTCCCTGCTTCTCTGTTGGAGATCGAAGTGCGTTCAGTGTTAACGCATACCGCGATCTCCCGGGAGCGTCACTCTGTGAGGCCCAGACTGTGCCGACGCTTGCGCTTGTGCAGTCTATAAAGGCTTCGGACAGAGTGACGCTCCCAGCGTTATATTATAGATATATATATATATATATATATATACTGTATATATATATATATATATATATATATATATATATATTACAGCTCTGGCAAAAATTAAGAGACCAACACATCAAAACCATGACTTGGGCAGCCAAATCTCCAGACCTGAACCCCATAAAAAACCTCTGGAATGTAATCAAGAGGATGATGGATAGTCACAAGCCATGAAACAAAGAACTGCTTAATTTTTTGCACCAGAAGCAGTGTGATAGACTGGTGAAAAGCTTGACAAGACGCATGAAAGCTGAGAATAAAAATCATGGTAATTCCACAAAATATTTATGCTTTAAATAATGTGATGAGGCCACATAACTCAAAATTGTTGCCACCCTCATCTTAATATTTGGTTGCAGACCCTTTTGAATAAATAACTGCTATCGCTTCCTATAACCATCAACAAGCTTCATTCACCTTTTGGACCACTCTTCTTTGCAAACTGCTGCAGGTCTCTCATATTTGAAGGTCGTCTTCTCCCAACAGCAACTTTAAGATCTCTCCACAGATATTCAATGGGATTTAGACTGGGACTCATTGCTGGCCACTTCAGAACTCTCCAGCGCTTTTTTTCTATCCATTTCTGGGTGCTTTTTGAAGTATGTTTGGAGTCATTGACCTGCTAGAAGACCCATTATCTAGGACGAAAATCCTTTGGTAATCATCAAATTTCTTGATGCCTTGCATACAGTTAAAGCACCCAGTGTCAGAGGCAGCAAAACAACCCCAAAACATCTTTGAACTTCCACCACATTTGACTGTAGGCACTGCATTCTTTTCTTTGTAGGACGCATTCCATTTTCAGCAAACAATAGAATGATGTGCATGTATGAAGGATTTTGGCTTACCCACGTACATTTTGGTAAAGTACAGTCTAGGTTTATGTCTCTGTGTCAGCAATGGCGTCCTCCTGGGTCTCTAGCCATAGCATTTCATTAAATTCAAATGTTAACTGATAGTTCGCACTGATACTGATGTATCTGCATCTTGATATCTTTGTGGCATTGATCCATGTCCCCTGATGAACCCCCAGGATTCTTACGGGGGGGAAACGCGTCGGGCAGAATAGGGAGGATATCCCGGCAGGAGACTAACGGAGCTGGATGATCGCATCACCACCCACAACGCCTCTGGGACGCAGATGAGTAGAAGCGTTGGATACAGCATTGAACTATGGGGTGCTTTGGGACAATTTTTTAACCAGCTTTGGTGGTGCTCTGTTTTTTCTTTTTGCTGGGATGTCTCTGGTATGATGTGGGACACTGTCCTTTTGTGAATTCCATACATCTGGGAGTCATTGGACTTTGGATTTATTTTTTGGACTATAGCTATTATTTTTTTCCTACAAGTATAAATATGGGATGGAGTGGCTCGCTGATATTTTTTGGATAAACGAGACATTGGTATTTTTACCTATTGGGGTGTGACTTTGTACTATTCCCTTTTAGGGACTCTTTTCTTCTGGCAAACAACAAATTTGTGTTTTTTTGCTATGTTTATTTTTTTCATTTTTTATTCTTATTTTTGTAGTTTTTTTTTTTTTTGTTATATTCCTTTCATTTTTGGGGTATTTATATTGGATATGTCCCTTTTTGGGAAACGTCATTGAATGTACAGAAGCATATGGTCACCCTTAAGTATATACATGGGATGGAGTGGCCCGCTGATATTTTTCTGGATTAAAGAGACATTGGTGTTATTTTTACCCCTTTGGCAGTGACATTTTCGACTATCCCTATTTAAGGGACTTTCTGGTTTGGCGGATCAAGAAAAATCTTTTTTGTTTTTCTGCTTTGTTCATTTTCTTGATTTTTTTCTATTTTTATTTGTGCAGTTTTTTGATTTTTTTATATTTCTTTCATTTTTTCTGGGGTGGATATATTTGGCACGTCTCTTTTAGGGAACATAGGGTCTAATTAGGGCTACTAGGGCCAGTCGTCGAGGAGCGGGGGCGCCTACCGCAGAAACTTAGGGTGCCAACCTCCGCTGTCAGGTAGGGACTAAGAATAGGTAGTTTGTATCTGGCTCTCATGGGTTGCATTTTGTAATACCTTTGTTGCATATATTGGAACAAACCTTTTTTTAGCTTTAATTATTAAAAGTTATATTTTAAGGATCCTTGTTGTGTTTTGGTTTTTTGGTTCTGATACTGATGTACCCTAAGCTTGCAGGATAGCTTGAATTTCTTTGGAATTCGATTGGGGCTTCTTATCCACCATCCAGCCAATGCTGCGTTGCAACTTTTCATCAATTTTTCTCTGCTGTTCATGTCCAGGGAGATTAGCTATAGTGCCATGGGTTGTAAACTTCTTGATTATGTTGCACACCATGGACAAAGGAACATCAAGATCTCTGAAGATGTAATTGTAACCTTGAGATTGTTGATATTTCTCAACAATTTTGGTTCCCAAGTCCTCAAACAGTTCTCTTCTCCTCTTTCTGTTCCCCATGCAAAGATTGAGTCGACTCCTCCCCTTTTTATCTGGTTTTAAGAATGAGTTTCATATTGCCAACACCTGTTAATAGCCACAGGTGAGATTGAAAGAGCACCACATGCTTGAAACAAAGTTATTTACCCACAATTTTGGAAAGAGGTCAACAATTTTGCCCAGCCCATTTTGAAAGGTGTTGTGTGAATTTTGTCCAATTTGCTCTTTTTTCTCAGGTTTTTTGTGTTGCTCCCATACACACATCTGAAGATTACCAAAGGATTTTGATGCACAATGTAGTGCCCAGTGGCAGAAAGCTGGGATTTACTTCCAGCAGGACAATGACCCCAAGCATACTTCAAGAAGCCCCCTATAATGGATACATAGAAAGCGCTAGAGAGTTCTGAAGAGGTCAGCAATGATACTAGATCTAAAGCCCATTGAACATCTATTTAGAAATTTTAAATTGTTGTTGGGATAAGGCACTCTTCAAATATGAGAGATCTGCAGCAGTTTGCAAAAGAAGAGTGGTCCAAAATTGTTGAGAGATGTAAGAAGCTTGTTGATGGTTATAAGAAGTGGTAGCAGTTAATTATTCCAAAAGGTGTGTAATCAAATATTAAGTTGAGGATGCCAGCAATGTTGTCCTGCCCATTTTGGGGGTTTAGAAATGACATCCAATTTGCCTTTTTTTCTCTATTTTTGTGTTGTTCCAGTATACTCAAAGAAAATAAATATGTGTTTAACAAAACATGGGTAGTGTAATTGCAATAATTTTCTCTGAGAAATACTTCATTTTCAGGAACAATTTCAAGGGTGGCAAGTGGCATCGCTTTCGGGCATGACTGTAGACATGACATGAAAAGGATATCAAACATTTAAATAACAAACCATTTTCTGATGACACATTCCCTTCACCCTTGATCCCATTTAACAATCTCCAGGTTCCAATCCCTTGTTCCTACCTACTCATAAAAAGGAACATTAATGAAGAAGTGAGAAATATAACCATTTAGTGCCATGACGGCAGAGAAGGTAATCTCAAAATGGCATGTAATCTCATTTTCAGTTCCTTTTTTAATTTCACATGCACCTGAGTGTATCGGGTGAACTATTTACTTCAAGAATGTTCTGGACATTTTGGGTTTTGGTGACTGAAAGTAAGTTTAGTAAACATTTTTGATGGACAAATTATTATCAAGATAATTGTATAATGTCAAACTATAAGTGGTTTGTACATTTAGTTTTAATTGGAGATAAGCTGGATACTGTTTCTTATCAAGTTTAGTTGAGGCCTGGTCAAGAACATTGAACGGTGAATTACTAGAGTAATGATCCATATAATGCTGTCACCTTGTTGCTGGTAAGTGGCTGATATATTCTTGCTCAAAATTGTTAAAAGAAATATCCAGAACTTTGTAAAAAAAAAAAGTCTGCCTAAGCAATAACAGGCATCTAGTTGCTACTGTCGCAAATTCATCTGCTTCTGCTGAGCGGTGGCTTCTTTTCTGCTCTGCTCTGTTGACAGGGTGGGAATTCCGACTTCATGCTAATTGACAGCCGGATCCCCAAATTAAGCAGCATGGAGCCAGTTATCAATCAGCATGACGTCAGTAGTCACACCCTGTCGACAAAGCACAGCTGGAAAAAAGCTGCTGCTCTATCGACATGACAAAGATTAGCACTGAGTGCAACAGGCAGGTAGGTAGCAACTACCAGTCTGTTAGTATTTAGGCACATATTTTTCTTTTTTTACAAAGTCCCGCTTATCCCCTTCAACTAAGTACCTCACATTTACATGTTTAATAATAGTGAACTCATGTATTCATTAAAATAAATCTGTCAGTCTATTCATGCTGTTCATTCCATGGGAAGCGTAAGTGAGATCCTGGCGGCATGATTTTGCCGGGTATACACTACCGTTCAAAAGTTTAGGGTCACTTGGAAATTTCCTTATTTTTGAAAGAAAAGCAGTTTTTTCCAATGAAGCTAACATTAAATGATTCAGAAATATACCACATTAACAATGTATACAGTAAATGACTATTCTAGCTGCAAACATCTGGTTTGTAATGCAATATCTTTATAGGTTTATAGAGGTCCATTTCCAATAACCATCACTCCAGTGTTCCTATGGTACTTTGTCTTTGCTAACTGTGTAAGAAGGCTAATGGATGGTTAGAATACCCTTGAAAACCCTTGTGCAAGAATGTTAGCACAGCTGAAAACAGTTTGGCTGATTAGAGAACATATAAACCTGAACTTCCTTTGAGCTAGTTGAGAATCTGGAGCATTACATTTGTTAGTTCCATTAAACTCTCAAAATGGTCAGAAAAAAAGAACTTTCATGTGAAACTCGACAGTCTGTTCTTGTTCTTAGAAATGAAGGCTATTCCATGCGAGAAATTGCCAAGAAACTGAAGATTTCCTACAACTTTGTGTACTACTCCCTTCAGAGGAGAGCGCAAACGGGCTCTAACCAGAGTAGAAAGAGAAGTGGGAGGCCATGATGCACAACTGAGCAATAAGACAAATACATTAGAGTCTGTAGGTTGAGATATCAACGCCTCACAAGTCCTCAACTGGCAGCTTCATTAAATAGTACATGCAAAACGCTAGCATCAACGTCTACAGTGAAGAGGCGACTCCGGGATGCTGGTCTTCAGGGCAGAGTGGCAAAGAAAAATCCATATCTGAGACTGGCTAATAAAAGGAAAAGATTAACATGGGCAAAAGAAAATAGACATTGGACAGAGGAAGATTGCAAAAAAGTGTTATGGGGGGACCAATCCAAGTTTAAGGTGTTTGGTTCACACAGAAGAACATTTGTGAGACACAGAACAACTGAAAAGATGCTGGAAGAGTGCCTGACGCCATCAGTCAAGCATGGTGGAGGTAATGTGATGGTCTGGGGTTGCTTTGGTGCTGGTAAAGTAGGAGATTTTTACATGGTAAAAGGGATTTTTAATAAGGAAGGCTAACTCTCCATTTTGCAACGCCATGCCATACCCTGTGGACAGCTCTTGATTGGAGCCAATTTCATCCTACAACAGGACAATAACCCAAAGCACACCTCCAAATTATGCAAGAATTATTTAGGGAAGAAGCAGGCAGCTGGTATTCTATCTGTAATGGAGTGGCCAGCGCAATCACCAGATCTCAAACCCATTGAGCTGCTGTGGGAGCAGCTTGATCGTATGGTACACAAAAAGTGCCCATCAAGCCAAACCAACTTGTGAGAGGGGCTTCTGGAAGCATGGGGTGAAATTTCTCCAGGTTACTTCAGCAAATTAA
This sequence comes from Ranitomeya imitator, assembly GCF_032444005.1. Lineage (NCBI taxonomy): Eukaryota > Metazoa > Chordata > Amphibia > Anura > Dendrobatidae > Ranitomeya > Ranitomeya imitator. Next base: position 332,870,784 of record NC_091287.1, on the reverse strand, counting down.
CTGCCAGAATGCCAAAGATCTGCAATGCTGTAATTGCTGCAAAGGGAGAATTCTTTGACGAAAGCAAAGTTTGAAGGAGAAAATTATTATTTCAAATAAAAATCTTTTTTCGAACCTTGTCAATGTTTGGACTAGATTTTTAATTTATTTGGCAACTCATTTGATTAATAAAAGTATGAGTTTTCATGGAAAACACAAAATTGTCTAGGTGGCCCTAAACATTTGAACGGTAGTGTAAATATTTTTTTTAGATGATCTGGCATTTCAGGCAAAATTTAGTTTGAAGAATTGGCTGATATGACTAGTCCAGCATTGGCCCTAGCCGGCTTTTGCTAGAGCTGCTCCATTTGATTGACAGGTTTCTCGTTAAGAACACAAATGGAAGAAACCTGACAATCACCAAGAGTGGCACAGGGAAAAGGTGGTCGGGGGCAACCCCAGACTGGTCTAGTCTCTGCTGTTCGTCCCTGGACAGCTCTTAATTGTCAGAGCAATGTTGCATAGTGTATATATATATATATATATATATATATATATATATATATATATATATATACAGTATATATATATATATATATATATATATATATATATATATATATACAGTATATATATATATATATATATATATATATACTTTTTAGATCATCTTGGATTCTCTCATATGTAGGAATCACATGTCTAGTTAACTAGAGCAAAACATAGCTGTACTGGATGTAGTCTTTTGCTTCCAATCTAATAGTTGCATAATTTGGAAAATCATAGATTGAAATAACATGCTCTGTAACTTTTTCACAATGGATGATGACAAGATCTATGTACACATTAGGTCCTGTTCACATTGCTTTTTTTATATATGTATCCTCATATATACTTTAAACCTGTTCCTAGGGCTCAAATAGTCAAAGGCCAAATGAGGGTCCTTATTTAAAGTGACATTCACGAGAAAGAATTGGGCAATTTTTGAGTACGATGCTGGGTCACTTTTAGAAAGAAGAACTAAAGCTTTTCTAAATTCTGCACCATGAGATTGAAATAATTACTTAAGAAAAAAGCATTACTAATGATAAATACACAAAATACTTGGTCATTAATATTACATGTGGGATAAAATCAGCAAGTGGTAACAGAGTTTGACTCAACTGGAAATTTGTAATATGCAATAATTTGAATAATAAGAATTTCAGACTGAATAGCTGCTCTCATCATATGCTTGCCTCATTTAAGTTTTCTATATTGTATTGGAAAGCTAAATTAATGAGCAATTTATCAGTCATTAAAGTATAATTGCATTTCTGCTGTCTCGGTTCACCATGTATAGTCTTTTTAATATATTCCAGGTTATCATGAAGACAAACACTTCTGAATAATATTCCTGGTATGAGTATAACCATGGCTGTTACTAGTATAGTAAACAGATACTAATGTATCTTCACCCATCACTTGTAGATTGTGAGCCCTTGCGGGCAGGGTCCTCTCTCCTCCTGTACAAGTTCTGACTTGTTTTATTCAAGATTATTGTACTTGTTTTTATTATGTATACCCCTCGTCACATGTAAAGCTCCATGGAATAAATGGCGCTATAATAATAAATAATAATAATAATACACAAAAAAAGAATAATATACAACATACTGTAGTGTCACATCCACTGTATATCGACCGTATATCATATAGAACTAAAATGCCCCAGACAATACACAGCCCTTAGGGAAACAGTGCTGTCAATCATCAGTCAGCTTCCTATATGATTGGATGAATTAATGATGCAGACGGATGACTGACAGGCCATATAGAAGTCAGCCTTTGTTTCAATCACATTATTCTAACACAGTTTGGCGCTAAACAAAACCAGTATTTTTGACAATAGTGACATATGCTTTCTGTTATGTAATATTTACCAAGAATGAATTATATCCAACTAGATGGTGGCCCGATTCTAACGCATCGGGTATTCTAGAATATGTATGTAGTTTAATTATGAAGTTTTCAGAATAATGCAATTTAAACACAGGATTCAGCCGGCCGGCCGTTACCAATTAGCGAAGCGTGGTTCAAATTCCGTGCCAATTCGCGGGCGGACTGCGCCTGAGCTGATTGTTCACGGCCGGGCGTGACCAATCAGTGAAGCCAGGTCCGGCTCCTGGTTTTTGAGGGCCCCGGGCGAAAGAAGTCTCAGTGGGACCCCTCTTTAACACATACCACGATTCATGATGCACAGATACAGCAGAGAAATATAGCACAGCACACGTAGTATATAGCACAGCCCACGTAGAATATAGCACAGCGCACATAGTATATTGCCCAGCCACATAGTATATAACACAGCCACGTAGTATGTAGCACAGCCACGTAGTATATAACACAGCCACGTACTATATATCACAGCCACGTAGTATATAACACAGCACGTAGTATATAACACAGCCATGTAGTATATTGCCCAGCCACATAGTATATAGCACAGCCCATGTAGTATATTGCCCAGCCACATAGTACATTGCCCAGCCACATAGTATATTGCCCAGTCACTTAGTATATTGCACAGACACGTAGTATATAGCACAGACACGTAGTATATAACACAGGCATGTAGTATATTGCCCAGCCACATAGTATATTGCCCAGCCACGTAGTATATAGCACAGACACATACAGTAGTATAAAGCACAGACACATAGTATATTGCCCAGCCACGTAGTGTATTGCCCAGCCACGTAGTATATAGCACAGAGACGTAGTATATAGCACAGACACATAGTATATTGCCTAGCCACGTAGTATATAGAACAGCCCATGTAGTATATAGCACAGAAACGTAGTATATAGCAGACACATAGTATATAGCACAGACACATAGTATATTGCACAGCCACATAATATATTGCACAACCACTTAGTATATTGCACAGCCACATAATATATTGCACAGCCACGTAGTATATAGCACAGAGACGAAGTACATAACACTGCCCATGCAGTATATAACACAGGTCACAGTATAGAGCACAGCGATATAGTATATTGCCCAGCCACATAATATATACCACAGCCACGTAGTATATAGCACAGCCCATATAGTATATAGCACAGAGATGTAGTATATAACACAGCCCACGCAGTATCTAACACAGCCCACATAGTATATAGCAATGTGGGCACCATATCCCTGTTAAAAAAAGAATTAAAATAAAAAATAGTTATATACTCACCCTTCGTCGGCCCCCCGGATCCAGCCGAGGTCTTTACCGATGCTGCTCGTTATGCTCCGGTCCCAAGTGTGCATTGCGGTCTCGCTAGATGATGATGTAGCGGTCTCGCGAGACCGCCACGTCATCATCTCGCGAGACCGCAATGCATGGACCGGTCACCAGAGCATCACGAGGAGCGGGAAAGGCTTCGGCTGGATCCGGGGGCCCACGGAAGATGAGTATATAATAATTTTTTATTTTTTATTATTTTTAACATTAGATCTTTTTACTATTGATGCTGCATATGCAGCATCAATAGTAAAAAGTTTGTCACACAGGGTTAATAGCAGCGTTAACGAAGTGCTTTACACAGGGGCATTACGCGGTCCGCTAATGCTGCGATTAACCCTGTGTGAGTGCTGACTGGAGGGAAGTATGGAGCGGGCACTGACGGCTGGGGAGTAGGGAGGGACTAATTTTCGGCTAGACTGTGCCCGTTGCTGATTCAATCAGCATGCTCGGGGGTCCTCTGAGTATTTTTTAGTGCTCAGAGTTTTAGTTTTTATTGCCGCAGCTGAATGATTTACATCAGCATAAGTACATGTGGGGATTCCCTAGCAACCAGGCAACCCACACATGTACTTATGCTGGCTATCAGATGTAAATCATTCAGCTGCAGCAATAAAAACTAAATTTCCGAGCACTAAAAAATACTCGGAGGACCCCCGAGCATGCTCGAGAAATCTCGAGTAATGAGTATATTTGCTCATCACTAGTGCTGAACCTTTCACTGCCATCATCAGTACCCCAAGTGAGTACATTCTGATATCAATGCAGCCGAAGGCAGGCAAGTAAACTGTAGAAAATCAGAAGTTTGGAAAGACATTTCCATGCATTTTTACAGGAATTAAGACAAATCCCCTAATAAAGTGAAGTCATTTGCAAAGTTCCATACTTTTCCATGCTGGACAAAGTTATAGAGAAAAAAAATGGAAGTTTAGTTACTCTTTAACCATTTTGTACAATATACCCTACAACAGCCTGAAGCCCCCCTCCACCTCCCAACAAATACTCTACAGTTCAGATTTACTTGACTTGTGAAAAATTGGATAGAAGTGAAGTTTATTACGTTCATAAGCGTCAGCTGTGTTGTAGGAATTAAATTAAATGAATGGGGTTTGCAAGATCCAGTCGCATGCTGCAGAAACAACATCTAGTCCTTACAGCAATCTAGATGAAAGATTTCTAGCCATAATTCACAACCTCAGTTACTATAAGGACAAAACATGGAATCTGGTTTCTTTATGGTCGGATCTAATGAATTTATAGCACGTCATCCAATATTCCAAAACATTTACAGGAGTAAAATGATTTATAAATCCCAAAAGAAGTGGTTGGCTTAAAAGTTAAAAGTGGGCATCACCCTACATAACATCAAGGGAAACTTAAGTATTAAAGGGGTTGTTGACTATTAAGACAACTCCTTCTTGAACTAAATGTTTGGCCCAGATAAAATAAAAAAAACCTATATTCACATCACGTGCTGGTGCCTTTCCCACGGTGTGGGCACTCGCTTTCCTCAGGGCTCTTGTGCGGTGTGGTGACGGGTGACCCCAGCGCCCAATTAGTGCCGTTGTCACTGTCCCTGCTTACCTATGCATTGAGAATGAGAAGGAAGTCCGGAATGCAGCTGATCCCTTATTTCCTCTTCATGCTCAATCCATATGGGTCACGTGTCACAAAACCATGTGAGAGCCCTGGGGAGAGCAAGTGCTGACACCACATGAACTGTCAATCCCTGCACTGGCTCCCCATTATCCAAAGACTCCAGTTCAAAGCCCTAACCATGGCATACAAAGCCATCCACAACCTGTGTCCTCCATACATATGTGACTTAGTCTCTGGTACTTACCTGCATGCAACCTCCGATCCTCACAAGATCTCCTTCTCGATTCCCCTCTTATCTCCTCTTTCCACAATCACACACAAGATTTCTCCCCCACATGTCCCCTACTCTTGAACTCTCTACCGCAACATATTAGACTCTCGCCTACCTTCAAAACCTTCAAAAACAATCTGAAGACCCACCTCTTCCAACAAGCCTACAACCTGCAGTAACCACCGATCCACCAAACCACTCCAAGACCAGCTGTACCCTCACCTACTGTATCCTCACCCATCCCTTGTAGATTGTGAGCCCTCGCGGGCAGGGTCCTCTCTCCTCCTGTCCCAGTCGTGATTTGTATTGTTTAAGATTACTGTATTGTTTTTTTATTATGTATACCCTTCCTCACATGTAAAGCACTATGGAATAAATGGCACTATAATAATAAAAATTATAATAACTACGCTGGCACAGGTGGTGAGCATAGTTTTTTTTTTATTTTATCGGGCCAAACATTTAGTTCAAGAAGGGATTGTTCTAGTAGTGGACAACCCCTTTAATTTACATCATGGATGCCATTCATTTGTTCTAATTTTCTCATTTAGAACTTCTCAGGTTTGAGCTGTAACATGAAAAAAGAGTAAAGTAATGTTAAATCTATAGTTAAAAACCAACAATATATTCTAGTAGTTGATACCATGTCTAGATTTGTAACTATCTTCTTTTATACCCATCACTCTCCTAAACTACACAATGTGATGTTTTCTTACATGTAATTAAAATCTTATTTTATCTCTTGTGAACCACTATATTTGTTACTGTCTTATTCCTCTACTCTCCTACCAAAACTGGCTGGACCTAAGTGAAGGACATTCACAAATATCTCACTCATCAAAGGACTGGGGTTCGTGGACCTTCTGAACCTTTATGGAGGCATTACTGCTCCATGCCATCGGAGCAACTAGCTGACATATATACTGTACCTTTCACTAGCATAGGGGAGCTATGCATGTGGCGTTACTAAATGGAATAGAAATACTGACAGTAGCTACATGGTTCAGTCCCACAACATTGGCTTGAGAGCTTCCGTGGCACCGCTCGTGTAACTTGGACTATATTTGTCTCTTTTATTGTTTTTTTTTTGTAAATTTTTAAACTACCGTAATAACACTGGAAACATGGGTGACCAGACCTTTCACATGCTCGCTACCTACAAATAAAAGCATGAGACACTGTATTCGATGACAGCTTGGATAGTTGAAAAGAAAGAAATATGACACAGCTCATGAAGGGCATGAAGATCTGGAACATTTCTGAATCAGTAGTGTCATAAAAATGTTGGGAGATGTGTTAGATGTCCTTGATTGTATGTCTTTGCCCACAGATAAACAGTTCCTTTTAGTATGACTTCTATTGTAAGTTGCACTGCGCTTGGGCTAATGAATGCTCACAAAGTATAGAAATACACCAGCAGAATACATTAGGAAAATACGCCTGGTGCTGCATACAGATTTGCAACACAGTGATTCAGGCCTTGTATGTTATACAATACCCCTGAAATCCGTGGCTATTGCCAAGAAGTCCATTGACATCTCTCCTACTCATATTAATGCACCGAGACTCAAAAGGGTGTCAGAAAGACAACAAAAGACGGCAAATTCCAAGAAAGGATAGTTGACATTTTACCGTACAAAAGAATAATCAAGAAGCCTATATTTTTTGGATTAAGAGTAACAGTTGTTAATCAAAGTTGTATAGTTATATTTCTTAGGTCAGTATATTGAAGTGTTCTTGAGGTATTTTTAGAGATAAAATGGTGGGTGTGGACAAGCTTGCCGAGATCACGGGCTCCTGAGATTTACTGGTCATTTCTCATCTCTGTCAAGAACACAAATTGTACGTGAGCAGCTTTTTAAGTATTTCAAGATGGCTGAATAATGCCCTATCAATGGGAGAGAAATATGCGTCTTGCCTCATACTGCGGGACAACTGACAGGGAAAAATGATTCTAATTTTGATGATTTACCATCCATTGTTGTCTATATTGTATTAATGAAAGTAAACCCATTTGGGTAATGTAAGCATTGATGTTACTGACGCCCATTTTGCTCCTTGTTTTCCATGCAATCAAGCTAAAAACCTGCCAACCTCAGCCCTCGTGATCCTGCAGTCCTCGTGAATTGGAGTCTATCATATTCTGAAAAACTAGATCGACGACCATTTGGACATTGTGTAGAGCATATGACACTGAAATATGACAGTTGCCAGAATATTCTGTAGGGGACTCGTACCTACAGTATCAGTATATATGAGGTCAAGTTAGACCTCAAAATGCTACATTCATAATCATGCTCCTCAAGTCATTTTTGTTGCCCCATTTTTCCTCTATAGGTGTCACTACCTCGTAGAGTGAATATGGCCTAGTAGTGTAATTTCTTACAGAAAATAAAGAAATAAAGAAATTCTACGTATCATGACTAGACAAGACTAGACTAAAACACTAGACAATAATTCTATGACACATAGAAAACATATTAAATAAGTGGAAAAATAGGAACGCAGCAGGCCCAACATTTAGGGACAGATCATCATACGCTGCATAGCCCTTGAATTGGGTAACAGTTGGCAACTATGTTATGATTCAGTGTGACACTATTCATACTGCTTGGTGTAGCAAATTCATGTAGTGTGCCAACATCTATAAGCACGTGACCACATACTACACAACCATGTTTTCTAGTAACAAAGAACAGATAGAAGTTTGGCGGTATATAAAAACATGACCACCCACCATTCTAAATATATATATATATATATATATATATATATATATATATATATATATTCTGTATATATATATATATATATATATATACACACACAGTAAATATATATGTATGTATGGGCATATATATATATATATATATATAGATCTTTACCAAGTGTATATACATATACACACATACATATAACAGATGGTTATATATATATATATATATATATATATATATATATATATACATACATACATATATACATATAATGGTGGGTGGTTTATATACTACCAAACTTCTATCTGTTCTTTCTTACTTGAAAACATGGTTGCATAGTATGTGGTCACGTGCTTATGGACGTTGGCACACTACATGAATATGTTACTGTTATATTAAGCTACACACTAGGTGTGTTGTGTCATCAAGAAAAGGTGCAGTTTCATATATCCATAAAGAACTTTTCTTTGAAATCAAATATACCGTATGTCATGTCTGGGAAATCGCTAGGAAATACACTGGCAGCTTTTTGACATTATGTCAAGCAGAAGTGTATATGACTTGGTAGCCAATCTGTATGGAAATTTGATACAGTTTTTGCTCTCATCGTTGGGCAACTAAAAAAGTCACATTTGTTAAATTTATTCATGGAGTGGTTTAAATGACCCCATGTATACTATTTTGTGTAGATAGATAGATAGATAGATAGATAGATAGATAGATAGATAGATAGATAGATAGGTTTGAGAATGTGTGTGTATACATATTTGTAAGTACAATGGATTTTGTAGCTTAAATATTCCAAATATTTCTCCTTAAGAAAAACTTAGATACACCAGTGACGATTTTATATCACTAAGAGTCACCAGTGATGTATAAAATTGTAGTATATTTTACATTTTGAACATGTACAAAAAAAAAATAGAAAGGCTAACACAGTTAACAGCTATTCACACTATGGGGGAAAAATAACCATAGTAAAATTAGGACAAACATTTTTCAAATGTATCACAGCACAGCAAACATTTCGCTTAGCAAAACTAAGCAAAAAGTATACAAATTAACAATGGGCTAATGTATCATTAAAATATAAAAAAAGGTCACTAAGCCCTTCATTGCACCTTGCATGATAGCACCCTAAACACATAGGTGCTTCCAAACTATGTAAAATAGCTCTCCCTTTCTGTGTACCAAGCAATTTGTTCAGTGATCAATAGAGAATATATAATGTGGCTCCAAGTGTATCTTGGCTCTAGGGCTCTCTAGGCTCTCTATGTACCAGTCTGTCACTCGTTTACTCATGTTTTTATCATATATTTGATATATATTCCACCAGTATGTATGTGTGTGTGCATTTCTATGTGTGTTCACATGTGTGTTTGTATTTATGTGTGTGCATGTGTGTGTATGTCTGTGTTTGCATGTATATGTATGTGTGTGCATGTTTGTGTTTGTATGTATGTATGTGTGTGAGCGTGTGTGTGTGTATGTTTGTGTTTGTATGTATGTGTATGTGTGTGTAACTTTGTGTTTCTTTGTATAAGCATGTGTGTGCATGTGTGTATGTTTTGTTTGTATGTATGTGTGCATGTTTGTGTTTGTGTATGTATGTGTGTGAGCGTGTGTGTGCATGTTTACGTTTGTATGTATGTATGTATGTATGTGTGTGAGCGTGTGTGCATGTTTGCGTTTGTATGTATGTATGTATGTGTGTGAGCGTGTGTGTGTGTGTATGTTTGTGTTTGTATGTATGTGTATGTGTGTGTATCTTTGTGTTTCTTTGTATAAGTATGTGTGTGCATGTGTGTATGTTTTGTTTGTATGTATGTGTGTATGTTTGTGTTTGTGTATATATGTGTGTACATGTGTGTATGTTTGTGTTTCTATGTAGGTATGAATGTGTGTGCATGTGTGTCACACTGAAGGCATGCATTTAAGTCATAAGAATAAAAGTATACAAAGCAAAAAATATTCTAAAGGATTGCATGTATTTCTAAGGGGTGCAAAAAACTCTAAATTATGCTAAACTGCAATGTTTGCCCTAATATAGTGCCATGCAATGGGGCATTCTGGTCTTGTAAAGAAAATGTATCAAAGGTTTATTATCATTATTAAGGTTAATAATGGAGGAATACAAAAAATGCTGGTTTGATATTTGGAATGCACACAGTTTATATGTGTGTGTATAGGTTTATGTGTGTGCATTAGCCTATATATATATATACATACATAGAGTATGTAGAGAGGGAGCTAGATATATAGATATGTGTGCATGTTTATGTGTTGTGTTTTCGTGTGTATACACCCATATATACATATAGAGAGGGATGTAAATATATAGATATGTGTATGAATATGTATATGAGTGTATACACATATATATATAGATAGAGAGATGTAGATACAGTATATAGATATAGATACAGTGGGGCAAAAAAGTATTTAGTCAGTCAGCAATAGTGCAAGTTCCACCACTTAAAAAGATGAGAGGCATCTGTAATTTACATCATAGGTAGACCTCAACTATGGGAGACAAACTGAGAAAAAAAAATCCAGAAAATCACATTGTCTGTTTTTTTATCATTTTTTTTGCATATTATGGTGGAAAATAAGTATTTGGTCAGAAACAAACAATCAAGATTTCTGGCTCTCACAGACCTGTAACTTCTTCTTTAAGAGTCTCCTCTTTCCTCCACTCATTACCTGTAGTAATGGCACCTGTTTAAACTTGTTATCAGTATAAAAAGACACCTGTGCACACCCTCAAACAGTCTGACTCCAAACTCCACTATGGTGAAGACCAAACAGCTGTCAAAGGACACCAGAAACAAAATTGTAGCCCTGCACCAGGCTGGGAAGACTGAATCTGCAATAGCCAACCAGCTTGGAGTGAAGAAATCAACAGTGGGAGCAATAATTAGAAAATGGAAGACATACAAGACCACTGATAATCTCCCTCGATCTGGGGTTCCATGCAAAATCCCACCCCGTGGGGTCAGAATGATCACAAGAACGGTGAGCAAAAATCCCAGAACCACGCGGGGGGACCTAGTGAATGAACTGCAGAGAGCTGGGACCAATGTAACAAGGCCTACCATAAGTAACACACTACGCCACCATGGACTCAGATCCTGCAGTGCCAGACGTGTCCCACTGCTTAAGCCAGTACATGTCCGGGCCCGTCTGAAGTTTGCTAGAGAGCATTTGGATGATCCAGAGGAGTTTTGGGAGAATGTCCTATGGTCTGATGAAACCAAACTGGAACTGTTTGGTAGAAACACAACTTGTCGTGTTTGGAGGAAAAAGAATACTGAGTTGCATCCATCAAACACCATACCTACTGTAAAGCATGGTGGTGGAAACATCATGCTTTGGGGCTGTTTCTCTGCAAAGGGGCCAGGACGACTGATCTGGGTACATGAAAGAATGAATGGGGCCATGTATCGCGAGATTTTGAGTGCAAACCTCCTTCCATCAGCAAGGGCATTGCAGATGAAACGTGGCTGGGTCTTTCAACATGACAATGATCCAAAGCACACCGCCAGGGCAACGAAGGAGTGGCTTCGTAAGAAGCATTTCAAGGTCCTGGAGTGGCCTAGCCAGTCTCCAGATCTTAACCCTATAGAAAACCTTTGGAGGGAGTTGAAAGTCCGTGTTGCCAAGCGAAAAGCCAAAAACATCACTGCTCTAGAGGAGATCTGCATGGAGGAATGGGCCAACATACCAACAACAGTGTGTGGCAACCTTGTGAAGACTTACAGAAAACGTTTGACCTCTGTCATTGCCAACAAAGGATATATTACAAAGTATTGAGATGAAATTTTGTTTCTGACCAAATACTTATTTTCCACCATAATATGCAAATAAAATGTTAAAAAAACAGACAATGTGATTTTCTGGATTTTTTTTTCTCAGTTTGGCTCCCATAGTTGAGGTCTACCTATGATGTAAATTACAGATGCCTCTCATCTTTTTAAGTGGTGGAACTTGCACTATTGCTGACTGACTAAATACTTTTTTGCCCCACTGTATGTGTGTATATGCATATAGAGAGAGCGCCCAAAAGATGTGTAGATATATAGATATGTGCGTATATGCATATATAAATACACACAGTATATATTTATATAGAGAGATGTACATATATAGATGTGTATATATGTTTATGTGCGTATATGCATATATATAGAAATAGAGAGAGGGAGATGTAGATATATAGATATGTGTGTATATGTTTAATACACATCAGATATGTGTTTGTATGTGTTTATATGTGCATATATGCATATATATATAGAGAGAGTGATGTAAATACATAGATATGTAAGTGTATATGTTTACGTGAATATATGCATATATATAGAGAGAGAGAGAGAGAGAGAAGAGAGATGTGTGTATATATATAGATATGTGTGTGTATATGTTTGTGTGTCTACATATGAGTGTATATATTTATGTGTGTATATATGCATATATATAGAGAGAGATATACAAATAAAGATATGTGTGTATATGTTTGTGTGTCTATATGCATATATATATAGAGAGAGAGATGTAGATATATAGATATGTGTGTATATGTTTATGTGCGTATATGCATATATATATATAGAGAGAGAGAGAGAGAAAGGGAGATGTAGATATATAGATATGTGTGTATATGTTTATGTGCGTATATGCATATATATGTATATAAAGAGAGAGAGAGAGACATTGATGTAGATATATAGATATGTGTGTATATGTTTATGTGTGTATATGCATATATATGTATATAAAGAGAGAGAGAGAGACATTGATGTAGATATATAGATATGTGTGTGTATGTTTATGTGCGTATATGCATATATATGTATATAAAGAGAGAGAGAGAGACATTGATGTAGATATATAGATATGTGTGTATATGTTTATGTGTGTATATGCATATATATGTATATAAAGAGAGAGAGAGAGACATTGATGTAGATATATAGATATGTGTGTGTATGTTTATGTGTGTATATGCATATATATGTATATAAAGAGAGAGAGAGAGACATTGATGTAGATATATAGATATGTGTGTATATGTTTATGTGCGTATATGCATATATATATATAGAGAGAGAGAGAGAGAAAGGGAGATGTAGATATATAGATATGTGTGTATATGTTTATGTGCGTACATGCATATATATGTATATAAAGAGAGAGAGAGAGACATTGATGTAGATATATAGATATGTGTGTATATGTTTATGTGCGTATATGCATATATATATATAGAGAGAGAGAGAGAGAAAGGGAGATGTAGATATATAGATATGTGTGTATATGTTTATGTGCGTACATGCATATATATGTATATAAAGAGAGAGAGAGAGACATTGATGTAGATATATAGATATGTGTGTGTATGTTTATGTGCGTATATGCATATATATGTATATAAAGAGAGAGAGAGAGACATTGATGTAGATATATAGATATGTGTGTATATGTTTATGTGTGTATATGCATATATATGTATATAAAGAGAGAGAGAGAGACATTGATGTAGATATATAGATATGTGTGTATATGTTTATGTGCGTATATGCATATATATATATAGAGAGAGAGAGAGAGAAAGGGAGATGTAGATATATAGATATGTGTGTATATGTTTATGTGCGTACATGCATATATATGTATATAAAGAGAGAGAGAGAGACATTGATGTAGATATATAGATATGTGTGTGTATGTTTATGTGCGTATATGCATATATATGTATATATATAGAGAGACATTGATGTAGATATATAGATATGTGTGTGTATATGTTTATGCCTTTATACACGTGCTTTGGCAAAACTGATGTGTATTTGGTCCTGGCAATAAAGCTTCTTTGAATCTTCAATCTTGAATCTTGATATGTGTGTATAAGTTTATGTGCGTATATGCATATATATGTATATATACAGAGAGAGAGAGAGACAGGGAGATGTAGATATATAGATATGTGTGTATAAGTTTATGTGAGTATATGCACATATATGTATATATATAGAGAGAGAGAAAGAGACATTGATGTAGATATATATATATATGTGTGTATATGTTTATGTGTGTATATGCATATATATGTATATATATATATAGAGAGAGAGAGAGACATTGATGTAGATATATAGATATGTGTGTATATATGTTTATGTGCGTATATGCACATATATGTATATATATATATATATATATATAGAAAGAGAGACATTGATGTAGATATATAGATATGTGTGTGTATATGTTTATGTGCCTATATGCATATATATGTATATATATATATATATAGAGAGAGAAAGGGAAATGTAGATATATAGATATGTGTGTATATGTTTATTATGTGCGTATATGCATATATATGTATATATATAGAGAGAGAGATTGATGTAGATATATAGATATGTGTGTTTGTATATGTTTATTATGTGCGTATATGCATATATATGTATATATATATAGAGAGAGATTGATGTAGATATATAGATATGTGTGTTTGTATATGTTTATTATGTGCGTATATGCATATATATGTATATATATATATATATAGAGAGAGAGAGAGAGAGACATTGATGTAGATATATAGATATGTGTGTGTATATGTTTATTATGTGCGTATATGCATATATATGTATATATATATATATAGAGAGAGAGACATTGATGTAGATATATAGATATGTGTGTATATATGTTTATGTGCGTATATGCACATATATGTATATATATATATATATATATATATAGAAAGAGAGACATTGATGTAGATATATAGATATGTGTGTGTATATGTTTATGTGCCTATATGCATATATATGTATATATATATAGAGAGAGAGAAAGGGAGATGTAGATATATAGATATGTGTGTATATGTTTATTATGTGCGTATATGCATATATATGTATATATAGAGAGAGAGATTGATGTAGATATATAGATATGTGTGTTTGTATATGTTTATTATGTGCGTATATGCATATATATGTATATATATATAGAGAGAGAGAGACATTGATGTAGATATATAGATATGTCTGTGTATATGTTTATTATGTGCGTATATGCATATATATGTATATATATATAGAGAGAGAGAGACAGGGAGATGTAGATATATAGATATGTGTGCATATGTTTATGTGTGTATATGCATATATATGTATATATACAGAGAGAGAGAGATACATTGATGTAGATATATAGATAGGTGTGTGTACATGTTTATGTGTACATATATGTATATACAGTATATGCATATATATATATATATATATATAAAGAGAGAGATGTACATATATAGATATGTGTGTATATGTTTGTATGTCTATATGCATATATAGAGAGAGTGATGTAGATATATAGATATGTGTGTGTGTAATGTTTATGTGCGTACTTGCATATATATGTATATAGAGAGAGAGAAAGACATTGATGTAGATATATAGATAGGTGTGTGTATATGTTTATGTGTACATATATGTATATACAGTATATGCATATATATATATATATAAAGAGAGAGATGTACATATATAGATATGTGTGTATATGTTTGTATGTCTATATGCATATATAGAGAGAGTGATGTAGATATATAGATATGTGTGTGTGTGTAATGTTTATGTGCGTACTTGCATATATATGTATATAGAGAGAGAGAAAGACATTGATGTAGATGTAGAGAGAGAGAGTGAAAGAGATGTACAAATATAGATATGAGTGTGTGTGTATATGTGTATGTGTCTATATGTGTAGATATATGTGTGCATATGTTTATGTGTGTATATGCATATAAAGAGACATATAGATATATAGACATGGGTGTATTTGCACACATACAAATATATATAGAGAGAGAAAGAGAGAGAGAGGTAGATATATAGCTATGTATGTATATATGTATGTGTCTACATGCATGTATATAGAGGTATATAGATATATAGCTATGTATGTATATACAGTATGTATGTGTCTATATGCATGTATATAGAGGTATGTAGATATATAGCTATGTATGTATATATGTATGTGTCTATATACATGTATATAGAGGTATATAGATATATAGCTCTGTATGTATATATGTATGTGTCTATATGCATGTATATAGAGGTATATAGATATATAGCTCTGTATGTATATATGTATGTGTCTATATGCATGTATATAGAGGTATGTAGATATATAGCTCTGTATGTATATATGTATGTGTCTATATACATGCATATACAGGTATGTAGATATATAGCTATGCATGTATATATGTATGTGTCTATATGCATGTATATAGAGATATGTAGATATATAGCTATGTATGTATATATGTATGTGTCTATATGCATGTATATAGATATATAGCTATGTATGTATATATGTATGTGTCTATATGCATGTATATAGAGGTATATAGATATATAGCTCTGTATGTATATATGTATGTGTCTATATACATGCATATACAGGTATGTAGATATATAGCTATGCATGTATATATGTATGTGTCTATATGCATGTATATAGAGATATGTAGATATATAGCTATGTATGTATATATGTATGTGTCTATATGCATGTATATAGATATATAGCTATGTATGTATATATGTATGTGTCTATATGCATGTATATAGAGATAGGTAGATCTATGCATATATGTGTATATGTTTATGTATATATAACACTTGCATTGCAGAGAGAGAGAGATGTAGATATATACGGTAGATACATACTGCACATTTATACATACTGCACACGATACCTGTATGTATATATGTATATATGTATGTATATATACACATGAACAAAAAAGGCACTCCAAATTACAGATATATAGGCCCTTCGCTTTGATTATTACTCTTATGTAAGTGGTATATGTAAATGTACCTAAGCTGCTTTGCATTGACTTGATCATGACTGGAATACACCTTCACCCTGGAATAATTGTGTTCTGCATTCACAACTGCCCTACTGATCTTAGAGCAACATAGACTCTCACAATTTTGTACCTGTGAATATTTTGATCATTATAAAATTGCCATAAAACAAATCACTATTATGAGCTCCAATTACCGAGGCATGAAGTACTGTTTTATGTAATCATTAAGACATAATGTAGCTTTTCTTATTATTTTATAGCTTCCAGCGTCGATGATGCAACAAAGAAATTGCGCTGGAACCTCCTAGTATGCCTTGATTTACCACGTCTTGGGCTTTCTAAAGACTTTTTTTTTTTAAAGATTCTAAAAAACGATTCCCACTGTGCGTAAAAGACACAAAACCAAAATGTAGAATTTATAAATTGTTGTCTTGGGTTACATAACTGTCCGGCAAGAAAGCCCAGCTAGAAGAAAAGCCAAAGCATTTCTAAGGCTCCAGTGCTCTCTACAGCATTGTACAGTGGGCAACAAAGAGCCCATGAGACGTGACACAGCATAAATATGTACACATTGCCACAAAAGAACTTCTCATTCCTCCTTGTGGGACCTTACACTCTAAATGGCAAACTTTAGCTAAGCAGGCCTTACCGAAGCCCTATTTTCTTATCACTTCAACTTGTTTCTTAAGAACTTGGATAGAATTCTGGGATACTCCTTTCATTAGTGTGAGTGAGTTGGAAGCGGCGAGGCTGAATGGAAAATACTGTGCCAGCTATTCAGATACAGTACAAAAGCGGGTTGCATTTTACATAACGGTAGAAGCACAAAAGCTATGAAGCATTCAGAGTTTGAAAACTGCTGCCCAATCTGCATGTTGCGTTCTTCAAGGCGAGATCCCTCTGAATGACATTTATTTCAGAGAATTCCTGGAAGGAATTTAGGCGGAAGGTGCGGAATATATCATGCTCCAAGTAACCAACATAATGTAAGAAGTCGAGAAATCTGCAGCTAAGTAGAAACGTTCTGGGTGTGTCTATCGGCACTTTCCAGCAAAGTACTTTTGTCACAGCCAACAAGATCTTTATAGAGCTCGGCGTTATGGTTATTTCTGTAATGAGTTGCATTGGCTGCTCTAGATAGGAGCATTAGGACAGCGAAAAACACTTTACATATTATTTAATGTCCTTCAAAGTCTGTAAAACTCCTTTTCTTTCTCCCCATGTTGTGTAGTGATTATATTTAGATCTAGATCCTCTGTAGAAACTGAGATATTGAGCCATCAGGGGAAATATGCATTGCTCAGCTAGAATGTTTGGTGAGCGTCTACTCATTTTCAGCTCTGTTCAGGTCTTTTGGTATAAAATATGCGTAGTTAAGCAACATTACATAATCGGCATTGTGAAGTCTGCCAGCTATTATGTGGTCATGAGGTTTTCCAGTTACTCAGCGTTATAAAGCTTCACTGAGTCAGTTCTTTCTGAATCTAACATGGCCGCTCCTGAATAGGCAAACACAGAGTCATTTTGGCTATTCATATGGCTCTTTTTCTACCAAATGCTAATTCTATGACTTGGTTGTATCTGCATCTAGTTCCGTCCTAGTAATGACATTATATAACGTTATGTTTCGTTGTTGTACTTTCTGTTGAATAGTGTATGTTTTATACTTTTATAATATAGCTAAGACTAATGGAACAGCTATATCTAATAGAATGGCTATATCTATACTTTATACATGTCCAGATTGAATTTTTCATGGTGACTTCTTCACTACCATAACTTCAAAGATACATTTGTTTTCTCACCATACACATAGCACACAACTACTCTGAAATAATTGTGATTGTCAAGGTATTTCGAAGTCAACATTTTGTGTTTTTTGGGCATTTCTCCTTAAATATTGTACCTTTTGGCATTTCTCCTGCAATATTGTACCTTTTGGTATTTTGCTTCAATATTTTGTGCCTTTTGGCGTTTCTCATTCAGTATTGCACATTTTGGCATTTTTCCTTTAAAACTGTAACTTTTGGCATTTCTATACTCATCTTGTTTACTTACTGTATGTACTTTAATAATACAGCGTCAGTAAAGCAACATGTATATATAGCTACGTATCAATAGATATTGGACAGATAGAGTCATACATAGATATGTATTTATTCAATCTACAACAACAAACATAACTCTCTTATATTTTTTTTAAACCACAGTTTACCATGGGTGATCTAAGCTTTTGATGTCACAGTTTTATTCCGATCTATGATCTTCTGTACAATATAAAATAATTAAAAGGCAATGAATGGTGTGTACCAAACCAGATGCCAACAAACACTGGAAAACCACACCCAAACAATACATCCATTCCACAATAAAATTATGATACCAAAAACTAAAAAAGACCTAATATGGAAAAAGTATAGATATGGATGTGGTGTACGTGGTGTTGTTTAGGTCTGTGTGTTCCAATATTGTCAACCAATACATATAAAAAAGTCAATTAAATTATCACTTACAAGTAATATACACAAATATTGAGTAGGGACGTTAGCCCCGTGTAGTAATTTTTCTTTTACTATTGTGTATGTATATATATTTATTGTTACAATATATGGGTAAAGTACAGGCAAAAGATGAAATACTTCCTTCTATATTGCCTAACGATACTTCGGTATAGGAGCCATAGTACACTTCCAATATCATACATGTTCAGTGTAGACAATAGAAAACACATATACATCAATTCTTTAACAAACTGTATATACTATGAGCTTAAATCTGGATATACTGTATATTCGAAGAAAGCACAGAGATAGGCAAGGATAGGCATTTGATTTTTTTTAAAAAAAGGTTGTAGCCAAAACCCATTTGGACATTTTTCACTCATGCAAAATTCATTAGAACATCACGCTCAGAGCCAGAAAACAAAGCCCTGTCAACTCTGGATGAGTAAGCATATAGCCCTGTAGGAAGCCATCTTAGAATTAGGGTAGAATGCCACAAAAACCCAATAATATCGACCAAAAACATAACAATCGAATATCCACAGTATATTACAATAGCCACCTTACAGTGGTTGTAGTTCTCATCTGAACGATACGTAGAGGCATAATTTACTACAATGCCTTCCTATGCAATCATTTTGGCTAAGTCATGCCTAACTGTGTAACCAGTGGCAACTACCTCTCCATCCTTTTTCTTCCAAGCAAACGTACAATATTCTAGGGAGCCATGAAAGGGATATGTTAGTCTGGGGATATTTCTTTAATTGCTTATTGCCTAAATCATGAAAAGATCACGTGTCTGGTAAGCATGGACCGCAAAGACTAATCTTAACAAAACTCCATGGTTTGCCGAAAATAATGTATTTCTCCTATAAATCAGAATTCATTCACCCTTCAATCCTATGTCCAACAAAAAATATTTCAAAAACATAATACGATCAACTTAATTTTGCAGCTCGTAGACATCAAGGGTTATGTACAAAATAATCTTATAACCACAATAAAATGCTTCATAATAACAAAACGAAAACGTAATATGTACCTTGTGTATGTCACAATGATGAAGCTTATTCTTTTTCCAAGTAAAAATGTTCTTCGGATCCCAAAAAGTTATATAATCCAATTGCGTAAAACCAATTTAATCCATACTTGATGTCAATAATCCTAGGCTCAAACCCCATCGTATCTTCACCTTTTTACACTTAGTGCTCAAAGGTAACACGTCTGGAAACCAAATTCACCAATTGTCTCCCGCATTTAATAAATCCGTATGAATGATCTGCATGATGAAAAATAGAAAAAGTTAAATATTTTTTGCGCAGCGCGTTTAAAAAAAATAAAAATAAAGGTACAATAGAATATTGCTCAAATATTGAGACTAATTGTTACGTGACGTTCAGTTTTGCGTAACTAAATCTATGCCCATTACATACACAAAGCACATGTCTATATTCAGCAATGGTTCTAAATTCATTAATAATTTCATTCATTAATTATTGATGATATCAAATAATAACAATAAGATTTAATTTATTATATTTCAAATAAAGATTGGAATAAAGCGCAAAAGAAAATAACTATAAAATTGAGAACTTTGTTATTACTTTATGCGAGCAAATATGAATAAGTTTGTGATGGAAAGTGGTACAATGCAATATGACATGGCAGTGTAGCTGTAGAGAGCGCTGTTGGAATAAAACAATGGCTCATTGATATGAAAGAGCGAGCAAGGGTTTCCACCAGTATGACTATTACTATGCCAATGTATGGGCAGAATAACTAATTGAGAGAATAAAAATTCACATTCTGATACTTTTTGTGTACCCCAATAGTACTCTTTTATATTACAAAAAGATACTAGATATATTCAATTTTTATTTTTTTCATTCAAATTGGCATCTAAAGATAAAGCACATGCATGAGGTAATAGCTAAAAATGTATAAGGTAAAAATCCAAATGTACAAAACCCTCACTGGTAACTGGTATCATCTATGTAATATGCGTGATATGAATTTTTATAAAAGTCCACCATATTGGGCAAATATGCCCTTCTCGGTACATATGGCTTTCTGAATGCAAACAATTCTCTAGTCTAGCATCTGCAAGAATTACTTTTATGTGGTCACAAGAATATTTCGGGACACTGGAGCAGTATATACAACCTATTATCACAATTTAACCATTTCCTGTACTTATTTTTGAACAGTAGGAATATTGCTATATATTAAATGGTCTGTCCAAACTTTATGACTTTTCCACAGTTACTAATAACAGACATGATCAGCAACTAACATAGTAACATAGTAACATAGTTAGTAAGTAACTCATCTGTTAAACAGAAAAATGCTTGAAATATTGGATTTATGGAGTAATATATCTTGTCATTGAGATGAAAAGGAAAATTTATACTGGTACAACACATTGGTTATACGATGTCTCACTAATTCCAAGAAACAGATCTTTCACCGTATCACAAAGGCCTGAATGTGAAAAAATATTAATAATTCCTAAAAAGTCAAATGACAAAAAATAAACAACTTAGCTAAACGATAACTAAAAGGTAACAAGAAAATCACAAAAAGCCTTTGAGATTTCTCAGCGCTACGTGAAACTTCTCACGCTGAGAAAACTTTAGTCAAAGTTTGGAAACTTTTTGCCGCTGTCTAATTTTTCAGCTGTGGTTAAAAATATTGTGTTAGGCGTCATTTTAAAAACATTTAAACCTAATAAGTATGATAATGCTCTGTATTCCATATAGATAATAAGACGATTAAATCAACATATTAGCTGATATAAAATTTTAAACAATAAAGAAGGAAAAATAAAATGAGTGTGGATTTTTAAAAAAAAAAATTGCACCCCAGATCCCATTAATTAGAACGCTTTCATTATCCAAATTAACGAAGTGCAAGAAGTTATATTCTACTAGCAAAGTTTTTCCAACAATAATTAAAAATACAAAAAAAAAACAGCTCAAGAGTCAAGACATAATAAAGTAGAAGTTAAATTTGATGTAAATATGTACAATGTGCTCAGGTATTGAAACCTAAGCTGCTGGGGAGTGAGAAAACTTACACTACACCTGATCTCTGCCCACCCACATCCCACTCACCTCTAAAACAAGAAACTTCTACAGCCCCTTTGTGACTTGCAGGTAACAATGACCTTGAAGTCCCTCATGCAGGAGTTTGGGAAGAAGACGACCACTGCAAGGCTTAAGAAGGACTGCTGTGAGATAGAGATGCAGATAAAGAGTTCTTCAGACTTTTCCTTTTGTTCAAGTTCTCGGAGCAAACAAAGAGCTGGAGCTCTGCAGCAGGTTTGTAGCTCCCACCCTCACCCTCCTCCCTTGTCTAGTCAGGAGCATACTACCAGATCTACTGCAATTTCTCTTACTTTGTCAGGAAACTTTTGTCCTGAATTAGCTTCACCCCCCATCCACAATGACTTAGGTAAACTTTATAGTAGATTCATTAAGACTAGCAAGTGGGTGAGCAGAAGTCTTACTGTTCAGTGTCCAAGGATGTTCCTCTTTGTTTGGGCTGTTCTCCTGATGAGGTAAAGTCCTCAAATTCAAATTGATCCTCCAAAACCCAAGGTTGGAAGGGAAAGGGTGAATGGAGAAGCTGATGATGCTGATGAAGATATTAGGTGTGAACCCTGCAGTGTGTCTTCTCTGTCCTGTCCCATCCAGGACACTCCCCTCCCACATCTCATTGTCCTTGGACTTAGGTTCAACAACAAAGAGATGAGCTAGGCGTCTCACCAACCTACCTGTTGCATAGCCTGCGGCAGCATGGAGAACACTTACTACAAACCAGGTCTCCTGCGATCCTCCAGAAGTTTCACTTGTTTCACAAAACAATTTGGGACCAGAATGAGTTTGCTGGCACCTCCCACTAAACCAAAAAAAAAGTGCAGGGCAAGGATGGGTATCCACAGCAACTGGGAGTTTGTTTGCAGGGCTCCTTTGTGGTTCTTGCTTCTTCTGCATCATGTCAACTTGGTAGCCTTCATCCATAGTGTAAGCACTTGTTCTAAAGTTGTTTTCCCAGGGAATAGTTGGTAGTCACTCAGCTCCTCATCTCTTTTCTGCTTACTAACTGCACTGTTCCAGCAGCAGAGAGAGAGGAGGAGGGAGTTCAAAATAAACACACAGCCTTTAAAGGCACAGCCCGAAAACTACAGCTGTCTGGTCCTGGTTTGGTTGTATTTCTTCCAAAAAAACATGTAGTAGTTGTTGTTTTTTATACGAATCTGTGATATAGCTTTTACGACAACTCTTTGTGGTCAAACTACAAAGAGAAAACTTCTGCATCAAAACTTTGAAATAACTTTTTCTAGATACATAATGCTAAAAGTTCCATCTTCGAGTCAAGGTTATTTATGTGGATGGTTTTATCATTATGTTTGTTTTGATAGTGCAAACATATACATTACGTATACAAATCATCAACATTACAAGTAAAAACATAAAACAAAAGGAATGAAACACAATCATTTTATACCTGTCCGCATGTAACTGTTTTCTTATATACAAAGGTCTGAATGTTACATCTTTCTATAGAGAATATCGCTGTTATTGCAGGAGAGCTGTGCACGCCTTTTAGGGGATGTAAATTGTGCCTTCCCATAACTTGCTACCAGGCTGTAAGGATAATTTATTTTATAAAAAAAGCCACAAGCAATAAATCATAAAAACTGAACAAAAGTTGAGTCAAATTGTAAGTTCTGATCTTTTAAATCTGCATATATACTGTACAATTGTATATATGTATATACAATATATGTACAACATATGTAAGTGCTGTATACTCAATATTCAGAAATGTGCAGAGAGAAGAGGTGTGGCACTTACCTGGAATAAAGTAAAAGGACTTGGACGGTTCTTCTCTGTGTGATTCATATGTCCTAGGGACAGGTTGGCAAGCTGTGAAAAATACTTGGAGCTGCCTCTACGTTATTCTTGGGTCCAAACAAATATTGTCAAAAATTATTTTGCCTGCTTGTCGGGCTGAAAAATTAACACTGTAAGTACAGCAGGTATGAGAAATGGATGGGACTGTAACCCCCCCTCCCCATCTCTGAAGGAGTTCATTGTTACTTGATGTCCTTTCCCTCCCTTTCTCTTGTGCTCTTCCCAGCAGAACAAAGAAACTGAGCTCCCAGCCTGGTGTGCAAGTTTAAAACAGGCTGAAGTACTTAGTAGAAGCTACTTCACAACTTTGTAAACTCCGTCTCCTCCAGAAAAGTTGATGTATGTAATCATTTGGGTAGAGTGCAAAGCCGAAAATCATCAAGGATTCAAGATCATTAAAACAAAGGCCATTCTTTCTTATAACTTCTTCTTCATTGTTCAGAATCACACTTCTCGAAACAGCACCCTGGTCAGTTCTGGAAGAGGTGGAGCGGAACAGCAGCTTCAGTGGATGTGTGTATAAAATCTGTAAAGATGAATATTTTGTGTTTATACACAGTGTAAAGGAGAATAGTCATACATGAGCATGGGGATAAGATTCAACATAGTTTATTTTACCATTTTATCAGGATAGATAGATAGATAGATAGATAGATAGATAGATAGATAGATAGATAGATAGATAGATAGATAGATAGAAAGATAGATAGATACAATAGATCACTAACATAACTGATATATGCAAATCTAAATTTCCACTTGTCATAAAACTGCATTTTACATGTGTCAAGTAATGTAAATCTAAGTTTGATTATCATTTTTTTCTTCTTAGTGAAAAATGTAACTTTTGTTTTCAATTTAAAGTTACTATTGTAATAATACTATACTGTGAAAATAAATACAAAACAGGACGTGATAATTGCATAACCGAGGGAGGGAACCAACAAAATAATATTTTATGCCATAACTGGTAAAAATAGAAAAAGACATGGACTGTATATCCAAAAAATATACATTGATTTAATTTCTTAGCTCTTTTCACTTGGTGTTGGGGCTGTGTGGTGCCATTGCTGCTATAATACTGTTCCTGTGCAGTGTTGCTTCCTGGAGTCCTAGGTTTGCCTTGCAGCATGGGTGTTGGGGGGTACCTGGTTATAACCTCTTGCTGGTAAGCAGTCACCTCGGCGGTGGTCATGGTGCCTCACTTTTAAAAAAAAGAAGAGAATGTCCAGCTTCACCGAATCCATAAAAAAGAGTTTTCTTTATTCACAAACTTTAAAGGGAACCTGTCACCTGAATTTGGCGGGACTGGTTTTGGGTCATATGGGCGGAGTTTTCGGGTGTTTGATTCACCCTTTCCTTACCCGCTGGCTGCATGCTGGCTGCAATATTGGATTGAAGTTCATTCTCTGTCCTCCGTAGTACACGCCTGCGCAAGGCAATCTTGCCCTGCGCAGGCGTGTACTATGGAGGACAGAGAATGAACTTCAATCCAATATTGCGGCCAGCATGCAGCCAGCGGGTAAGGAAAGGGTGAATCAAACACCCGAAAACTCCGCCCATATGACCCAAAACCAGTCCCGCCAAATTCAGGTGACAGGTTCCCTTTAAAGTTTGTGAATAAAGAAAACTCTTTTTTACGGATTCGGTGAAGCTGGACATTCTCTTCTTTTTTTGGACTTTATACGCCTGGACACAGCGGGTCCATGCTCCTGAAGTTCGGATTATGCATCACGGGTGAGCTGGCTTATATTTTTCTTCTTTCTAAGCCTCACTTTTTAGACTAGAGAACCACTGAGAGCTTTACTGTTACGTGGCAGTGGGCTTCATGCAGCACTTGATCAGAAAGTTAAACTAAGAACTAAATATTCCCAAAAATGAACCCCACTTGACATCATCACAGGGCAAGTGTGAAGAGTCAGTCAAAGCACCAGAATTTGCTCATCTAATTATCATGGTTTGTCTGGGTCGGATCTTCTAGGGTTAATTCCTGTAGCCTCACATTGATCCTGTGTGGACTTTTTATAGCCGCCATCTGGCAGTTTCCTTTGTCAGTGATACTTCCACCCTTGGCTAAGTGTATTGACCCCTGAGTGAGTTTTGTGCTGTGTGCTGGTTTGCTTGATCCCTTGGATTTTTGACTCGGTCTGTTCTCTGGATACTGTTTGTTGGACTCCGTCTCTGTACTTTCTCTGTCCATTTGGTATTGACCTCGGCTTGGCCCCTACTATACTTTCTGTCTAGTCCCTTGGCACCGTTACGCTATCTCGTGCTCTGACACCGGCCTGATCTGTTTATGTCTCTGTCTGTGCCCCTTGGTTGCTCTGTTCTTTATTTACCTTTCTAGGAGTTTTCCTTCAGCTTCTAGCTCCCTGGAGCTTAGGCCACGCCCTCCAGCAGTCAGGTGATTCAGGTCTTGTTAGGCCTGAAGCAATCTCTCTCCAGTCTTGCTTGCCCCACATTCCTGGGAGTCTGTGGCTATCTCTGGGTCCTGTCTTCCCAGGAGATAGCATCGGTGAGTGTCACTTATAACTCCCTTCGTGATATTATCACTGACCACTAAGTTATTTCTGTTTCACTGCTGGGTTTGGGGCGTGTGTTGTTGGGAGGGTTATGGATGCCATACA
Organism: Ranitomeya imitator; assembly: GCF_032444005.1. Lineage (NCBI taxonomy): Eukaryota > Metazoa > Chordata > Amphibia > Anura > Dendrobatidae > Ranitomeya > Ranitomeya imitator. The sequence goes on along the minus strand of NC_091287.1, from coordinate 332,843,985 downwards.
GGCTTTATCTGAGCAGATTAAATAACTGAGTCAGATGTTTCAGGCTTTAACTCTGGAGCAGCAGGCCCTTGCTCATTCTCAGCGGCAGGTCACTGAGACTGTGCAGGGGGCATTGTCTTCTGGTCTTCAGGGAGCTATGGCGAGTGATGTTGTGTTGGTGTCCCCAGAACCACCTGTTAAGTTGCCTGACATTTTTTCTGGGAACAAGATTTAGTTTAGGGTTTACAAATAGGGTTGTAAACTCTTCTTCAGTTTGAGACTACGGTCCTCAGGGGATGAAAGTCAGAGGGTAGGGGTTGTCATGTCCCTGTTAAGGGGGTCCCTGCAGGCTTGGGCATTCTCCCTTTCTCCCACCGCCCTGAGAGAGTGTTGGTTAATGCGTTCTTTGAGGCCCTTGGGCACATGTATGATGAGCCTGACCGAGTACGATGAACAGAGAACATGGTGATGAATGTCTGTCAGGGGAAGCACTCAGCCGAGTGGTTGTGTATGGAGTTCTGCCGCTGGGCTGTGGAGGTTTCTTGGAACAACGCCGCTCTCCGAGGACTTTGTCGTAGAGGCTTGTCCGAGCGGCTGCAGGATGCCCTGGCGTTGCATCCCCCACCAAACTCTCGAGGACGCCATGACTCAGGCCGTCCGGATGGACCGCAGGTTGCAGGCCAGAGGGGTGATGCAGGTGGAGACTCCATTGTTTCCCAGTGGAAAAGAGTCTGTGCCTGAGCCCATGGAAGTAAGCGCTCTCACCTTTAAGGAAAAAGAGAGAAAACGCCGTCGGGAAAAGCAGTTATGCTTCTATTGTGGTGAAGCTGGACATTGGAAGAAAGAGTGTCCTTCCTGCCCATCATCGACTCGGTCGGCGGGAAACGACTAGGTCTCAGTAGTCATCAATGAGACTACTCAGACCCGCAGGTACACTTTTCCTCATTTTCTAAGGTGTTGCTTCAGGTGGAACTGTTAGTGGACAGTTGTTCTTCTTTCTCTACAGCAGTCGTGGACTGCTGGTCATCCATCAATCTGATTGACTCCCAATTGGTCACACGTTGCGAGATAGCGACAGCTAGGCTCAAGACTACAGTCAAGGTGGTGGCCATTGACTCCTCCCCCTCACGAAAGAGGGAATTCTCTTTATGTCTGGTTTGTTTTCACTCAGAGTGGGCACCGCTCACAAGGAAAAGTTAAGTTTTTTTGTTCTGGACAATCTGTTAGCGGGGTTGGTGTTGGGCATGCCCTGGTTATAATGCCATAACCCAGTTATTAATTGGAAAATGGGAGTTTGTTCAATGGGGGTCTAATTGTTCTAAGTTATGTTATAAATCTGCACTGTTGGTTGAACCTGTCAAATCTGTGTCTGTGTCATCTGTCGAGCTGGAAGGTATTCCGGAGTACCTGATAGACTTCGAAGATGTGTTCTCAGAAAGTGAAGCCGAGACGTTGCCACCACATAGACCTTTTGATTGCGCCATTGAGTTAGTTCCGAGAGCTAAACTACATAAAGCCCATCTGTTTAATTTGTCTGGCCCGGATCGTTGAGCTATGAAAAATTATATTGCAGAAAGTCTTTGCAAGGGACATATATGTCCCTCTGTCTCACCTGTGGTGGTGGGGTTCTTTTTTGTAAAAAAAAGATGGCGGTTTACGTCCCTGTCTCGACTTTCGTGAACTTAGTAAGATAACAGTTCGGAATACATATCCCCCTCCGTTGATTCCTGTCAGGGGCTAAATGGTTCTCCAGACTGGATCTTCGGGAGCATATAATTTGATAAGAGTCCGGGAGGGGGACGAATGGAAAACTGTGTTCCTCACGTCTGAGGGACTGTTTGAAAATTTTGTCATGCCATTTGGTCTTACCAACGCCCCCCGCCATATTTCAGAATTTCATCAATGTTGTATTTGCTGATCTCATTGGTCGTTTTGTTGTGATTTACTTAGATGATATTCTGATATACTCATCTGTCAGTCAGTCTCATTTGAGTCATGTACGAACCGTCCTCCAAAGGCTTAGACAAAATCATCTTTTTATAGCCGCCATCTGGCAGTTTCCTTTGTCAGTGATACTTCCGCCCTTGGCTAAGTGTATTGACCCCTGAGTGAGTTTTGTGCTGTGTGCTGGTTTGCTTGATCCCTTGGATTTTTGACTCGGTCTGTTCTCTGGATACTGTTTGTTGGACTCCGTCTTTGTACTTTCTCTGTCCATTTGGTATTGACCTCTGCTTGGCCCGTACTATCCTTTCTGTCTAGTCCCTTGGCACCGTTACACTATCCCGTGCTCTGACACCGGCATGATCTGTTTATGTCTCTGTCTGTGCCCCTTGATAGTTCTGTTCTTTAGTTACCTTTCTAGGAGTTTTCCTTCAGTTTCTAGCTCCCTGGAGCTTAGGCCACGCCCTCCAGCAGTCAGGTGATTCAGGTCCTGAAGCAATCTCTCTCCAGTATTGCTTGCCCCACATTCCTGGGAGTCTGTGGCTATCTCTGGGTCCAGTCTTCCCAGGAGATAGCATCGGTGAGTGTCACTTATAACTCCCTTCGTGATACTAATAGATGCGCCTTTTCTAAGTCAATATCCATGGCCCCTTGCTAGCCTGAGAATACCAATCACCAGCTGTAAGGTTTAGCTTGGCTGGATGTCAGAAATGGCAGGAACCCACGCCTTTTTTTAAAATTATTTATTTAAAAATTTGTAAAAAATGGCATGTGAATGCTCTATTCTTAATGACCAGCCTTTATAAAGCTGACAGCTGAGGATTGCAGCACGCAGCTGTCAGTTTTACCTGGCTGGTTATGAAAAATACATTGAAACCCACCATACCGTTTTTTTTTATTATTTATTTACAGTAGCATGCAGGCGCTGGCTAATGAATAGTGCTATTAGTGGCAACAGGTGTAGGCTATTGGGAGTAGTAGTCCCATCAGCCGACATCTGTGACTGGAGATAAAATTTTTACTTCCGGTCACAGCTGCGGTCTCACACTGTCATCTGACAGCGAGGGAGCGGCGGCTCTCTGACCGGCGGTAACGATCTTACTGTCGATCAGAGGCAGTGTTTGGCAAACACTGGATATGCAATTATCCCATTCATGTGAATGGGGACCGGGTTCGGGAACAATTCTGGTACCCAAACCAAACTTTTTTTTTAAATGTTCGGCCTAACCTGCCAGACCTGAACATCCAGAGGTTCATTCTTTACTAGTTCTGACACAATCAGAGTTTCTAAATGTAGCATGAAGCAGAGCACGGAAAGATAACCCGTCCACACCACAAATCTCTGTGTATATTGTTTACTGACAGAAAGCTGCTAATTAATGGTGGGGGCAGAGTTGGACTAGGTATCACAGAGGCACCAGTCAGGGCAGTGATATTCTCCTTCTGATAAGACACTCATTTATTGAAACAACAGTAGACATCCTAATAAGTGACACATTGCTGAAATCAGTGTTTCAGCCCCTACATCAATCTGCCCTCATATTTCATAGCAAAAATCTGCTGACAGATTCTCTATAATATTTTGGGCAGAGTGAAGATTTAGCTTTACATTTCTTTGAAGCTTTATAAATGCAAATATGTATTCGCCTTCTTCATTATCGTTGAAAATAATGTATTAAATAAATGTATTTCTAAGCTAACAATAAAGAGGCCATGGCTATATACAAGGTCTCAGAGCAGAGGCTGAAGTGAAGCAGTATATATACAGCACGCATTAGTGACACTGAAGCTGCCAGCTAATATCACAGCCTCTATACAGTGAAACTCCAGAAAATGTTTAGCAAATGGTAAATGGCTGCCAGGTTCATGTAACCAACCAATTCTGCTATTGCTTTGACTTTGGTCCCTCATGTCCCAATAGATGCATAGTGGGGCCTCTGTATACTATATTCCTTTATTACCTCAGAAAATTGCAAAATGCTCCATTGCATTGGAGGGGCAAGAGCAAAATAAATAATGGACTTTGTATGTTACATGGCCCTGGTAACTCCATGTAACAAGTTATGAATATTTGCCTGGTGTCCCACTTTTATAGAATCGTTCTGTTATGGTACACATTAAATTCAATGTCTTTACAATAATATGTGCAATATCATTGCCAAAAAATACTAATATCCGAACAATGGGACGATGTTGCGCATTTCTGAGTTATCAAACTTTGTTATAACTGTAGAAAAAGAGACATGGACTGCACCGTCAAAAATCATTCATTGATCTACTGCTGCTAGGCAAAAAGTTACAATACTAAAGAAGAGGTTCTTAGTAATAATGGGCAAGCCTGCTTGGCACTGTTGGATTTTCGTTCGAGCATACACTCGTTACTCGGCAGAGTATCACGTGGTGTTCAAGAACATGCTCAAGTCCCTAGGCCTGCATGGTTTGCATGTGTTTTTCAGCCATTAATCATGAAGGGATAGTTTGCCAATCACGGTAATACCTTAGCCATGTTGGCTACTGGCATTACTGTGATTGGCCGGCTGCATCACATCATCGGGTTTATACAAGACCCGGTGATGTGATGCTCGCCCCATTGTACTCTGGAAACAAAGTTGCTGGAGAAGGGAACGTTTGCATTAGGGGCATCTAGGAGGGGTTTATATTGCCTTACAGTCCTTGCTGCTGAAATCTTTAACCAAAAGTCATTTTCAGGGCTACATCTATTCTATTAAATATACCATATATACTAGTGTATAAGCCGACCCAAGTATAAGCCGAGGCACCTAATTTTGCCACAAATAAGTGGGAAAACTTATTAACTCGAGTATAAACCGGATGTGCATTGTCCCCTCATCCCCATCCTGGTATGCATGGTTCCTCACCCCCATCCTTGTCTGCATGGCTCCTTTTTCCCATCCTTGTCTGTATGGCTCCTTATTCCCTTCCTTGTCTGCATGGCTCCTTATTCTCATCCTTGTCTGCATGGCTTCTTATTCCCATCCTTGTCTGCATGGCTCCTTATTCCCATCCTTGTCTGCATGGCTCCATATTCCCATTCTTGTCTGCATGGCTAACTTATTCCCATTCTTGTCTGCCTGCCTCCTTATTCCCATGCTTGTATGCATGACTCCTTATTCCCATCCTTTTCTGCATGTCTTCTTATCCCTATCCTTGTATACGTGGCTCCTTATCCCCATCCTTGTATACGTGGTTCATCATCCCTATCCTTGCATGCGTGGCACCCATGAGAAAATCATAAAAAACACCCTACTTACCTTACCTGGCAGCATCTCATTCTGGTGCTTGCAGTTCCTGCTGCTGGGCGATTATGTGTCCCCGCTCATTAGGGTAATGAATATTCACCTCACTCCACGCCTCTGCGAGTGGAGAGAGGTGAATATTCATTAACTTAATGAGCAGGCACCCAGGATAGCCCGGCAGCTGCTGGAAGCCGGCGGCTGCGGCTGTAATTGTGTGCGCTATAAGAGAAATGAATATTCATTGCCAGTGCAGTGAATATTAATTTCTCTTTAGCTGCAAACTCCGGCTCCTGCCTCATGTGGCCCGCTGCTCCGCCGCTACCCTTCCTCGCCGTCTTCTTGGACAATAACTTGTGGATAAGCTGAAGGGGGTTTTGAGCACAAGAAAGTGTGCTGAAAAACTCAGTTTATGCACAAGTATATACAGTAAATAGCGCTGTTAGTTGTATTTAGTGTATATATAGCTGCTGGAGAAGCAATAGTAGTGTGTTACAGGCCTGTATAGCCTTACAGTGCTTGCTGCAGAAACCTAAAATCAACAGTCCTTATCAGGGCTACATCTATGGGAAGGTATAGTAGTGCGCAAGAGACATCTAGGCAGGGTTTAAGACCTTACAGTCCTTGCTCCAGAAACCTAAAAAAGTGCTTATCAGGGCTATTCGATTACCTATTAACACTGCTCTTAGCTGCATTTAGTGTAGGGAGAGTTGTTGAAGGGCTAGTTTTGCATTTGAGGTATCTAGGCAGGGGTTACTGCCTTACAACCTTTGCTGATGCAACCTAAAACCAAAACTCCTTATCAGGCCTACATCTAATCTATTCTATTAGCTATTAATATTGCTCTTAACTGCATTTAGTGTAGGGAGAGTTTCTGGAAAAGAGCTAGTTTTGCATTAGAGGCATCTAGGCAAGGGTTATTGCCTTATGCTGCAACCTAAAACCAAACCTATGTTTCAGGCCTACACCTATTCTATTATTTTCCCTATTAATACTGGTTTTAGCTGCATACATAATTCATTTTCCGGAAAGCGTGTGTTAAAGAATGGAGAAGTGGACATGCTACTGATGGTGCATGCAGAGGCCGAGGCCATGGCCCATGTGAAACTGCGCCTGCTGTGGGAGCACAAGACACAAGACCTAGCTTCCCGCTCCACTTTGCAGGCAGGCGCGGGACACTACTCTTGAAGCCAGAACAGTGCTAACAGGTGGGCGGTGGGATCGCAGATAATGCTCCCAGTCTGTTTCCCAGCACCACCCTGTCTTCCTCATGGTCCAGTCTCACTAACCAAGAGTCTGGACCACATGACAATCATCATCCTGATTCTCTTCCCTCCCACCATGGCGAGTCCCAGGAGACAATTGATCCCATATTAGGATACTCCGACGAGCTTTTAACATTTCCATTTATTGCTCCTTTGGGCCTCTCACGCTGTACATTTCAAGAGGGACATGAAGAGATCATATGTAGTGATGCCCAAATATTTGAGCAGCCAGCGTTAGAAGAAGACAGTGGGGAACAGCAATTACTGTCTCAAGAGGTGGATGATGATGAGACACAGTTGCCAACAAGTCAAGTTATTAAGTAAACAAGTCAAGATTAAGACCAGAGTGTGACAGTGGAAGATGAGGTGGTGAACAATGAAGTCACTGAGCCAATCTAGGAAAATGCCATGCAGAGCGAGCACAGCAGCATAAAAGGGCAGAGATCCACAGAACTGCAACATTCAGGCAGAGGTTGTGGGGTGGCAGAGGGAAAAGGTGGGCAACTGTTCCCCAAAAAACCCACACATGGCAAGATTCCATGCCAAGGGGTAGATGTTTGCCAGTCTGGCACTTTTTTACAGAAATTGCTGAAGACAAGAAAACGGTCATTTGCAACCTGTGCCATACCAAGATCAGCAGGGGTCTGACCCCTACCAGCCTGATCGCCACCAGTATACTAAGGCACATGTCATCAAAAACACCTAACTAGGTGGATCAAATGCCTGGGTCCACAATCAGTGTCTGTGGGTGACACCACTGCCTTTTTCCCTGTGCTACATGCTTGTCAATCCCCTGTCCAGGATGCAGGTGCAGATGCCTCCTGCCCTGCACCTGTTGTTGGACATTTGCAAGCACCATGAGCAGCGATGTCCACTTCCTTGTTCCAGAGCAGCTTTCAGTTGTCCCTACCCAAGGCCTTGGAACGCAAGTGCAAATACGCAGCTACCCACAGGCCTAAACACTAACCAGCCACATTCCTAGACTACTTGCCATGGACATGTTGCCATTTAGGCTCATGGACTTGTAGGCTTTCCACAACCTCATGGTGGCGGCCATCCCTCGGTACTCGATCCCCAGCTGTCCCTGTGTCATCCCCACCTTACAGAAGCACGTGTCTCATAACATTACCCATGCACTGATCAAAGGTCCACTTAACCACCGACACGTGGACAAGTTGGGGCCCTGGACACTACATTTGCCTCACTGAAGACTGGGTTCTCCTTGTGGAGGCTGGGACAAAATTGGACCCTGTTACAGCACATGTGCTGTCGACACCTAGAATTGCGGGACCTAGTTCCATCAGGGTTTCCTTCACCTCCTGCACTAGTTCCTGCACCTCCCTCCTCCTCATCATCCGTCATCTCTGAATTGTCCTCTATATTATTATTATTATTATTTATATAGCGCCATTAATTCCTTGGTGCTGTACATGAGAAAAGGGGTTACAGATAACGTTTACAGTAAACAAATTTACAATGACAGACTGGTGCAGAGGGGAAAGGACCCTGTCCTTGCGGACTTACCGTACATTCTACGGGCTCTATATTAGTTGCATGCTGGAAGTACTGCAGCACTGCATCGGTGAAGAGGCAAAAGGCTCTGCTCTTAATGTGATAAACTGCCTCAGAGTTTTTGAAAGGTCTAACAGACCAGACAGATCTGTGACTCTCATCACTGAACCTACAAGCAGGCATAGTCATGTGTGATAATGGAAATTATCTGGTGGCGACTCTGAAATTTGGCAAGCTCGCACACGTACCATGCCTGGCCCACATGCTCAAATTAGTGGTTCAGCTGTTTCTAAAAACCAACCCAGATTTGCCTGAGCTGCTTGTGAAGGTACGCCTTGTGTGCGCCCATTTCCAGAAATCACCTGCAAGCAGCGCTTGCTAGTGCCACCTGTCCGACAGGTTTGCGACGTGACTATGTGCTGAAACTCAACATTACATATGTTGGCAAGGCTTTGTTAGCAGCAGAGGGCAGTAGTTGAATACCAGCTACAATGTGCCCATCATTTTTACGGCCAGCCTCTGCACAAAAGAACCAATAAGTGGGCATGGAGGTCTGATATTTGTGACGTTCTACAAAACTTTGAGGAGTCAAAGATGGTGAACGGTGTTGACACCATAATCAGAGTAAACATCTCGCTTCTGTGTCTACTCTTACGTTCACTGTTCAGAATGAAAGAGGAAGCTCTGCCTGCCGACCGGGTGGAGATTTAGGAAGTAACTTGACAGGGTGATACTAAACAGCCCAGCTTGTTGGGAGTCTGGCACACATGGCTTTATGTCCTGTTGCCTTTCCTGTAACCCACATTTTATTCACATTTTGGCAAAAATGATTACAGGTTGCTCACCCCTCTTGACCCATACTGCAAGGGGAACTTTCCATCTCTCCTTCCTGAGGAGGAAAGGGTTAATAAAATGGTGCAATACCAGAAAGTCCTCTTTAAACAATTAGTATAAAAATTCCCATCTGACAACACTGGCGGCACAGGTCATAGTTCCTTGAAGAACCAAGGAGTAGAGATGAAGGAGACACACACCAGGTCTAAAAGAGGCAGGGAAAGACTATCAAAGCTCTGGGACAGTTTAATTAGACTCTCCCAGTGCCCAGGCCCTGATGCACAGGATACTCTGACAAAGAGGGGAAAGTTTTGGAAGATAGTAAAGAAGTATCTAGCTGACTGTGCCAGCATTCTCTGTGATTTCTTTGTGCCATACAAGTATTGGAGGTGCTGGACTGCCATGCCCCTAGCATTTTGTCAGAATAGGTTTTTAGTGCCGTTCGAGGCATAATATCTGATAGGCACATCCACCTGTCAAAATACTGACAGACTGACTCTTATCAAAATGAATAAGGCCTGGATTGGCCCAGAGTTCTCAACTCCACCAGATGACAGCAGTGGAACAAAAAAGCCAATTCTAACGTGCCACGCTCGCAGGTAGCGCATGTGGTTCGTGGACTCACTGTGCCACAGGGCCGGGCTTGCCTAGAAAGGGGAGTAGCGAAATGGCTATCTGGTGTTCACAGGTACCACTCCAAGGCACTTGCCGGTACTGAAATTGCCAATCCCAAGGGTCGGGTTCACTGACATGGGGAGACATGACCGGGGTCACTGACTAGCAGGATACACAAACTGATAGACTATATGGACAGCTTGGATTTTGAAGATAGGTTCCTATTCACAAACATAGTTGGGAAGAAAAGAGTTCCTGAACTGGCTGCACTAGGACCAGGGAAAATGGACTCAGGGCTGGCCCCACCAGGACCAGGAGTTTGGACATATGTACTGCAGACGTAATTTCAGGATTAGGATACTACCGAAAGCAGTAACAAGAAAACGGTCAAACGACACTATAGCAATGGGAACATAGCAACATACAGCTGCACACATAAAAACCAACTAAGACTGGGCATATTATGGTGACCAACCACCTCAGTCCCAAATGTTTGACCTTCTGTATCTGGTGCAAAAATTGCTGCAGCCGGAATCCTCCACTGTAGCCCAGATGGTCAAGCGTGTTGTCATGAACAGATTCGTGCACTCCCTTCCTAGGCTGGTGTAAACCTGGGTTGCCCACGTAGATCCCCAAAATGCAGATGAATTGTTGGCCCTAGTGGAATAGTTCCAGGTGATCGAGAGGTCCCTAAGAAAACCAGGGGGTGGTGCATCCTCATACTGGGGTACTCAGCGAGAACCTGAGCCCCAAAAGTGGGGTAGTAAAGCCATCAGTGGGGGAGTCCTAAATCCCAAGGGGTCACTGAGGGATTGTCAAAGGTCATGGGTAAAAACTTGCTTTGCTGGAGATGTCATGGACCTGGACATATAGCTGTCCATTGTCCCTTGTCCTCCAAACAGATGGACTATAGCCTAGGGAGATGCTGATCCTACTATACCTACCCCGCCTGCAGTGTTGAAAATCAGCCCAGTGAAGGGCCACAGGCATGTCCTGTGTCAATACATGGGGTGCTGGTGACAAGACTCTCAGACTCAGGGAGTTTGGTCACCCTGGTAAGAGCCACACTTCCCCATCAGTTGATCCTGGGAGACACATGGGTGTATGCTGTATCTACAGGGACGCCAAGGACTATCCTGTCACCAGAGTGTCGGTTATAATAAGCCAGGGTATGGAGTCTAATGAGGTTGGGGTCGTCGAAGGTTTGCTGCACCCCGTGATAATTGGGAGGGACTTCAGCCTTTTCTGGGACTTGTGGGGAAATGCAGATGTATCAAAGGATGCAGACAGGAGCGAGCCCAACCCTATTGAGACCCCATCACAGTTGGAGATGTATGAGTTCCCCTTGTGTGACAAGGACAGGGTGGTGACCAGTGAGACTGAAATTCCTGAAGTGGGGGTTTCTGGGGAGAATTTTGGGATTACCCAAATGCAGGATTTGACCTTGAAAAATGTACTGGGAAATGTGACTGTGATAAATGGGGTTGCCCAAGAGTCAGGGCCAACACCAGGTTCCCATACTTTGCAGTCAGTGGGGAGTTGCTATATCAGGTCACTAAACAAATAGGGAAAGTATTAGAGGAGCTGTTTGTCCCTGGACCCTAAAGACATAGGGTACTAGGTATGGCCCATGCTCATGTCTTGGAGGGGCACCTAGGTATAGATAAAACCCAAGAACGAATCCTTCAGAGGTTTTTCTGGCCTGGATGTCACAGAGACATTGTTAATTTCTGATGATCCTGCCCTACCTGCCAGCTAACTGCCCCGTATCCCACTTCCGCAGTCCCCTAGTTCCATTGCCCATAATTGAGGTCCCATTTGACTGGATTGCCATGGACCTGGTGGGACCCTTAGTTAAGTCTGCCAGGGGTCATCAATACATCCTGGTGTTAATGGACTAGGCTTTGTGGTACCCGGAATTGTTGCCACTGAGAAACTCCTCCGCCCGGAGTATAGCACGAGAACTAGTCCATATTTTCTCCCGATCGGGCCTGTCAAAGGAGATCCTGACAGACCAGGGGACACCGTTTATGTCCAAGGTAATGAGGGAGTTATGCAAGGCCCCCTAGATTACCCAACTTAGGATGTCGGTGTACCTTCTACAGACAGACGGCCTGGTGGAGAGGTTCAATAATTGTTGTGAATTCTGTGGCAGAGCTCCCTCCTGTGGTCACAAGTGGTACTTCGGCTGATTCTCTCTGTGAGCTTCCGTTGGTGGAGGAAAGTGGTACTGCGGCTTCTGAGTTTCCTTCCTCAGGTGATGTGGTGAAGTCGTTAGGTGCTGCTCTATTTAACTCCACCTAGTGCCTTGATCCTGGCCTCCAGTCAATGTTCTAGTATTGGACCTGTTTCCTCCTGGATCGTTCCTGTGGCCTGCTGCTCTGCATAGCTAAGTTCTGCTTTGCTATTTTGTTTGCTGTTTTTTTTCTGTCCAGCTTGTCTATTTGTTTTTTCCTGCTTGCTGGAAGCTCTGGGACGCAGAGGGTGTACCTCCGTGCCGTTAGTTCGGTACGGAGGGTCTTTTTGTCCCCTTTGCGTGGTTTTTGTAGGGTTTTGTGTTGACCGCAAAGTTACCTTTCCTATCCTCGCTCTGTTCAGAAAGTCGGGCCTCACTTTGCTAAATCTATTTCATCTCTACGTTTGTCTTTTCATCTTAAACTCACAGTCATTACATGTGGGGGCTGCCTTTTCCTTTGGGGTATTTCTCTGAGGCAAGATAGGCTTATTTTCTATCTTCAGGCTAGCTAGTTTCTCAGGCTGTGCCGAGTTGCATAGGGAGCGTTAGGCGCAATCCACAGCTGCCTCTAGTGTGGTTGGTGAGGATTAGGGATTGCGGTCAGCAGAGTTCCCACGTCTCAGAGCTCGTTCTATGTTTTTGGGTTATTGTCAGGTCACTGTATGTACTCTGATCTCTATGTCCATTGTGGTACTGAATTACCTTATCATAACAGTACTGGAGGCCAAAAGTACTAATGATTCTCAATAGAGGGAAAAAAGAAGTTCTGAGACCATTTTTTCTCTGCACTGTGTTTTGCCTTTTTTTTCCCCTAGACATTTGGGTGGTTCAGGACACAGGTGTAGCGATGGACATTAAAGGTCTGTCTTCATGTGTGGATCAGCTCACGGCAAGAGTACAAAATATTCAAGACTTTGTGGTTCAGAATTAAATGTTAGAACCGAGAATTCCTATTCCTGATTTGTTTTTTGGAGATAGAACTAAATTTCTGAGTTTCAAAAATAATTGTAAACTATTTCTGGCCTTGAAACCTCGCTCCTCTGGTGACCCAGTTCAACAAGTTAGGATCATTATTTCTTTTTTACGTGGCGACCCTCAGGACTGGGCATTTTCTCTTGCGTCAGGAGATCCTGCATTAAGTAATATCGATGCGTTTTTCCTGGCGCTCGGATTGCTGTACGATGAGCCTAATTCAGTGGATCAGGCAGAGAAGAATTTGCTGGCTCTGTGTCAGGGTCAGGATGAGATAGAGGTATATTGTCAGAAATTTAGAAAGTGGTCCGTACTCACTCAGTGGAATGAAGGTGCGCTCGCAGCTATTTTCAGAAAAGGTCTCTCTGAAGCCCTTAAGGATGTCATGGTGGGATTTCCTATGCCTGCTGGTCTGAATGAGTCTATGTCTTTGGCCATTCAGATCGGTCGACGCTTGCGTGAGCGTAAATCTGTGCACCATTTGGCGGTATTACCTGAGCTTAAACCTGAGCCTATGCAGTGCGATAGGACTTTGACCAGAGTTGAACGGCAAGAACACAGACGTCTGAATGGGCTGTGTTTCTACTGTGGTGATTCCACTCATGCTATCTCTGATTGTCCTAAGCGCACTAAGCGGTTCGCTAGGTCTGCCACCATTGGTACGGTACAGTCAAAATTTCTTCTGTCCGTTTCCTTGATCTGCTCTTTTTCATCGTATTCTGTCATGGCATTTGTGGATTCAGGCGCTGCCTTGAATTTGATGGACTTGGAGTATGCTAGGCGTTGTGGGTTTTTCTTGGAGCCTTTGCAGTGTCCTATTCCATTGAGAGGAATTGATGCTACGCCTTTGGCCAAGAATAAGCCTCAGTACTGGACCCAGCTGACCATGTGCATGGCTCCTGCACATCAGGAGGTTATTCGCTTTCTGGTGTTGCATAATCTGCATGATGTGGTCGTGTTGGGGTTGCCATGGCTACAAGTCCATAATCCAGTATTAGATTGGAAATCCATGTCTGTGTCCAGCTGGGGTTGTCAGGGGGTACATGGTGATGTCCCATTTCTGACTATTTCGTCATCCACCCCTTCTGAGGTTCCAGAGTTCTTGTATGATTACCGGGATGTATTTGATGAGCCCAAGTCCGATACCCTACCTCCGCATAGGGATTGTGATTGTGCTATCGATTTGATTCCTGGTAGTAAATTCCCTAAAGGTCGACTGTTTAATTTATCTGTGCCTGAGCACGCCGCTATGCGGAGTTATGTGAAGGAGTCCTTGGAGAAGGGGCATATTCGCCCGTCATCGTCGCCATTAGGAGCAGGGTTCTTTTTTGTAGCCAAGAAGGATGGTTCACTGAGACCTTGTATAGATTACCACCTTCTAAATAAGATCACGGTTAAATTTCAGTACCCCTTGCCGTTGTTATCTGATTTGTTTGCTCGGATTAAGGGGGCTAGTTGGTTCACCAAGATAGATCTTCGTGGTGCGTATAATCTTGTGCGTATTAAGCGAGGCGATGAATGGAAAACTGCATTTAATACGCCCGAGGGCCATTTTGAGTATCTAGTAATGCCATTCGGACTTTCTAATGCTCCATCAGTGTTTCAGTCCTTTATGCATGACATCTTCCGAGAGTACCTGGATAAATTCCTGATTGTGTACTTGGATGACATTTTGATCTTCTCGGATGATTGGGAGTCTCATGTGAAGCAGGTCAGAACGGTGTTTCAGGTCCTGCGTGCTAATTCTTTGTTTGTGAAGGGATCAAAGTGTCTCTTTGGTGTTCAGAAGGTTTCATTTTTGGGGTTCATCTTTTCCCCTTCTACTATCGAGATGAACCCTGTTAAGGTCCAGGCCATCCATGATTGGACTCAGCCGACATCTCTGAAAAGTCTGCAAAAGTTCCTGGGCTTTGCTTTGCAGATGTTTCGCTTCCGTTCCAGGTCGAGGTTGATGCTTCTGAGATTGGAGCAGGGGCTGTTTTGTCGCAGAGAAGTTCTGATTGCTCGGTGATGAAACCATGCGCCTTCTTTTCCAGGAAGTTTTCGCCTGCTGAGCGAAATTATGATGTGGGCAATCGAGAGTTGCTGGCCATGAAGTGGGCATTCGAGGAGTGGCGTCATTGGCTTGAAGGAGCTAAGCATCGCGTGGTGGTCTTGACTGATCATAAGAACTTGACTTATCTCGAGTCCGCCAAGCGGTTGAATCCTAGACAGGCTCGTTGGTCGTTGTTTTTTGCCCGTTTTGACTTTGTGATTTCGTACCTTCCGGGCTCTAAAAATGTGAAGGCGGATGCTCTGTCTAGGAGTTTTGTGCCCGACTCTCCGGGTTTATCTGAGCCGGCGGGTATCCTCAAAGAGGGAGTAATTGTGTCTGCCATCTCCCCTGATTTGCGGCGGGTGCTGCAAAAATTTCAGGCTAATAAACCTGATCGTTGCCCAGCGGAGAAACTGTTTGTCCCTGATAGGTGGACGAATAAAGTTATCTCTGAGGTTCATTGTTCGGTGTTGGCTGGTCATCCTGGAATCTTTGGTACCAGAGAGTTAGTGGCTAGATCCTTTTGGTGGCCATCTCTGTCGCGGGATGTGCGTACTTTTGTGCAGTCCTGTGGGATTTGTGCTCGGGCTAAGCCCTGCTGTTCTCATGCCAGTGGGTTGCTTTTGCCCTTGCCGGTCCCGAAGAGGCCTTGGACACATATCTATATGGATTTTATTTCAGATCTTCCCGTCTCTCAAAGGATGTCAGTCATTTGGGTGGTCTGTGATCGCTTCTCTAAGATGGTCCATTTGGTACCCTTGTCTAAATTACCTTCCTCCTCTGATTTGGTGCCATTGTTCTTCCAGCATGTGGTTCGTTTGCATGGCATTCCAGAGAATATCGTTTCTGACAGAGGTTCCCAGTTTGTTTCGAGGTTTTGGCGAGCCTTTTGTGGTAGGATGGGCATTGACTTGTCTTTTTCCTCGGCTTTCCATCCTCAGACTAATGGCCAGACCGAACGAACCAATCAGACCTTGGAAACATATCTGAGATGCTTTGTTTCTGCTGATCAGGATGACTGGGTGTCCTTTTTGCCTTTGGCTGAGTTCGCCCTTAATAATCGGGCCAGCTCGGCTACCTTGGTTTCGCCGTTTTTCTGCAACTCTGGGTTCCATCCTCGTTTCTCTTCAGGACAGGTTGAGTCTTCGGACTGTCCTGGTGTGGATACTGTGGTGGACAGGTTGCAGCAGATTTGGACTCATGTAGTGGACAATTTGACCTTGTCCCAGGAGAAGGCTCAACGTTTCGCTAATCGCAGTCGCTGTGTGGGTCCCCGACTTCGTGTTGGGGATTTGGTTTGGTTATCTTCTCGTCATATTCCTATGAAGGTTTCCTCTCCTAAGTTTAAACCTCGTTTCATTGGTCCGTATAGGATTTCTGAGGTTCTTAATCCTGTGTCTTTTCGTCTGACCCTTCCAGATTCTTTTTCCATACACCTATGGTTCCATCTGTTGACCCTCCTGCCCCGGTTTTGGTGGAGGGGGAGTTGGAGTATATTGTGGAGAAGATTTTGGATTCTCGTGTTTCAAGACGGAAACTCCAGTATCTGGTTAAGTGGAAGGGTTATGCTCAGGAAGATAATTCCTGGGTCTTTGCCTCTGATGTCCATGCTCCCGATCTTGTTCGTGCCTTTCATATGGCTCATCCTGGTCGTCCTGGGGGCTCTGGTGAGGGTTCGGTGACCCCTCCTCAAGGGGGGGGTACTGTTGTGAATTCTGTGGCAGAGCTCCCTCCTGTGGTCACAAGTGGTACTTCGGCTGATTCTCTCTGTGAGCTTCCGTTGGTGGAGGAAAGTGGTACTGCGGCTTCTGAGATTCCTTCCTCAGGTGATGTGGTGAAGTCGTTAGGTGCTGCTCTATTTAACTCCACCTAGTGCCTTTATCCTGGCCTCCAGTCAATGTTCTAGTATTGGACCTGTTTCCTCCTGGATCGTTCCTGTGGCCTGCTGCTCTGCATAGCTAAGTTCTGCTTTGCTATTTTGTTTGCTGTTTTTTTTCTGTCCAGCTTGTCTATTTGTTTTTTCCTGCTTGCTGGAAGCTCTGGGACGCAGAGGGTGTACCTCCGTGCCGTTAGTTCGGTACGGAGGGTCTTTTTGCCCCCTTTGCGTAGTTTTTGTAGGGTTTTGTGTTGACCGCAAAGTTACCTTTCCTATCCTCGCTGTGTTCAGAAAGTCGGGCCTCACTTTGCTAAATCTATTTCATCTCTACGTTTGTCTTTTCATCTTAAACTCACAGTCATTACATGTGGGGGCTGCCTTTTCCTTTGGGGTATTTCTCTGAGGCAAGGTAGGCTTATTTTCTATCTTCAGGCTAGCTAGTTTCTCAGGCTGTGCCGAGTTGCATAGGGAGCGTTAGGCGCAATCCACAGCTGCCTCTAGTGTGGTTGGTGAGGATTAGGGATTGCGGTCAGCAGAGTTCCCACGTCTCAGAGCTCGTTCTATGTTTTTGGGTTATTGTCAGGTCACTGTATGTGCGCTGATCTCTATGTCCATTGTGGTACTGAATTACCTTATCATAACAAATAATACCTTGAAGTCCATGCTGAAGAAGGTCGTGGAGAAGGGTGGCCGAGATTGGGATTGCCTCATTCCATACCTACTGTTCTCCATCAGGAAGTCCCACATGCCTCTATGGGGTTCTCACAGTTTGAGCTGTTATACAGACAGCACCCTTGGGAGACTTGGGAAGAAGTTACACCCCACCGGAGTGTCATCGAGCATGTGGCCCAAATGCAGGACCGAATCCTGCTTTTTATATTGTTGCTTTTTTGTTTTTGTTCTTTTACAGAACGAGGGTCTTCAGGTGGATTAAGTCTATAATAAAGATTTTACAACGCCATGTAAGTTTTTTCTTTCAATAAAATACTTTATTCTTAATGTGTGTGTATTATTAACCCTTTAATATTATTGAATAAATAATGGATTGGTGTCTCATTGACACCTCTCCATTATTAACCAGGCTTAATGTCACCTTACAATAGCAAGGTGACATTAACCATTTATTACCTCATATCATACCACTACAGGGGAGTGGGAAGGGAGTGGCTAAGTGCCAGATTAGGCGCATCTTACAGATGTGCCTTTTCTGGGGTGGCTGGGGGCAGATGTTTTTAGCCAGAGGGGAGCCAATAACCATGGACCCTCTCCAGACTATTAATATCTGCCCTCAGTCACTGGCTTTCCCACTCTGGTGGAGAAAATTGCGCGGGAGCCCATGACAGTTTTTTCCGTGATTTAACCCTTTATTTTAACAGCTAGAGCCCCCAAATTTTGCACACAGACTCTACCTACATTATTGGTGAGGAATATGTTAAAAAATATGGGATATGAAATGTTTTACTGTATGTAAACCATGTCTCATATCCTGTCGGATTTGATAAGGAGATAGCAAAAGTCGGCAATTGAATTACCGGCTTTTCTGCTATCTAGCGCTGTTTGAAATATAAATATATATATATATATGTGTCTCAATGACATATATATATAGACTGTATAAATGTTTTCACGAATATTTGAGCCCATGGATCCATTATATGTCCATTTTGCAAGGTTGCGAGAAAAAAACGCAGTACGGATGCCATACGGATTACATACGGAGGTTAACATGCGTAAAATACGCAGACACACCCTGCCTACGGATGACATACAGAACACTGTTTTGGGATAATTTCTGGTATTTCTCCTGTAAAATACGGACCGTATTTCCCTACCCTGAGTGTGACGCCGGCCTTAATGTGAGCCATAACAGTGATTAAAACATTTTTATATAAACCAAAATGGTTGAAATCAAATCTTCATGTCGTCCCACAAAAAGCGAGACCCCCACTCAAGTTCAGACATCTGTCAATGTAAAAATATGGGTTTTCCATATTACTAATAACTCAATTGCTCTGTAAAAGCAAAATGGCTCTTAAAAACAATCAAGCAAAATCTGCACTCTGAAAGTCAACTAGCTCCCCACTTCCTTCTGACTCTCCTGCAGTGTACCCAACCTGCAGTTAACATCCACATGTACGGCACTGATGTAGCTATAAGAGCGAACTTACACATTTACTGGGTGCGTGTCTCCTGAAACTCAAGCTGGGCACAATGTATTGGGCACTAAACTGGCTTTTTTGCTATTTTCCCTCTACAAAATGTACTGAGTGCTTATTGTCACGATTCCACTCACAGGGTACTAGGGATGCAGTGAGTGACAGCTCAGCAGCTCTATAGAATTAGGGGCGTGCTGGGCTGTCAGCATTATGAGTGAGAGTCCAGCTGCCCAATCAGAGACAGGGGTGTGCTGAGCTGTCAGTATTGTAAGTGACAACTCAGCTTCCCAATCTAGCCAAGTCTGTTGGGTTTCCCTCCAGGTCTAACCCATTCAGGGTAATTACCTGGCTGTTTATGAAAAAAGAAAATTATCTCACCGTACTGAAGTATTGCTTGCTTGCTAGATCCCACACAGTGCCATATCCAAAAAGCTGCTGACCCGCAGAGAAGTCCTCAAAATAAGAAAGAGGAAGGCACCTTAGAATTCTTCAAAGTTAATTTTCAAAGGGATTAAAAACTCCACAAGTTTAGCACAAAAAAACTCTGACGCGTTTCTGGCATTAGTGTGCCCTTAGTCATAGAGTACCTGGCTATTTAGCTGGCTGACAATGGTCAGACTATTGCCAGGAGTAGCCTTGCTCGGTGGTGTGTGCACGTTGTGCTTAGAGTTCTGCTATTCTGATCTTTGTTACCTGACCTTATGCCTTTTGACCATTTTCTTATATTGCCCTTTGCCTTTGACGCACTCTTACCTTTGCTGCCTGACCTCAAACTTTATGTTTTGACCATGCTTTTGGCTGAATCTTTTACCTTTGACGTGCTCTCCTGGTATTTAGCCCAGACTCCTTGACTTTCTTGTCTCATGAGTCATGACTTGCTCATGAGTAGTAACTCAGCGTCACACTTATTTCTGGAAAACACCTGTGGATTCAAAATAGTCACAACACCTATAGTTACATTTTCTGGGGGACATAATTTCCAAAATGGGGTTACTTGATGGGAATTTTCGCTGCTCCAGCATCTCAGTGGCTCTGCATTTAGCAGTTGCATAGTTTTCCAGTCAAATCTGTAGTCCAAAAGTCAAATAGCTATCTTCCATTCTGAGTCTTGCCATGTGTACAAACAGTAGTTTTTACCACATTTAGGGAAATTGCTATGTTTTGGACTTGACAAATTGTGTCAAAAAATGATGTAGTAATTATTACCGCTTCTGAAAAAGAAAAATAGGGGGCGAAAACAACATTGTAAAGGAAAAAATGCCTATTCTAGAGAAAAAAATTCTATGAAACATCTGTGTTGTCAAAATTCTCACTAAATCTAGAGATGAATTTATTAAGGAGTATACTTTACAAAATAGAGTTACTTGTGGGCTCAAAGTAGTCATCACTTGTGTGTGGGGATTCTGCTGTTGCACCTCAAGGGCTCTGCAAATAGTACACACAATCTATTTCTGTAAAAATTGCTTTCTAAAATGGCAAATCACACTGATTTGTTTCTGACCCCGACAGTCTGCCATCTTGAAAATTGTAAATGTTTTAAATTTTTTGTCAAATTTAAAAATATTTAGAATTGAGAGTCCTCAGTGGTTGATATCTTTTAATGGCTAACTGAAAAGATGGTAACAAATTGTAAGCTTTCGAGACTACTCAGGCCTTACTGGCTAACACGGTATCAAGATATATATCTTTACTGTGTCAAAGTTAAGATATTGTTAGGGCTGGCGGAACGCACCGAGTAAATATAGAGATGTTATTTGGTGCGTTCGCAGCCCGGGGTCCACCGTGCAGGAATAGAACCTGCTGCTGGCAAACAGCGGCACGATATGGCGGTAGAAGCAAACTCTGTTGCTTCACAGAGTCGCTATAAGGAAAGGACTGTGTCTTGTTAAACTCCACAGGAATACACAGTAACTGCTGAGCAGATAGCAGCTTGTGGTCACGCAGTCCAGGAGGCAAACATACAATCTCCTCACCGGTGGAGCCGGTATTCTAGTGGCTTATTTCAGCCGGGGCTCTGTAACCAAACACACAATCTCCTCACCGGAGGTGCCGGTATTCTAGTGGCTTATTTCAGCCGGGTCCCTGAATACACACAAGCATGACCACAGTGGCGCAAAACTCATGCCATGCATTGATACTAGCGCATGGCCGTGCGGCCATGCGAGCCTTATATAGCTGCAGCAAGAAAAAGACCTTCCTAGAAGGACCAATGAGAGACTGCCATAACTGAGCATGTGACCCTAGATCTCCACTGAGAGATCTTACCCTGGGCATGCTCAGTGTGTGAAAAGCAGGAGTTAGTCCTAGCAGCAATAGGACCTTCCTACCATGTGACCCTCGATCTCCACTGAGAGATCTTACTCAGGGCATGCTCAGAATGAGAAAAGCAGGACTTAGTCACAGAAGCGTCTGCTCGCCGCTGCCCAGCACTGACTTCAATGGCAGAAGCAGGAAAGGCAGCAGTAACTCTTTGTACAGAGTGGGACTGAGCAAGACGCTTGGACTGACGTCTCCGCTGAGCAGGCACAACTGCGGCAGGAGAGGAATGGGAGACCGCAGCGGAGATGGCCTGAGATTCCCCCTGTGCAGAGGCGGGAACTCGACCCCTAACATTACCCCCCCTCCTAGGGCCCCCCCTCCTTGGACCCCACTACGCTCAAAGGCAGCAATGAGCTGCGGAGCCTGAATGTGCTCAGCAGGCTCTCAGGACCATAACCCTTCCAGTCCACCAAATAAAACTTTTTACCACGTACCACCTTGCACCCAAAAATAGCATTCACTTCGTAATCGTCCGTAGACGAACCCGATGTCCCAGCAGATGACTCGGAAAACCGGGACATGTATACGGGTTTCAAGAGGGACACATGAAAGGTGTCGGTGATACCCAGGCGTGGCGGAAGGGCTAAACGATAAACCACAGGATTAACCTGTTCGAGGACCTTAAAAGGACCCAAGTAGCGAGGTGCAAACTTAGTGGACTCCACTCGCAGCCTGATGTTACGGGCGGAGAGCCACACCAAATCGCCAGGAGCAAAGGTCGGAGCGGGGCGCCGATGTGCATCGGCGGAGGACCTCATTCTCTCCTTGGAGGCCCGAATGGCATCCTGGGTGCGGTCCCAAATATCCCGTGCTTCCACAGCCCAGTCTGCCACCCTGGGGTCGGCGGAAGACACGGGCATAGGCACAGGTACCCGCGGATGCTGACCATAGTTAAGGAGAAATGGGGTTTGTCCAGTGGAGTCGGCCACGGCGTTGTTCAGCGCAAACTCTGCCCATGATAGCAAGGATGCCCAGTCATCCTGCCTGGCTGAGACAAAATGTCGCAGATATGTGACCAAGGTCTGGTTGGCCCTCTCTACCAACCCGTTCGTCTCGGGATGATATGCGGAAGAGAGATTTAACTCAATGCTGAGAAGACGACAAAGCTCTCTCCAGAACCAAGACGCAAACTGGGGACCCCGGTCACTGACAATTTTGTCCGGCATACCGTGTAGGCGGAAGATGTGTTTTATGAACAACGCTGCCAAGGCCCGTGCAGAAGGTAACCGTGGAAGCGAGACCAAATGCACCATTTTAGAAAAATGATCGGTGACAACCCAAATGATGGTACAGCCACGAGACTTGGGCAAACCCACCACAAAGTCCATCCCGACCATCTCCCAGGGCCTGTCTGCCACCGGCAAGGGATAGAGTAACCCTGCTGGCCGTTGTCGAGGAGATTTATTTTTGGCACAGGAGACACATGCCTGAATGTAATCTCTGACATCACGAATAGTATGGAGCATTCCGATACCGCAAGTATCGGGTATCGGCCGATACTTGCGGTATCGGAATTCCGATACCGAGATCCGATACTTTTGTGGTATCGGGTATCGGTATCGGATCAATAGGGATGTGTAAAATAAAGAATTAAAATAAAAAATATTGATATGCTCACCTCTCCGGCGGCCCCTGGACATCACGCTGGTAACCGGCCGGCTTCTTTGTTTAAAATGAGCGCCTTCAGGACCTGCGAATGATGTCGCGGCTTCTGATTGGTCGCGTGCCACCCATGTGACCGGCACACGACCAATCAGAAGCCGCGACGTCATTCTCATTCACAAAACTCCTAATTCTAGGAATTAAGGACCTGCGAATGACGTCGCGGCTTCTGATTGGTCGCGTGCCGGTCACATGGGCGGCACGCGACCAATCAGAAGCCGCGACGTCATTCGCAGGTCCTGAAGGCGCTCATTTTAAACAAAGAAGCCGGCCGGTTACCAGCGTGATGTCCAGGGGCCGCCGGAGAGGTGAGCATATCAATATTTTTTATTTTAATTCTTTATTTTACACATCCCTATGGATCCCAGGGCCTGAAGGAGAGTTTCCTCTCCTTCAGACCCTGGGAACCATGAGAATACCTTCCGATACTTGGTGTCCCATTGACTTGTATTGGTATCGGATATCGGTATCGGCGATATCCGATATTTTTCGGGTATCGGCCGATACTATCCGATACCGATACTTTCAAGTATCGGACGGTATCGCTCAACACTAATCACGAACCATATGTGGCCACCAGTACGACCTCGCCAGCAGCTCAGATGTTCTTTTTGTCCCAAAGTGTCCACCCACCCTAGACGAATGAGCCCAAGAGAGAACCTCCGGTCGCAAATTAATGGGTACAAAAGTCTTGCCCGGAGGCACAGACTCTAGCGAAACCGGAGCTACGGTTCTCAGGCTCTCAGAAGGGACAATAAGCCGAGGCTCCCCTTCCTCCTCCTCAGATGACACAACAGAGTGAGAGAGGGCATCAGCACGAATGTTCTTCTCCCCAGCGAGATAATGGAGGGTGAAGTGGAACCGGGAGAAGAACAAGGACCATCTGGCCTGGCGAGAATTTAGCCGCTGGGCTGTTTGCAAATATAACAAATTTTTGTGGTCCGTGAAGACTTGAAAGGGAAAGCGAGCCCCCTCCAAGAGATGTCTCCACTCCGAGAAAGCCAACTTCATCGCTAGCAACTCCCTGTCCCCGATGGAATAATTCCTCTCCGCTGGTGTGAAGTTCTTGGAGTAGAAGAAGCAAGGATGCTTCCGACCTTGAGCATCCTTTTGGAAGAGGACTGCTCCTGCACCAACGGATGAGGCATCCACCTCCATTATAAACGGCTTATCCACATCGGGACGATGTAGGATGGGAGCGCTAGCAAAATGAGACTTAATAGAAGAGAAGGCCTTGGAGACCTCTTCAGACCACAATTTGGGATTTGCTCCCTTCTTGGTGAGGGCTACCAAGGGAGCTACCAAAGTTGAGAAGTGTGGAATGAACTGGCGGTAATAATTAATGAACCCCATAAAGCGCTGCACTGCTTTAAGAGAATGGGGTTCTTGCCAGTCCATCACAGCCTGTAGTTTGGCAGGATCCATAGCCAATCCCTGGACGGAAATGATATAGCCCAGGAAAGGTAAAGACTCCTGCTCAAACATACACTTCTCCAACTTTGCATAGAGGGAATTTGACCGTAAGAGGTCGAAGACTCTGCCAACATCTCTCCGGTGGGAGTCAATATCTGGAGAGAAGATGAGAATATCATCCAGATAGACTACGACCGAGGTGGAGAGCATATCCCGGAAGATGTCATTGACAAAGTCTTGGAAGACGGCTGGGGCATTACAGAGCCCGAAGGGCATCACCAGATACTCATTGTGCCCATCCCTGGTATTAAACGCCGTCTTCCATTCATCCCCCTCACGGATGCGAATCAGGTTATAAGCACCCCGCAAATCTAATTTGGTAAATACCCTTGCTCCCCGTAGCCTATCAAAGAGCTCAGAAATCAGGGGCAATGGGTACTTATTCTTAACGGTGATTGCGTTAAGACCCCTGTAATCTATGCAAGGACGTAATTCTCCGTTCTTCTTCTGCACGAAGAATAACCCTGCCCCTGCAGGTGACACTGACTTCCTAATGAACCCTCTTGCCAAATTTTCCTGGATGTATTGAGACATAGCCTCTGTCTCCGGGAGGGAGAGGGGATAGACCCGTCCCCGAGGAGGTTCTGCTCCAGGCAAGAGATCAATAGGACAGTCATAGGGGTGGTGAGGTGGAAGGGTCTCCGCAGCTTTTTTGGAGAAGACGTCTGCATAGAAACAATAGCATTTGGGAAGGGAAGAAAGATCTGCAGGTATCTCGGTGGTAGAAACCTGAACACACTCTCTCAAACATCTGCCCTTACATGAATCACTCCAACCCAATATCCTCCCAGAGGACCACTCAATATGTGGGGAGTGGAAACAGAGCCAGGGTATTCCCAGCAGAATCTCATCCATTCCCTCGGGAAGGACAAGAAGGGAAATTATCTCCTGGTGGGATGGGGACATAGCTAACGTGAAAGGGACAGTCTGGTTACTCGAGCAGTCCGAGACTTAGGTCCCACTCGAGAAACCTCCATGGCCTCATGGGAGTCGGACGCCTGAACGGAAGATTCCAGAGGACTGGCGAAGGTGGGAGCCAGCCGAAACCTCTGCCTACACTGGGCCCGCTCCAACTTCCGCTCGTTAAAACGGAGGTCGATGCAGGTAGATATAGAAATAAGCTCCTCCAGTGTGGCGGGAATCTCCCTGGTGGCCAAGGCGTCCTTCACATGGTCTGCCAGTCCTCTCCAGAACACCGGAATAAGGACTTTATCCGGCCATTCCAGCTCAGAGACCAGAGTCCGGAATTGGACGGCGAACTGGCTGACCATGGACGAACACTGTGTTGTTGCCAACAATTGGAGCGCGGTATCGTGGGTGACACGAGGTCCCAAAAAGACCTGTTTAAGAGCGTCCAGGAAGAGAGGAGCACTCTGCGCCACACGATCATTGCGCTCCCATAGCGGCGTTGCCCACTCCAACGCCCTGCTCGACAAAAGGGATAAAATAAATCCCACTTTCGCCCGTTCCGTAGGAAAACGTGCAGCCAGAAGCTCAAGATGTATGGAGCACTGACTCACGAATCCCCGACATAGCTTACTGTCACCAGCAAACTTGTCTGGAAGCGGGAGACGGGATAAAGTCGGAGCAGGGGTGGCAGAGGACAAACTGGCTGCAGCTACACTTGCAGCCTGAACAGCGACTGCGATAACATCCACAGCTGAGGTTGTGCGCTCGAGAGCCGTCAACCTACCCTCCAGCTGCTGGATGTACCACTGTAAACGCTGATCGTCCGCCATTTACCAGCTAGACCCTGGCACTAGTATACTGTTAGGGCTGGCGGAACGCACCGAGTAAATATAGAGATGTTATTTGGTGCGTTCGCAGCCCGGGGTCCACCGTGCAGGAATAGAACCTGCTGCTGGCAAACAGCGACACGATATGGCGGTAGAAGCGAACTCTGTTGCTTCACAGAGTCGCTATAAGGAAAGGACTGTGTCCTGTTAAACTCCACAGGAATACACAGTAACTGCTGAGCAGATAGCAGCTTGTGGTCACGCAGTCCAGGAGGCAAACATACAATCTCCTCACCGGTGGAGCTGGTATTCTAGTGGCTTATTTCAGCCGGGGCCCTGTAACCAAACACACAATCTCCTCACCGGAGGTGCCGGTATTCTAGTGGCTTATTTCAGCCGGGTCCCTGAATACACACAAGAATGACCACAGTGGCGCAAAACTCATGTCATGCATTGATACTAGCGCATGGCCATGCGGCCATGCGAGCCTTATATAGCTGCAGCAAGAAAAAGACCTTCCTAGAAGGACCAATGAGAGACTGCCATAACTGAGCATGTGACCCTAGATCTCCACTGAGAGATCTTACCCTGGGCATGCTCAGTGTGTGAAAAGCAGGAGTTAGTCCTAGCAGCAATAGGACCTTCCTACCATGTGACCCTCGATCTCCACTGAGAGATCTTACTCAGGGCATGCTCAGAATGAGAAAAGCAGCACTTAGTCGCAGAAGCGTCTGCTCGCCGCTGCCCAGCACTGACTTCAATGGCAGAAGCAGGAAAGGCAGCAGTAACTCTTTGTACAGAGTGGGACTGAGCAAGACGCTTGGACTGACGTCTCCGCTGAGCAGGCACAACTGCGGCAGGAGAGGAATAGGAGACCGCAGCGGAGATGGCCCAAGATTCCCCCTGTGCAGAGGCGGGAACTCGACCCCTAACAGATACTTTCATAAATAAATACAAAACATATTCACCTAAATTTACCACTAACATAAATTACAGTGTGTTAAAAACAATCTCAGAATCATTGGGATATGTGGGAGTATTCCAGACTTATAACCACATCAGTGACAAGTCCAATTTGAAAAATCGAGCTGGTCACAAAGGTCAAAACTTGCTCCATTAATAAAGTGTTAAAGGAGTTGTCCAGATGCTGTCTCCTGCATCACAGACTTAGGCCCAGTTCACATCATATTAGGGCATTTATGGAAGGCCACTATATGAAAAAAGCTATTCCATACAGTAAAAAGAGTATGTGGACATTTGTCTGTTCAATACATACCAAAAGGACATTCCTTTGTATACATTGGGCCACTGGAGCTCTGTAGATATGCTTAGTGTATGTGTTAAGAGCTTTTCCCATGGTTGGTACGATTGTTTTTTACACTTGAGAAAGACACCAGAAACACGTTGTGTAATAGAAACTGCTCAGTCTATATGCAACAAGAACATGTAAAAAATTCCCAGGTCGTTAACTGTTCTGTTTACTGGCTACGAAGACTTAGATGAAATATTGACATGGCTTGCTTGCACAGCCGGGTTTTAGCCAAAGCAAAAAAGGACAATTTCTCATTTAACTCAACTGTCTTAAGATTCCCAATTCTCAGTTTGCTTCTGCTTTCCATGACAGCTTTCTAGAAAATTTAGACAAGATATGGAAGTTTCACTTCAATAGCAGATGAGCTCCAGTACTTGAGAATGGACACTACACAGAGAACAGGGCTGCACTATTTGACTGGGTTCACTGTTTCCACCCAGCCTCCGCCAGAGCTAATAAAAGCTTATTGGTGAGGGTGTTGGATCCCCAACAATCTCATAAAGATGACTTATCCTAAAGATATGACATCAACATCTGAATCTTGGAAAACCCCTTTAAGTTGTTCATTATATAACAGTGATGGTGGATAATGTGTTCCAACTTAATTTTTTGCCTTAGGACATACACCAAGTTTAATATGGCTTTGCTAGTCGACAGGGAAAACCACTTTAATAAAGGATAGATATATCAACACTGAAGTCCTGCATTCGACACGGAATAGGCAATGTGTGGCAAATATTACTGAGAGGTTTAAAAAATGTATTTCTGTATAGGACAGCTGACACCCTGCGGCAAACCCTTAAACATTGCTGTCAATTGCGACAACAACATCTAAGTGGTTAAAAAGGGGTTAAAACACCTCCTTCAACACCATAGTTCTCCCTCAATTTTAATTGTGAGTGCTGATCATTGCCATGGTATGGTGCCTTGTTAGAACTGGCTTATAGTTGGGTCTAGCAGACTGAATCAGTCAGTGTGACTCTGAAAAATCTGGATAAAAAGTTATTGAAAAATGTTATGGGATACATAACATTTTTTGATCAGTTTTTATTCATATTTTTCAGAATCACAGTGGTACCAAAAATTCTTCAACTAGTTGCGACAAATAGCCCTTATGCAGCTCAGTTCACCAAAAAAAAAAAGTTTCAATTGTCAGAATATGGAGACGAAAATTATAATTTTTATAAAAAAATGTATTTTCACTGTATGATAGTAGCAAAATGATACAGAAAGGAGTGATCAAAATGTCATCTCTATTCCAAAATTGTATGAAAAAACGTAGTCTTGCTCTACAAAAGATATGGAATCACACAGCTCCATCGACTGAAAAATAAAAACGTTAAGGGCCTTTGGAAATTGTGACATTATAATAATGATAATGATAATAACAACAACAACAAAATATAGTTCCAAGCAAAACATTTTGTATTTATTTTCTGAAAATGAGAAATGGTCAAAATAGGAAAAAAAATACATTGCTGCAGACCTCAAATAATGAAAAAAAAAAACAAGTTCATAATCATTTAGAAACAATACTAATGTTTTAACTCAGGAAGAGTTCAGAAATCAATATTTTGTGGAATAACCATGAAATTTAGTCACAGCTTTCATGCATCTTGGCATGCTTTCCACCAGTCTTTCACACTGCTTTTGGATGACCTTATGCCACTCCTGGTACAAAAATGTAAGCAGTTCTTCTTTGTTTGATGGCTTGTGACTATCCATCTTCCTCTTGATTACATTCCAGAGGTTTTAAATGGGGTTCAGGTCTGGAGATTGGACTGGCCATGACAGGGATTTGATGTGGTGGTCCTTCATCCACACCTTGATTAACCTAGCTGTGTGGCATGGCGCATAGTGATGAGCGAATATACTCATTACTCGAGATTTCCCGAGCACGCTCGGGTGTCTTCTGAGTATTTTTTAGTGCTCAGAAATTTCATTTTCCTCACCTCAGCTGAATGTTTTACATCTGTTAGCCAGCATAAGTACATTTGAGGGTTGCCTGGTTGCTTGGGAATCCCCACATGTACTTATGCTGGCTAACAGATGTAAAACATTCAGCGGAGGTGAGGAAAACTAAATTTCCGAGCACTAAAAAATACTCGGAGGACACCCGAGCGTGCTCGGGAAATCTCGAATAACGAGTATATTCGCTGATCACTAATGGCGCATTGTCCTGCTGGAAAAACCAGTCCTCAGAGTTGGAAAACATTGCATGACCAGAAGGAATCAACTGGATTTCCAGGATAACCTTGTATGCGGCTTGATTCATACGTCCGTTACAAAAAACAACCTACCCAATTCCAGCCTTGCTGAAGCATCCCCAGATCATCACCGATCCTCCACCAAATTTTACAGTGGGTGCAAGACACTGTGGCTTGTATGCCTCTCCAGGTCTCCATTTAACCATTAGGCGACCAGGTGTTGGGCAAAGCTGAAAGTTAAACTCATCAGAGAAGATCACCTTACTCCAGTCCTCTATGATCCAATCCTTATGGTCTGTGGCAAACTTCAGCCTGGCTGTTCTTTGCTTCTCATTGATGAAAGGCTTTTTTCTAGCTTTCCATGACTTGTGTCCTGCCTCTAGGAGACTGTTACGAACTGCTCTTGCTGTGCAATTCACTCCAGCTCCCATTTGCCATTTCTTTTGTAGGACACTTGATGTCATCATGCGGTTGCTGAGTGACATTCAATTAAGATGACAGTCATCTGCCAGTCTGTAGCTTTGTTGTCCCCAATGTCTACTGCTTGACCTTGTTGTAATGGACTGCCATCTTAGAAATCTTAAGGATGGAGGCAACACGACGCTCACTGTTTCCCTCTGCTATTAAAGACTTTTCTTTTCAACTCCTTTGGCATGGTTAAATGTTATTTTTTCATTCCTATTACTTTTGGGATATTGCTAGCATTTGTTTTGCCATCCAGCTTGTCCTATTGCAAGAGGATTGTGAACACCACAGCAGTGTTTTTTATATTTTCCTTCATTAAATAAGATTTGGTTCAAGTGATCACCTAATCAGAAGCACATTAAGCAGAATGAGGTGTACTCTGGTTGGAATTCAACTAACACTGGAATGGAATAGCTGTCAGACATGTAGAAAAGATGATTTTTAGAAAACTGTACAGTGGTCTCTTAATTTGTGCCAGAGCTGTGTATATGTACTGTAAAATTTCAAATTTTTGTTTTCACAACAAAAATATTTAAAAAACTGCACAAGTTTGATATTGCCATAATCGTACTAATGAGACTATACTTATATAAAGTGTGTGGGTGGCATCATACTATATAGAAGGGGCCATGTAGGTCATCATGCTACATATAAGTTGCAGTGGAGCCATCATACTATATATAGGGGGTGGGTGCCATAATATAGTGTATAAGAGGCATATGGGCCATCAAACAGTATATAGGGAGCTGTAGCCGCCACAATATAGTGTACAAGGCAGTGTGGGGCCATCATAAAGTACATATCGGGCGGTGGGGTCCATGGGATTGTAGACAACCATTTTAGAACTTAACTCTAATCAGCCAAAATAAAGACTACAGACAATGCTTTGGCGTGAGAGGACTGTAAGGCCTTATTGAGGGTAACCTATATATACAGTGGGGCAAAAAAGTATTTAGTCAGTCAGCAATAGTGCAAGTTCCACCACTTAAAAAGATGAGAGGCGTCTGTAATTTACATCATAGGTAGACCTCAACTATGGGAGACAAACTGAGAAAAAAAAATCCAGAAAATCACATTGTCTGTTTTTTTAACATTTTATTTGCATATTATGGTGGAAAATATCTGTGACAGAAAGACACACAGACAGAAAGACAGACAGATGGAAGTGACCCTTAGACAATTATATAGTAGACTAGCTGAAGAGCCCGGCGTTGCCTTGGCATAGTAAATATCTGTGGTTAGTTATAGCACCTCACTTCTCTTATTTTCCCATCAAGCCTCTCATTTTCCTCCTCACATCTCTCATTTTCTCCCTTACACCTGTAATTTTCCCCCTCACTCCTCTTATTTTCCCCCTCACTCCTCTCATCTCCTCCTGTATATAGTATATACCTGTGTGTCATCTCCCCTGTATATAGTATATATGTGTGTGTCATCTCCTTCTGTATATAGTATATACCTGTGTGTCATCTCTCCTGTATATAGTATATATGTGTGTGTCATCTCTCCTGTATATAGTATATACCTGTGTTTCATCTCCCCTGTATTAGACCTCGTTCACACGTTATTTGCTCAGTATTTTTACCTCAGTATTTGTAAGCTAAATTGGCAGCCTGATAAATCCCCAGACAACAGGAAGCCTTCCCCCCTGGCAGTATATATTAGCTCACACATACACATAATAGACAGGTCATGTGACTGACAGCTGCCGTATTTCCTATATGGTACATTTGTTGCTCTTGTAGTTTGACTGCTTATTAATCAGATTTTTATTTTTGAAGGATAATACCAGACTTGTGTGTGTTTTAGGGCGAGTTTCATGTGTCAAGTTGTGTGTGTTGAGTTGCGTGTGGCGACATGCATGTAGCGACTTTTGTGAGATGTGTTTTGTGTGGCGACATGCGTGTAGAAACTTTTTGTGTGTCGAGTTGCATGTGACAGGTTAGTGTAGCAAGTTGTGTGCAGCAAGTTTTACGCATGGCGAGTTTTGCCCGTGGCGAGTTTTATGTGTGGTGCATTTTGAGTATGTGCAAGTTTTGTGTGAGGCAACTTTTGTATGTGTTGCAACTTTTGTGCAAGTGGCAATTTTTCCACGTGTGCAAGTTTTGCGTGTGGCGAGTTTTCCATGAGGAGAGTTTTGCATGTGTGGCGGGTTTTGCGTGAGCCTAGTTTTGCATGTGGCAAGTTTTGCGCGTGGCGAGTTTTGAGCGGCGACTTTTGTGCTTCGACTTTTATGTGGCGAGGTTGGTGTATGTGTGGTGAAATGTGTGCTGAGGGTGGTATATGTGTTCAAGCACGTGGTAGTGTGTGGTGCATTTTGTGTGTGTGTTCATATCCCCGTGTGTGGTGAGTATCCCATGTCAGGGCCCCACCTTAGAAACTGTACGGTGTATACTCTTTGGCGCCATCGCTCTCATTCTTTAATTCCCCCTTGTTCACATCTGGCAGCTGTCAATTTGCCTCCAACACTTTTCCTTTCACTTTTTCCCCATTATGTAGATAGGGGCAAAATTGTTTGGTGAATTGGAACACGCGGGGTTAAAATTTCGCCTCACAACATAGCCTATGACGCTCTCGGGATCCAGACGTGTGACTGTGCAAAATTTTGTGGCTGTAGCTGCGACGGTGCAGATGCCAATCCCGGACATACACACATACATACATACTGTACATACACACACACACATACACACACACATTCAGCTTTATATATTAGATCGTGAGTTATAGGTGTCATCATACAGTGCATAGGGAGCTCTGGGGACCAACCATCATACAGTGCATAGGGAGCTGTGAGGAGCATCATAGAGAGCTGTGGAGACCATCATACAGTTCGTAGAGATAATTTAATAATATGTAAGCATTGTATAGTGGTGATGGTAGTGCACATTGTGTAGCAGTATTATTTTGGCCTTTTATAGTAGCAATTTGGGGAATATTGGTATTTGCATTGTGTATTTTAGATTAGCAACAGTGGTATACTGTATTTATATACTGTATGTATAGATGCTCTTTTAAGTGTAAGGGAGGTTGTATGGGGAAACATGTACTTTGGGGCTCGGACACCCAACAAACAAGCTCTCCATGCATATGTTATGACTGTCACACAGCCGGGACACATGCAGCTGTGGAGCCGAACAGCTGATCAGCCGGCGCGCTCCATGTATCCGGGTTCCCTCTGCAGCTTATTCAGTAACCGCTATAGCTTGCCGAATAAGCAGGGAGCTGAGCAAATTCGCTCAACTCTAGTTGGAATGTAACAAAATTGATAAAAAGCCAAAGGGATGAATACTTTTGCAAGCCTTTGTATGCTCCTAAAACATGGTGCTCATAGATCAGTAGCAAAAACCTGCTAACAGTTTCCCTTTAACAACCGAAGTGTGAACAGAGCCTTAGATTGATTCTGACAGCAATGAAGTTGCACTTCGCATATACAGGAAAATAAGTAAATTCTTGTCTGCACTTACACCATCAGTCTTCTTATGCACACAGAATCTGTATAGGAGGATTTGGGATTATGAATAACACATTGTTATCTTATGAAAAGCAGCCAAGTGTCAACTCAATAAAAAAAGAACTCTAACAGTAATAGCATTGCTGCATCATAGTTGTATCACATCTACTTACTACAGCTGGACAGCTGCAGGATTCAGTAGACATGTGGGTTGTTGTAATATAAAGCCTGGAGCTGTTGAAACTCATACATAAGATATGATGGGCTTACTGCATGACTGTAATGAATAGGCCATTGAGTTATAGAGACCGCAGAATGGAAGGTGTTAATCAGTAATAGACAGGACAGAGCCAGGAATGGCAAAGGATAAAGAAAAATGACAGGAAATCTGTCGAAGCAGATGACAGAACTCAGGATGGCTAGTAGGAAGTCAAAGGTAGCGGCTTCACATCCGGCAGACCGGACAGCCGCCATTCTCCAGTGCCCCATGGAGCCTGTTTTCATAACCTAGTTATTCTAATAATATCATTTAGAAGAAAGTGTCAATGAAAGAACTTTCTCTGCTAATTGTCATCTCTTAATTGTATTTGTGTGCTTCTGTATTTTATACAGTGTTGTAAAATGTAATACCTTCCCTCCTGCTTGTTTTCCATCTACTGTATATCCACACTGTGGAGCCAGAGCTGTCAGTCAAAGAAGAGGGGGGTGGAGAGAGAGGGCAAGCAAGCAGTTGGGAAGGTGTCTTTAAATAATGGGTCCCGCCATGATGCACAGAGCAACGGGACTTTGTCTGAACAGTCATTCTGTGCTGACAGAGTCCCTGTCATTTACCATGTATATGTAATTTTGTTACTGGGTGCAAATGTCACTGTTCGACAGAAGTGTTTTTCTTATTTTTCTGCACCTCTTTGTTCCTGAGATATGGCCATTCTCTTTCTTGTATATAAATCCAAGCCAAGTGGGCATGATCCTCAACTCTTCTGTATGGAAATCCAATTCTGGACAACCACAACCTCTTTTTAAATGAAGTAGTTCCCCTTATAAAAGAAGAATAACATATACTCACCTACCCATCCAATGGGTCCAATGTTGTTGGTGTCATGTCTCCCAGAGCTTGCCTGACATTGTTATGCTACGGGAGCCCTGCAGCCAGTCAGCAGTCACTGTTAAGCAGATGTGTTTATTTCTTTCCGATGTACCTTGGACAAGAAGAAGTGAGAGTGCAGCAGCCCAATTGGCTGCGGGGCTGATTGTCTGTGGGGCTCATGTGGCATAACAATGCTATTCGAGCTATGAGAGACCTGGCACCAACAACACTGGACCCACCGATGCAGGAGGTCAATATATGTTATTCTTATTTTATGAGGGGAACTACTTAAAACACTTAAAAGGGGCTTGTCCAAGTAGTGGACAATCTCTTGAATCTAATGCTTTTGAGTTTACCTGAGGTTGGGCCTGTCCTTCAGAGCTTACAGTCTACATTTTCACAGTCACTATTTAGGACATAACATTTCCTGTGTATTTGAAATTTGATATTTGTTGCAAACAGCCCACGGTCTACTGCAGGTTTCTTGAAAGATACTTGGCTACAAAAAAATCCTTTGATGGCACAGCTGAGAGCCTATCAAGTTCGAATTGTTGTTCTTTTGTAGTTGGATTCTTGGCTGTCCATGCACATATTGGCCTTCATGCATAAAAAATGTTCCATCTATGGGGGTCATTGTTGCCAGAAGCAATCTGATCGCTGTTTTTATTTACAGTTTGCTTTAAACGAAAAAAGGAATGATAAAATCTCATCAATTGAAGTGGGCAACACTGACACACATAGATTTGCTTTCTGGAAGAGATTTTTGCCATAACTCAGCAGTCCGGCTTTTCAAGGTGGTCAGTTAGGCTACAATCACTTTTAATGCTATATTCTAAAGTGTTATTTTGCTGCATTTGTTATTCCTTTATTTAATGACATTATCTTAGCCAAACGGGTTGTCAAGAACTTTATAAACTATGCTAACTGCTTGCTATATGATAGAAGCAATCATTACAGTTAGGCTGCTTTCACACATCAGTTTTTGCCATCAGTCACAATCCAGCGAATTTTGAAAAAAATGGATCCGGCAAAAGTTCCCGCCGGATCGTTTTTTTTCTCATAGACTTGTATTAGCGATGGATTACGACGGATGGCCACACGTTTCATCCATTTTTCGCCGGATCCGTCGAAAATTGTATTTCCGGCAGCCGGAGAAAACGGACATAGTAACGTTTTTTGTGTCCATCAAAAAAACGGTCAGCGACAGATCCATTGCCATCCGTCGTTTGCTAGGATGGAAGCCTATGGGTGCCGGATTTGTCAAATGATGCAATCCGTCGCCGGATTCCATTTTTTTAATTGAGCATGCTCCGATTTTTTTAGGATCCAGCTAGCTGGATCAGCTAGTCGGATCCGTCGAAAAAATGGATCAGTCGCATGAGTTTTTCACAATCTGCGACGGATCCGTTTTTTTCAACATTCAACAGATTGTGATTGATGGCAAAAAACTGATGTGTGAAAGCAGCCTAAGGGTACTTTTACACTAGTGTTTTTTTAAATCCGTCACAATGCGTCGTTTTGCAGAAAAAACGCATCCTGCAAAAGTGCTTGCAGGATGCGTTTTTCCCCATAGACTTCTATTGACGACGCATTTGCGACGGATTGCCACACTTTGCATCCGTCTTGCGACGGATGCGTCGTGCTTTGGCGGACCGTCGGGAGAAAAAAACGCTACATGTAACGTTTTTTTCTCCTGACGGACCGCTTTTTCCGACCGAGCATGCGCGGCCAGAACTCCGCCCCCACCTCCCCGCACCTTACAATGGGGCAGTGGATGCGCCGGAAAAATGCATCCGCTGCACCCATTGTGCAATGCAGCAAACGCTAGCGTCGGAATCTCTCCCCGATGCATTGCGACGGGGAGATTCTGATGCTAGTGTGAAAGAAGCCTTAGTCATCTCTAAAACTCCTACAGCCCCCGGACAGCCATTCTGGTGACAATGTCATGCTCTAAATACACGACGCTACTATAGACATGGCTAGCATTTGGCTGCAGCGGTCATGTGCATGATGTTATTTCTGTAGGGAAATAGACAAAGAACGGTAGCGATGACTGCAGTATTTACTATGAAAGAGAAAAGGATTTAAATTGTTATTTTATCTTTTATCACATTATTCTTGCTGGTGAGGAAAGTTGCAAAATCACATTTTAGTATTTGTAGAATGTTGACATTTTTCTACAATCGTGTCTTTTCTCGTTTTTCTTAAAAACAATTCAAGGAAATGGTTCTAGAATTGTTTTTATAGACAACCGAAAACCACTGTTTGCAGTGCTATAATATTTACCCAATTGAAATCCATGGGGAAAAAATACAAGGAATGCTTTTGTTTTTGGTAAAAATAAAACACAGGAAAGCCAAAAAAGTGCAAAGTGTCAGTGTGAGTTTCACAGTTGGTGTGTCTACTTAGCATATATAGTACTGTGCAAAAGTTAGTAATGCTTTAAAAAATAAATCTGTTAAGGGTATGTGCACACGTTGCGGATTTGCCTGCGGATTTTTCCGCACAGAATCTGCTTTTCTAGCCAGAAAATGCAGGTAAAAATCCACATGTTTTTGGTGCGTTTTTGATGCGTTTTTTGTGTGGATTTGATGCGTTTTTTATGCGGTTTTGTATGCGTTTTTGAAAGCTAAATAAAGATCTATTATTGAACAAAAAAAAAGATTTGTGATGTGATTTCTTGTCCAACCTCCTCTTTTACATTTGTCCAACCCACACTCCATTACACACAGATAGATAGACAGATAGATAGACAGATAGATAGATAGATAGATAGATAGATAGATAGATAGATAGATAGACAGACAGACAGACAGACAGACATATTCATAGAAAAGGAACAGCCCGCATCCCTTTAACTTATCTCTGGGTGCTGCAAATCCTCCAGGTAACCTGTCCACTGGTTATCTCAGATACATAAAGTTCAAAAAAGCAGGCAACACTCCATTTTCCAAATAACTGTGCAGGGTTAAATCAGACCCACATGTCTGGGCAATGTTTCGGCTCAAATGAGCCTTTCTCAAGCAGTGAGTACATCATCCTTGTGCATATATATACGTTTTAACATAATCCTTAATGAATGCCAGTTGTGCTCAATAAAATGCGATACAATACAATATGCTTCACATGTTCCATTCTCCATCTGATAATACCTTATATAAAGTGCATACGTACTTAAGTGCATACTCAGTGCTCTTTGTATATTAATACATTAATACAACCAAACTTTATACTGTATGCAATGTTATTTCACTTGCTCTTACCCCTGAAGCAACCCGCTATTAATGGAGGACAACATGTTTCTCAGCGTTCTTACAAATCAACTGCGCATGTCTGGCGCATCATATTACTATGCGGGGCTGTAGACCAATCAAACATATCAATATACCGGCGCATGCGCATAAGCGCTATGATCCGCCATCTTTGAAGTGGCATGTCTATTCTTTCGCACATATGTTAATCCAGTGTATCTTCTAAGACTGGCGCATGCGCATACGCATTAACCGCACCATCTTGATCACATAATCATAATGTTGCGGATAGTTATGCGTAGTGACATTCTTATATGGCACCTCTATCTTTACAGTGTCATCTGCAGATGATCCCCGCATTATTATCATTTATTTTACTTCTTAGATAAAGGGTGCATAACTCCGCCCTGACTCTCCGGGTACCGCCTTCTTCAGGCCATCTCCCGGAGGTCACATAGTGTTCAACAGGTTGCAATTAAACCTCTCAGGTCAAAATGCCCCAAGTTTGAACCATTATATAGCAGCAGCACCTATATCTTGGCATGTTTTTATTGTGATCATACTGGAATAATAGACATTTTAAATAGATTCATTCAAGCTACTTTATTGATTTGGCCCACAGTCCAACAAGATATCATATTAAGGAATGATAACATGTCTTTTCAAAAACTAAATTTCATGCTATATAAACTATACAAAATGTTTGAAATATGTTTCTCTATATGTCCTCCATATTTGCAGGGTCCTTCTGGGTAATCATCCAGTCTTGTTTAGATACTAGACAGCATCTAGATAAAACAAATATAAAATTAGGAACGTACATATTGACAGTTACATCATAGTACTCCTATATTTAAAAATAGTAAATACTATATCCAGGGACTCCACCATATTCAGTATCAGACTAATGAGAGTTTTCATAGTATTGTATGTACCTTGAAATCTACAGTAAGACCCCTAGGTCTAAGGGTATTCAGTTCATATATCCACATCAGTTCTCTTTTTTTGAGAAAAATGCACAATAGATATCACTCATGTAATGTAAGAAGTAAGTGAAATCTTTGGCATTGCACTATATCTATATTTCTCTGCTGTATCCATACATTATGAATTGTGGTATATGTTAAAGGGGCCCACCGGGACTCTTTGACCCAGGGCCCATGAAAACCTGGAGCCGGCACTGGATATATCCATAGTTATATCTATAGATATATCCGTACATATATCTATGGATATATCTACGGATATATATATATATATATATATATAGTCATATATTTATAGATATAGCTATATAGCTATAGATGGAAATCTATGGATATATCTATGGATATATCTATATCCTTAGATATAGCCATAGATATATCTATAGATATATCCATAGATACAGTATATAATAGCAAGGATGATGTTTATTAATGAACAATATGTTTAATTTAAAAAAAGCGGGAAAAAAATGGTGTGGGCTCCCGCCATCTGTACGATGCACCAATTCTTGGATTTAGCCCCTCTCTTTCCACTGCCGTGTAGCTGTGGGATATGGGGTAATAAGAGATTAATGTCACCTTGCTATTGTAAGGTAACATTAAGCCCCATTAGTAATGGAGAGGCGTCAATAAGACACCTATCCATTACTAAGCCTACAGTAGTGAGAGAGTTAATAAAGACACAGACAGAAAAAATATTTTAATATTCTTAATTTCGCCATACTTACAACCATGCCTAATTCCTGCGACTTCCTTGATTGCCTGAAAAAAAATAAACCAACTGTATA
Source organism: Ranitomeya imitator (assembly GCF_032444005.1). Classification (NCBI taxonomy): domain Eukaryota; kingdom Metazoa; phylum Chordata; class Amphibia; order Anura; family Dendrobatidae; genus Ranitomeya; species Ranitomeya imitator. The sequence goes on along the minus strand of NC_091287.1, from coordinate 332,804,570 downwards.
CTCCCTGTCTGAAGCAGTCCAATTAATAATGAGTGTCCCACGATGATCTTCCCTATAGGACAGTGACATCGGGTGATGTCACCACTCTATAGGGCCTCCAGTAACACACTGACAGGAGACAATGGCTCCTGCAGTGCATCACTGAAGAGGTTACTTTAGTTCATTGTCTCGCTTTATGGCAATGCTGCATGGGAATTTTCCCACACAGCTGTGACACAAGTGACAGTTTAAACTATACTGTACTCACAGCAGGGGAGGAATAAAGTGCGGAAGGATACCTTCCATCAGTGTGCGGTGCCCCAGGGTCCTGGTCGTCGCAGTGGTATTTCTTTCCTCTCGGGGAGAGTGATGCTACGTTTGGAGGCAAAGAAGGATAACTGCATCCAGGTATCACAAACATGCAATGCATTTCACACTCCAGACCACCAGGGGGAGCTTCTGCTCCTTTTTATTAGGTCACTCCCCATATGTATGTAACTGGTAGTCTGTAGGGAAAGTCAGTTAGTTGCTGGCTGAGCTCAGCTCAGTCAGTTCCAGACCAGAGTCTGAGGAGGACAGAAGGTAAAAGGAGCTGTGCATGCCCTCAGAGCTGCAGCTCCCAGAAAGAGACATTGAAAGACCGAATTGTATTGCAGTGAGCGTGAAGGAAGTCGAAACAAAGGAGAGGATACCAGAAGGGGACCAGCCCTGCACAGGCTGCCTCCTTCTAAGATGCAGAATCCCTGTAGCCGGAACACTGAGGGAGTAAGGACCTTTATGCTTTACTTCAGAGACCGCCAGGACAGCTAATTGCAGGTTATCTGTCCGCACCTACACCCAGGAGACACGGTGACACCTACAGAGCCGGGTTATCTAAGTGACCCTATAAACAGGCTCAAGTCACCAGTCATACGGGTATTGTCCTATCCTATATGGGGGACAGAGAGAGCAAAACATCGCATCTGTGAGACCCTTATGTGAAGCCATAGGCAGTAAGGGACTACACCACCGCAGCGCAAAGGAAGGCTACTGATTTCCACCTGGATAAGGGAACTCTGGACATGCCTTCAAACCGACTGGACTCTGCCTGCCCTGTGATCTGGTGCCCTGGACTCTATGGATGCTGAAGTCTTCAGTAAAAGGTAAAGAGACTGCAACCTTGTGTCCTCGTTCTTCTCTGCTCCTCTTACCATACCACCATCTACACACTGGGAAGCCTTGGGGAAATACTTCACCTGTGGGAAGGTATACCATCTAGCTGCCATAACATCACCCCAGCGGACCACTTAAAGCAGCGTCATTCACCCTGACCGAATACCACAGGTGGCATCATGAACATTCCCCTTAAAGACCTTTCCCTTTTACATGGACGTCCCAGGGCCATGGGCCGGGTCAGTCACCATGACACCCCCTGTGAATCGAAGGACCCGGTACCATGTACCCCACGGCCCCATGGGGGCTATCCAACTTTTTCCCAGAGCCCCTGGAGAGCGGTCGCATCAGCTGATATTACAGCTCTCCACGGGAGATTGTCGTGGGACAGTCGTATTAATTGGATTACGATGGACACAAGGAGTATATTGTTGGTTTATTATTTTAATTTTTTTTCAGGGGAGCGAGGGCTTCGGGGATTAAGTGTAGATGTGAGTATGAACTATATATGTACTGTATGTGTTTTTTGTTTTTTTTACAATTAACACATAAGCCAGATGATGGGACTATTACTATCCCAATATTGGCTACTGTGTCAATCACTGTCACTGCAGCATTCATAGTCGAATGGAACTTGCAGTCCCATCGGACGATGCATGCACACACACACACACACACACACACACTGACACCATCCCTGCAGACCCCCACACAGCTCCACAGACCCCTGGACTGGCCCACAGAACCTCGGACAGCCCCGCAGACCCCCCGCACAGCCCCCTAGACCGCCACACAGCCCCACAGACCCCCCGCACAGCCCCACAGACCCACGGACAGCCCGCAGACCCCCCGTACACAGCCCCACTGACCCCGCACACAGCCCCGCCGACCCTGCACACACAGACAAGCAGACTCGGCCCACCCACACAGACACAGTCATCGTCAACACTCCGCCCACACTCCCTCCTCCCGGGCCGCAGTGTTTCTCGCACCCACATCTGCAGCAAAACCGCAGATCTTTTTTTACATCTGCGGATTTGCTGCAGATTGGCCTGACACAATTGAAGTCAATGGGTGCAGAAACGCTGCAGTTTCGCACAAAGAATTAACATGCAGCAGAAAATAAACCGCTGTGTTTCTGCACAGAATTTTCCGCAGAATGTGCATAGCGGTTTTTGTTTTCCATAGGTTTACCTGGTACTGTACAATGCATAGAAAACTGCTGCGGATCCGCATCCAAATCCGCAACGTGTGCACATACGTGCACATAGTTTAATTTTATCATTTTGCAAAGTGAATGAACAATAGAAAAATCTAAATCCAATCAATATTTGGTGTAACCGTCCTTTGTCTTCAAAAGAGCATCAATTCTTCTACACAGAATTGTCTTGTACACAGTTTCTGAAGGAACTCAGCAGGAGGTTGTTCCAAACATCTTGGAGAAATAAACACAGCTTGTCTGTGGATGTAGTCTTGTGCAAATCCTTCTGCCTCTTTATGTGTAATCCCAGAAAGACTTCATGAGGTTCAGATCAGGTCAATATGGGGGCCATATCAATTCTTGTTCTTCTTCACTCTGAAGATAGTTCCTAATTACACTAGCTGTATGTTTGAGGTTATTTTTCTGCTTCAGAATAAATTTGGAACCAATCAGATGCCTCCTTGATGGTATTGCATAATGCTTAAGTATCTGCCTTTACTTCTCAGCATTGAGGACACCTAGAACTGTTCATGTTCAAAATTGAGGACCAAAGATGCAGTGGTCGGCCAAGAAAACTTAGTAAGTAAAAAAAAATTATGCCAGCTCACCAATTGTCATAATCCAGTGTGCAGGGAAATCACGATCTGAATATTCATGTTATGATGAGAAAAAAATTAAAAAAAAATATTTCCAGCTCCGGGTAAAAATGTCTTTAATCTTTATTCCATCATAGATAAAAAAATATCATTCTGATACAAAGCAGAAATGCAGAAAGTTATGCGTTTCAAACGGATGCAACCGTTCTTTGTCAAAGATTTGACAAAGTACTATTGCATCCATTCTGCATTTCTCCATTGTATCAGAATGATATTTTTTAATCTATGATGGAGTAAAGTTTATAGAAATTTTACTAGGAGCTGGAAATATCTTTTTTTCTAAGAAAACTTGGTGCAGCAGATGAAAGTCACATCATGCTTACTTCCCTTCAAAATAGGAAGATGTCAAGCAGTGCCATCAGCACAGAATTCTTGTCAGTGGGACTGAAATACACTCGTCTACTGTTTTGAGAAGTCAGGCAAGGGGCCAGAACTAATTGACAAAATACCCATATTAACTCATAAACTAGGCAAACTCTTTACATCATTGTACCAAAAAAAGGATAAATCTCCCAAGGAGTATATTAGCCAAAAAATATATATTTATTACAAACTCATATTTGATATATACACAAATTCATTATAAAACACAGAGACTGTCAGACAATAGTGCAGGGATCAAAACTGAATAATACTGCACATAGTACTGTGCCTCAGTCATCAGTAATAGGGTGCTGCATGAGCTACCACAATAATAAACTGAAGAAGTTTGCCACGAAACGTGCGTTGTGGCGGCAGGGATCAACTACACTGAATTTCCAGTAAGTGCATTACCTTACTTTAACTTGTTTTTAGTGCCTGTACTGTTTATTATGTGTGAATTTGTGTATATATGTAATATGAGTTTGTAATAAAGATATTTTTTGGCTAATATACTCATTGGGTGATTTACCCCTTTTTTTGGTACAAAGAGGCCAGAACTAGTCTTCCTGAAAGAATTGCAGCCAAATGCAATAACTTCAACATGGAAGCAAAGCCAAGTGACTCAACTATTGCACAAACACTTAGGAACTGGTGGGCAGAAAAATTGCAGTAGATGCTCTCAACTTAAAAGTCAAAATATAAAATATCTGGCTACAGCTGAAGGCAGTTTGATAACCAAAGGGCTGGTGCAATAATGAGTGTCTGCTAGAGATTAGCGAACCTGTGGATATTCGGGTTAGCTGGGTTCAAAGAAAATACAGTAAAAAGTTTGGGTCCGAACTTGACCTCAAACTTGACCCCGGAACCCGAATCCAATGGAAGTCAATGGGGACCCGATCTTCGGTGCAAAAGGAAGCTAAATGGGGGCAAGAGCTAGACAATCGCCCTACAAACAAATGTGGATGCGGAAATTATTTAAAATTACAAAGAATAAAAAAAGCAAAATACAGGAGGCAGAGGTCCAAGTTAGGAGGTGGAAAAGGTGGATGTGATGGTGTAAATGGAAGAGGCAGAAGAGGAGGTATCAAACACTGTTTTTATGAGGGGTTTTTAAGGAACTGACTTAACATACAATAAAAAACAATAACCATGAGGCGGAGGTCCAAGCGGAGGAGGAGGTTGACGTGTAGGAGAAGGAAGTAGCCAACTCTGGTTTTGTTGGGCTTTTTTGTTTGTTTTTTGGGGGGTGTACTCTGAAAAAAGGCAGTGTAATATTCTGTTGGCCACTGTCTCTTTGTATACAGGCCATGTAATACTCTGCACTTTTTTGGGTTGAAAAAAATTAAGAGAGTATCAAATAGGGGACATGGCCGTGCTGCTGCTTGTAGTGGTGTAGATGCTGCAGGGAGAGAGAGGACATGGTCGACCTGTACCTGCTACCAGGACTGTGGAGTCGGAGTCGTTGAGTCGGAGTCGGTGTCCATTTTGGTGGAATTGGAGTGGGTATAAAATGAACTGACTCCGACTCGGTCTCCTAAATATATAATAAATTGGGTACAGTAGTTCAAATTACTAAGAATTTGGGAAAGTTATGAAATGTTCTATAAATGTCTGTTCTATTCCTGATTTATATGTTCTCCCAATGTTTGAGTGGCTTTCCTTCAGGTACTCTGTTTTCTTCCCACATTCTAAAAACATACTGATAGGGATTTTAGATTGTGAGCCCCACTGGGGACAACGATGATAAAGTCTGTTTAGCACTGTGGAATTATTGGTGCTATATAAGTGAGTAAAAGAAATCTAAGGTTGTAGGCTTTTAGTTGTGATGAATCTGTGCTCAGTAGTGAGACAATGCTGTGGAGTCAGAGTCATGGAATTGTAGTTGGGAGTCAGAGTCGGAGGTTTGGCTTACCGACTGCAAAGCCCTGCCTGCTACGCACCTAACTAAAACAACTTCCCCGGGGGCACGCAGGCGACAGGACCTCCTGCGTAATTTCATAGTCACGAGTACCGCTGGATGAATGGTAAGGTCAAAACAAGTAAAGGTGGTTTTAGGTTGGTTGGCTGAGAGTGCCTTCAGTTACTTTACTTCGTCTTCCACCCGCTCCCCTTCTGAATGTGCAGATTTTGCACCTGGGCATCTGTCTTCCACCTCACTCCCTTGCAAATCAGACAAGCAGTCTGAGCCCCAAGTCAGTAACTTCTGCTTTTTGATGACTCTGCTGGATGTGGTTTCGTGGACCATGCTCCTGGATCTGGCCAGCAACTGAAAGAAATTGAATGCACTGATGTCCAACCACTTATTCTGTTGGAATATGAGTATGTGGAAGGTGTAGTGCAGTCAGTGGACCACCGCAGCACATCTCTGATGATGATGAAACACAGGTGCCAATTAAACAGCTTTCTGCTGTGTGTAGTTTGGCAATGTGGGAAGGGGTGAGGACTGGGTGGAACATCATACGGAGGATTATAGTTAATATTATTAATTTTTTTTTAGAGCACCATTGATTCCATGGTGCTGTATATGAAGAGGGGTTATATACAAAACACAAATAGAAATAGAAATTACAATGAACTGATAGACAGGTACAGAGGGGAGAGGACCCTACCCTTGTGACCTTACATTCTACAGGATAATGGGGAAGGAAATAGTAGGTTCGGGGGCTGCAACAGCTCTAATGTTGGTGAGGTGACAACTGGGTCATTAAAGGCTGTAAACTGTTCTGGAAACATGGATTTTCAAGATCTGGTTGAAATTTCAGAATGTAGGGGATAATCGGATGTGTAGGGCCACAGAATTCTACAGCATGGGGAATACTCGGGAGAAGTCTTGGAGACGGTAGGATGAGGAACGTATGATTATGGAGGATTAAATGAAGTCTTGGGAGCTCCAGAGATTACATGGTGGGAAATATAGGGAGAATAGATCAGAGACATATTAGGGAGACAGATTATGGACGGATTTGTAGGTCAGTGTTAATAGCTTGAAGGTGGATACTGTTCTGCGGAGGAATAGTTACTCTGTAGCTACTAGCATCGTACTAGCAAAAGCGCACTCCCGAACGGGAGGGGGGCTTTTGAGAGTCCTACCCAGATTCGGATGATATGAAATCAGGTACAAGAGTAAATCCAAAGCAAGCAAATAACCCAAAGGAAAACCAAAGTGAAACCCCAGGACAATAGATGATAAAGAAGAACCAATAACAACTTTTGCAACTACTGAGAAGCAACCAGGTCCCAACCAGGAAACACTCACCATACACTTACACAAGGGAACTGAATAGAAAGCACTGAAATGGATTAGAAGCAAGCCTCACCTGAACAGTAAGGGCCCGGGGCACAAATTTCCAGCAATGGCTAACACCAGGCAAGACAGCAGGCAATACTGGAGTTTTAGCTGCAACGCACACTGGTGAGTAGCTCTGCAGAACAACACCACTTCACAACCTACGAGTGGGCCTCCATGCAGGACATGTGTGCTGTTTGCACTGCTTCAAGTGCATCATCAGTGTTACTATCAGTCTTCTATGCCTCCTAGAAAAACACAGCTTCAGGTGATGATGGATGAGGTGGTGGCACAGGCAGTAAAGGAGAAGGAACTGGGACCATTCACATCATTGTCAGGCCAGGAGTCCACACATGTCTTGGAGGATGGGTTCCTGTACCAATAGTGGCCAGGTACACAAATATCCAGCCAGGGGATTTGGAAGATGAGGATGAGGAGTCGGAGTAGGCGAATGAGGAACAACCATATCCACAGCAGGTTGGCACTCAAAGCAGCACATGGGCTTGACTGGAGTGCTCCCTGGGGTAATGCAGACGATAAAGAGGACCCAGATGATGCACCTCCCACCGAGAACAGCTTGTCCTCCCCTATGGGCAGCCTGGCACACATTAGGCTATACATGCGGCTGTGCCTGCACAACGATCACTGAGTTGGCAGGATTGTTACAAGTCTTAATTACTGTGTGGCCACCTTCTGAATCCCCACTACAAGTACAATGTGCCATCATTACTTCAGTCACTAGAGTAAGATCAGAAAATGCGGGAATACAAGTGCACGCTAATAGATGCACTACTGAAGGCTTCCTTAGCTGACAGTAGAGGCTCAGTGAAAGCACAAGGCAGAAGAGAAGGAGGACTCAGCTGAGGCACCGTCACCACCGCAGAAGGAATGGTTAGCAGGGCAGAAATGTGTAAAACTTTACTCAGCACGTTGCAACATTCAGCCTTAACCAAATAACTATTATATGGCAACTGGGAACTAAACTCCCTAAAAATTAATTTAGTTGCTTTACATTCTTCCTGAAGAACCAGAGGGAAGAGCAGAGTGTGAATTAACTAGGAGAGAAGTATGCTGAACAAAGAAAAATGTTACAGTGAATAAAGTAAATACCGAAAAACACCAATAAGGCTATTTTCACACATCAGGTTTTTGCCATCATACTCAATTCAGTGAATTTTGAAAAAAATGGATTTGTCACAAATTGTAAAAAACTGATGTGACGGATCCACTTTTTAGCTGGGTCCGACTAGCTGATCTGGCTAATTGGATTCTGGGGAAGAGAGAGAGATCCAGAATGGAAAATGCATGCTTAGTTTAAAAAACGGAATCCGTCGCCGGATTCCATCATTTGACGGCTCTGGCACCATAGGGTTCCATTATAGCAAACAACAGATGGCAACGGATCCGTCGCTGTCCGTTTTTTTGACGGTCACAAAAAAGTTGCTCTGTCCGTTTTCTCCGGCCGCCGGAAAACAAATTTTTCGACAGATCTGGCAAAAACTGGATGAAACGTGAGGTCATCCGTCACTAATACAAGTCAATGAGAAAAAACTTTTTCAAAACTCACCGAATTCTGCCTGATGGCAAAAAACTGATGTGTGAAAGGGGTCTAAAAGAATAAAGCAATTACTCTTAACAAATATACAGTCTATCTACTAAAGTTAAACAGAAGAGCGTTGCAAAGTATTGCAAGGAAAAAGCAAAGTGAAAAATTTGATCTCAAAACTAGTTCCAAACATCAATTCAATATCCGAACATCTAAATGAATCTTATCACCAGGAAGAAATGTTCACTGAGGGACATAATATAATGCTGCACTCAAAAGGTGATAGGTGGACAAAGGAAAACACCTGTGTTAAGCTTGACAGACTTCAGCCAGAAAACAGAATCCAAACACTCAGAGAAAAGGTGTGTCTCCTGTGGCTTGGCAGAAAGAGAAGCCGACCACAAAACACAAGCTCAAAGAATCAAATCCATGAGCATTACAGTTTCAACATAACAACGTGGTGAAAGAGTATGTGTCCAAACGTCTCCACATACTTATTGATGGGTCTGGCCCATTTAACTTCTGGGTCTCCAAATTGGACACATGGCCTGAGCTTCCCCTTTATGCCTTAGAGGGGTTGGCCTGCCCTGTGGAAAGTGTTCTGTCAGAAAGTGTGTTTAGCACAGCAGGTGGTGTGATCACAGACATCCGCATGCGCCTGTCCACAGTTAATGAGGGCAAGCTCACATTCATTAAAATGAAAGAGGTGTGTATCCCACAGGACTTGTCCATAACTTTGGCTGAATATAAAAGTATGCCAGCCACCAGGCCAGCTCCAGGTTTTTGAGGGCCACGGGCGAAAGAGTCTCAGTGGGCCCCGCCTTTAACACATACCACGATTCATGATCTCATATAAACACAGCCATGTAGTATATAACACAGCCCACGTAGTATATAACACAGCCCACGTAGTATATAGCACAGCCACGTAGCATATAACACAGCCATGTAGTATATAACAGCCCACGTGGCATATAACACAGCCACGTAGCATATAACACAGCCATGTAGTATATAAAAGCCCACATAGCATATAACACAGCCACGTAGTATATAGCACAGCCCATATAGTATATAGCACAGCCACATAGTATATAACACGGCCCACGTAGTTTATAGAACAGCCATCTAGTATATAGCACAGCCCACGTAGCATATAACAGCCCACGTAGTATATAACATGGCTCACGTAGTATATAGAACAGCCATGTAGTATATAGAGACACTTGCCCCATATAGTGCTGCACAAATGTTATGGCCCCATAAATGCTCCATACAGACACTTGCCCCATATAGTGCTGCACAAATGTTATGGCCCCATACAGACACTTGCCCCATATAGTGCTGCACAAATGTTATTGCTCCATAAGATGCTCCATACAGACACTTGCCCCATTATAGTGCTGCACAAACGTTATAGCCCCATAAGATGCTCTATACAGACACTTGCCCTATATAGTGCTGCACAAACGTTATGGCCCCATTCAGACACTTGCCCTATATAGTGCTGCACATACCTTATTGCCCCATAAGATGCTCCATACAGACACATGCCCCATTTGCTGTTGCTGCAATAAAAAAAATCACATACTCACCTCTCCGTCGCTCAGGCCCCCGGCACTTTCAATATTCACCTGTCCTCGTTCCAGCCGCCGCTCCATCTTCTTCAGCTTCTTCTGCACTGACGCTCAGGCAGAGGGTGTGCACTAACCACGTCACCGCGTCCTCTGACCTCAGCATCACTGCAGAAGATGCTGAAGATGGAGCGGTGGCTGGAACGAGGAGCAGGTGAATATCACGCAGCGCTGCACTCCCCTCCCCGTTATACTCACCTGCTCCTGGCGCTGTGCAGTCCCTGCTTCCCAGCGCCGGCAGCTTCTTCCTGTATTGAGAGGTCACCGTTACCGCTCATTACAGTAATGAATATGCAGCTCCACCCTTATGGGAGGTGGAGCTGCATATTCATTACTGTGATGAGCGGTACCATGTGACCGCTCAGTACAGGTAGAAGCTGGGGAGCCGGGGACCTGCAGGGACCACGCCAGCCGGATCTTCCCACACCCCGCCTTTTGCCATGCTTTGCCCTACCACTCTTTGGACTTGCATTCCATCTGCATTTGTCTTCATGCACTGAGCAGACCCTGCTTCCCCCAAGATCTGATTACTTATACCATGCTGGTTCTTATGCATCATTACTATTATCATTCTTTACACTAGACCTTGCTCTTTGATCTGGTAGGCTTCTCAGCTAACATTTGCACACTTTTACACGGCTGGGTCCATCTTTTTTGCAGGTCCTTTTTGATTTTGATAGGGCTATTGCTTCATTTTATACATCTGCATGCTACATGCTTACTGGGCATCATTAATGACATGATTGGGGACGCCCATATTTTGTCATATTTAGGTCACGCTTTAGCGTCATTGGTTGCTATATATATGGTGTTGGTTTCATATGTGATTATTGTATCAAACGTTAAATTCCAACATTGCCTTGTGTTATGGCTATAGCACTAGCAGCGTGTGTATTATATGTTGCTTGATATAGGCTCTTTGGTAAGGGCGTTGTGTTTTGTTATATGTTTTTAATTGATTTTATATTTTGTATATGTCCTTGCTATTGTAATAAAATTTATACAATTTTTTTGGGTATCATGTAGCAGGTGTGCACATTTATATGCATTGGCTTTCTTTTTCTTGTTGATATTTGCTCTTTCCATGCTTAGTGTAGCACCCTGTTTTATAATATATTTCACACTATTATTATAGTGGTGCACCCGCTACCACTTTTTTTTAGTCACCAGGAGTAGGTGAGTATAATTAGACAGCCCCCGGCCGCTCCCCCTCCCCTGCCAAGTCAGCTCCGTGATGTGCCGTTAGCTGAGGGCCCCTGGGGGAGCATTGGTCCTAGGCACTGGCACCTGCCTGCCCTTAACGCCGGCCTTGAATGGGCCCCCTCGTCTCGCCAGGGCCCCGGCACTTGCCCGGGTATGCCGGGTGCTGACGCCGGCCCTGCCAGCTGCATCCACCCATTGCTAAACTGCACCACAGTTTGTTCTATTTTCCATTGATAACGTTTTGTGGCCTATTGAAAAAAAAGAGGGTGTTTTGCAGAATACTCCCACACAGACTGTTTTCAGAGTCCCGCACAGAGGCTTTTTTCAGAGTACCCACACAGAGACACGTGCAGAGTACAAGCACAGGTTTTCTGGCACAGTATTCCCATAGACACAGTTGCACAGTAGAACAATTTGTTGTTGGACACAGTACTCCCACAGACACGAGTGCAGAGTATACAGTAACTATTTTTTAACCCAACTCATACAGAAACAATAGCAGAATATAATTCTTTTTTAGGCACACTACTCTCACAGACGCAGCTGCAGAGTACACAGAGAGGCTTTTTGGCACAGTACACACAGGTTTTTTGTAAAGTACCCCTAAAAAGAAGAGTTGCAGTGGCTTAATGGCAAATTAATTTTTTTAGGCACAGCTACAACTCGTACAGATGCAGCAGTAGATTACAATTTTAATTTAGACACAATATACTCACAAAAAGTAGAGTAAACTTTTTGAAACACTGCTCATACTGTAGATGCAGTGGTAGAATAAAATTATTTTTTTGGCCCACAAATGGGAAAGAGACGGCTGCACAGTAGAATATTTTTTAGATGTGCTACTCTGAAAAAAACGCTGTATTAACCAGACGTCTATTTTCAGCAAGCCAGGAAGAATATATGGTGACTTTTGAATTTATGCATTTTTCTTCAGTTTAACAAGAGTCTGAAATGTTAACTCTTCTTTCATGCAGGGTCATTGAAAAACGATGTTTGCTGATATGCTAATTGCACATTGTCCGGGCCAGCAAGTTTGTTGACTTGCAAAACAGAGGAGGAAAAACTATGCAAATAGATCACCTTTCTTCCCCTTTACCTGAGAATGCTGGTTTGAAGGACATTTGTTAATGATAAAAAGTAGAGATACCTCCAGATATACAGAGAGAGACCTCCAAACATCCAAGAGATCCAGAAAACCAAAGAACAAGAGACTGTATACAGGACAGCAGCCAAGACATCATGGCTCCATAAGAAGGGACACAGATTTGTCATTCTACGGAATGCCAGCTTAGGGGACCATGGCCCCAGTTGAAAGAATGCAGATCTTCACCGCCCCATGGGTAAGTTTGTGAAAGTCAGGAATGGGACCCTCCGATTGAGGGATCAATGGAGATGTTTGGAGAAGCCAGGTTGTGACTCTCTGGTCAAGTGGCCTTGTACCTGAATGGACTGTCATCTTCCTAAGCTTGTCGTTACCTTCTTTCTGTGTGCATGCTACAGATGGGGTAGTTGTTCCTGGAAGCTCTGAAGTCACAGCTTGGACTGTTCTATGTAATATCTGACTGTTTTGTGGTTCAATAAAGCATTGCCACACTGTTTTACTCTCACTCTGTTTTGTCTGAGTAGTGTTATGCCCATGGTGAATGAGAGCGGGTGTTTGGTGGGATGATCTCTGGTCCATGCATTTTCGGCTAGCGGACCAGGGCACCTTCTGACCCCCGTGTCACCACACACACACACAACTTGCAAAAAAAAAATCAACAGAGTGCACTAATCTTTTAAACACACTGCTAGCAAAAAACTACTGCAGAGAAGTATTTTTAACACATATACTCATATAAACACAGCAATGCAGTAAAATTATTGGTTTGGCCTACAAATGGTAACGAGAGGAATGATGGCAATTGTTTATTTCCAAGACTAATAAAAAAATACACACTGGTCCAGAAAAATTATTTCTTTTGCATATAATGGCATTGAGATGGCTGATAGCAATTATTTTTTTCACAGATGACTAGAAAACACACCATTCCTGAAAAATTATTTCTTAGGCCTACTAATGGAAAAGAGATGGCTGATGCCAATTATTTATTTCTCAGACTACTAGAAAACACACATCATTCTTGAAAAATGATTTATTTGGCTTTCTCATGGTAATGAGACAACTGTTGCAAATTATTTATTTCTCAGATTACTAGAAAACACACACCATTCTTGAAAAATGATTTATTCAGCCTTCTAATGGCAATAAAAAAGACAAAAAACTGACTGGCACATCCAGACTAGTGTGAATAGATGCATAGCAGGAGGAGCTACCTCCACAAACAATATACAAAAAATGTTGCACTCTATCATGCTAAAGCATGTCAATGTGGAATACGTGAAATTTGAATAGCAATACATCTTTGTTTTGCACTTGTGCGAGTTTTGCAAGAGCCTAGTTTTTGCATGTGGTGAGTTCTGCGCGTGGCGAGTTTTGAGCGGCGACTTTTGTGTTTCGACTTTTATGTGGCGAGGTTGGTGTATTTGTGGTGAAATGTGTGCTGAGGGTAATATGTGTTCAAGCACGTGGTAGTGTGTGGCGCATTTTGTGTGTGTGTTCATATCCCCGTGTGTGGTGAGTATCCCATGTCGGGGCCCCACCTTAGCAACTGTACGGTATATACTCTTTGGCGCCATCGCTCTCATTCTTTAAGTCCCCCTTGTTCACATCTGGCAGCTCTCAATTTGCCTCCTACACTTTTCCTTTCATTTTTTCCCATTATGTAGATAGGGGCAAAATTGTTTGGTGAATTGGAAAGCGCGGGGTTAAAATTTCACCTCACAACATAGCCTATGACGCTCTCGGGGTCCAGACGTGTGACTGTACAAAATTTTGTGGCTGTAGCTGTGACGGTGCAGATGCCAATCCCGGACATACATACACACACACACACACATTCAGCTTTATATATTAGATATATTTATATATATATATATATATATATATATATATATATATATGTATAAATTCAGAAAAAAGAGGCAACACTTCAGTATTTTAAAAAATACAAAAGGGACTTTAATAGCCCTGGTGGCGTGGCGATGTTTCGGCTACAATGAGCCTTTTTCATCGTCATTAAGCTAACATACAACAGACAAAAAACTGACTGGCACATCCAGACTAGTGTAAATATGTGCAAACCAGGAGAAGCTACCTCCATATACAATATACAAAAAAAGGTTGCACTCTATCATGCTAAAGCATGTCAATGTGGACTAAGTGACATTTGAATAGCAATACGGCTTTGGAGTATTAGGAAAAAATATGAGATGCTTAGCATAAAATTTGGCCAAATATTATTTGCCCATCAACCGCCATCAACGTAGTCTCAGTCTGATGGGTCCCTGTCCTGTGTGAATACCCCTCTAAGGCTGGAGACACACTAATGATACAAAAGGGACTTTAACCCCTTAAGCCCCAAGAGGGTGGTTTGCACATTAATGACTGTGCCAATTTTTACAATTCTGACCACTGTCCCTTTATGAGGTTATAACTCTGGAACGCTTCAACGGATCTTGGCGATTCTAACAATGTTTTCTCGTGACATATTGTATTTCATGACAGTGGTAAAATTTCTGTGATATAACTTGCGTTTATTTGTGAAAAAATGGAAATTTGGCGAAAATTTTGAAAATTTTGCAATTTTCCAAATTTGAATTTTTATGCCCTTAAATCACAGAGATATGTCATGTAAAATAATTAATAAGTAACATTTCCCACATGTCTACTTTACATCAGCACAGTTTTGGAACCAAAATGTTTTTTGTTAGGGAGTTATAAAGGTTAAAAGTTGACCAGCAATTTCTCATTTTTACAACACCAATATTTTTTAGGGATCACATCACATTTGAAGTCATTTTGGGGGGTCTATATGATAGAAAATAACCAAGTGTGACACCATTCTAAAAACTGCACCCCTCATGGTGCTCAAAACCACATTCAAGAAGTTTACTAACCCTTCAGGTGTTTTACAGGAATTTTTCGAATGTTTTAAAAAAAATGAACATTTAACTTTTTTTCACAAAATATTTAGCTCCAATTTGTTTTATTTTCCCAAAACTAACAGAAGAAGTTGGACCCCAAAAGTTGTTTTGCCATTTGTTCTGAGTACGCCGATACCCCACATGTGGGGGTAAACCACTGTTTGGGTGCATGGCAGAGCTCGGAAGGGAAGGAGCGCCGTTTGACTTTTCAATGCAAAATTGACTGGAATTGAGATGGGACGCAATGTTGCGTTTGGAGAGCCCCTGATGGGCCTAAACATTGAAACCCCCCACAAGTGACACCATTTTGGAAAGTAGACCCCCTAAGGAACTTATCTAGCTGTGTTTTGACAGCTTTGAACCCCCAAGTGTTTCACTACAGTTTATAATGTAGAGCCGTGAAAATAAAAATTAATTTTTTTCCACAAAAATTATTTATTAGCCCCAAGTTTTGTATTTTTCCAAGGGCAACAGGAGACATTGGACTCCTAAAGTTGTTGTCCAATTTGTTCTGAGTACGCTGATACCCCATATGTGGGGGGGAACCACCGTTTGGGTGCATGGCAGAGCTCAGAAGGGAAGGAGTGCCATTTGGAATGCAGACTTAGATGGATTGGTCTGCAGGCGTCATGATGCATTTGCAGAGCCCCTGATGCACCTAAACGGTAGAAACTCCCCACAATTGACACCATTTTGGAAACTAGATCCCCTAAGGAACTTATCTAGATGTGTTTTGACAGCTTTGAACCCCCAAGTGTTTCACTACAGTTTATAACACAGTCGTGAAAATAAAAATTAATTTTTTTCCCACAAAAATGGTTTTTTAGCTCCCCAAATTTTTATTTTCCCAAGGGTAGGAAGAGAAATTGGACCCCAATAGTTGTTGTCCAATTTATCCTGAGTATGCTGATACACCATATGTTGGGGTAAACCCCTGTTTGGGCGAACGGGAGAGCTTGAAAGGGAAGGACCACTGTTTTACTTTTTCAACGCAGAATTGGCTGGAATTGAGATCGGACGCCACGTCGCGTTTGGAGAGCCCTGATGTGCCTAAACAGTGGAAACCCCCAATTCTAACTGAAACCCTAACCCCAACACACCCCTAACCCTAATCCCAACCATAACCCTAACCACACCCCTAACCCTGACACACCCCTAACCCTAATCCCAACCGTAAATGTAATCCAAACCCTAACCTTAATTTTAGCCCCAACCCTAACTTTAGCCCCAACCCTAACCCTAAATTTAACCCCAACCCTAACTTAAGCCCCAACCCTAACCCTAACTTTAGCCCCAACGCTAACTCTAACTTTAGCCCCAACCCTAACTTTAGCCCCAACCCTAACCCTAGCCCCAACCCTAGCCCCAACCCTAACCCCAACCCTAGCCCCAACCCTAACCCTAACCCTAGCCCCAACCCTAGCCCAAACCCTAACACTAACCCTAGCCCCAACCCTAACCCTAGCCCTAACCCTAACCCTAACCCTAGCCCTAACCCTAGCCCTAACCCTAATGGGAAAATGGAAATAAATACATTTTTAAAATTTTTTTATGTTTCCCTAACTAAGGGAGTGATGAAGGGGGGTTTGATTTACTTTTATAGCGAGTTTTCTAGTGGATTTTTATGATTGGCAGCCGTCACACCTAAAAGACGCTTTTTATTGCAAAAAATATTTTTTGCATTACCACATTTTGAGATCTATAATTTTTCCATATTTTGGTCCACAGAGTCATGTGAGGTCTTGTTTTTTGCGGGACGAGTTGACGTTTTTATTGGTAACATTTTTGGGCATGTGACATTTTTTGATCGCTTTTTATTCCAATTTTTGTGAGACAGAATGACCAAAAACCAGCTATTCATGAATTTCTTTTTTGGGGGGGGGCGTTTATACCATTCCGTGTTTGGTAAAATGGATAAAGCGGTTTTATTCTTCGGGTCAGTACGTTTACAGTGATACCTCATTTATATCTTTTTTTATGTTTTGGCGCTTTTTATGCGATAACTATTTTATAGAAAAAATAATTATTTTTGCAACGCTTTATTCTGAGGACTGTAACTTTTTAATTTTTTCGCTAATGATGCTGTATGGCGGCTCATTTCTTGCGGGACAAGATGTCGTTTTCAGCGGTACCATGGTTATTTATATTCGTCTTTTTGATCGCGTGTTATTCCACTTTTGGTTTGACAGTATGATAATAAAGCGTTGTTTTTTGCTTCTTTTTTTTTTTTTTTACAGTGTTCACTGAAGGGGTTAACTAGTGGGACAGTTTTATGGGTCGGGTCGTAACGGATGCGGCGATACTAAATATGTGTACTTTTATTGTTTTTTTTATTTAAAGAAATGTATTTATGGGAACAAAATTTTTTTCTTTATTTAGGAATTTTTTTTTTTTTTTTACACATTTAAAAAAATTTTTTTTTACTTTTTTACTTTGTCCCAGGGGGGACATCACTGTATAGTGACAGATCGCTGATCTGACACTTTGCAGAGCACTGTGTCAGATCAGCGATCTGGCGTGCCCTGCTGCTTGGTTACCAGCGCTTGCTCGTGACCCGGAAGTAGTCCCTGCAGGACCCGGTACAAAGTGAGCACATCGCCTTGTACCGATCGTCTCAGGGAAGCCCGCAGGAAGCCCCTTCCCTGCGCGATGCTTTCCTATGCCCCGGAACACTGCGATCATGTTTGATCGCGGTGTGCTGGGGTTAATGTGCTGGGAGCCGTCCGTGACCGCTCCTGGCACATAGTGCCGGATGTCAGCTGCGATAGTCAGATCACATATGACGTGCTATCCCGTCATTGGGAATTAAGTCCCAGGTCACCTTGACGGGAAAGTACGTCATATGGGATTAAGGGGTTAATAGCCCTGGTGGCATGGTGACATTTTGGCTACAATGAGCCTTTCTCATTGTCAGATTAAAAGCCGGCAAATGATCTGCCACATACAGTATAGAATAGGTAGTATAGAATAGGTTAGAATAGAATAGATAGAGCAGATATATACACATAGAATAGGAGTTGTGATATGGCGACTGGTCATGTGATTAATGGGCGGTATGTATCACAGGATTGGGTGGTCCTGTGATGGAAGACTGGGCGTGTTTTGTTCAGCAGATCTACTGCTGAGGTTTTTACTATACATACGGAGGCTTCCAGGTGACTTGGACAGATGGGTGGGTCCAGTCACCTACATACCCACCCTAAGGGGTGTGTCTTAACACCTAAGATGGTTGTGTGTTTGAGGACCTGCAGTGATGTCATGATCACCTGACTAGCCATGTGATAGGTACCTGGGTGTGGTTAAAACTATGCAATGGAGGTGTGTTTGGCACATGTGAGTGAGTGTTTGGGAGTCTGTCAGTGTGGACAGATTTCCATGGGTCCAGGCTGGACACTACAGAGTGGTCTGTGTGCAGTGAAAGAAAATTGTTCCTGCGTGTGTGGCTCCAGACCAAACCTGCTTGCTGGACATCGCACAGCCTGGGAGGTGCAGTGCTGGCTAGTCTGAGCCAGAGGAAGGAGGTTTGTGAGATCGCTTCGGAGTGGACGGTCTGACAATTGTGACTGATACTGACTGGGGTCAGTGAGAGACTGTGTTTATTGGATACTTCTGAGGAGAAGAGGGATCCGGGAACCTGTGTGGCTGACACTAACAGGTAACAGACAGGAATCCGTGTCATGCTGACCGGGGTCAGTGACACTGTGTTTATTCTATAGAGCCAAACGTGTAACGGATAGTACTGGTTGCTGCATACTACCAAGTTTCTGAGGAATGGTTTATGCTGTTTACTAATAAACTGAATGGATATGTTTTTTATACCCCGAGTGTCCCAGTGTATGCCTCAACGACCAGCAAAGCAAGTAATCCCCATCCACAGATAGTGTGGGATGTTACAAGTGGTGGAGAATGTGGGCAACGGTCCAGGAAGCATATGTGCAGGTTGTTTGCTGTGGACCTTGGGGTCCATGAACTTTTTTTTTTTTCTTCAAGTCAACTTGCTATGGCTTGGTGGCGCCACGAAGACTGAAAGCATCTGGCAGTAACTCTGTGGGGTTATGAAGGTAGTCAACATCCTCAACGTAGAGTCATCTGGAGGTCTTCAAAACGTCTGGAGGTTTGCAGAGCCATGCAGAGCAGTTGCAGCAAGAGGTTCTGCAGCAGCTGGAGCTGCAGTAGCAACTCACTGTGAGGAACTGTTGGGGCCTGAGAGTATCATGGGGAGTCCACAGGGTGTACCCCAAAGTGGGGTGGTGTCCCTAAAGGAGGTGGAGTCCCAAAAGAGAGTGGTGACACAAATAAAGATGCCATCCTAAGAAAAGGGGGGGATCCCAAAAGGGGGTAGTTGCCAAGAAGGGGGTGGTGGCCCTAAAGGAGAAAATGGCCCAAAAGGGGTGAAGTCCAAAAAGGGGCATGGCATCCCAAAGCAAAAGGGGCAGAGCTTTCAAAAGTGGTGGCTCTGGTTATCTCAGTGGACATGTCTGAGGAACAGCAGTGTTTGTGTTATACTTATTCCGCATGTGGCATAGACTTCTCGTACGATGACAGGCAGCAGGTGTGTACCGTGATGTTACATCGGGAAGGAGTCTCTGGATTGCTGGAATCAAACAGTCAGGTGAGAACTCCTCTCATTCTCTGACCAAGAAAAAGGTCAAGGTTCGCTGCAACCATGGGGTCACTGTGGACTATACTGTGGACAGAGTGATCATTGATATGTCAAAAAGTGTTGAGTGCCAAGATGGCGGTATAACACGAAACTTGTTGTACCCCTTTAAGAGGGGAGGGGATTTTGTGTTCTTTGAAGATCTATGGAAAGTTGATGAAGTAGTTGGTTGCTCAGAGGAGAGATGAAATGGTCGTGAGGAAGACTCACTACAGCAGCAGGCTGTGGGGGTTCCTGTTAATGGGATGCATAAAGAGGAGGAGGTAGCCGTACCTAAGGTCAATAGTCCAGAGTTCCGGGGGACCACAAGAAAGTGTGGGTCTGACCAACTCGGGGACTTAGCTGGGGTGACCAAATATGTGACTGTGGGAAACGGGGGAGCACCAGGGAAGGGGTCCAACACCTGTTTAAGTGGGAATTTGCTTTTCCAGGATGACAGGGTGAGTGGGGGTGACTCCAATTCAAACTGTGACTCGAATGCAAGGGAAAGAGTGTGCAGAAAGGTGGAGCCGAGTAAAAATGGCAGATCTTCCTCTCGTCTCAGGGGCCGCAGAAAGGCCGGGCAGGATACACACTCTCAGAAGAAGGATGTGGAAGAGACAGGGGCAGGTGAAGATCAGGTTATTGTCCTTGATAAGGAGGACACTTTATCGCTGACAACCCCCGCACAGAGGTAGTCGGTGAAGGGGCGGGCTTAAAACAGACCTGTAGTAGACCCACATCTAAGATGTCAGGAAAGGGTGAAATGGCTCACTATGGTGAAGGCTCCACAATACCTAATGCTGAAGAGCTGGAGTTCTCTGAAGTTACCAAGAGTCGAGAAGTACCTAAGGCTGAACGGGTAGAGAGCCCCGCAGAGATCATAGATGCGGATGCAGGAACTGGTGGAACTCTGAAGAGGCAGAGTATGGGTGGGTAAGAGAGCCCATCTGATAATCTAATTAAAGAACTGATGGTGCGACATGTGCTGGCCAAAAGAAAGCAGGATCACGAGCTAGAGCAGCTTAAAAGAGACAGTTGAACGAGAAAGGGTCCTGAGACAAGTGGTTGAGCACAGAGAGGATGAGCTGGAGAAGGAAGTCTCAGATGTCACGTGTCAGCATGTCAAACCATGAAAAGGCCATATTGAAAGATATGGAGGTGCTCAAAATCGCCCAAGAGAAGCATCAGCAGGAGCTTCTCTGGAGAGAGGATGAGCGTCGCTGCCTGGCAGAGGAGTGGGATAAAGTTCTCCGAGAGCTCAAGATAGAGAAGGTGGCTAATCCTCAGGTCCAGAAACACACGAATGACTGGGAAATCAAACTGTTGTGCTCTCCCGATCAGATTGCAATGAAGGAGAGTGAGCTGGAGAGACTGAACAAAGGAGGGGCCTCCACGGAGGAAGAAATCCAGCAGGGGAAGTGCCATGGAGACGGCCACACAAGAGTGGTCAACTTTGTGGAAAACTGCGCTGATCCTCATGATAAGGGAGTCCAACAGTATGTCCAAGATGGTGAGACTTCAGTTTTCAAGTGCATAATAGAGGTACCCGAAGACATGCGAGAAGTGTGTGCCAGTGAGAATGTGCATGAGGCGTATAGAAAGGCAATAGAGGCATGTAGAGTGTACTGGGCCCCAGAGACTCAGCAGTTGGTCATGCTGTCGACTAGGGAAGTCACAGTGAAGCGGGTGGATATCTTGAGGGATATGCACCTAGAATGCCTTCGCACGAAACAGAGGATCCTCTTGAGGAATGGGGAAGCCACTCGACGTCTGGAGCGTGTGAGAAAAGCTCAAAGTCAGCTGGGCATTGTAGAAGACATCATTCACGTGCCCAGAGGTCTGATGAGGAAGGTCATTGGAAGACTTGGGAAAGTCAAGCAGGAGATTGTGGATAGATCCGGTGTGAAAAGAGTGAGGATTCTGACTGATGACGAGGCCCAGGTCATGACTGAAGTTGGGATGGTTCCATTCCTTATTGTCGGATCCATGGAGAACCTTGGGAATATCCGGATGCTCCTGGAGTATCGCGTGTCGTACCTAATAGAGATAGAGCAGCTAAGACTTGAGAAGGAGCAGATCAATAGAAAGCTGCAGGAAATGGGAAACAGATGGCCGCCACCTTCAACTCGTGGTATAGAGAGGCGAAGAGGTTCGCTAAAGACTGGAGGTCCTCAAGCTGAAGCTAGCAGAGGACATAGAGACAAATGGAAGAACTGCTCCTTGGGCAATAAAGATCATAGGAGAAATGGCCAGCAGAGAGATAACAGAAGGGGGCCTGATGGAAAAGATAGAGATAGTGACGCCTCAGTTAGCTCACGGCTGAGTCACCTAGGTGGGGGAACCTGTAGTGGACGTGATGACAAAGAGTCAGACCAAACAAGAGGTATGGGTGCAAGGGAATTGCGACACCGTACTGAGTGCTGGGGCTGCGGGTGGACTGAGAAAAGGTCATCTCTATCAAAGAACGTGATGGAGATGGATGACGGGTGTCTACAAAAGGGTTCAGTAGCAGGGCCCGACTTTGACAGACAGTTTGGTAATAGAAAGTGCCAAGCCCCGCGGCTTTAGGAACAAGGGGCTGATATGTGGTATGGTCATGTGATTAATGGGCGTTATGTATCACAGAGGTGGGTGGTCCTGTGATGGAAGCCTGGGTGTGTTTTGCTCAGCAGATCTACTGCTGAGGGTTTTACTATACATTGGTAGGTTTCCAGGTGACTTGGAGAGATGGGTGGGTCCAGTCACCTACATACCCACTCAAAGGGCTTTGTCTAAACACCTAAGATGGTTTTGTGTTTGAGGACCTGCAGTGATGTCACGATCACCTGACTAGCCATGTGATAGTTACCTGGATGTGGTTACAACTATGTAATGGAGGTGTGTTTGGCACATGTGAGGGAGTCTGTCAGTGTGGACAGATTTCCTTGTGTCCAGGTTGGACACTACAGAGCGGTCTGTGTGCAGTGAAGGAAAAGTGTTCCTGCATGTGTGGCTCCAAACCAAACCTGCTTGCTGGACATCGCACAGCCTGGGAGGAAGTGCTGGCTAGTCTGAGCCAGAGGAAGGAGGTCTGTGAGATACCTCCAGAGAGGACAGTCTGACAACCATGAGTGATACTGACCGGGGACTGTGTTTATTGGATACCTCAGAGGAGAAGAGGGATACGGGAACCTGTGTGGCCAACACCAACAGATAATGGACAGGAATCCGTGTAATGCTGACCGGGGGTCAGTGAGACTGTGTTTGTTCTATAGAGCTGAATGTGTTACGGACATTGTTGAGCGATACCTTCCGATATCGGAAAGTATCGGTATCGGATTGGATCGGCCGATATTCAAAAAATATCGGATATCGCCGATACCGATACCCGATCCCAATACAAGTCAATGGGACCAAAATATCGGAATTAAAATAAACCCTTTCTTTCCTTGTAGGTTCATTCTCCATGAAGGAAAACAACTAAGAATAATGCAGGATGTATTTGGGGAGGTGGCGGAGACATTAAAGGCATAGAGGTTTAGCCCAATCAAATAGAATAGCAGGAATTTTAATATTTTTTTAAAGACGTTCGAAGTTACAAAGATATTGACTATGTAAAATTTTTTTTATTTTGTCAGATATTGATGTTTCACTATTTCACGCCCTTCCCCTTCTTTTTTTTTACTTTTCCCACACTTTCATCTTCAATACAGATAATGAAGATAGACAGCGCTCCATCCAGGTGTATAGTCAAAAAGCCAGTGGATTTATTAAGCCATAATAGCTATTATAGCTATTATAGCTATTATGGCTTAATAAATCCACTGGCTTTTTGACTATACACCTGGATGGAGCGCTGTCTATCTTCATTATCTGTATTCCTGATGGTCCTAGTGGGTTCCCTGGACCTGGACGGGCGCTCCGACCTATGAGTGCTGTCAGCCATTTTTTCGACACTTTCATCTTCATCATCATCAGCATCTTTGACATCAACTTCTTCTTCACCTTATTCATCTTCTTCTTCATCTTCTACATTTTTTTTTTACATTATTCATATTCATTTTCTTCAACTATTATTATTCTTCCTATTCTACTTCTTCATCATATTCTCATTTGTGACAGGCATTCCCATAGTTGTTATCCATAAAAGATTGAAGATTACACCTTCCGTTCTGCCTGTCACAAAAGTTACATTTGTCCGCGTTCAGTTTGGCCTGCAGCATCAGGCTTTATCCAGGGGCACCACGAGGAGGAACGGACTCACCCCCATACACTGCTTAGTCTTCTTCTGCATATAATTTAGATAATATCTTTTGCTCTGATATTAAGTGTTATGCTTAATGTTCTTCTGCTCTTTGTTCTGCAGCCTCTTGTTCTTCTGCTTCTCGGTCTTCCATGTTGTCGTCTCCAGGGTCGTCGTCTCCAGGGTCGTCGTCTCCGCCGTCGTCGTCATCTCAGTGGTTGTCGTCTCTGGTGTCGTCGTCATCTTAGGGGTGATCTTCCGGGTCGTCGTCTTTAGGGTCTTGAACTTGGAAATGTAGCAGAAGGTACAAGAAGGCTGAGAAAATGCCGAGAACCAGCTGATGGAACTGGAACTCGGATGGCTGCCCGAAGGTCAAAGAGCCAATGGAACTACCGAGGACCAGCTGACGTTACTGGAACCCGGTTACTAAGCAAGAGGTACCCGTGCTAAAAAGCACTACCAAGGACCGCCTGACGTTGGCGGAACTCGGATACCCAGAAGGAAGCACCTAAACCAAAGGCTCTGCCCGGAACCAGCTGACGTTACTGGAACCAGGATGGGGAGCAGAAGGTATAAGAGCAAAAGACACTGCCGAGAACCAGCTGACGGTACTGGAACCCGGATGGGTAGCCGAAGGTCCAAGAGCCAATGGAACTACCGAGGACCAGCTGACGTTACTGGAACTCGGTTACTAAGCAGGAGGTACCTGTGCCTGAAAGCACTACCAAGGACCACCTGACGTTGGTGGAACTCGGATACCCAGAAGGAGGCACCTAAGCCAAAGGCTCTGCCCGAAACCAGCTGACGGTACTGGAACCAGGATGGGGAGTAGAAGGTACAAGAGCAAAAGACACTGCCGAGAACCAGCTGACGGTACTGGAACCCAGATGCGTTGGCCAACTGTGCAAGAGCAAATGGCACGACCGAGGACCAGCTGACGGTGCTGGAACCCGGTTACTAAGCTGTAGGTACCCGCGCTTAAAAGCACTACCAAGGACCGCCTGGCGTTGGCGGAACTCGGATACCCAGAAGGAGGCACCTAAGCCAAAGGCTCGGCCCGGAACCAGCTGACGGTGCTGGAACAAGGATGTGGACCAGAAGGTCCACAGGAGAGGAGAGAACAGCTAGGCTGCGAGGCTGCCGCAGTTACCGAACACCAACAGTCCTACAGGGGGAGCTTGGCCTACTGGCACTACAGAACCAGCCTTGATTGCCAATTCCCGCAGCCCACATAGGAAGCTCCTAAACTGGAGGCACCATGGAGTTGGCTAACCCAACCGCAACACGACGGGGCAATGCATAGGCGTCTAAGTGACCTTGACACTACCCGGAACCAGCTGAAGGTGCTGGAACCAGGCTGGGCACGAGGGAGTACCCATGACAAAGACACTGCCGAGAACCAGCTGACGGTACTGGAACCCGGATGCGTTGCCCAAGTGTGCAAGAGCCAATGGCACGACCGAGGACCAGCTGATAGTGCTGGAACCCGGTTACAAAGCTGTAGGTACCCGCGCTTAAAAGCACTACCAAGGACCGCCTGGCGTTGGCGGAACTCGGATACCCAGAAGGAGGCACCTAAGCCAAAGGCTCTGTCCGGAACCGGCTGACTGTGCTGGAACCAGGATGTGGACCAGAAGGTCCACAGGAGAGGAGAGAACAGCTAGGCCGCAAGGCTGCCGCAGTTACCGAACACCAACAGTCCTACAGGGGGAGCTTGGCCTACTGGCACTACAGAACCAGCCTTTACTACCAATTCACGCAGCCCACATAGGAAGCTCGTAAACTGGAGGCACCATGGAGTTGGCTAACCCAACCGCAACATGACGGGGCAATGCATAGGCGTCTAAGTTACCTTGACACTACCCGGAACCAGCTGAAGGTGCTGGAACCAGGCTGGGCACGAGGGAGTACCCGTGACAAAGACACTGCCGAGAACCAGCTGACGGTACTGGAACCCGGATGCGTTGCCCAAGTGTGCAAGAGCCAATGGCACGACCGAGGACCAGCTGACGGTTCTGGAACCCGGTTACAAAGCTGTAGGTACCACGCTTAAAAGCACTACCAAGGACCGCCTGGCGTTGGCGGAACTCGGATACCCAGAAGGAGGCACCTAAGCCAAAGGCTCTGCCCGGAACCGGCTGACGGTGCTGGAAACAGGATGTGGACCAGAAGGTCCACAGGAGAGGAGAGAACAGCTAGGCCGCGAGGCTGCCGCAGTTACCGAACACCAACAGTCCTACAGGGGGAGCTTGGCCTACTGGCACTACAGAACCAGCCTTGATTGCCAATTCCAGCAGCCCACATAGGAAGCTCCTAAACTGGAGGCACCATGGAGTTGGCTAACCCGACCGCAACACGACGGGGCAACGCATAGGCGTCTAAGTGACTTTGACAATACCCGGAACCAGCTGACGGTGCTGGAACCAGGTTGGGCACGAGGGAGTACCCGTGACAAAGACACTGCCGAGAACCAGCTGACGGTACTGGAACCTGGATCCGTTGCCCAAGTGTGCAAGAGCCAATGGCACCGAGGACCAGCTGACGGTGCTGGAACCCGGTTACTAAGCTGTAGGTACCCGCGCTTAAAAGCACTACCAAGGACCGCGTGGCGTTGGCGGAACTCGGATACCCAGAAGGAGGCACCTAAGCCAAAGGCTCTGCCCGGAACCAGCTGACGGTGCTGGAACCAGGATGTGGACCAGAAGGTCCACAAAAGAGGAGAGAATAGCTAGGCCGCGAGGCTGCCGCAGTTACCGAACACCAACAGTCCTACAGGTGGAGCTTGGCCTACTGGCACTACAGAACCAGCCTTGATTGCCAATTCCCGCAGCCCACATAGGAAGCTCCTAAACTGGAGGCACCATGGAGTTGGCTAACCCGACCGCAACACGACGTGGCAACGCATAGGCGTCTAAGTGACCTTGACAATACCCGGAACCAGCTGACGGTGCTGGAACCAGGCTGGGCACGAGGGAGTACCCGTGACAAAGACACTGCCGAGAACCAGCTGACGGTACTGGAACCTGGATCCGTTGCCCAAGTGTGCAAGAGCCAATGGCACCGAGGACCAGCTGACGGTGCTGGAACCCGGTTACTAAGCTGTAGGTACCCGCGCTTAAAAGCACTACCAAGGACCGCGTGGCGTTGGCGGAACTCGGATACCCAGAAGGAGGCACCTAAGCCAAAGGCTCTGCCCGGAACCAGCTGACGGTGCTGGAACCAGGATGTGGACCAGTAGGTCCACAGGAGAGGAGAGAATAGCTAGGCCACGAGGCTGCCGCAGTTACCGAACACCAACAGTCTTACAGGTGGAGCTTGGCCTACTGGCACTACAGAACCAGCCTTGATTGCCAATTCCCGCAGCCCATATAGGAAGCTCCTAAACTGGAGGCACCGTGGAGTTGGCTAACCCGACCTCAACATGACGGGGCAACGCATAGACGTCTCAGTGAGCTTGACACTACCCGGAACCAGCTGACGGTGCTGGAACCAGGCTGGGCACGAGGGAGTACCCGTGACAAAGACACTGCCGAGAACCAGCTGACGGTACAGGAACCCGGATGTGTTGCCCAAGTGTGCAAGAGCCAATGGCACCGAGGACCAGCTGACGGTGCTGGAACCCGGTTACTAAGCTGTAGGTACCCGCGCTTAAAAGCACTACCAAGGAACCGCCTGGCATTGGCGGAACTCGGATACCCAGAAGGAGGCACCTAAACCAAAGGCTCTGCCCGGAACCAGCTGACGGTGCTGGAACCAGGATGTGGACCAGAAGGTCCTCAGGAGAGTAGAGAACAGCTAGGCCGCAAGGCTGCCGCAGTTACCGAACATCAACAGTTCTACAGGGGGAGCTTGGCCTACTGGCATTACAGAACCAGCCTTGATTGCCAATTCCTGCAGCCCACATAGGAAGCTCCTAAACTGGAGGCACCATGGAGTTGGCTAACCCGACCGCAACACGACGGGGCAACGCATAGGCGTCTAAGTGACCTTGACACTACCCGGAACCAGCTGACGGTGCTGGAACCAGGCTGGGCACGAGGGAGTACCTGTGACAAAAACACTGCCGAGAACCAGCTGATGGTACTGGAACCCGGATGCGTTGCCCATGTGTGCAAGAGCCAATGGCACCGAGGACCAGCTGACGGTGCTGGAACCCGGTTACTAAGCTGTAGGTACCCGCGCTTAAAAGCACTACCAAGGACCGTCTGGCATTGGCGGAACTCGGATACCCAGAAGGAGGCACCTAAGCCAAAGGCTCTGCCCGGAACCAGCTGACGGTGCTGGAACCAGGATGTGGACCAGATGTCCACAGGAGAGGAGAGAACAGCTAGGCCGTGAGGCTGCCGCCGTTACCGAACACCAACAGTCCTACAGGGGAAGCTTGGCCTACTGGCACTACAGAACCAGCCTTGATTGCCAATTCCCGCAGCCCACATAGGAAGCTCCTAAACTGGAGGCACCATGGAGTTGGCTAAAACAACCGCAACACGAAGGGGCAACGCATAGGCGTCTAAGTGACCTTGACAATACCCGGAACCAGCTGACGGTGCTGGAACCAGGCTGAGCACGAGGGAGTACCCATGACAAAAACACTGCCGAGAACCAGCTGACGGTACTGGAACCCGGATGCGTTGCCCAAGTGTGCAAGAACCAATGGCACGATCGAGGACCAGCTGACGGTGCTGGAACCCGGTTACAAAGCTGTAGGTACCCACGCTTAAAAGCACTACCAAGGACCGCCTGGCGTTGGCGGAACTCGGATACCCAGAAGGAGGCACCTAAGCCAAAGGCTCTGTCCGGAACCGGCTGACGGTGCTGGAACCAGGATGTGGACCAGAAGGTCCACAGGAGAGGAGAGAACAGCTAGGCCGCAAGGCTGCCGCAGTTACCGAACACCAACAGTCCTACAGGGGGAGCTTGGCCTACTGGCACTACAGAACCAGCCTTTACTACCAATTCACGCAGCCCACATAGGAAGCTCGTAAACTGGAGGCACCATGGAGTTGGCTAACCCAACCGCAACACGACGGGGCAATGCATAGGCGTCTAAGTGACCTTGACACTACCCGAAACCAGCTGAAGGTGCTGGAACCAGGCTGGGCACGAGGGAGTACCCGTGACAAAGACACTGCCGAGAACCAGCTGACGGTACTGGAACCCGGATGCGTTGCCCAAGTGTGCAAGAGCCAATGGCACGACCGAGGACCAGCTGACGGTTCTGGAACCCGGTTACAAAGCTGTAGGTACCGCGCTTAAAAGCACTACCAAGGACCGCCTGGCGTTGGCGGAACTCGGATACCCAGAAGGAGGCACCTAAGCCAAAGGCTCTGCCCGGAACCGGCTGACGGTGCTGGAAACAGGATGTGGACCAGAAGGTCCACAGGAGAGGAGAGAACAGCTAGGCCGCGAGGCTGCCGCAGTTACCGAACACCAACAGTCCTACAGGGGGAGCTTGGCCTACTGGCACTACAGAACCAGCCTTGATTGCCAATTTCAGCAGCCCACATAGGAAGCTCCTAAACTGGAGGCACCATGGAGTTGGCTAACCCGACCGCAACACGACGGGGCAACGCATAGGCGTCTAAGTGACCTTGACAATACCCGGAACCAGCTGACGGTGCTGGAACCAGGCTGGGCACGAGGGAGTACCCGTGACAAAGACACTGCCGAGAACCAGCTGACGGTACTGGAACCTGGATGCGTTGCCCAAGTGTGCAAGAGCCAATGGCACCGAGGACCAGCTGACGGTGCTGGAACCCGGTTACTAAGCTGTAGGTACCCGCACTTAAAAGCACTACCAAGGACCGCGTGGCGTTGGCGGAACTCGGATACCCAGAAGGAGGCACCTAAGCCAAAGGCTCTGCCCGGAACCAGCTGACGGTGCTGGAACCAGGATGTGGACCAGAAGGTCCACAAAAGAGGAGAGAATAGCTAGGCCGCGAGGCTGCCGCAGTTACCGAACACCAACAGTCCTACAGGTGGAGCTTGGCCTACTGGCACTACAGAACCAGCCTTGATTGCCAATTCCCGCAGCCCACATAGGAAGCTCCTAAACTGGAGGCACCATGGAGTTGGCTAACCCGACCGCAACACGACGGGGCAACGCATAGGCGTCTAAGTGACCTTGACAATACCCGGAACCAGCTGACGGTGCTGGAACCAGGCTGGGCACGAGGGAGTACCCGTGACAAAGACACTGCCGAGAACCAGCTGACGGTACTGGAACCTGGATGCGTTGCCCAAGTGTGCAAGAGCCAATGGCACCGAGGACCAGCTGACGGTGCTGGAACCCGGTTACTAAGCTGTAGGTACCCGCGCTTAAAAGCACTACCAAGGACCGCGTGGCGTTGGCGGAACTCGGATACCCAGAAGGAGGCACCTAAGCCAAAGGCTCTGCCCGGAACCAGCTGACGGTGCTGGAACCAGGATGTGGACCAGAAGGTCCACAGCATAGGAGAGAATAGCTAGGCCGCGAGGCTGCCGCAGTTACCGAACACCAACAGTCCTACAGGTGGAGCTTGGCCTACTGGCACTACAGAACCAGCCTTGATTGCCAATTCCCGCAGCCCATATAGGAAGCTCCTAAACTGGAGGCACCGTGGAGTTGGCTAACCCGACCGCAACATGACGGGGCAACGCATAGACGTGTCAGTGAGCTTGACACTACCCGGAACCAGCTGACGGTGCTGGAACCAGGCTGGGCACGAGGGAGTACCCGTGACAAAGACACTGCCGAGAACCAGCTGACGGTACAGGAACCCGGATGTGTTGCCCAAGTGTGCAAGAGCCAATGGCACCGAGGACCAGCTGACGGTGCTGGAACCCGGTTACTAAGCTGTAGGTACCCGCGCTTAAAAGCACTACCAAGGAACCGCCTGGCGTTGGCGGAACTCGGATACCCAGAAGGAGGCACCTAAGCCAAAGGCTCTGCCCGGAACCAGCTGACGGTGCTGGAACCAGGATGTGGACCAGAAGGTCCTCAGGAGAGTAGAGAACAGCTAGGCCGCAAGGCTGCCGCAGTTACCGAACATCAACAGTTCTACAGGGGGAGCTTGGCCTACTGGCACTACAGAACCAGCCTTGATTGCCAATTCCTGCAGCCCACATAGGAAGCTCCTAAACTGGAGGCACCATGGAGTTGGCTAACCCGACCGCAACACGACGGGGCAACGCATAGGCGTCTAAGTGACCTTGACACTACCCGGAACCAGCTGACGGTGCTGGAACCAGGCTGGGCACGAGGGAGTACCTGTGACAAAAACACTGCCGAGAACCAGCTGATGGTACTGGAACCCGGATGCGTTGCCCAAGTGTGCAAGAGCCAATGGCACCGAGGACCAGCTGACGGTGCTGGAACCCGGTTACTAAGCTGTAGGTACCCGCGCTTAAAAGCACTACCAAGGACCGTCTGGCATTGGCGGAACTCGGATACCCAGAAGGAGGCACCTAAGCCAAAGGCTCTGCCCGGAACCAGCTGACGGTGCTGGAACCAGGATGTGGACCAGAAGGTCCACAGGAGAGGAGAGAACAGCTAGACCGTGAGGCTGCCGCCGTTACCGAACACCAACAGTCCTACAGGGGAAGCTTGGCCTACTGGCACTACAGAACCAGCCTTGATTGCCAATTCCCGCAGCCCACATAGGAAGCTCCTAAACTGGAGGCACCATGGAGTTGGCTAAAACAACCGCAACACGAAGGGGCAACGCATAGGCGTCTAAGTGACCTTGACAATACCCGGAACCAGCTGACGGTGCTGGAACCAGGCTGAGCACGAGGGAGTACCCGTGACAAAGACACTGCCGAGAACCAGCTGACGGTACTGGAACCCGGATGCGTTGCCCAAGTGTGCAAGAACCAATGGCACGATCGAGGACCAGCTGACGGTGCTGGAACCCGGTTACAAAGCTGTAGGTACCCACGCTTAAAAGCACTACCAAGGACCGCCTGGCGTTGGCGGAACTCGGATACCCAGAAGGAGGCACCTAAGCCAAAGGCTCTGCCCAGAACCAGCTGACGGTGCTGGAACCAGGATGTGGACAAGAAGGTCCACAGGAGAGGAGAGAACAGCTAGGCCGCGAGGCTGCCGCAGTTACCGAACACCAACAGTCCTACAGGGGGAGTGTAACAACTTTGTTGGCATCACGTCATGGCCTCACATCTCTCACACTATCTTACCCACTGCTCCAGGTCATGATGTGGTTTCTGTTTCATGCCAGCTCCATGTTCTGTGTCTCTGCTCTCTGCATGCCTCATGGCTATGTGTATAGGGGGCCGGCGCCTGAACTCTCTGGTTCTTATAGGAATCAGGTGCATCTGTCTAATCAGTTCCTGACCAATTATCAAGAGGCCTCCTGTACATAGTGCAGCTCCACCCTGTGGTCTGAGCCTGTGCAATGTGTTAGCTCAGTTTGTTTCTTGCTTCTGAGTTTGCCAGGTCCTGCTTTGAGTTTCTCCCTCGCTGGAGGCTTTTCTCTGTGCTATTGCCTTGATCTTGTTGTCCGCCCTCCAGGAGGCAGTATATCCTGGTCCCTGTGCCTTTGTCCCTGTGTCTTTGTCCTTGTGTCTTGTTCCTTTGCCTTGTCTGTACTTAGTCTTATCTATGTCTCCTTGTCTGTGGCTTCCTTCCCTGCTGTGTCTTTCCTTGTGTTCTCATTCTGCTTACACTCCGCACTCT
Source organism: Ranitomeya imitator (assembly GCF_032444005.1). Classification (NCBI taxonomy): domain Eukaryota; kingdom Metazoa; phylum Chordata; class Amphibia; order Anura; family Dendrobatidae; genus Ranitomeya; species Ranitomeya imitator. The sequence continues at coordinate 332,771,986 of NC_091287.1, read as the reverse complement.
TGCGGCTCTGCCTGCTCTGTATCTTGGTAGCTTTACCGCTGCTCCGCACTCCTGCTGTTCTGCTCCGTTCTACTCTGCTCCGCTCCCGTTGCTGCAGAAACCTCTTTCTGCAGTACCTCTCTGCAATTCTTGCGGTTCCACTCTGCTTAGGTCTGCAGTATCTCTTGCTGCAGCTTCTCTCCACATTCTTTGTGGCTCTGCTCTGCTTTTGTTGCTACGCTATCTCTTGCTGCTTTTCCACTCCTATCTGCAGTCTTGCACTCCTCTCCTGTGTGTACAGGTCCCTACCTGTTCCTCCAAACTACATATCTGTACCTGCACCTCCAGTGTGAACAGGCCCCTACCTGTTCCTCCAAACTACATATCTGTACCTGCACCTCCAGTGTGAACAGGCCCCTACCTGTTCCTTCATATACCACATCAACCAATCCTGTGTTCCTGCCAGTCCTGCCGTTCCTGCCCTGCCTTCCAGTCCTGTGTTCTCTGCAGTGCCTCCCAATCCTGTGTTCCTGCCGTTCCTGCCCTGCCTTCCAGTCCTGTGTTCTCTGCAGTGCCTTCCAATCCTGTGTTCCTGCCAGTCCTGCCGTTCCTGCCCTGCCTTCCAGTCCTGTGTTCCTGCTGTCCTAGCCAGTCCTGTGTTCTCTGCCGTGTCTCTGCCAGCCTACTCGTCTGAGTTCCAGCCGTGCTCTTCTGCCAGTCCTGCCTAATGCCCGCACCAATCCTGGTGTTCCTGTCTCCCAAGTGGGATCAGCAGCCACAGCCAGACACCACCCTGGAGTAGCACCTGGCAGCTGCCTGCTGCACAAGCCTGACCTCACCATCAGAGGCTCCAGTGAAAACCCAGGCAGCTGTCATAGTCACGCCCCTTCCAGGGTAGTCTGGTTTGTGGCACAGTGGGGCAACAAACCTCCCGAGCTCACACCCACCAGTCAGGGCGTGAGCGTGACAGGTATCTTGGCCTACTGGCACTACAGAACCAGCCTTGATTGCCAATTCCCGCAGCCCACATAGGAAGCTCCTAAACTGGAGGCACTATGGAGTTGGCTAACCCGACCGCAACACGACGGGGCAACGCATAGGCGTCTAAGTGACCTTGACACTACCCGGAACCAGCTGACAGTGCTGGAACCAGGCTGGGCACGAGGGAGTACCCGTGACAAAGACACTGCCGAGAACCAGCTGACGGTACAGGAACCCGGATGCGTTGCCCAAGTGTGCAAGAGCCAATGGCACCGAGGACCAGCTGACGGTGCTGGAACCCGGTTACTAAGCTGTAGGTACCCACGCTTAAAAGCACTACCAAGGACCGCCTGGCGTTGGCGGAACTCGGATACCCAGAAGGAGGCACCTAAGCCAAAGGCTTGGCCCAGAACCAGCTGACGGTGCTGGAACCAGGATGTGGACCAGAAGGTCCACAGGAGAGGAGAGAACACCTAGGCCGCGAGGCTGCCGCAGTTACCAAACACCAACAGTCCTACAGGGGGAGCTTGGCCTACTGGCACTACAGAACCAGCCTTGATTGCCAATTCCCGCAGCCCACATAGGAAGCTCCTAAACTGGAGGCACCATGGAGTTGGCTAACCCGACCGCAACACGACGGGGCAACGCATAGGTGTCTAAGTGACCTTGACACTACCCAGAACCAGCTGACGGTGCTGGACTCAGGCTGGGCACGAGGGAGTACCCGTGACAAAGACACTGCCGAGAACCAGCTGACGGTGCTGGAACCCGGATGCGTTGCCTATTCAAGATTGTCTTCCTAGAGCCCCAACTAGCGGTGTTGGAGCAAAGGGTAAGCAGGGGGAGCAGAGTGTAGGCCGAAGCCTGCACTGGAGGCAGCTTTGTGTCTGCGTTGCGTTTGCAGGACACGTTGCCGGCTACACAGCGGGGGAACAGCTGGCGTCGCTTAACCCCACTGACACAATGGCGGGTGTTTTTCTCTGTGCAGCCTGCACTTCCAGGCACCAACTGGCGGTGTTAGAGCCCAGGATCTGCAGGAGGAGCAGAGTGTAGGCTGAAGCCTAGTAGAACCAATTTCAAAGGTAACCTTTAACCCTCCCTCAGGTGTTAAAATGTAGAAGAGCCACACCTTGTGCAGCAGTAATGCTCCACAAGTGAAAGGTTGCTCTTTAAATTTTGCTCATTGCACACGCTGAATGAAAGACGTACACAATTTTGTCCATTGTACAGTAAAACTGTATTGGAGGCGTGACTTGTCTTTTTAAGGAGACGCAGCACAGGTGTCCAAAAATAACGCCTTGGTGCTGGGCGCAGCCTCCTGAGCGTTGTTATTTGCTGTACACGAGTATGCGCTCTTGTTATCCCTAGCTATTATTAGCGCTGCCCGTCTTATGACCTCATTTCATGTTGGCTGGTGCGGTTAACGATGGCCATGAATCCCAGACCCACAGTGTCTTTTCATAAAGTCACAGTGCGGGGCTGGGATTCGTGGCTTTGTGCAGTAAATATGTTCGCCACTCACACATGTCCTTACACCTGCTTCAGACTGGGCGGCCTCAGCTGATCCCTTATCGCATGCCACGGCCATGAGGCCGCACAGTCTGAAGAAGGCGGAAGGAGGGGAGTGAAGACAGGCGAAGATATGCACTGCTCGTGCCCATCAATCACACCCTCGCAGTCAAAATAAGTAAGACAACGAGTGGCTGTTATACATAGAAACACCTGGGGGGGGGCAGGGTCCCTTTAATTTCAGTTCAGGTGCCTGCATGGCGTTTGCAGGACACGTTGCCGGCTACACAGCAGGGGAACAGCTGGCGGTGCTGAACCCCACTGACACATTGGCTGGTGTTTTTCTCTGTGCAGCTAGCACATCTGGGCAAAAACTGGCGGTGTTAGAGCCCAGGGTCAGCAGGAGGAGGAGAGGAGCAGAGTGTAGGCCGAAGCCTGCACTGGTGGCAGCTTTTGTTCTGTTGTGCCAGCGTGGCTTGTGCTGGACACGTTGCCGACTATACAGCAGGGGAACAGCTGGCGGTGCTGAACCCCACTGACACATTGGCTGGTGTTTTTCTCTGTGCAGCTACCACGTCTGGGCAAAAACTGGCAGTGTTAGAGCCCAGGGTCAGCAGGAGGAGGAGAGGAGCAGAGTGTAGGCCGAAGCCTGCACTGGTGGCAGCTTTTGTTCTGTTGTGCCAGCGTGGTTTGTGCTGGACACGTTGCCGACTACACAGCACGGGAACAGCTGGCGGTGCTGAACCCAACTGACACATTGGCTGGTGTTTTTCTCTGTGCAGCTAGCACTTCCGGGCAAAAACTGGCGGTGTTAGAGCCCAGGGTCAGCAGGAGGAAGAAAAGAGCAAAGTGTAGGCCGAAGCCTAATTGAACCAATTTCAAAGGTAACCTTTAACCCACCCTCAGGTGCTACAATGTAGAAGAGCCACACCTTGTGCAGCAGTAATGCTCCACAAGTGAAAGGTTGCTCTTAAATTTTGCTCATTGCACACGCTGAATGAAAGACGTACACAATTTTGCCCATTGTACAGTAAAACTGTATTGCAGGCGTGACTTATCTTTTTAAGGAGACGCAGCACAGGTGTCCAAAAATAACGCCTTGGTGCTGGGCGCAGCCTCCTGAGCGTTGTTATTTGCTGTACAGGAGTATGTTGAATCCCAGACCCACAGTGTCTTTTCATAAAGTCACAGTGCGGGGCTTGGATTAGTGGCCTTGTGCAGTAAATATGTTCGCCGCTCACACATGTCCTTGCACCTGCTTCAGACTGGGCGGCCTCAGCTGATCCCTTATTGCATGCCACAGCCATGAGGCCGCACAGTCTGAAGAAGGTGGAAGGAGGGGAGTGAAGACAGGCGAAGATATGCACTGCTCGTGCCCATCAATCACACCCTCGCAGTCAAAATAAGTAATACAACGAGGGGCGTTGTGTCGGGCAGGGCGGACGCACAGGCACAGGCAGCCAACTAACGATGTCAGAAGACGGCCAGCGTTACCAATGGGGGTGCTGCGTTTCCTTAAAAAGGAAAGTCACACCTCAGGGACACTGTAATGGTCTGTAATGAGACACATTTTGTAAGTGTTGCGTTCCACGTGGGCAAGGAGAAAAAGTTAGCCACCTTGTACAAATGCAGCATTACTGCTGTACAAGGTGGCTGTTATACATAGAAACACCTGGGGGGGCAGGTTCCCTTTAATTTCAGTTCAGGTGCCTGCATGGCGTTTGCAGGACACATTGCCGGCTACACAGCAGGGGAACAGCTGGCGGTGTTGAACCCCACTAACACACTGGCTGGTGTTTTTCTCTGTGCAGCTAGCACGTCCGGGCAAAAACTGGCGGTGTTAGAGCCCAGGGACAGCAGGAGGAGGAGAGGAGCAGAGTGTAGGCCGAAGCCTGCACTGGTGGCAGCTTTTGTTCTGTTGTGCCAGCGTGGCTTGTGCTGGACACGTTGCCGACTACACAGCAGGGGAACAGCTGGCGGTGCTGAACCCCACTAACACATTGGCTGGTGTTTTTCTCTGTGCAGCTAGCACTTCCGGGCAAAAACTGGCGGTGTTAGAGCCCAGGGTCAGCAGGAGGAGGAGAGGAGCAGAGTGTAGGCCGAAGCCTGCACTGGTGGCAGCTTTTGTTCTGTTGTGCCAGCGTGGCTTGTGCTGGACACGTTGCCGACTACACAGCAGGGGAACAGCTGGCGTTGCTGAACCCCACTGACACATTGGCTGGTGTTTTTCTCTGTGCAGCTAGCACTTCCGGGCAAAAACTGGCGGTGTTAGAGTCCAGGGTCAGCAGGAGGAGGAGAGGAGCAGAGTGTAGGCCGAAGCCTAATTGAACCAATTTCAAAGGTAACCTTTAACCCCCCTCAGGTGTTGCAAAGTACAAGAGCCACACCTTGTGCAGCATTAATGCTGCACAATTCAAAGGTTGCTCTATGAATTTTTCTACTTGCACACGCTGAATGAAACACGTACACAATTTAGCCCATTATACAGTCAAACTGTAGTGGAGGCGTGACTTGTCTTTTTAAGGAGTCGCAGCACAGGTGTCCAAAATAACGCCTTGGTGCTGGGCGCAGCCTCCTGACCATTGTTATTTGCTGTACAGGAGTCTGCGCTCTTGTGTTATCCCTTGGCCATGCGCTGTGAGCGCTGCCTGTTTTCTCACCTCATTTCATGTTGGCTGTTGCGGTTAGCGATGGCCTTGAATCCCAGACCCGCAGTATCTTTTAAAAAACTCACACTGCGGGGCTGGGATTCATGGCCTTGTGCAGTAAATATGTTCGCCGCTCACTCATGTCCTTACACCTGCTTCAGACTGGGCGGCCTCAGCTGATCCCTTATCGCATGCCGCGGCCATGATGCTGCACAGTCTGAAGAAGGCGGAAGGAGATGAGTGAAGACAGGCGAACATATGCACTGCACATGCCCATCAATCACACCCTCGCAGTCAAAATATATCAGACGAGGGTCATTGTGTCGAGCAGGGCGGACGCACAGACACAGCCAGCCAACCAATGATGTCAGAAGACGGAGAGCGCTACCAAGGGGGGTGCTGCGTATCATTAAAAAGGAATGTCACACCTCAGGGACAATGTAATGGTCTCTAATGAGACACATTTTGTACGTGTTGAGTTCCACGTGGGCAAGGAGAAAAAGTTAGCCACCTTGTACAAATGCAGCATTACTGCTGTACAAGGTGGCTGTTATACATAGAAACACCTGGGGGGGGGCAGGTTCCCTTTAAATTCAGTTCAGGTGCCTGCATGGTGTTTGCAGGACACGTTGCCGGCTACACAGCAGGGGAACAGCTGGCATTGCTGAACCCCACTGACACATTGGCGGGTGTTTTTCTCTGTGCAGCTAGCACTTCCTGGCAAAAACTGGCGGTGTTAGAGCCCAGGGTCAGCAGGAGGAGGAGAGGAGCAGAGTGTAGGCCGAAGCCTGCACTGGTGGCTGCTTTAGGTCTGTTGTGTATACGTGGCGTTTGCAGGACACATTGCCGGCTACACAGCAGGGGAACAGCTGGCATTGCGGAACCCCACTGACACATCAGCAAGTGTTTTTTCTGTGTAGACAACACTTCCAGGTGACAACTGACAGTGTTGAAACCCAGGGAATCAAAAAGGAGCAAAGCGTAGGCCGAAGCCTGCACTGGAGGCAGGAAAAAGTCTGTTATTGTGCCAGCGTGGCTTGTGCTGGACACGTTGCCGGCTACACAGCAGAGGAACAGCTGGCGTTGCTGAACCCCACTGACACATTGGCCGGTGTTTTTCTCTGTGCAGCTAGCACTTCCGGGCAACAACTGGTGGCGTTAGAGCCCAGGGTCTGCAGTAGGAGCAGAGTGTAAGCTGAAGCCTGCAGTGGAGCAAGTTGAAAGGGAACCTTTAACCCCCCCCAGGCATTTGTTGCTGAAAGAGCCATCTTGTACAGCAGTAATACTGCACATGGAAAATGGTGGCTCTTTAAATTATGCTCCTTGCAAACGCTGAAGTACACACTCATATAATGTGTCCCCTCACACCGTTAAACCGTCCCGGAGGTGGGACTTTCCTTTGTAATGTGACACAGCACAGCCGTCATTCCAACCCCCTTGGTGCCGTGCGCCACCTCCTCAACGTTGTTTGATTCTGTCACGGAGCCCGCGCTGTAATGTTATCCCTTGGCCATGCACACTTACCAGTGCTCGTCTTCTGACATCATTTAGGTGTCAGGCTGGCAGTGCCTGTGCGTCCAAGCTGCCCGAGATCCAACCTCGCAGTGTCATCTAATGTAATCCCACTGCGGGCCTGGGATCCATGGGCATGCGCAGTGCATATCATCGCCTCTCACTCCCCTCCTTCCTGCTTCTTCAGACTGTGCGGCGTCACGGCCGTGGCATGCTATTAGGGATCAGCTGACGCCGCCTAGTCTGAAGAAACATGAAGAAGGGGAGTGAGAGGCTAGTATATGCACTGCGCATGGCCATGGATACCAGGCCCACTGTGGGATCACATTAGACGACACTGCGAGGTGGGATTTCGGGCAGCGTGGACGCACAGGCGCAGCCAGGACGACAACAAATTATGTCAGAGGACGGGCAGCGCAAACTGTGCATGGCCAAGGGATAACATAACAGCGCAGGGTCCGTGACAGAATCAAACAACACTAAGGAGGCAGCGCACGGAGCCAAGGGGTTAGGAATGACGGCTGTGCTGCGTCACATTACAAAGGAAAGTCCCACCTCCGGGACGGTTTGACGGTGTGAGGGGACACATTACATGAGTGTGTAGTTCAGCGTTTCCAAGGAGCATAATTTAAAGAGCGACCTTTTCCTTGTGCAGTATTAGTGCTGCACAAGGTGGCTCTTTCAGTAACAAACGCCTAGGGGGGGGGGGGAACAGGTTCCCTTACATTTTAGTTGTGCCAGCGTGGTGGTTGCATGACACGTTGCCGGATACACAGCTGGGGATCAGCTGACGTTACTGAACCCCAATAACAGAGGAGCGACTGTTGACTGTGCAGACAGCACTTCCAGGCACCAACTGGCGGTGTTAGAGCCCAGGGACAGCAGGAGGAGCAGATTGGAGGTATTGCCGCACACCCAGCTGGGGATCAGCTGACATTACTGAATCCCAATAACAGAGGAGCGACTGTTGACTGTGCAGACAGCACTTCCAGGCACCAACAGGCGGTGTTAGAGCCCAGGGACAGCAGGAGGAGCAGATTGGAGGTATTGCCGCACACACAGCTGGGGATCAGCTGACGTTACTGAACCCCAATAACAGAGGAGCGATTGTTGACTGTGCGGACAGCACTTCCAGGCACCAACTGGCGGTGTTAGAGCCCAGGGACAGCACGAGTAGCAGAGGAACAGAGTGTAGGCCGAAGCCTGATTGGAGCAAGTTGAAAGGGAACCTTTAACCCCCCCAAGACGTTTGTAGCTGAATGAGCCATCTTGTGCAGCACTAAGGATGCAAAAGGAAAAGGTTGCTCTTTTAATTATGCTCCTTGCAAACACAGAAGTAAACACTTAAAATGTGGCCCCCGATACCGTAAAACCGTCCCGGAGGTGGGAATTTCGTTCGTAATGGGACGCAGCACAGCTGTCATTCCTATCCTCTTGGTACCGTGCGCTGCCTCATCAGCGTTGTTTTAAGCTGTCACGGAGCCTGCGCTGTTATGTTATCCCTTGGCCATGCACACTTAGCGGTGCCCGTCTTCTGACATCATTTAGGTGTCAGGCTGTCAGTGCCTGTGCGTCCACGCTGCCCGAGAGCCCACCTCGCAGTGTCATCTAATGTAATCCCACTGCGGGCCTTGGATCCATGGGCATGCACAGTGCATATCCTCGACTCTCACTCCCCTCCTTTCCTCTTCTTCATACTGTGCGGCATCACGGCCGTGGCATGCTATTAGAGATCAGCTGACGGCGCACAGTCTGAAGAAGGCGGAGGGAGATGAGCGAGAGCCTGAGGGGAAGATATGCACTGCGCATGCCCATGGATCCCAGGCCTGCAGTGTGATTCAATCAGAAGACACTGTGAGGTGGGATCTCGGGCAGCGCGGCCGCACAGGCGCAGCCAGCCTGACACCAAATTATGTCAGAAGACAGGCAGCGCAAATTGGGCATGGCCAAGGGATAACAGAACAGCGCAGGGTCCGTGACAGCTTAAAACAACGCTGAGGAGGCAGCGCACGGCACCAAGGGGGAGGAATGACGGCTGTGCTACGTCACATTACGAAGGAAAGTCCCAGCTCCGGGACGGTATATGTTGTGAATTCTGTTGTCGGGCTCCCTCCTGTGGTCATGAATGGTACTTCGGCTGGTTCTGTCCATGGATTTCCTCTGGTGGGTGTTTCTGAGTTTCACAGGTGACGAGGTTAATTCGTTAGCTGCTGCTCTATTTAACTCCACTTAGATCTTTGCTCCATGCCACCTGTCAATGTTCCAGTATTGGTCTGTTCACTCCTGGATCGTTCTTGTGACCTGTCTTCCCATCAGAAGCTAAGTTCCAGCTTGTATTTCTTTGCTTTGCTATTTTTCTGTCCAGCTTGCTATTTAATTTGTTGTCTTGCTTGCTGGAAGCTCTGGGACGCAGAGGGAGCGCCTCCGCACCATGAGTCGGTGCGGAGGGTCTTTTTGCGCCCTCTGCGTGGTCTTTTTGTAGGTTTTTGTGCTGACCGCAAAGTAACCTTTCCTATCCTCGGTCTGTTCAGTAAGTCGGGCCTCACTTTGCTAAATCTATTTCATCTCTGTGTTTGTATTTTCATCTTTACTCACAGTCATTATATGTGGGGGGCTGCCTTTTCCTTTGGGGAATTTCTCTGAGGCAAGGTAGGCTTTATTTTTCTATCTTCAGGGCTAGCTAGTTTCTTAGGCTGTGCCGAGTTGCATAGGGAGCGTTAGGCGCAATCCATGGCTATTTCTAGTGTGTTTGATAGGTTTAGGGATTGCGGTCAGCAGAGTTCCCACGTCCCAGAGCTCGTCCTTATTATCAGTAACTATCAGGTCATTCCGTGTGCTCTTAACCACCAGGTCCATTATTGTCCTGACCACCAGGTCATAACAGTACAGGTGGCCCAAAGTACTAATGCATCTCAATAGAGGGATAAGAGAAGTTCTGAGACCATTTTTTTTTCTTTGCAGTGTGTTTTGTCTCTATTTTCCCCTTTACCTCTGGGTGGTTCAGGACACTGGTGTAAACATGGACATTCAAGGTCTGTCCTCTTGGATGGATAATCTCACTACAAGGAAACAAAACATTCAAGATTTTGTGGTTCAGAATCCGATGTCAGAGCCTAGGATTCCAATTCCTGATTTATTTTTTGGTGATAGATCTAAGTTCTTAAATTTCAAAAATAATTGTAAATTGTTTCTTGCCTTGAAACCTCGCTCCTCAGGTGACCCTGTTCAACAAGTAAAGATCATTATTTCTTTGTTACGTGGTGACCCTCAAGACTGGGCATTTTCCCTTGCGCCAGGAGATCCAGCATTGCGTGATGTTGATGTGTTTTTCCTGGCGCTTGGATTGTTTATGACGAACCTAATTCAGTGGATCAGGCAGAGAAAATCTTGCTGGTTCTGTGTCAGGGTCAGGATGAAGCGGAGATATATTGTCAGAAGTTTAGAAAGTGGTCTTTGCTCACTCAGTGGAATGAATGTGCCCTGGCAGCAATCTTCAGAAAGGGTCTCTCTGAAGCCCTTAAGGATGTCATGGTGGGGTTTCCCATGCCTGCTTGTCTGAATGAGTCTATGTCCTTGGCCATTCAGATCGATCGACGCTTGCGTGAGCGTAAAGCTGTACACCATTTGGCGGTACTATCTGAGCATGGGCCTGAGCCTATGCAATGTGATAGGACTTTGACCAGAGCTGAACGGCAAGAACACAGACGTCGGAATGGGCTATGTTTTTACTGTGGTGATTCCACTCATGCTATCTCCGATTGTCCTAAGCGCACTAAGCGGTTCGCTAGGTCTGCCACCATTGGTACGGTACAGTCTAAATTTCTATTGTCTGTTACTCTGATTTGCTCTTTGTCATCCTATTCTGTTATGGCATTTGTGGATTCAGGCGCTGCCCTGAATTTGATGGACTTGGAGTATGCTAGGTGCTGTGGTTTTTTCTTGGAGCCCTTGCAGTATCCTATTTCATTGAGAGGAATTGATGCTACGCCTTTGGCCAAGAATAAGCCTCAGTATGGGACCCAATTGACCATGTGCATGGCTCCTGCACATCAGGAGGATATCCGCTTTCTGGTGTTGCATAATCTGCATGATGTGGTCGTTTTGGGGTTGCCATGGCTACAGGTTCATAATCCAGTATTGAACTGGAAATCTATGTCTGTGTCCAGCTGGGGTTGCCAGGGGGTACATGGTGATATTCCGTTTTTGTCTATTTCGTCTTCCACCCCTTCTGAAGTTCCAGAGTTTTTGTCGGATTTTCGGGATGTATTTGATGAGCCCAAAGCCAGTGCCCTACCTCCTCATAGGGATTGCGATTGTGCAATTAATTTGATTCCTGGTAGTAAGTTTCCTAAGGGCCGATTGTTCAATTTATCTGTGCCAGAACACGCCGCTATGCGGAGTTATATAAAGGAATCCTTGGAGAAAGGCCATATTCGCCCGTCGTCATCATCGTTAGGAGCAGGGTTCTTTTTTGTGGCCAAGAAGGATGGTTCTTTGAGACCTTGTATTGATTACCGCCTTCTTAATAAAATTACAGTCAAATTTCAGTATCCTTTGCCGTTGCTGTCTGATTTGTTTGCTCGTATTAAAGGGGCTAGTTGGTTCACCAAGATAGATCTTCGAGGGGCGTATAATCTTGTGCGTATTAAACAAGGCAATGAATGGAAAACAGCATTTAATACACCCGAGGGCTATTTTGATTACCTGGTTATGCCATTCGGGCTTTCCAATGCTCCATCAGTATTTCAGTCCTTTATGCATGACATCTTCCGAGAGTACCTGGATAAATTCCTGATTGTGTATTTGGATGATATTTTGGTCTTTTTGGATGATTGGGAGTCTCATGTGAAGCAGGTCAGAATGGTGTTCCAGGTCCTTTGCGCGAATTCCTTGTTTTTGAAGGGGTCAAAGTGTCTCTTTGGAGTTCAGAAGGTTTCATTTTTGGGGTTCATTTTTTCCCCTTCTACTATCGAGATGGACCCTGTTAAAGTCCAGGCCATTTACGATTGGACTCAGCCGACATCTGTGAAGAGCCTGCAAAAGTTCCTGGGCTTTGCTAATTTTTATCGGCGCTTCATCACTAATTTCTCTACTGTTGCTAAACCGTTGACTGATTTGACCAAGAAGGGTGCTGATGTGGTCAATTGGTCTTCTGCGGCTGTAGAGGCTTTTCAGGAGTTGAAGCATCGTTTTTCTTCTGCCCCTGTGTTGTGCCAGCCAGATGTTTCGCTTCCGTTTCAGGTTGAGATTGATGCTTCTGAGATTGGAGCAGGGGCTGTTTTGTCGCAAAGAAGTTCTGAGGGCTCGGTGATGAAGCCATGTGCCTTCTTTTCTAGAAAGTTTTCGCCTGCTGAGCGTAACTATGATGTTGGTAATCGTGAATTGTTGGCCATGAAGTGGGCATTCGAGGAGTGGCGTCATTGGCTGGAAGGAGCCAAGCATCGCATGGTGGTCTTGACAGATCACAAGAATTTGACTTATCTTGAGTCTGCCAAACGGTTGAATCCAAGACAGGCTCGATGGTCATTATTTTTCTCCCGTTTTGATTTTGTGGTTTTGTACCTTTCGGGCTCTAAGAATGTGAAGGCTGATGCCCTGTCAAGGAGTTTTGTGCCTGACTCTCTGGGTGTTCCTGAGCCGGCGGGTATTCTCAAAGAGGGGGTAATTTTGTCTGCCATCTCCCCTGATTTGCGGCGGGTGCTGCAAAAATTTCAGGCTGATAGACCTGACCGTTGCCCAGCGGAGAAACTGTTTGTCCCTGATAGATGGACTAGTAGAGTTATTTCTGAGATTCATTGTTCAGTGTTGGCTGGGCATCCTGGAATATTTGGTACCAGAGATTTGGTGGCTAGATCCTTCTGGTGGCCGTCTTTGTCGCGGGATGTGCGTTGTTTTGTGCAGTCCTGTGGGACTTGTGCTCGGGCTAAGCCCTGCTGTTCTCGTGCCAGTGGGTTGCTTTTGCCCTTGCCGGTCCCGAAGAGGCCCTGGACACATATTTCTATGGATTTTATTTCGGATCTCCCCGTCTCTCAAAAGATGTCGGTCATTTGGGTGGTTTGTGATCGCTTTTCTAAGATGGTCCATTTGGTACCTTTGTCTAAATTGCCTTCCTCCTCTGATTTGTTGCCATTGTTTTTCCAGCATGTGGTTCGTTTACATGGTATCCCGGAGAACATCGTTTCTGACAGAGGTTCCCAGTTTGTTTCAAGGTTTTGGCGATCCTTTTGTGCTAGGATGGGCATTGATTTGTCTTTTTCCTCGGCTTTCCATCCTCAGACAAATGAACTAATCAGACTTTGGAAACATATCTGAGATGCTTTGTTTCTGCTGATCAGGATGATTGGGTATCCTTTTTGCTGTTGGCTGAGTTCGCCCTTAATAATCGGGCCAGCTCGGCTACTTTGGTTTCGCCGTTTTTCTGCAATTCTGGTTTCCATCCTCGTTTCTCTTCAAGGCAGGTTGAGTCTTCAGACTGTTCTGGTGTAGATACTGTGGTGGATAGGTTGCAGCAGATTTGGACTCATGTGGTGGACAATTTGACATTGTCCCAGGAGAAGGCTCAACGTTTCGCTAACCGCCGGCGCTGTGTAGGTCCCCGACTTCGTGTTGGGGATTTGGTTTGGTTGTCGTCTCGTTATGTTCCTATGAAGGTTTCCTCTCCTAATTTTAACCCTCCGTCACATACAACTGATCTGACAGGCGCTTCTCTTTTACTTTCATTTCTCCTTCCTCACCAGATTGTGAGGAAACCCCCTCCCTCCAGGTAGTCTCCTGTCTCTTGAAGGTCTGTGAAACCTGATATCACAGTTGGATTTCAGAGCTTCAGGGGAGAGGATATAGCTGCACAGATCTCTCAGGCTCATTGTATGTGAATACGTCACATTCAGTAAGGTTGGTATTTTATGTTTTTATTCATCACAATAGTTTATTTAGCTTGTTTTATGAATGTATAGTACAAAATGTGAGGATATTTCATAGAAATAAGGGAGATTTTATAAAAGAAAGTGTGCTGCTCAGGCATATACAGTAGTTCCCTAACATATTCCTTCTCTTGCTTCAGATTATCTGCTGAAATGGAGAGGAAAATGTACAATTTATCCAAACAACTTGATGTTGAGGAAGTAACAAACATGCTATTAGATGATAGAGACCTCACACTGAATGAGGATTTAGGAGAGGAAAGTGAGATTGATTCTCATGATGAGGTGGAAGAATGTGTCCTGGATTCTGAAACAGAGCAAGATGGTGACAGTGGTGAGGATGAAGAAGTTGGATCATATTATATTGGAAAAGATAAAAATACTAAATGGAACAAGAAGCCATTCCAGAAAAAACGTAGGGAACCTTTAAACATTATTACTCACCTTCCTGCAGTAATAGGAACTGCACGTAATGCAAAAACTGCAGTTGAATGCTGGAACAGTATATTTACAGATGACATTCTGGACTCTATTGTCACATATACCAACCAATATATAGACATTATAAAGGACAAGTACATCTGCAACAGAACCATCAAGCCCACAGATGAAATAGAACTGCGTGCTTTTTTTGGATTACTGTACCTTGCAGGAGCTTATAGGGCAAATAGACAAAGTTTGGAGGAACTTTGGGGTAAAGATGAGGATGGAGTTGAAAAATTTAGCCTTGTTATGTCCATAAACAGATTCAAGATTCTAATTCGTTGCCTTCGGTTTGACGACAGAACTACCCGAACCGAACGCAAAACACATGACCGACTTGCTCCAATTCGTGATATATTTCAAAGATTTGTTGTAAACTGTAAACAAAGTTATTACCCTGGAGAGAATCTCACTATTGACGAAATGCTCCCTGGTTTTCGTGGTAGATGTGCCTTTCGTCAATATATTCCATCAAAGCCAAACAAATATGGAATAAAAATGTATGCCCTTGTTGATGCCAGTAAGACCTACACTTACAACCTGGAAGTTTATGCAGGAAAACAACCAGAAGGTCCTTACTGTGTGAGCAACAAACCCATTGATGTTGTAAAAAGACTGGCTGAACCCTTATTTGGATCGGGTCGCAATATTACAGCTGACAATTGGTTTACAAGTTGTGATCTGATTGATTATCTGAAAATTCAGAAGCTGTCATATGTGGGAACTGTAAGAAAAAACAAAAGGGAATTGCCGCCACAGTTTGTAAGTGTGAAAGAGAGACAACAGTACAGCAGTATGTTTCCATTCCATAATGGAAAGGCTTTAGTTTCCTATGTACCACATGCCAAAAAAATCGTACTTCTTCTATCAACACTTCATGATGATGCTGCCATCGATCCTGGGACTGGGGCAGAAAAAAAACCGGAGATAATTACATTTTACAATGCCACCAAAGGGGGTGTGGATACAGCAGATCAGATATGCTCCACTTTCAACGTCAGCAGAAACATCAAACGCTGGCCAATGGTCATATTTTTTGCTATGTTGAATTTGGGTGGTATAAATTCACAAGTAATTTATCTTGAAAACAAGCTTGAACCACTCCGTAGACGATTGTATCTGAAAAAATTGGCCCATGAACTAGTACTTGGAGAGCTATGCAGGAGAAGCGTGAAAACAATCGGTATCCCCTCTCGCCTTCAAGTTCAGCTCAAAAGGTTCCGCCCAGAAGATGATGGTAAAAAGTCACCATCTGCACCACATCACAAAAGAAGGAAATGCACCACCTGCCAAACGGAAAGCGGAACCAGAAGGCATTCAAATTATGAATGTCTCAAATGTCATAAAGCAATTTGCCTGACACATGCAAAAATGGTGTGTAATTCTTGCTATTTGCTCTGCAAGTGTGACTTTTCTGGGGAAACCTCAGCATCTACTTCTGATTGAATATGTTTTTAATAGTACTTAAGGTACCTTAAAATTAAGTTTGTGTTCAAAAATTTTCTTTGTACATTTTTTTGAGAGAGTCGAACTGGGGACTATTTGGCGGGAGTTTTGAAAAGTTTGTATTTCATAGTTATTAGTTTTAAGTAAATGTTTTTTTTTTTGCAACTGATTATGTGTAGTCTCTTTTATTACATCCCTATGAAGGTCACTAATCACTTTTAGAGCACTGAAATTGCAAACATTAGATATTATAGGTATTTTTCCAGCAGGCGCCTGACAGGCACATTGTATGTGAACTCGTTAGTCCGAATATTGTATGTGACGGAGGGTTAAGCCTCGTTTCATTGGTCCGTATAAGATTTCTGAGGTTATCAATCCTGTGTCATTTCGTTTGGCCCTTCCTGCTTCTTTTGCCATCCATAATGTGTTCCATAGGTCGTTATTGCGGAGATACGTGGCGCCTGTGGTTCCATCCGTTGATCCTCCTGCCCCGGTGTTAGTTGAGGGGGAGTTGGAGTATGTGGTGGAGAAGATTTTGGATTCTCGTGTTTCGAGACGGAAACTCCAGTACCTGGTCAAGTGGAAGGGTTATGGTCAGGAAGATAATTCCTGGGTTTTTGCCTCTGATGTTCATGCTGCCGATCTGGTTCGTGCCTTTCATTTGGCTCATCCTGGTCGGCCTGGGGGCTCTGGTGAGAGTTCGGTGGCCCCTCCTCAAGGGGGGGTACTGTTGTGAATTCTGTTGTCGGGCTCCCTCCTGTGGTCATGAATGGTACTTCGGCTGGTTCTGTCCATGGACTTCCTCTGGTGGGTGTCTCTGAGTTTCACAGGTGACGAGGTTAATTCGTTAGCTGCTGCTCTATTTAACTCCACTTAGATCTTTGCTCCATGCCACCTGTCAATGTTCCAGTATTGGTCTGTTCACTCCTGGATCGTTCTTGTGACCTGTCTTCCCATCAGAAGCTCAGTTCCAGCTTGTATTTATTTGGTTTGCTATTTTTCTGTCCAGCTTGCTATTTAATTTGTTGTCTTGCTTGCTGGAAGCTCTGGGACGCAGAGGGAGCACCTCCGCACCGTGAGTCGGTGCGGAGGGTCTTTTTGCGCCCTCTGCGTGGTCTTTTTGTAGGTTTTTGTGTTGACCGCAAAGTAACCTTTCCTATCCTCGGTCTGTTCAGTAAGTCGGGCCTCACTTTGCTAAATCTATTTCATCTCTGTGTTTGTATTTTCATCTTTACTCACAGTCATTATATGTGGGGGGCTGCCTTTTCCTTTGGGGAATTTCTCTGAGGCAAGGTAGGCTTTATTTTTCTATCTTCAGGGCTAGCTAGTTTCTTAGGCTATGCCGAGTTGCATAGGGAGCGTTAGGCGCAATCCACGGCTATTTCTAGTGTGTTTGATAGGTTTAGGGATTGCGGTCAGCAGAGTTCCCACGTCCCAGAGCTCGTCCTTATTATCAGTAACTATCAGGTCATTCCATATGCTCTTAACCACCAGGTCCATTATTGTCCTGACCACCAGGTCATAACAGGTATAACGGTATCAGTGAACACATTTTATAAGTGTTAAGTTCTGCGTGTGTAAGGAGCTAAACTAAAAGAGCTACCTTTTCCTTGGGCAGCATTACTGCTGCACAAGGTGGCTCTTTCAGTAACAAACGCCGAGGGGGGTGACAGGTTCCCTTACATTTAGGTTGTTGTGCCAGCGTGGCGGTCACAGGACACATTGCCGGCTACACAGCTGGGGATCAGCTGGCGTTTCTGAAACCCAATAACACTGGGTCATATGTTTTCACTGTGCAGCCTGCACTTCTGAGCCGTAGCTGGCGGTGTTGGAGCCCAGGAATAGCAGTTCAGGTGGTAGAAAGATGAACACATCAGGAGACCTGGATGACACCCAATTACTTAATCAGGCAGAGGAGTGGCAAATTCCTGCGAGATCCAGGCCTGGTTCATTTTCAGAAAAGCAAGCCGGTCAACATTATCGGAGGATAGTCGCATGCGACAGTCTGTTAGTACACCACCTGCAGCACTAAAGACACGTTCCGATAAGACACTAGCCGCAGGGCAAGCCAGCACCTCCAATGCATACTGGCTTAGCTCTGGCCATGTATCCAGCTTAGAGACCCAAAACTTGAAAGGGGAAGAGCCGTCTGGGAGTACAGTAAGAGGGCAAGACATGTAGTCTGTAACCATCTGACAGAACCGTTGCCTCCTGCTGACTGGAACCGCCGGTGATGGTGTAGACATTTGGGGCGGGCACACAAAAGTTTACCACAGTTGTGCCATGCTGGTCTTGCCTTGGGCAGAGGCACTGCTTCTGCTCCCTCTTTGTGCAGAGCCTCCTCCACTGCCTCGATGCACTGAGCTGCTTTGTAAAGCACTAGCAGCACTCCTCTCAGTTGGACTGGAGAAGATGATGGAATTCACCAGTGTGTCGTGGTACTCCCGCATTTTACGCTCCCGGGTCAACGCTGGGATGAGGTTTTGGACGTTGTCCCGGTAGCGAGGATCGAGGAGAGTGAACACCCAATAATCAGGCATGTTGAGAATGTGGTTGATGCGGCGGTCGTTTCTCAGGCACTGCAGCATGAAATCAACCATGTGCTGCAGACTGCCAACTGGCCCAGAAACGCTGTCCCCTGCTTGAGACATGATCTCTGCCCGCTCGTCATCACCCCACCCTCGCTGTACACACTGACCACTGGACAATTGTGTAACTCCCTCCTCTGGACGGAGCTCTTCCTCCTCCATTGACTCCACCTCATCCTCCTCACAAAGTGGCCCCTGCCTACCCCTTTGTGAGGAACCACGTGGCGCTGACTCTCCAGAAGCTGATGGAAAAGGTGACTCCTCATCCTCCACCTCTTCCACAACATCATCCCTTAACGCTTGCAGTGTTTGTTGAAGCAGGCAGATAAGGGGGACAGTCATGCTGACTAGTGCATCATCTGCACTTGCCATCCGCGTGGAATAGTCGAAAGGACGCAAAACCTGGCAGACGTCCTTCATAGTGGCCCACTCTGTGGTTGTGAAGTCTGATCGGCGCTGACTGCGACTTCTTGGCGCCTGATGCAGCTGGTACTCCATTACTGCTTGCTGCTGCTCACACAACCGCTCCAACATATGTAACGTGGAATTCCACCTGGTAGGTAGGTCACATATGATGCGGTGTTCCGGGAAGGCGGAATCGGTGCTGCAGAGCAGCAATGCGGGATCTTGCCAAGCTGGAACGCCGCAAGTGGGCACACTCTAGGCGGACCTTGTGCAGCAGTGCATCAAGATCCGGATAGTCCCTCAGAAAACTCTGCACAACCAAATTGAGCACATGTGCCAGACATGGGTTGTGAGTGAGGTTGCCAATGGCCAAAGCTACCACCAGATTTCGGCCATTGTCACACACTACCATGCCTGGCTGGAGATTCGCTGGCACAAACCACACATCGCTCTCCTGCTTGATGGCATTCCAGAGCTCCTGCGCTGTGTGGCTTCGATTCCCCAAAGAAACTAGTTTCAAGATGGCCTGTTGACGTTTGGCCACGGCTGTGCTCATGTCGGTCGTAACAGGTAAACGTTCACGGGTCCATGTGGAGGTGGACTGTGACGGCTCCTGCAGCGATGATTCTGAGGAACTTGTGTATGAGGAGGAGTCAATGCGTACAGACTGGATTCCTGCAATCCTTGGAGTGGGCAGGACACGTCCTGCGCCACTCACACGTTCTGTACCTGGCTCAACAACATTAACCCAATGGGCAGTGAGGGAAAGGTATCGCCCCTGTCCATGTTGACTGGTCCACGCATCGGTGGTGAGGTGGACCTTGCTACTGACGGCGTTCAGTAGCGCTTGTTTTATGTGTCCCTCCACATGCTTGTGCAGGGCAGGGACAGCTTGCCTGCTGAAGTAAAAGCAGCTGGGCACCTTGTACTGTGGGACTGCCAATGCCATCAAGTCACGGAAGCTGTCAGTCTCCACCAGCCTGACAGAGCATTTCCAGTGACAGAAGTTTGGAAATGCCTGCATTCAGAGCCTTTGCTCGGGGGTGGTTGGCCGAGAATGCCCGCCTTTTCTCCCATGCCTGTACTACCGATGGCTGTAGACTAGGCTGGGAGTGTGAGGATGACTGGGAACATGGTGCTGTGGGTGGAATTACACTAGGTCTCTGGACAACAGTGCCAGAGGTTCTTCCATGGCGATCCTGGGAGGAAGCCGAACCAGCTGTGTGAGAGCTGGAGGAAGAGGCAACACGAGCAGAAGAGGTGGTAGCTGCCGCTGTTGGTTGGCCTAGGTCTGTGTTTTTGTAACTCCACCGCGTGCCTGGTCCGCACATGTTTCCACATATTTGTGGTATTGAGGTTGCTGACACTTTTACCTCTTTTGACTTTCTGATGACACAGCTTGCATTTGACAAAACAAATGTCATCTGCAACTGTGTCAAAAAAGGACCAGGCACTGCAAGTCTTGGGAGCACCTTTTTTGGCTTTTGGAAGAGACAGGCTCCTAACGGGTGCCAAAGTGGAGGATGCAGGATCCGCAGTCTTCCCCCTCCCTCTCCCTCTTTGGCCCGTAAGGGGAATCTCTTCCTCAGAGCTGCTCCCACCACCTTCCTGTTCCTCACGCCATGATGGGTCAAGGACCTCATCATCTCCACTACCCTCTGCCACCAACTGCTCCTCCTGGGTAGTCTCGGCAGCACAGTACGCACCAGAAAGCGGCACCTGAGTTTCATCATCAGATGCATACTGTGCTGTGGTCACTGGAGGCACTGGCCCACCCACCTCTTCAGAGTCAGAGAGACAAAGCTATTGGTCATCACTGCACACTGCCTCTTCTTCCATTTCTCCAATGCTGCTTGGCTGGCCCCCTGTTTCCAAGCCAAGAGATTCAGAGAACAGAAGTAGAGCTTCTGTCCTGGGCTCTCTGACTGCCTGGCCAATTTGGCAGGTGGTGAAGAGACAGATGGCTGCTCTCCAGTGGTCTGTGCCTGAGAGGATGTGGCACTAATTGAAGTCGATGCCGATGCGTTAGCTGCCATCCATCCGACACGGCTTCAATTTGATCTTCACGCAGCAGCGGTGCACGGCGCTCTCCGACAAAGCTGCGCATGAAGGACTGTTCCCTGCTGAAACTGAGTGATGATGAGTCACCCGTGCCCGCAGCAGGCACAGAATCACCACGTCCTCTCCCTGCTCCTCTCCCTGCTTCGCGCCCACGCCCACGTGCCTTACTCCCTGCCCTCTTCATCTTGGTTGACAGATAAAGATAAGCAGAAAAGTACTAAGGCCTTAGTGTGCTTATTCCTGAAATGCTCCTCCTAACAGGTGTAAGAAACACTAATTTTGTAAAGTGTGGACTAGACTTTATTATTGATAAAATGTGGCCTACACAAGTGTTAAGTGGTGTTTGGTGAACTTTACTTTTTTTTCTGCAGATCGGGCTACAGAGCGAGTTTAACTCACACGGGGACCGTGCAGACAGCCGTAATCGGCGCTGCAAGGCCCAAAAACATTCCTCTAGGTTATCCTATGTAGTATTTTTCCACAATTTAGCTGGAGACGGGTGGAAAGACACTAATAGGAAATTTTAGAAAAAATTTGCAGCAGGCTGCACTATTTGCAAAAAAGGACAAGTTATATTACGGTATGAGGCAGTGACGCACCCTGAGCTGAATACAACCGGCTGTGGCTGCACACAGACTACAGGGCGAGCTGCGATCACACGGAGACAGTGCAGACAGCCGTAAACGGTGCTGCAAGGCCCAAAAACCCTCCTCTAGGTTATCCTATGTAGTGTTTTTCCACAATTTAGCTGGAGACGGGTGGAAAGACATAGGAAATTTTAGAAAAATTTGCAGCAGGCTGCACTATTTGCAAAAAAGGAAATGTTATTTAACGGTATGAGGCAGTGACGCACCCTGAGCTGAATACAACCGGCTGTGGCTGCACACAGACTACAGGGCGAGCTGCGCTCACACGGAGACCGTGCAGACAGCCGTAAACGGCGCTGCAAGGCCCAAAAACCCTCCTATAGGTTATCCTATGTAGTGTTTTTCCACAATTTAGCTAGAGACGGGTGGAAAAACACTAATAGGAAATTTTAGAAAAAATGTACAGAAGGCTGCACTATGAGCAAAAAAGGACAATGGATAGAACAGTATGAGGCAGTGTGAACCCCCCCTGAGCTGAATACAACCGGGTATATGGCTGCACACAGACTACATAGTGAGGAGCTGCACACACGCACACACACACACACAGAGACCTTGCAGAATGCTGTTAAGACAGCGCTGCAAGGCAAGAGCAAGGTGAACACACAGCGTTTGCTAAATTAGCCTGGGAAAAGCGCAATGAAGCAATTCGCTATCTCAACTGGCCCTCAGTTAGAACACAGCGTCCTGTCCCTAACTGAAATCACAGCAGAGTGAGCGCAAAATGGCGGCAGCGTTTTTTATAGTGCATCATGGCATAATTTCAGCAGCCAATCACAGCATGGCCAGTAGTTACATGCCCACCATGCTAAACAGGATGTGCCCACACTTCCATTCATTCCTCATTGGCTGCTGCATGCAGTTTTGAATTCTGGGAGCTTCCGATTCCGGTATCCGATACGCGGGAAATATCGGAATTCGGTATCGGAATGCTCAACAATAGTTACGGACAGTGTACTGGTTGCTGCATACTACCAAGTTTCTGAGGAGCAGCTTATGCTGTTTACTAATAAACCGAATGGATTTGTTTTTTTACCCTGAGTGTCCCAATGACCAGCAAAGCGAGTAATCCCCATCCACAGATAGTGTGGGACGTTACAGTGTTTATATATATATATATATATATATATATATACTAGATGGTTGCCCGATTCTAACGCATCGGGTATTCTAGAATATGTATGTCCACGTGGTATATTGCCCAGCCATGTAGTATATTGCCCAGCCACATAGTATATTGCCCAGCCACGTAGTATATTGCCCAGCCACGTAGTATATTGCCCAGCCACGTAGTATATTGCCCAGCCACGTAGTAGATTGCCAGTTACATTGTATATTGCCCAGTGACATAGTATACAGCAGAGCCGCATAGTATATTGCCCAGTTACGTAGTATATTGCCCAGTGACATAGTATACAGCACAGAGCCACATAGTATATTGCCCAGTGACGTAGTATACAGCACAGATCCACGTAGTATATTGCACAGCCTATGTAGTATATTGCCCAGCTATGTAGTATATTGCCCAGCCACGTATGACACAGGTTAAACAAATAAAAAATAAACATATACTTACCTTCCGCAGGTGCGTTGTAGCACTGTCGCCAGTGTGGGGTGCAGTCGGCATCTTCCTGTCCCAAGGTGTGCTGACGTCACGGTCATGTGACCGTGTCGCGGTCACATGACCGTGACGTCAAGGCAGGTCCTTGTCGTGCAGGACCTGTCATGATGTCGCGGTCACATGACCGTGTAGCGGTCACATGACCGTGACGTCACGGCAGGTCCTTTCCGCACAGGCGCGCACGACTTGTGATGACGTCACGGTCACATGACCGTGACGTCATGGCAGGTCCTTCTGCCAGACCATCCGTGCGACCGGAAAGTGCCGGTTGCATCGCGAGGAGCGGGAAAGGCGACGTAGGTGAGTATATAATCATTTTTTATTTTTTTTATTATTTTTAACATTCAATGTTTTTATTATTGGCGTTGCATAGGCTGCGTCAATAGTAAAAAACTTGGTCACACAGGGTTAATAGCAGCGGTAACGGACTGCATTGCACCGCGGCATAACGCGGTCTGTTACCACTGCCATTAACCCTGTGTGAGGGCAGACTGGAGGGGTGTATGCGGGCGCCGGGCAGTGAGTGCGGGGAGTAAGGAGCGGCCATGTACATTTTTCTTTTATTCCATGAACAACTGACAACATGTCTCCGAAGTTCCAAGCAATAAATTTTGTATTTATTTTCTGAAAATGAGAAATGGTCAAAATAACAAAACAATGCATTGCTTGCAGACCTCAAATAATGCAAAAAAAACCAACAAGTTTATAATCATTTAGAAACAACAATACTAATGTTTTAACTCAGGAAGAGTTCAGAAATCAATATGTTGTGGAAAAAAACATGAATTTTAGTCACAGTTTTCATTCATCTTGGCATGCTTTCCACCAGTCTTTCATACTGCTTTTGGGTGACCTTATGCCACTCTTGGTACAAAAATGTAAGCAAAACTGTGTGTTCTTTCATTTCATTAAAATTTATTCTGCATGTGTGTATGTGTGAGGGGGTTATCTTCTCTGCTTCGTGCCTGGAACCACTTAGCTGTGCAGCAGGTTTCCCTGGAGTCAGACTTAGAGACCGGGACAGGGAGGAAGCCGGGCTGAGAGAGGAAAGAGGTGCGCGTTCCAGGGCTAGAGCAGCGTGTACTGGAGAGAGAGAGCAGCATGTGCAGTGGAGAGAGCAGCAGGCGCAGTGGGGAGAGCAGCGGATACAGTGGATACAGAACAGCACGCAGCTGCGCTCCGGGGAAGAGAGAGCTCCCGGTCGGAGGACTAAGACAGGGAAATTGTCCAGAAAGACTGCATCTTGTGAGTACGTGAAAGTGGACTCTGCTGTGAAAGGAGAGGTGCGCCCTGACGCCGCTGCAGGAACCTATCTAGATGTGTGGTGAGCACTTTGAACCCCAAGTGCTTCAAACATTTATAACGCAGAGCAGTGAAATGAAAAATATTTTTTTTCCACAAAAATAAGTTTTTAGCCCCCCATTTTTTTATTTTCCCAAGGGTAACAGGAGAAATTAGACCCCCAAAGTTGTTGTGCAATTTTTCCTGAGTACGCTGATAACCCATATGTTTGGGTAAACTACTGTTTGGGCGCATGTTGGGCTCGGAAGGGAGGGAGCACCATTTGACTTTTTGAGCGCAAGATTGGTTGAAAATCAATGGTGGCGCCATTTCGCGTTTGGAGACCCCTGATCTGCATAAATAGTGGAAACCCCTCAATACTAACTCCAACACTAGTCCCAACACATGCCTAACCCTAACCATAACCCTAACCACAAGCCTAACCCTAACCCCAACACACCCCGAACCCTAATCTTAACCCTATTTCCAACCCTAACCCTAATTCCAACCCTAACTCTAATTCCAACCCTAATCCTAAGGCTATGTGCCCACGTTGCGGATTCGTGTGAGGATTTTTCCGCACAGTTTTTGAAAAATCCGCAGGTAAAGCGCACTGCGTTTTACCTGTGGATTTACCATGGATTTCCAGTGTTTTTGTGTGGATTTCGGCTGCGGATTCCTATTGAGGAACAGGTGTAAAACGCTGCGGAATCCACACAAAGAATTGAGTGCAGAAAATACAACACAGCATTTCCGTGTGGTATATTCCGCACCAAGGGCACAGCGGATTTGGTTTTCCGTAGGTTTACATGGTACTGTAAATGTGATGGAAAACTGCGACGAACTCGCAGCGGCCAATACCCTGCAGATCCGCAGCCAAATCCACAACGTGTGCTCACAGCTTAATTCAAACCCTAATTCTAACCCTAACCCTAGCCCTAACCCTAGCCCTAATCTTAGCCCTAACCCTAGCCCTAACCCTAGCTCTAACCCTAACCCTAGTTCTAACGCTAACCCAAGTGGAAAAATAAAAGTAAATCTTTTTTCTTTATTTTATTATTGTCCCTTCCTATGGGGGTGATAAAGGGGCGGTTTATTTATTATTTTTTTTTTTTTTGATCGCTGTGATAGAACCTATCACAGGGATCAAAATGTACCTGGAATGAATCTGCCAGCCGGCAGATTCGGCGGGCGCACTACGCATGCTCCCGCCATTTTGGAAGATGGCAGCGCTCAAGGAGCAGACGGACGGACACCAGGAGGGACACTGGAGGTCGGCAAGTATGGGGGGGGATCGGACAGCAGGGGGAGATCGGACTGCGGGGGGAGCGGACAGGAGGACGGAGGGGAGCAGAGGACAGCAGATGACAGGACTGAGGACGGAGGGGAGGAGATCGGTGGCGGTGGGCAGATCGCGATCTCTGTTGTGAATTCTGTGGCAGAGCTCCCTCCTGTGGTCACAAGTGGTACTTCGGCTGATTCTCTCTGGGAGCTTCCGTTTGTGGAGGAAAGTGGTACTGCGGCTTCTGAGTTTCCTCCCTCAGGTGATCTGGTGAGGTCGTTAGGTGCTTCTCTACTTAACTCCACCTAATGCTTTGATCCTGGCTTCCTGTCAATGTTCCTGTGTTGGACTTGTTTTTCCCTGGATCATTCCTGTGGCCTGCTGCTCTGCATAGCTAAGTGCTTCTTTGCTATTTGTTTGCTATTTTTTCTGTCCAGCTTGTCTGTTTGTTTTGCTGGAAGCTCTGGGACGCAAAGGGTGTACCTCCGTGCCGTAAGTTCGGTACGGAGGGTCTTTTTGCCCCCTTTGCGTGGTTTTCTTTAGGGTTTTGTGTAGACCGCAAAGTTATCTTTCCTATCCTCGCTCTGTTAAGAAAGTCGGGCCTCACTTTGCTGAATCTATTTCATCCCTACGTTTGTCTTTTCATCTTACTCCCAGTCATTATATGTGGGGGGCTGCCTTTTCCTTTGGGGTGTTTCTCTGAGGCAAGGTAGGCTTATTTTCTATCTTCAGGCTAGTTAGTTTCTCAGGCTGTGCCGAGTTGCATGGGCAGAGTTAGGCGCAATCCACGGCTGCCTCTAGTGTTGTTTGGAGAGGATTAGGGATTGCGGTCTGCAGAGATCCCACACCTCAGAGCTCGTTCTATGATTTTGGGTTATTGTCAGATCACTGTATGTGCTCTGACCGCTACGTCCATTGTGGTACTGAATTGCCTTTCATAACAGATCTCCAGCCATGGCTGATGCTATTGCAGCATCGGCCATGGCTGGATTGTATTATTTCACCAATTTTCATTGATGAATATTACTATCGCTCTGATTGAAAGTGCAAGTGAAATGTCGCTTTCAACAGCCAATTAGAGTGATCGTAACCACAGGGGGGTGAAGCCACCCCCCCTGGGCTCAAGTACCACTCCCCTTGTCCCTGCAGGTTGGGTGAAATTACAGTTAACCCTTTCACCCAGCCTGCAGGAGCGCGATCCGACCATGACGCATATGCTGCATCACAGGTCGGATTGGCACAGGTTTTCATGACGCGTACGCTGTGTCAAAGGTCGGGAAGGGGCTATTGAGCGGTACCACGTGACCGCTGAACACAGGAAGAGCTGCAGGCACCAGAGACCATCTGAGAAGCAGGTAAGTGCAGAGACCGCAACAGGAGGGGGTGAGTATGATGTGACAGCCGCCGATGTGCAGCTCCCGCTCCCCCACTGACCCCCTGGGACAATGACTCGAGTGTAAGCCAAGAGGGGCACTTTCAACCTAAAAAACTGGGCTGAAAATCTTAGCTTATACTCGAGTACATACGGTATATTTAAATCTATACCTATATATATCTATCATATATATTCCTCATAGTTTGTAAGCTTGCGAGCAGGGCCCTCATTCCTCCTGGTATCTGTTTTGAACTGTATTTCTGTTATGCTGTAATGTCTATTGTCTGTACAAGTCCCCTCTATAATTTGTAAAGCGCTGCGGAATATGTTGGCGCTATATAAATAAAAATTATTATTATTATTATATATATACAGTGGGGCAAAAAAGTATTTAGTCAGTCAGCAATAGTGCAAGTTCCACCACTTAAAAAGATGAGAGGCGTCTGTAATTTACATAATAGGTAGACCTCAATTATGGGAGACAAACTGAGAAAAAAAAATCCAGAAAATCACATTGTCTGTTTTTTTAACATTTTATTTGCATATTATGGTGAAAAATAAGTATTTGGTCAGAAACAAAATTTCATCTCAATACTTTGTAATATATCCTTTGTTGGCAATGACAGAGGTCAAACGTTTTCTGTAAGTCTTCACAAGGTTGCCACACACTGTTGTTGGTATGTTGGCCCATTCCTCCATGCAGATCTCCTCTAGAGCAGTGATGTTTTTGGCTTTTCGCTTGGCAACACGGACTTTCAACTCCCTCCAAAGGTTTTCTATAGGGTTGAGATCTGGAGACTGGCTAGGCCACTCCAGGACCTTGAAATGCTTCTTACAAAGCCACTCCTTCGTTGCCCTGGCGGTGTGCTTTGGATCATTGTCATGTTGAAAGACCCAGCCACGTTTCATCTTCAATGCCCTTGCTGATGGAAGGAGGTTTGCACTCAAAATCTCACGATACATGGCCCCATTCATTCTTTCATGTACCCGGATCAGTCGTCCTGGCCCCTTTGCAGAGAAACAGCCCCAAAGCATGATGTTTCCACCACCATGCTTTACAGTAGGTATGGTGTTTGATGGATGCAACTCAGTATTCTTTTTCCTCCAAACACGATAAGTTGTGTTTCTACCAAACAGTTCCAGTTTGGTTTCATCAGACCATAAGACATTCTCCCAAAACTCCTCTGGATCATCCAAATGCTCTCTAGCAAACTTCAGACGGGCCCGGACATGTACTGGCTTAAGCAGTGGGACACGTCTGGCACTGCAGGATCTGAGTCCATGGTGGCGTAGTGTGTTACTTATGGTAGGCCTTGTTACATTGGTCCCAGCTCTCTGCAGTTCATTCACTAGGTCCCCCCGCGTGGTTCTGGGATTTTTGCTCACCGTTCTTGTGATCATTCTGACCCCACGGGGTGGGATTTTGCGTGGAGCCCCAGATCGAGGGAGATTATCAGTGGTCTTGTATGTCTTCCATTTTCTAATTATTGCTCCCACTGTTGATTTCTTCACTCCAAGCTGGTTGGCTATTGCAGATTCAGTCTTCCCAGCCTGGTGCAGGGCTACAATTTTGTTTCTGGTGTCCTTTGACAGCTCTTTGGTCTTCACCATAGTGGAGTTTGGAGTCAGACTGTTTGAGGGTGTGCACAGGTGTCTTTTTATACTGATAACAAGTTTAAACAGGTGCCATTACTACAGGTAATGAGTGGAGGAAAGAGGAGACTCTTAAAGAAGAAGTTACAGGTCTGTGAGAGCCAGAAATCTTGATTGTTTGTTTCTGACCAAATACTTATTTTCCACCATAAAATGCAAAAAAAATGATAAAAAAACAGACAATGTGATTTTCTGGATTTTTTTTTCTCAGTTTGTCTCCCATAGTTGAGGTCTACCTATGATGTAAATTACAGACGCCTCCCATCTTTTTAAGTGGTGGAACTAGCACTATTGCTGACTGACTAAATACTTTTTTGCCCCACTGTATATATATATATACAGCTCTATCAAAAATTAAGAGACCACTGTAAAATGTTCAGTGTGTCTGCTTTTTCTCTTTATAGGTATATTTTTGAGTAAAATGTCAATTGTCCTTTTAGTCTATAAACTTCTGACAATAAATTTTGTATTTTTTTCTGACAAAGAAAAATGGTCAAAATTTTTAAAAAAAACAGTGCTTTCAGATCTCAAATAATAGAAAGAAAACAAGTTCATAATCATTTCGAAACAATAATACTAATGTTTTAACTCAGGAAGAGTTCAGAAATCAATATTTTGTGGGATAACCATGATTTTTAATCACAGCTTTCATGCTTTCCACCAGTCTTTCACACTGCTTTTGGCGCAAAAAATTTACGCAGTTCAATTTTGTTTGATGGTTCATTTGACTACTGCAAATATCGGGTAACGGCATATATTCGCGGTATCGGAATTCCAATACTGAGTTCCAAGATACTTTCAGTATGTCGGATACCGGAATCAGAAGTTCCCATAGTGCAATGAGCCAGTTTGATTTAATTCAGCCAATGAGGAATCCTAAGAAGTGTGGGCACATCCTGTTATGCATGTTACGCATGCAAATAAGGGCAAGGCTGTGATTGGCTGCTGAAATGATGTCATGATGCACTATAAACGCCGCCGCCATTTTGGGTTCACTCTGTGAATTCAGTTAGGGACAGGACACTGCTGTTCTGACTGATGGATAGTTTGAGGTAGCAATTTGCTTCATTGTGCTTTACCCAGGCTAATTTAGCAACCGCTGTGTGAGAACCTTGTTTTTGCCTTGCAGCGATGTTCACGGCTGTCTGCAAGGTCTTTGTGTGAGTGCAGCTCACACTATAGACTGTTCTGCCGCAATAGGTGGTTGTAGTCAGCTCAGCGTGCGTCACTGCCTCATACTGTTCCATTGTCATTTTTTCAAATAGTGCTGCCTGCTGCACATTTTTCCAGATTTATTCTATTAATAGGTTTCCATCCGTATCCTGCTAGATTGCAGAAAAACACTATATAGGAGTACATAGAGGAGTTTTTTTGGCCTTGTAGCGCTGTTCATGGCTGTCTGCAAGGTCTCTGTGTGAGTGCAGCTCACGCTGTAGTCTGTTCTGCAGCCACAGCTGGTTGTAGTCAGCTCAGCGTGTGTCACTGCCTCATACTGTTCCATTGTCCTTTTTTCAATTAGTGCTGCCTGCTGCACATTTTTTCTGATTTATCCTATAAGGCTACGTTCAGACTAGCGTTGCGCGCCGCTGCGTCGGCGACGCAACGCACGACGCACACAAAAACGCACGCAAAAACGCTGCGTTTTGCGACGCGTGCGTCGTTTTTTGCCGAAAATCGGACGCAAGAAAAATGCAACTTGCTGCGTTTTCTTGGTCCGACGCTAGCGGCAAAAAAAACGCAAGTGTTGCAAGACGCAACACACAAAAACGCATGCGTCCCCCATGTTAAACATAGGGGCGCATGATGCGTGCGTCGCCGCTGCGTCGCCCGACGCTAAGGCGACGCACACTAGCAGAACGCTAGTGTGAACGTAGCCTTAGTTGGTTTCCATCCGTATCCTGCTAGATTGTGGAAAAACACTATATAGGAGTACATAGAGGAGCTTTTTTTGGCCTTGCAGCACTGTTCAGGGCTGTCTGCAAGGTCTCTGTGTGAGTGCAGCTCACGCTGTAGTCTGTTCTGCAGCCATAGCTGGTTGTAGTCAGCTCAGCGTGCATCACTGCCTCATACTGTTCCATTGTCCTTTTTTCAGTTAGTGCTGCCTGCTGCACATTTTTCCAGATTTACCTTATTAGTGGGTTTCCATCCGTATCCTGCTAGATTGTGGAAAAACACTATATAGGAGTACATAGCAGAGCCTTTCTGCAGCCTTGTGCCCTGCAGCCCCAGCCACATTAGTATTAGCCTATTTTTTGTAGCATCATCTATTGCATTGTAGGTTACCTTCCTGCATTGTAATCGCTACAAAAAGTTTGTGATACTATCAGGGTTTACACCTTTGGGCACATCCAGTGTCTTTTTGTGAAAAAAACAAAAAGTTAATAAAGTTCACCAAACACTCCACTTTACAGTTGTGTAGGCCACATTAGCTCATATTAAAGTCTAGCCCACACCTTATAAAATTAGTGTTTCTTACACCTGTTAGCAGCTGTTCAGAAATAAGCACACTAAGCCCTTAGTACTTTTCTGCCTATCTTTATCAGTCTGCCAAGATGAAGAAGGCAGGGAGTAAGGCACATGGTCATGGGCGTGGAGTTTCTGCAGGGAGAGGACATGGGGATTCTGTGCCTGCTGCGGGCACTGGTGACTCATCATCCCCCATTATTAGCAGGGAACAGTCCTTCATGCGCAGCTTTGTAGGGGCTCGCCGTACCCCACTGCTGCGTGACGAACAAATTTAAGCCGTTGTCGGATATATGGCAACTAACGCATTGACTTCAATTAATGCCACATCCTCTCAGGCACAGAGCACTGAAGAGCACCCATTTGTCTCTTCACCACCTGCCAAATTGCCCAGGCAGTCAGAGAGCCCTGGACAGAAGCAATCTCTACTTCTGTTCTCTGAATCTCTTGGCTTGGAAAGAGGGGGGCCAGCCAAGCAGCATTCGAGAAACTGAAGAAGAGGCAGTATGCAGTGATGCGCAACTGCTTTGTTCCTCTGAATCACTGCTGCAGGAGCCATCACAGTCTACCTCCACATGGACCCATGAACGCTTACCTTTTACGACCGATATGAGCACAGCCGTAGCCAAACGTCAACAGGCCGTATTGAAATTAATTTCTTTGGGGAATCAAAGCCACACAGCGCAGGAGCTCTGGAATGCGATCAAGCAGGAGAGCGACGTGTGGTTTGTCCAGTGAATCTCCAGCCAGGCATGGTAGTGTGTGACAATGGCCAAAATCTGGTGGCAGCTCTGGGTCTAGGCAACCTCACTCATATCCCATGTCTGGCACATGTCGTGCAGAGTTTTTTGAGGGACTATCCGGATCTTGATGCATTGCTGCACAAGGTCTGCCTAGAGTGCGCTCACTTGCGGCATTCCAGCATGGAAATATCGCGCATTGCAGCTCTGCAGTGCCGATTCCGCCTTCCAGAACATTGCATCATATGTGACCTACCCACCAGGTGGAATTCAATGTTACATATGTTGGAGTGGTTGTGTGAGCAGCAGGCAGCAGTAATGGAGTACCAGCTGCATCAGGTGCAAAAAAGTCGCACTGCACGCCATTCAGGCTTCACAACCACTGAGTGGGCCACTATGAAGTACATATGCCAGGTTTTGCATGCCTTCAATGATTCCACGCGGATGGCGAGTGCAGATCATGCACTAGTAAGCATGACTATCCCCCTTATCTGCCTGCTTCAAAAAACACTGCAAGCGCTAAGGGATGAGGTTGTGGAAGAAGTGGAGGATGAGGAGTCACAAATGCCATCTGCTTCTGGACAGTCTTCGCAACGTGGTACCTCACAAAGGCCTAGGCAGGGGACACTTTGTGAGGAAGATGAGGAGGAGTCAATGGAGGAGGAAGACATCTGTCCAGAGGAGGGAGGTACACAATGCTCTAGTAGTCAGTATGTAGAGCAAGGGTGAGGTGATGCAGAGCAGGCAAAGATCACACCTCAAGCAGGGGACAGCGTTTCTTGGCCAGTTGGCAGTCTGCAGCACATGGTTGATTTCATGCTGCAGTGCCTGAGAAACGACTGCCGCATTGTCCACATTCTCAACACGGCTGATTATTGGGTGTACACCCTCCTAGATCCTCGCTACCGGGACAACTTACAAAGCCTCATAACACCGTTGAACCGGGAGCATAAAATGCAGGAGTACCAAGACACACTGGTGCATTCCATCATCTTCTCCAGTCCAACCAAGAACAGTGCTGCTAGTGCTTTACAAAGCAGCTCAGTGCGTCAAGGCAGTGGAGGAAGCTCTGCACAAAGAGGGAGCAGAAGCAGTGCTTCAGCACAAACCAAGACCAGTTTGGCCCAAATGTGGCAAAGTTTTGTGTGCCCGCCACAAATGTCTACACCATCACAGACGGCTCCAGTCAGCAAGAGGCAACGTTTCCGTCAGATGGTGACAGACTGCATGTCTTGCCCTCTCAGTGTACTCCCAGACGGCACATCCCCCTTCAAGTTTTGGGTCTCTAAGCTGGATACATAGCCAGAGCTTAGCTTATATGCATTGGAGGTGCTGGCTTGCCCTGCTGCTAGTGTATTATCGGAGCCGGTCTTTAGTGCCGCAGGTGGTGTACTAACAGACCGTCGCATGCGTCTATCCT
The DNA here is from genome assembly GCF_032444005.1 of Ranitomeya imitator. Classification (NCBI taxonomy): domain Eukaryota; kingdom Metazoa; phylum Chordata; class Amphibia; order Anura; family Dendrobatidae; genus Ranitomeya; species Ranitomeya imitator. Next base: position 332,738,972 of record NC_091287.1, on the reverse strand, counting down.
CCGATAACATTGACCGGCTTACTTTTCTGAAAATGAACAAGGCCTGGATCTCGCAGGAATTTGCCACTCCTCTTCCAGATTAAATAATTGGTTGGCAACAGTATCCAGGTCTCCTGTTGTGTTCATGTTTCTACCACCTGAACTGTAATCCCTGGGCTCCAACACCGCCAGTTGCTGCTCAGAAGTGCCATCTGCACAGTCAACACATGACCCAGTGTTATTGGGTTTCAGTAACGTCAGCTGATCCCTTGCTGTGTATCCGGCAATTTCTCCTGCTCCATCCACATTCACATTACATAAGATATTAAACTTGCTCCAATTAGGCCTCGGCCTACACCCTGATTGACCCTGGGCTACAACATCGCCAGTTGCTGCTCGGAAGTGCCATCTGCACAGAGAAAAACACTAGCTCCTGTGTTAGTGGGGTTCAGTAACACCAGCTGCTCCCCAGCTGTGTGTCCGGCAATGTCTTCTGCTCCCTCCACATTCACATTACAACAGATATTAAACTTGCTCCAATTAGGCCTCGGCCTACACCCTGATTGACCCTGGGCTCCAACACCGCCAGTTGCTGCTTGGAAGTGCCATCTGCACAGAGAAAAACACTAGCTCCTGTGTTAGTGGGGTTCAGTAACGTCAGTTGCTCCCCTGCTGTATGTCTGGCAATGTCTCCTGCTCCCTCCACATTCACATTACAACAGATATTAAACTTGCTCCAATTAGGCCTCTGCCTACACCCTGATTGACCCTGGGCTCCAACACCGCCAGTTGCTGCTTGGAAGTGCCATCTACACAGAGAAAAACACTAGCTCCTGTGTTAGTGGGGTTCAGTAACGTCAGTTGCTCCCCTGCTGTATGTCTGGCAATGTCTCCTGCTCCCTCCACATTCACATTACAACAGATATTAAACTTGATCCAATTAGGCCTCGGCCTACACCCTGATTGACCCTGGGCTCCAACACTGCCAGTTGCTGCTCGGAAGTGCCGTCTGCACAAAGAAAAACACTAGCTCCTGTTTTAGTGGGGTTCAGTAACGCCAACTGCTCCCCTGCTGTGTGCCTGGCAATGTCTTCTGCTCCCTCCATATTCACATTACATCAGATATTAAACTTGCTCCAATTAGGCCTCGGCCTACACCCTGATTGACCCTGGGCTCCAACACCACCAGTTGCTGCTCAGAAGTGCCGTCTGAGCAGTCAACACTTGCAGCTGTGTAATTGGGGTTCAGTAACATCAGCTGATCCCCTTCTGTGTATCTGGCAATGTCTCCTGCTCCCTCCACATTCACATCACATCAGATATTAAACTTGCTCCAATTAGGCCTCGGCCTACACCCTGATATACCCTGGGCTCAAACACCACCAGTTGCTGCTCGGAAGTGCCATCTGAACAGTCAACAGTTGCTCCTCTGTTATTGGGGTTTAGTAACGCCACCTGCTCCCCTGCTGTGTGTGCGGCAATTTCTCCTGCTCCCTCCACACTCACACTACAACAGATATTAAACTGCCTCAAATAAGGCCTCAGCCTACACGCTGCTTCTCCTGGATTCCCTGGGCTCCAACACCACCAGTTGCTGCTCGGAAGTGCCGTCTGCACAGTCAACACTTGCTGTCGTGTTATTGGGGTTCAGTAACGTCAGCTGATCCCCTGCTGTGTATCCGGCAATTTCTCCTGCTCCCTCCACACTCACACTACTACAGATATTAAAGGGAACCTGTCCACCCCCAGGCATTTATAAATAAAAGAGCCATCTTGTGCAGCACTAATGCTGCATTTGGACAAGGTGGTCTTTTTGTTATGCTCCTTGCACACGCTGAACTAAACACTTATAAAATGTGGCCCCTCATACCATGAAAGTCCCGGAGGCGGGACTTTCCTTCCTAATCAGACGCGGCACAGCCATCATTAATACCCCCTTGGCGCCGTAAGCCACCTCCTGAGCGTTGTTTGAATCTGTCCTGGAGCCTACACTGTTATGTTATCCCTTGGCCATGCGCAGTTAGCACTGCCCGTCTTCTGACATTGTTTGATGTCAGGCTGACTGCGTCTGTGCGGCCGCGCTGGCCGAGATCCCGCCCCGCAGTGTCTTCTGATTTATTCACACTGCGGGGCTGGGATTCATGGGCATGCACAGTGCATATCTTCGCCTCTCACTCATCTCCTTCTGCCTTCTTCAGACTGTGCGGCGTCAGCTAATACCTAAGCGCATGCCACGGTGATTAGGGATCAGCTGACGTCGCACAGTCTGAAGATGGCGGAGGGAGATGAGTGAGAGGCGAAGATATGCACTGCGCATGCCCATGAATCCCAGCCCCGCAGTGTGAATAAATCAGAAGACACTGCAGGGCGGGATCTCGGGCAGCACGGCCGCACAGGCACAGTCAGCCTGACAACAAATGATGTCAGAAGATGGGCAGCACTAACTACGCATGCCCAAGGGATAGCATAACAGCACAGGCTCCGTGACAGATTCAAACAACGCTGAGGAGGCGGCACCCGGCGCCAAGGGGGTATGAATGACGGCTGTGCTGCGTCTCATTAAGAAGGAAAGTCCCACCTCCAAGTCGGTTTCACGGTATGAGGGGGCATATTTTATAAGTGTTTAATTCAGCGTGTGCAAGGAGCATATCTAAAAGAGACACCTTTTCCTTGTGCAGCATTAGTGCTGCACAAGGTGGCTCTATTAGTTACAAATGACTGGGGGGGTTACAGGTTCCCTTTCAACTTGCTCCAATTAGGCCTCAGCCTACACTCTGTTTCTCCTGTAATCCCTGGGCTCCAACAACGCCAGTTGCAGCTCAGAAGTGTCTTTGGCACGGGTACTCCCTCCTGCCCAGCCTGGTTCCAGCACGCCAGCTGTTTCCGGGTAGTGTCTTGGTCATTTTGCCTCCAATACGTTGTCCTGTCGGGTTGCGGTCGGGTTAGCCAACTCTATGGTGCCTGCAGTTTAGGTGCTTCCTATGTGGGCTGTGGGAACTGGCAATCAAGGCTGGTTCCGTAGTGCCAATAGGACTAGCTCCCCCTGTAGGACTGTGGGTTTTCGGTAACTGTCCGGCTCACGGCCTAGCAATTTTTTTTCGTGTGGACCTTCTGCTGCCTATCTGAGTTGCAGCACCATTAGCTGATTCTTTGGAAGACAATCTTGAATAGGTCCCCCTGGTTCCAGTACCATCAGCTGGTTCCAGGCAGAGCCTTTGGCTTAGGTGCCTCCTTCTCGGTATCCAAGTTCCACCAATGTCTGGTGGTCCTTGGTAGTGCTTTCTGGCACGGGTACCTCCTGCTTAGTAACCAGGTTCCAGTACCATCAGCTGATCCTCGTTAGTTCCATTGGCTCTTGTACCTTTGGCTATGCATCCGAGTTCCAGTGCCATCAGCTGGTTCTCGGCAGTGTCTTTTGCTCTTGTACCTTCTGCTACCCATTTTGGTTCCAGTACTGTCAGCTGGTTCCAGGCAGATCCTTTGGCTTAGGTGCCTCCTTCTCGGTATCCGAGTTCCACCAATGTCTGGTGGTCCTTGGTAGTGCTTTCAGGCACGGGTACCTCCTGCTTAGTAACCGGGTTCCAGTACCGTCAGCTGGTCCTCGGTAGTTCCATTGGCTCTTGTACCTTCTGCTACCCATCCAGATTCCAGTACTGTCAGCTGGTTCTCGGCAGTGCCTTTTGCTCTTGTACCTTCTGCTACCCATCCTGGTTCCAGTACCATCAGCTGGTTCCAGGCAGAGCCTTTGGCTTAGGTGCCTCCTTCACGGTATCCGAGTTCCACCAATGTCTGGTGGTCCTTGGTAGTGCTTTCTAGCATGGATACCTCCTGCTTAGTAACAGGGTTCCAGGACCATCAGCTGGTCCTCCGTAGTTCCATTGGCTCTTGTACCTTCGGCTACCCATGCAGGTTCCAGTACCGTCAGCTGTTTCTCGGCAGTGTCTTTGGCTCTTGTACCTTCTGCTCCCCATCCTGGTTCCAGTACCGTCTGCTGGTTCCAGGCAGAGCCTTTGGCTTAGGTGCCTCCTTCTCGGTATCCGAGTTCCACCAACGTCTGGTGGTCCTTGGTAGTGCTTTCTGGCACGGGTAACTCCTGCATAGTAACTGGGTTCCAGTACCGTCAGCTGGTCCTCGGTAGTTCCATGGGCTCTTGTACCTTCGGGTAGCCATCCGGGTTCCAGTACAGTCAGCTGGTTCTCAGCAGTTCCTCAGCCTTCTTGTACCTTCTGCTACATTTCCAAGTTCAAGCTTTTGGAAATGGTTTTTGCTAATCTCTCTGGATCTCCCTGACGACGACCCTAAAGACGACGACCCTGAAGACCACCCCGAAGAAGACGATGACCCTGGAGACGACGACCCTAGAGACGACGATCCTACAGACCACCCCGAAGAAGAAGCCAACCCCGGAGACGACGACCCCGGAGATGACGACCCTGGAGACGACCACCCTGGAGACGACCACCCTCAAGACCACCCCGAAGAAGACCAAGAAGCAGAAGAACAAGAAGCTGCAGAAGAAAAAGCAAAAGAACATTAAGCATAAGACTAAAAATCAGAGCAAAAGATATTATCTAAATTATAAGCAGAAGAAGACTAAGCAGAGTATGGGGTGAGTCCGTTCCTCCTCGTGGTGCCCCTGGATAAAACCTGCTGCTGCAGGCCAAACTGAACGCGGACAAATCCTGTTGTAAATCTTTTGTGACAGGCAGAACGGAAGGTGTAATCTTCAAACTTTTATAGACAACAACTGATGTTCGTCCTTCGTTTTCGAAGATGACCATGACTTCAAGGTTAGAGTAGTTATGGGGCCGGAGGTGGCTGATGAGTCCAATCCGGGCCCTGAAGGTTCGCCCACATACTTGACATAAGGAAGCAGATGTGGTCAGTACACCAGATTCTACTTGTGCCTTGCGTACAGCGCGCTTTCTTTTTGCGTCAAAGATTTTCCTATCTTCAGCTGCACATGCTCCTGAGGTGATCCTGCCCCGCCAACCTGGACGATCCAGGGCAAGCTCTTCCCATTCATTGGTGTTGACTTCCAGGTTTTTGAGAGACACCTTAAGGCAGTATTTATAGCGCTTCTTCTGCCCCCCAACTGCTCGCTTTCCTTGGCACAGTTCTCCGTACAGCAGTTGTTTCGGTAGTCGGCTGTCAGACATTCTGACCACATGTCCAGCCCACCTGGCTTGGACTTTCAGAAGGAGAGGGTAAATGCTGCAGAGCCCAGTTTGTTCCAGAATTGCCGTGTCTGGGACATTGTCTTGCCACCTGATGTGGAGGAGTCTGCGGAGGCAACTCATGTGGAAATGATTAAGCTGTTTAGCATGCCGGCTGTACACTGTCCAGGTCTCGCTAGCATAGAGAAGTGTGGTGAGGACCACCGTGCAGTAGACCTTCAGCTTGGTGGTAAGGCTGAGTCCCCTTCATTCCCAGACGTTCTCACGCAGTCTCCCAAAGGCGGCACTGGCTTTGGCGATTCTGTTATTAACCTCAGCGTCAGATAACAACTACAGGAATGCCTGTCACAAATAAGAATATGATGAAGAAGAAGAAGATAAAGAAGTAGAATATGAAGAAGAATAATAGTTGAATAAAAAGAATATGAAGAATGTAAAAAAAAAAGAATAGTAGGAAGAAGGTGAAGAAAAAGAAGGTGAATAAGGTGAAGGAGAAGTTGATGAAAAACATGCTGCTGCTGAGGATGATGAAGAAGAAAGTGTGGGAGAAGTAAAAAAGAAGGTGAAGAGCAAGGAAGTAGTGAAACATAAATATCTGACAAAATATAAAAATCTTAACATAGTCAATATCTTTGTAACTCCGAACGTTTAAAAAAAATAAATAAATAATAATTCCTGCTATTCCATTTGATTGGGCTAAAGCTCTATGCCTTTAATGTCTCCTCCACCTCCCCCAATACATCCTACATTACTCTTAGTTGTTTTCCTTCATGTAGAATTAACCTGCAAGTAAAGAAAGGGTTTATTTTAATTCCGATATTTTTGTCCCATTGACTTGCATGGTATCGGGTATCGGTATCGGCGATATCCGATATTTTTGGGATATCGGCCGATCCAATCCGATACCGATATTTCCGAATATCGGAAGGTATTGCGCAACACTACTCGTGACTATCCATCATCCTCTTGATTATATTCCAGAGGTTTTCCATGGGGTTCAGGTAGCTGCCCATGACAGGGTTTTTATGTGGTGGTCTCTTAATTTTTGAAGAAGCTGTACTGTATTTACAGTGTATATGCCATACGGATATGGATGCCATACGGATTACATACGGAGGATGACATGCGTAAAATATGCAGCCACACCCTGCCTATGGATGACATACGGATCACTGTTTTGGGATAATTTCTGCGTATTACGCCTGTAAAAAATGGACCATATTTCCCTATGCTGAGTGTGACTCCAGCCTAAGTGTGACTCCAGCCTTAGAGAGGTATTCACACAGGTCAGGGACCCATCAGACTGAGACCACCTTGATGACGGTTGATGGGCACATAATATTTTGCCAAATTTTGAGCTAAGCGTCTCCTATGTTTTCCTAATACTCTAAAGCAGTATTGCTGTTCAAATTTCACATATTCCACATTGACATGTTTTAGCATGATGGAGTGCAACCTTTTTTTGTATTTTGTATACTAATGGCTGATGACAATTACTTATTTCTCGGACTACTAGAAAACACGCACCATTCCTGGAGGTACTTAAAGGACAGTACTCCCACAGAAACTGGGTGCAGATCATACACAGCAGCTTAAAGGACAGTACTCTCACTGGTGGAAGGTACAGCGTTTACACAGTGGCTTAACCCCTTTACCCCCAAGGGTGGTTTGCACGTTAATGACCGGGCCAATATTTACAATTCTGACCACTGTCCCTTTATGAGGTTATAACTCTGGAACGCTTCACTGGATCCTAATGATTCTGACATTCTTTTCTCAGAACATATTGTACTTCATGAAAGTGGTAAAATTTCTTTGATATTACCTGCGTTTATTTGTGAAAAAAACGGAAATTTTGCAAAAATTTAGAAAATTTTGCAATTTTCCAACTTTGAATTTTTATGCCCTTAAATCACAGAGACATGTCACACAAAATACTTAATAAGTAACATTTTCCATATGTTTACTTTACATCAGCACAATTTTGGAACCAACATTTTTTTTTGTTAGGGAGTTAAAAGGGTTAAAAGTTGACCAGCAATTTCTCATTTTTACAATACCTTTTTTTTTAGGGATCACATTTGATGTCACTTTGAGGGGACTATATGATAGAAAATACCCAAGTGTGACACCATTCTAAAAACTGCCCATCTCAAGGTGCTCAAAACCACATTCAAGAAGTTTATTAACCCTTCAGGTGTTTCACAGGAATTTTTGGAATGCTTAAAAAAAATGAACATTTAACTTTTTTTACCAAAAAATTATTTCGGTTCCAATTTGTTTTATTTTACCAAGGGTAACAGGAGAAATTGGACAACAAAGGTTGTTGTGCAATTTGTCCTGAGTACGCTGATACCCCATATGTGGGGGTAAACCACTGTTTGAGTGCATGGCAGAGCTCGGAAGGGAAGGAGCCCCGTTTTACTTTTCAATGCAAAATTGACTGGAATTGAGATGGGACACCATGTCGCGTTTGGAGAGCCCCTGATGTGCCTAAACATTGAAACCCCCCATAAATGACAGCATTGTGAAAAGAAGACCCCCTAAGAAACTTATCTAGATGTGTTGTCAACCTCCAAGTGCTTCACTACAGTTTATAACGCAGAGCCATGAAAATAAAATAAAAAAATTTTCCCACAAAAATTATTTTTTAGCCCCCAGTTTTGTATTATTCCAAGAGTAACAGGAGAAATTCGACAACAAAAATTGTTGTCCAATTTGTCCTGAGTACGCTGATACCCCATATATGGAGGGAACCACCATTTGGGCGCATTGCAGAGCTCGGAAGGGAAGGAGCACCATTTTACTTTTTCAACACAGAATTGGCTGGAATTGAGATCGGAGGCCATGTCGCATTTGGAGAGCCCCTGATGTGCCTAAAGAGTGGAAACCCCCCAATTCTAACTGAAACCCTAACCCAAGCACACCTCTAACCCTAATCCCAACCATAACCCTAACCACACCCTTAACCTTAATCCCAACCGTAAATATAATCCAAACCCTAACCTTAGCCCCAACCTTAACCCTAACTTTAGCCCCAACCCTAACCCTAACTTTAGCTCCAACCCTAACCCTAACTGTAGCCCCAACCCTAACTGTAGCCCTAACCCTAACTTTAGCCCCAACCCTAACCCTACCTTTAGCCCCAACCCTAACCCTAATGGGAAAATGGAAATAAATAAAAAATATATATTTTATTATTTTTTCCTAACTAAGGGGGTGATGAAGGGGGGTTTGATTTACTTTTATAGTGGGTTTTTTTGATTGACAGCTGTCACACACTAAAAGATGCTTTTTATTGCAAAAAATAGTTGCATCTCAACATTTTGAGAGCTATAATTTATGCTTATTTTGGTCCACAGAGTCATACAAGGTTTTGTTTTTTGCGGGACGAGTTGATGTTTTTATTGGTACCATTTTCGGGCACGTGACATATTTTCATCACTTTTTATTCTGATTTTTGTGAGGCAGAATGACCAAAAATCAGCTATTCATGAATTTCTTTTGAGGGATGGCTTATACCGTTCCATGTTTGGTAAAATTGATAGAGCAGTTTTATTTGTTGGGTCAGAACGTTAACAGCGATACCGCATTTATAGATTTTTTTTATGTTTTGGCGCTTTTATACGACAAAAACTATTTTATGTAAAAAATAATTATTTTTGCATCGCTTTATTCTGAGGACTATAACTTTTTTATTTTTTCGCTGATGATGCTGTATTGCAGCTTGTTTTTTGCGGGACAAGATGACGTTTTCAGCGGTACTATGGTTATTTATATCTGTCTTTTTGATCGTGTGTTATTCCACTTTTTGTTTGGCGGTATAATAATAAAGCGATGTTTTTTGTCTTTTTTTTACAGTGTTCACTGAAGGGGTTAACTAGTGGGACAGTTTTATAGGTCGGGTCGTTAAGGACGCGGCGATACTAAATATGTGTACTTTTATTTTTTTTTATTTAGATAAAGAAATGTATTTATTAGAACAATATTTTTTTCAACTTTTTTACATTGCCCCAGGGGGGACATCACAGTATAGTGACAGATCGCTGATCTGACACTTTACAATGCACTGTGTCAGATCAGCGATCTGACAGGCACTGCAGGGAGGCTTCCCGGCGCCTGCTCTGAGCAGGCGCTTGAAAGCCACCTCCTTGCAGGACCCGAAAGGAGCCTCGTGGCCATTTTGGATCAGGGACCTGCAAGGAGGAGGAGATAGGAGACCCTTGGAGCAACGCAATCACATCGCGTTGCTCCGAGAGTCTCAGGGAAGCATGCAGGGATCGTGTTAGACGTACTATCCCGTCGGTGGTCATACGGGCCCATACCACTTCAACGGGATAGTACTTCTAATGTCAGAAAGGGGTTAAAGGACAGTACTCCCACAGGCAGGAGGGTGCAGAGTACACAGAGTGGCTTAAAGAACAGTACTCCCACAGGTGGGGGGTACAGAGTATACACAGTGGCTTAAAGGACAGTATTCCCACAGGTCGTAGGGTGCAGAGTACACAGAGCAGTTTGAAGGACAATACTCCTACAGGCAGGGGGTGCAGAGTACACACAGCAGCTTTTAGCACAGTACTAGCACAGTACTCCCACAGATGTGGGTTGCAGAGTACACAGCGTTTTATTTGCAGAGTGTGCAGTCAGAATCTGTCCCTTGTTCCATCTGCGTTCTATCCCTACACTAATGAGAACATAATGGTGGTGGCACTCGTGATCCAGCCTCCATACAGGTCGAGTCATGTTTTGCGCTATGCTGGCCAATACTTGGCATGGCTTTGGTGGCTCCAGAAGTGCCCACAGTCTAAAAGCTTGTTGATTGGCTGTGCTGCAGCCTTTCAACAAGCTTTATTAGACTGGTGAACCAGAACAGGAAACCAGACATAAAGTATAAAGTCTGTGTTCGGAGTTTGGTACCAGACACTAGGTCAGTCAAGTTTGGGTTCGCTTATCCCTAGTGTCTGTAGATATCATTGATCAGTCCACGAGATAACGTATGCCACTGGTATACAATTTTATAAGATGGTGCTTTACATTCTGAGCATATGCTTTTCCCATGTACATGCCAAACAGAAACATTAATAGTGGTGTGAACACATCCATACACATGGCCGCCATCAGGACATTACTGTCCTTACTATCCTATGGGGCCCGGTGAGAAGATTCAAAGAGGGATCAGGGCTCCCTCTCTTTTGCTTCTGCTCACCGAGCCCCAGGGCATAATAATGTATAGTGTTCTGACACATCTTGGCACATAGGGCTTTCCTGGTGCTGCACAGCCATCAAAACAGAACAGTCACGCACTTCCAGGGCTCTCTCTGCCTCTTCTATTATGTGCTGGTGATGGCGTCTACACGATAACATCGCGAAGTCGCTCGCATGCACATGTGCCACTGGCAAAATAGCAGAAATGGAGCTGTGCCTACAGGGGATCGTCTAAGAGATAAGTTTGAAAAACTTTTTTTTTTAAATAAAATTAATTAAATGGCTGTGGGGAGGGAGGAGCAAATGAGGATAAGTTGAGACTAAGGAATGAGGAATAGCAAATGAGGACGAATTGGAACTGTGGGCGGGGACAGCAAATGATGATGAATTGAGGCAGGGGGATGGAGTAAAACAAATGATTATGAATTGAGACTGGGGGTGGGTTCAGCAAATGATGATGGATTGACAAGGGGGTGGGGACAGCAAACAATGATGAATTGAGACTTCAGCATGGGGAACAGCAAATGATTACACTGATGGATGGGGTACAAAAAATAATGAATTGAGACTGGGAGGTGAGGAAAAGCAAATGATTATTAGAGATGGGCAGACACCAGGATGTTCGGGTCCAGCGAGTTCGGCCGAACAGTAAAAAAAAGTTTGGGTACCAGAAAACCTGGACTCCATTCACTTGAATGGGGGATTCGAACATCCAGTGTTTTGCCACGCTGTCATGTGCATGACAGCATGGCAAATACCACTTCTGATCAATGGTAAAATCATCACCGCCGGTCAGACAGCCACGGTTCCCATGCTGTCAAATGACAGTATGAGCCCACAGATGTGATCAGAAGTATAAAGTTTACCTTCAGTCATTGGTGTCTGCTGATGGGACTGCTGCACCGATCAGCTGCCACCTGCTGATGCTAATAACAGTGACAGCAGGATCGGCTGATGGGAATATTCATCAGCCAGTGCCTGCACTGTAAATAAATAATAAAAAAAGTTGTGGGTCCCCCTGTATTTTTGATAACCAGCGAGGCCGTCAGCTTCAGCAAGGCTGCTTATCAAGAAGAAAGGGGTTTCCACATCATATTTTTTAATTATTTAAATAAATAACTAAAAAAAGGCATGGGTCCCCGTCATTTTTGACAACCAGCCACGATAAAGCAGACAGCCGGGGGCTGGTATATTGGATATTGACCTCCAAGCCTAAAAATAGGAGACTGTAGCCACCCAGAAAAGGCACTTCTATTAGATGCGCCAATTCTGGCACTTTGCATGGCTCTTCCTACTTGCCCTGTAGTGTTGGCAAGTGGGGTTCATATTTGTGGGGTTGTTGTCACCTTTGTATTACAGATGGCATCAAGCCCACGGATTAGTAATGGAGAGGCGTATATAAGACACCTATCCATTACTAATCCTATAGTTCTATAGATATATGGTACATGAAGACACAACCAGAGTAAAGTCTTTTATTTGAAATAACGCAAAACACACTTTTACTTTTTTATTTAGCTATTTAGCCCCTTAGTGACAGAGCCAATTTGGTACTTAATGACCAAGACAATTTTTACAATTCTGACCACTGTCACTTTTTGTGGTTATAACTCTGGAACGCTTCAACGAATCCCACTGATTCTGAGAATTTTTTTTGTGACATATTGTACTTTATGTTAGTGGTAAAATTTCTTTGATATAATATGCATCTATTTATGAAAAAACGAAATATGGTGAAAATGTTGAAAACTGCAATTTTCAAACTTTGAATTTTTATGCCTTTAAGTCAGAGAGTGGTGTCACACAAAATGCTTAATAAATAACATTTCCCACATGTCTACTTTACATCAGCACAATTTTGAAAACAACATTTTTTTTGTTAGGAAGTTATAAGGTTTAAAAATTGACCAGCGATTTCTCATTTTTCCAACAAAATTTACAAAACTATTTTTTTAGGGACCACGTCACATTTAAAGAGATTTTGGGGGGTCAATGTAACAGAAAATACCCAAACTTGGCACCATTCTAAAAACTGCATCCATCAAGGTATACAAAACCACATTTAAGAAGTGTATTAACCCTTCAGGTGCTTCACGAGAACTAAAGCAATGTGGAAGAAAAAAATGAACATTTTACTTTTTTCACAAAAAATTTAATTTGGAACCAATTTTTTTTTTCACAAGGGTATCAGGAGAAAATAGACCACATTTGTTGTGCAATTTCTCCTGAGTACATCAATACCCCATATGTGGGGAAAAGACACTGTTTGGGTGCATGGCAGGGCTCAGAAGGGGGGGAGCACCATTTGACTTTTTTAACACAAAATTGGCTGGAATCAATGGTGGGGCCATGTCGTGTTTGGAGACCCCCTGATGTACCTAAACTGTGGAAAAACCCCAATTCTAGCTCCAACCCTAACCCTAAAGCACCCCTAACCCTAATCTCAACCCTAACCATAACCCTATCCACAAACCTAACCCCAACACACCCCTAACCCTAATACCAACCTTAACCATAACCCTAACCACAACCCTAACCCTAACAGACCCCTTACTCTAATCCCAATCCTAACCCTAACCCTAACCCTAGGCCTTACCCGAGCAATAACCCTAACCCTAACCCTAGCCCTACCCTGACCCTAACTTTATCCCAACTCACTTTAACCCAACTCTAACCCTAATGGAAAAATGGAAATATATATATATTTCTATTTGATTATTTTTCCCTAATTAAGGGGGTGATAAAAGGGGGTTTTATTTACAATTTTTTTATTTTAATCACTGTGATAGGGTCTATAACAGTGATCAAAATTAACCAGTAGGAAAAATTTCCTATTGTTGCCCTGTGCATGTGCCCACCATTATCTCCCGGAAGAAGACGCCGGCGGCCTGGGGGACTTTACGGGGGCAAGCAAGAACACCACAGGTACTGGGGAGGTGATCGGGGGACCGGGGCACCCTATTTCTCTGTTCTCTGATGTGCGATCACATCAGAGGAGAGAAAAATGAAATGGAAAATCTGATTTTTTTTGTGGTTGCCGTTATACCATTAATAACAAATATCGCAACACCAAGGTCGGTAAAACCCAACCTGAATCATGTTCTCTGGGGTCTCAGCTACCCCTGGCAGCCGAGACCCTGGAGAAATTCCGACTCTGGGGGGTACTATACACTTTTTCCACAGTGCCGTTACAAAACGGCGCTGTGGTTTAAGTACCCTTAACTGGCACCGTTAAAAGTGTATAGGTGGTCTTTAAGGGGTTAAAAATATCAAACAAAAAAAGGGAGTGGAGGCCGAACTGGGGTGGAGCCTTGGCACAGTCTCAAGAGGGCCTGAAAATTTTGCCAGTTTAGAGCTCTGAAGCTCTGAAGTTTCTGGTGGCAGCCCTGCCTGTACATCTGGCAGTTTCATGCTAAGAATGAACTAGGTTCTGAATTGTCTATTCCACTGGTAATTTTAGTTGTAAAAGTAATGGGGTGGTGAATAGACAGATTCAGTTGTTTTTATTCTGTTTTAAGCTGAAAGTAACTATCCTATTGGCATTACAGAATTTGTTTTATTTCTCTAGATCTATATCCAGGAAAAGCCACATTTAATCTATTGTAAGTCAGAGTTGTTGCACAATACAGCATGAAAAGCTTTATCGAAGGGAAAAATACTTTTTATAAGCAAGAACAGAGTGAAACTTTGCATAAAAAGCACTCTTGTAAATATATTAGAATTGGCCATTATAACATAATGTCCACTCCTTACATAAAGAGGATCAACGCAAACCAGACAAGATACCTATCCTTGCAGGAGTGAAATGTTAATTTATTGTCATAATAAGTATGGAGTTTTATGTTTGAACTTTTCATCACTACCCTCTCTAAAGAACGATGACTGAGGGTGACAGAAATATTGTAAATTCTTCAACCCCTCACCCCACTGCATCATTGTAAGGGTAGGATCAGGTGCAACAAGGCAGAAGCTGTGTGCTCAGGTGTCTGCAGCAACAAAAGATTATAATAAGGATCAAAACTCTACTGAATTAAATGACTGAGTGGTATTCTGAATATTGTTTGTCTATTGTAAGGAAATATCATCCTAGTAAAGTAAGCCAAATCTCGGGTAAGAATATTGCCATTTCTCAAACTTTTTAATGACAATTTGGCATCAATTTCCTCATAAAAGGTGCAAAAACTTTTTTTTCCTTTATATCATGCCATATTTTGCCACTGTTTTATAGTTATTAAAACTTAACTCTTTACCCTTTTTTTGATGTGAGAACTACGTCATCAAACGTGAGACATACATTAAGGTTTCATTCAGACATCCATCTTTCACATATAAGTTTTCCCATGCTTTTCATAGTTAGAGCACATGCTAATATAGATTATATACAACAGACACAGTATCTCATGTGGCCCCCTTGGGAAATGTAATTGTTCACCCCTGGGGTAGTTATTAATTTATTGATTGCTGGGGGTCCAACTGCTGGGACCAAAATTTATTAGCAGAATAGGGAATTTTTATCTCCACTAGAATGGACTGGCATGTTCGACCACTATTCATTCTCTCAATAGCTGCTGAGCGCCATACTCAGCTATTTCCAGTAGCCTCAGAGAGAATGAATGGAGCAACAGTGGGGTGTTCGACGTGTTGATCTATTTTAAAATGAGGACAAAAATTCCCTATCTGGGATGAAAGATCCCCCATGCTTCCAATCGGTGTGGGTCTTAGCAGTTGGATCACCACCAACCAAAAATTAATCACCAATTCTATGGATTTTGGGAATGCTACTCACTTGGGTATGTCTTGAGGTAAAACAGGGACTGTTTCTGTTTAAATATCCATGCTTCTTTATTGGTGCTTCATAAACCATGCTAAAAGCAAAGAAAAATCAATGGCCATTCAAGGCAGGCAAAACAAAGTAAACAGCTCTTAACAAAGTTACTTTAGCGACAGTCCAGGAAACACAGACTGAGTAGCATCCAGTATACTGGCTCAGTCTGGAGACATCACACAGGAGGTCTTCTCACCTCCAAGAAATGAAAGCCCATACTGTAATAGCATCTCCATTTTATGCCTTGATACAGATGGAAAGTTGAAAATTGTGGCCCCATAATTTATTAATTTATAATGTATGAAACCACAAAGAGGCACTCTTTGCGTTTGGGGCCAAATGGAAGACATGGGCCGGCGTCAGCACCCGGCGTACCTGGGAAAGCGCCGGGGCCCTGGCGAGACAGGGGGCCCATTCAGGGCCAGCATTAGGGGCAGGCAGCTGCCAGTGTCTAGGGCCCCTGCTCCCCCAGGGGCCCTCAGTTAGCGGCACATCACGCAGCCGCTATGGGGCCCCTGTGAGGCAGGGGGCCCGCCTGCCTCCAGTGCCGGCAATAGGCCCACGTGGTCGGAGACGCAGGGGCCACATGTAAAGACAGGTGATCCAGGCAGATATCCGGCGGTTGTGAGCCCGAAGCGAGGCATGTATAGAGTGTTATGCTGCGGCTTCAGGGACTGCCATGGCAACCAGCCCACAAGACCGGATGTGCCGAGACCACATGGGATGACACGTGACCAAAGAACACCCGGCCAGAGCAAGCAGACAGCAACAGCGTCCCCGGCAACAGAAGGCCAGGTTGAGGGAGGTGTGGCCTGGCGCTTGCAAAGCAGGACACCAATGGTTGCCATGGGGACAGCGTCACGCACGTGAGTCTGAAACCATGGCATAGAGACACAGACCCCTGCTGCATTGAACTATAACTGTAAAGTTCAAAGCAAATGATGGACGAGAGGGCGTCAACTGACGCTCCCTCTCCCATCATTCCCCGCTCTGCCTCTGACACTGCAGGTGCGCGATGACGTCTTCGCGCACTCGCTGTGTGTCAGGCAGTTCACCGGCAGCAGCCGAGACTGGAGCAGGGAGCAGCGCGGGCACATTGAGAGGTGAGGAGATTTTTTTAACTATAACAGTGAGTGCTGGACTGGACTATGGGGCTATTCTTGGGGAGAGGGAGGCTGTGCTGTATACTACATGTCTGTGCTATATACTACATGGCTGTTCTATATACTATGTGGCTGTGCTATATATTATATGGGCTGTTATATGCTATGTGGGCAGTGTTATATACTACGTGGCTGTGTTATATGCTACGTTGGCTGTTATATACTACGTGGGCTGTTATATACTACGTGGCTGTGTTATATGTGACGTGGGCTGTTATATACTACATGGCTGTGTTATATGCTACATGGGCTGTTATATACTACGTGCGCTGTGTTATATGCTACGTGGCTGTGTTATATGCTACGTGGCTGTGTTTTATGCTATGTGGCTGTGTTATATGCTACATGGGCTGCTATATACTACGTGGGCTGTGTTATATGCTACGTGGCTGTGTTATATGCTACGTGGCTGTGCTAAATGCGATCTTGAATCGTGGCATGAGTTAAAGGGGGGAGCCACTGAGACTCTTTTGCTTGGGGCCCTCAAAAACCTGGAGCCGGCCCTGATGTCATCTTTTGTGGCCCCCCAAACAATATCCCCGTATAGTATAATGCCCCATCTGTGGATCCCATACAATATGTTAAATTTTGTAGCTTTCTACAGTATAATGTTCCCCTCTATGGTACCCTTTATGTTGCAATTAAAAAAAAATCCTCTCACCTGTCTCCACTCCCATGACAAGCAGTCCCTGCTTCTACCTCCATCATTCAGTGCAGGCGGTGCAGGGTGTGACATGATTGTTCCGCCTGTGCTGGACTGACAACACCTACTGCTGGCCTCCTCTGATAGGCTGATGGTGTCATGAGTGTGTCACACCAACCTGGGAGATCTGGGGCTAGAAGATCACTGCGTATTGTGAATCACAGATCTTCCATTTAGCCTGTGTGTTTGGATCCCATAGTAAATGAATTTGGATTAATTTGGTGCTGAAGAGGTCAACGACCCTTTGTATGCTGGTCAGAATCATGCAGCTCCATTTTAGCTGCTTCTTATCTGGTCATTATTTCTTCCTATAAAACCTGGACAGACCTTCTCTGCTTGCAGTGAAAGCTCTGCTTTCTTGCTCTTAGGAGACACTGTGCTGAAAAGGATTTCATTGTTGCAATTGGAGATTCATCTTCCTGTGCGGTGTGCTTAAGCTAAGTGTTATGGAGAGAAGTTGTTGTAAAGGTGTTCTATTGTACGAGTGTGTTTATCTCCTGGTACCTGTTCCTGTTTAGTTTATTCCTCCCTGTCCATATCCTCTTTCCTATTGTTGGTTTGTGATTTTGTATTATAGAGGGTTTCTGTTATCCCGGTTTTGTCATGTGTGACTTGTTCACATTACATTTCTATCCCAGGCTCGATGGGGTGGGGGAGGGAACAGACCAGGGATTAACTGGAGCAAAGTGAGTTTGGAGACTCGGGCCTTTCTACCATTGAGAGTACTCCCTGGTGCAGGGATAGTTAGGGTCCCAGTTCCAGGGACAGTTTGAGGTTCCATCTCCTACCTAAGACAATCATGGCATTACAGGTGGCCTGTACAGGTATTGTGGGGCGGTGAGCAAGTTACAAAAGTTTTCAACTAAACATGCATCCGAGGAAACACATTCAGCTGAATATAGTGCTGACACTAGAGGGTTACCCTCTGTTCTCTGTCTAACTGTTACACTCTGACTCAGAGGCCCGAATAAAGATTCCCTAGTCCCCAGGTGGACCAGTTCAAGCTTGTTATGGAGTTCATAAAGTGCTGTTTAAAGTTGGTTTCTGTCACTTTGATAGAAACAATAGAAATGCATGCAAAACTTCTTTCTGTCAAATTTGTGACCAAAGTTCTATATGTAATAAATTTCAACATGCTTAAGTAGGCAAAATGATCTTACCAAAATTATCATGGAATTTGACTGTTACTAAAGGAACAATTCTTAATGAAATTTTGAGCCCTTTACCCCGAAGCCTGTTTTCACCTTCCTGACCAGGCCAATTTTTACAATTCTGACCACTGTTACTTTATGAGGTAATAACTCTGGAACGCTTAAATGGATCCCACCACTGATTCTGAGAATGTTTTCTCATGACATATTGTATTTTATGATAGTGGTAACATTTCTTCGATATGACTTACATTTATTTGTGAAAAAAATGGAAATTTAGCAACAATTTTGAGAATTTTGGAATTTTCAACTTTTAATTTTATGCCCTTAAATCAGAGAGCCAAATCACACAAAATAGTTAATAAATAACATTTTCCACATGTCTACTTTACATCAGCACAATTTTGGAACCAAAACTTTTTTTTGGTTAGGAAGTAATAAGGGTTAAAAGTTGACCAGTGTTTTTTAATTTTTTCAACAGATTTTACAAAATCATTTTTTAGGGACCATCTCACATTTGAAGTGAATTTGAGGGGTCTATATGAAAGAAAATACCCAAAAGTGACACCATTCTAAAAACTGCACCCCTCAAGGTGTTCAAAACCACATTCAAGAAGTTTATTAACCCTTCAGGTGCTTCATAGGAGCTGAAGCAACGTGGAAGGAAAACATTTGACTATTTAGTCACAAAAATGATCTTTCAGCCCAGATTTTTTTTATTTTCACCAGGTTGAAAGGAAATTAACCATAAAAGATATTGTGCAATTTCTCCTGAGTACGTCGATACCCCATCCACGTGTAAAGCGCCATGGAATAAATGGCGCTATAAAAATGAATAATAATAATATGCAGAGGAGAACCACTGTTTGGGCGCACAGCAGGGCTTGGAAGGGAAGGAGCTCCTTTTGACTTTTTAAACGCAAAATTGACTGTAATTAAGAGCGGACGCCATGTTGCGTTTGAAGAGCCCTTGATGTGCCTAAACATTGGAAACCCCCCACAAGTGACACCATTTTGGAAATTAGACCCTTCAAGGAAATTATCTAGCTGTGAGGTGAGCACTTTGACCCCCCAGGTGCTTCACAGAAGTTTATAACTTAGAGCTGTGAAAATAAAAAAAAATCAAATTTTTTCCCCAAAATTATATTTTACCAACAATTTTTTTACTTTTGCAAGTCTAAAAGGAGAAAATGGACCACCTTTGTTGTTGTGCAATTTGTCCCGAGTACGCTGATCCCAAATGTGGAGGAAAGCCAGTGTTTGGGTGCACGGCAGGGCTCAAAAGGGAAGGAATGGCGTTTTGAATTGCAGACTTTGATAAAAATGGCCTGCGGGCATCATGTTGTGTTTCCAGAGCTTCTGATATGCCTAAACTTTGGAAAACCCCCACAAGTGGCCCCATTTTGGAAACTAGACCCTTCAAGGAAATTATCTAGCTATGTGTTAAGCACTTTGAACTCCCAGGTACTTCACAGAAATTTATAACGTAGAGCCGTGAAAATAAAAACAATCAAATTTTTTCATCAAAAATTATATTTTAGCAATGATTTTTTTATTTTCACAAGGAAAAAAGGAGAAAATGGAAAGCTAAAGTTGTTGTGCAATATTTCCTGAGTATGCTGATACCCCATATTTGGAGGAAAACCACTGTTTGGGTGCACGGCAGGGATCGGAAGAGAAGGATTGACGTTTTGGATTGCAGACTTTGATGGAATGATCATGTCGCGTTTGCAGAGCCCCTAATGTGCCTAAACGGTGGAAATCCCCCACAAGTGACCCCATTTTGGAAACTACACCCCTGAAGAAATTTATCTAGAGGCATAGTTTTATAGTAATGATTATATTGCTTTTGGTTTTACTAGTTTATGAATTTATAATGTGGCGGTATGTGTAAGCTGTGCGGAGTGCATCAGATTATAAAAGTGTGTTGTGTCAACAGGGTAATAATTTTGTTAATTTGTGGATGAGTGGTATACTTTGAAGCATTTCTTAATGCAAAATCCAGGTTTCTCAGGGCAGGTTTCACAGTGGTAAATTGTGTCCTTTCGGATTCCCCTCTTGAAGCACTCTCTGCACCGTTTTTGTGATCGTCCTTTTCTCGCTGTTTGGGGAACTTCTCCTGAGAAATGTTGACCTGAGACAATACGGGCACTATCAGTTTCAGAAGTACTGTGACCCTCACCTCCCTGAGTGCCAAACATTAGGGCCTTGATGACTACCTCCTGAAACTGAATGAAGGACCCTGTAGATCGGAACAGCACCAAAGCATTGTATAGTGCCATCTGTAAAATGTGCATGGCCAATTTTTTGTACCATACTTTGGCTTTTCGAATGGCACTGTATGGTGTGAGGACTTGATCTGAAAGATCCTACATCCCCCATGTACCGATTGTAATCCAAGACACAATCTGGCTTTGGGACTTGTGTTGTGGTCCCACGAACAGTGACAAGGGAGCTGTTGTCACGGCGTATGGTGGTCAAGATAAGGGCATCCCTTTTGTCCTTATACCTGACCATCAGCATGTTGTCACTGCATTGGGCTCTGCTTTCGCCTTTTCTCAGCGTGTGCCTAATTAGCGGCTTAGGGAGGCATCGCTGATTTTCTCGCATGGTGCCACATGCAACTGTACCTTCGATAGAGAGGGTCTTGAAGAGTGGGATGCTGTTGTGAAAGTTTCAATGTAGAAGTGATAACCCTTTTTCAGCAGTGGGTGCAGCAATACCCATACAATTTTCCCACTCATACCCAGGATAGAGGGGCATTCAGGGGGGCTAATCTGGGTGTCCTTACCCTCGTAGACCTTAAATCTGTGGGTGTACCCTGAGCTACTGTTGAACAGTTTTTACAGTTTGATTCTGTAAAGGCACACTGACTGTGTGTCTTTAAGTGTACACACCCGAGAAAAGGTGTAGAGGGGGAAGCAGCCCCACAGCAGGATATGCAGCCATTGCTATGCGTAAAGCCACACCAGAGGAGGACCTGTCGGGACACGTGACCACTGCAGGAGTGGCCAGAGGTGAAGCCAACCCCTGTACGATAGAGAGAGCGAGAGTCAGAAACCTGCAGCGCCGGGAGAGAACTCAGGAAAGCCGAGGTCAGTAACCAGAGAGTAGCACAGTAGCCTAAGGCCGGGATCACACACAGCGAGATACGGCCGAGTCTCGCAGGTTAAAGCCAAGCTCTAGCGCTGGCACTCTGAGCGGAGCGTGCGGCCGCATAGCAATACATGGAGCTGCACGCTCTGCTCCGGAGTGCCGGTGCCAGAGCTTGTTTTTAACCTGCGAGACTCTGCCATATCTCGCTGTAGTGTGACTCCGGCCTAAGGATGAGACAGGAGAATAGTGCAAGATGAGCCAAAGCCAGAAGCCGGACAGGGAACGCAGTAGCCAGGGACACAGAAGAGAGAGGAAGTCAGGAGACAAGCCAAAGGTTGAGACCAGAGAGATATCAGTAGTACAGAATCACGATACAGACACAGAACGAGGAACAAGCTGAGTCATACACGGTACAAGCACGCAGAGGAACAAATGGTATACAAAAGTATAACTTGGGTCAGCTGCGCAGCCGAACAACGGAAGTATCACTGACAAAGAGCCTGGCTCAAAGTAGGTTTAAATAGCCCTCCCCAAACCAAAGAGAGGCCATACAAAGTTAACCCCAACAGATCCAGGACGGGGAAGGAAATCCTGTCTTGATTCATGACAGATTCCGTACCTGGCCCTCTTAATGGCCAGGAATTGTCGGAATTTTTGCCTCCTTTTGAAATGAACCAGAGATTCATCTATAGTGATGTCCCTCTGGGGTGTGTTTGCCTCGGCAAATTTTTTGCTGAAGTGTTCAACCACTGGCCGAATTTTATACAGACAATCAAAGTTTGGATCATCTCGGCGACGACACTGAGCATTATCATTATAATGCAAACATTTTTGGATCGCTTCAAATATTGAAATGGAAATGGAAATGGCCCAGCGGAATACCAGTGTACTGTAGAGAATATCAGTACTCCAGTGTTGCCGAAGCTCTTGTTTTCAGATTATGCCCATATGCAGCACAATTCCCCAAAATGTCATCATCTCTGCTGCATTTACAGTGGTCTATCTGGCGTATGATGACATGGCATTTTGGGTGAAAAATTTATGGGCATACAGATTTGTCTGGGCCACCATAAGATTTATTTCCTCACTGAAAAAGAATTTGAAGAAGTCAATTTCAGTGAGGCCAGTGGTGTCAAACTGGATTTCTGAGCTTCCGAATGACGGCCTGATAATTTTCGGGGAGTGCAATTCATACAGGATCGATTGCTACAGGAGTTGTCTGAGTCCTAGGGTGCCTTACTGGGGGTCCTTCCTCACTAGATGATGAGGAGGAAGAGGAGGTGGAATCATCCTCACTGGATGAATCCGTGTCAGAGGCAACGAAGGCGTATGCCTCCTCTGGTGAATAGCATCTTCTTGATAAATGGGCCATTTTTTTTTCAAAACTCCAGGGATGTGTGTGTAAGTGGTGCTTTTACATGTGTGATGTGTGGGGCTTGTGTATAGGGTACTATTTATTATAAAAAATAAGGAGAGAAAAAATAGAGATAAAATGTAGAAGAAAAAAAATGAAAAGAAAAATCAGATGTAAAAGAAATTAGAGGTACACTAATACCCTCCCTATAAATTTACCCGAAACAAATAATTCTTTTTTACAAAAAAACGATGTCACCAACAATGTGACGTACCCTCCCCTAATGCACTTGCTAAAAATTTACTCGACGCAATGAATTATGTTTTTTCAAAAGAAAAACGGATGTCACCAACAAAGTGACTTATGCTCCCCTAACGCACTAGCTAAAAATTTACTTGACGCATCTAATTATTTTTTACAAAAGAAAAACAGACGTCACCAGCAATGTGACGCACGCTTTCCTATTGCACTAGAAATTACCCGGTGATAGCAGGTTTTTTATGCAAAAAAAAGACACTACCTCCCTACCTATAAAACTACTCTATACATTTTTTTTTCTCTAAAACAAGATCGGATGTCACCAAACACTGACGTCGGCTATACTAACACACTACCTATAAAACTACTCAGTACAATTTTTTTACTCTAAAACAAGATAGGATGTCACCAAACACTGATGTCGGCTATACTAATACGCTACCTATAAAACTACTCAGTACAATTTTTTTCTCTAAAACAAGATCGGTCGTCAAACTGTGACACCGGATATGCTACCTCTAAAACTACGCTACGCACTGGAGTTCCCCCTACAGGGTACACCTTGTGTCTATTTGTCTTAATCCTTTTTACCTTTTTATATATAACTAGATGGCAGCCCGATTCTAAAGAATCAGGAGTCTAGAATCCATATATACTTTATTTATTCAAATGTAAGAATAATACAATTAATAAATAATAGTAAGAAAGAACAAAAATAATAGGCAGTATATGGAGAAAACACCAAACAAAAGTTCAAAATTGGTGTGAAAATGTCACTGAACCACTTCACAACTAAATATATATAGTTTTGGTAAATGGTATTATCATTTTTTTGACGAAATTCGGCAGGAGCTTGAAGAGCAACGTCACTGGGCCCGCCTCCACGCAGTAGAAACTTGCTGTGAGGTAAAAATTCAAAAATCACACCAAAATGGCGGGCGGAGTGTGTCACAGTACGGCACGTTTCTGATTGGTCGCTCGCAGCAGGCGGCAACCAATCAGACACTGGACACTGTTGACGTCACTTATCTCCGGACATTAGCTCCGGACATTAGCTCCGGACATTAGCTCCGGACATTATCTCCGCACATTAGCTCCGGACATTAGCTCCGGACATTAGCTCCGGACAAAGCCACAGAAGTTGGCGCAAATTGCAGGAAGTAGTATTCTAGGCAATTAATCTCCGGACATTAGCTCCGGACATTAGCTCCGGACATTAGCTCCGGACAAAGCCACGGAAGTTGGCACAAATTGCAGGAAGTAGTATTCTAGGCAATTATATATTAGATTAATAAAGCTTTAAGTCTCTAAAACTACACTGTACGATTTTTTTTTCTTCTCTAAAACAAGATCAGTCATGACCAAACACTGTGACACTGGCTACACTAACACGTTACCTCAAAAACTAAGCTGTACTAACTACTATTAATATTTCTTTCTAGAAAAAAAAAATTGGTCGTCGCCTACACTGCGACGTCCGCTATGCTAACTAACTAAAAAAAGAATCAGTCCCGTGGTGCAGTCTCTGCTCAGCAGCGATACTGATCAGTGTGCTGCGGACACAGGAAGAGCATGAATGCTCTGCACAGGATGAAAAAAAAAAAGGGCAAAAAAAGGGCATGAAAAACATGGACATGAAAAAAAGGGCAAAAAAGTGAGCTAAAAATTAAACTGGAAGGGGAGGAGTTGGGGAGAGGGGGAGAGGGGGTACTGAAACAGGGATGGGGGGCTGGGACATGGATGGGGGAGGTGCTGCTGCTGCTGTGATCACAGATGAGTCACACAGCAGACAGCACAGCACAGATCACAGACAGATCAATCCGGAGAAGTCCGCAGCAAAAGAGGCAGGAGATTGCAGGGGGATCACACTGGCCACCAATTAATTCTTTACTCAGGTGACACAGAGGGGCTAGAGAACCGCTCTACAAGCCAAATCTGAGACAAAGAGTGATTGCTATTTTAGATTAACCCCTTTGGCACTGATTAGCTGAACAATAATTTCTGGCCAATCAGTGCCAAAGGGGTTAATCAGGTGAGATGACGTCACGATCAACCCATCCATTGTGACGGCTGTGATTGGTGCTGTTTCACACAGCACCAATGACAGCATGTCACATGGTTTTTTTCTATTTTATTAACTTTATTGACATTTTGTTGTGATTGGCTGGTCAGAATTGAGGGGGGGTACAGACCCCCAGAGCGATGTGCAGGGAAGGTCTCTGACAGCAGTTATCGTAACCCGATCTCCGCGCGATGCTCTTTGAGGGAAAAAAACTCCCGCAGAGCAGTATATGTGCGACGCATGTCGGGAATGGGTTAGAATTATAGTGCTCAGTAAAAATGAGTGCACCCCAACAGATTTGTCAGAAAATGTTTAGTTACTGTAACTTTCAGAATCAACATTTTATATGGGATATCATACTAAAAAATTCTCCCAGAAATGTGGACCATTGATTTCAAACAACATTTGTTATTTTGACCACCCAAAAAAAGTAATTTGTCTTACAAATTCAATGAAGACCATGTTGCAAAAATATGTACACCCAAATTAAATCCGCAGGCTCTACATGATGATCAGTGCATTTTTTTCTGATGTTATCACTTTTTTAACAAACTTCAGTAAAGTCTGGAATTTGTTACTCCATCTTGAGCTGGATCTCCTCTATATCTTTAACAAAAATTATCCCTACAAGTAGTTATTGGGAAGTCTATCTGATTGACTACAATAGGATAATAACTCACACAATACATCACCAACTAACATACTTTTGCTCTGTCCGGTGTATAGAGAAACATATAACTTGGACTGTGTAACTTTAAAAAATTACAAGCCCAAACCAACCTTACTTTTCAATGATATTTATGGTGAATTGGACTGTCAAAGATGCATGATAAACAATGATAAAAAAAGATGCATAGTCGTGGGTCTCCATTTTGGAATCTGTTGCCATTGCCATTAGACAATAAAGTACACACTGGGTGGATGTACACATATATCCGAGATTATACATGCAAAGCCTCTTTATATGTTGGTGTAGCACCCCAGGAGTCAGGTTGCCACAATGGCATTGCCTTCCTCACGGGGGTGATGTCTTGCCTGGAAGTAAGGAGGGATCATCTAAGCAGGTAACACACACATGCAACACCTTCCTGACTATAGACCAGAAGGGGGAGCTCTAAACCCAGTTTCAGGGGAGCTTCCCTATAAGCTTTTGAAGAGAGAGACTGGAAATGAAGCTGTGACTGATCTTTTCCCAGGATAAAGCGCAAAAAGAACCGGATACCAGAGTTGCACAGGGACTAAAGGCCCAGCAACTAGAACCGGGGGGCAGGAGATTGCAGGTCTCATGGCCCATCTTAAACCTGGAGGCACCATAGTAGGTCAGAAGCCTGGGTCTGCCAGTGAGAAGACAGTGCCCATGAAAGGCCCATGCTGTCAACCATATGGGTTAAGAGTAACAGACAATGAGAGGAACTTGTATAAAGCTTCAGGTAGCAAGGGACAGTGAATATGGGGCAAAAGGGAAGACCTCCGAACCCACCTGGCTAGGTGGATCCCAAGGTACTCCCAGGCCACCCGGACCCCATCCACACCTGTAACCTGTGTCCCGAACTGCACATGCAATTGAACAGTAAAAAGGTAAAGGAAACTGCAGTCCCTGTGTCCTCCAATTATTTCCTGTACCCTCAGTCCTGCACCCCACATCTATCATCCCTTACCAACTGCACTGGTAGCCCTGGGGCCCCCCGCTCCACCTGTGGGGAGCAGAGCCATCCTCGCTGCGTTACCATCTGCCCCAGTTGTCCCGTTAAGCAGCGTAGGCCATCCTGGCCGAACACCACAGGTGGCGTCACGAATTGTCCCCCATAGACTTTATTTTCCACTGCCCTTCATCATTTTTGTTGGATGCCCAGAGCCACGGACCGGGTCACCGCCTCCGTGACCACCCCTTAAAGTTCCGCCGCACCAGGCCCAAGTACCCCACGGTCCTAGCTGGCACTGCATTGGAAATGTATGATTTACAATATGCAATTATGACCCCAGGTCATGACACGATCCATGATTTTATCAATGTGTGAATACTACTTTTCAAAATTTCACTTTGCGAATGCTATTTTCTTAGAGGTATACTGACAGTGACGGTGTTTGTTTTTGTGTTTTTGATATAATAATCTGAAAAAGTGAGCAAGTATATGATTGAGATAGCTATGCATATTACAAATTGAAAACTGCATTGTTTAGTAGTTGTTTAGGTGTTATATCCCGGTAGATGAAAATTATGAATTACCTAGTATGCAGGCTTTCCCTCCCACTTGGCATGGCAATTGAATTATGCTTGTAATCTTGGTACATAGCAGGCTACCTTACATGCATATCCAAAACAAAACCTTTTGGGCAAACTGATTTTCCACTTCCTCAAAACCGTTATCATCTTTACGTTCCCATTTATAATGTAGAAGAGAAGCTTCTTTCCATCCTAGAGATCACCAGCTTCTCCTGGTATCTGCAGACTCGATTCGTTATTGTAGGAAGCGTCAAAAGGAACAAATAAGGAATCCAAAGCCTATAAATTATATCAGCTGAGAAGTGGAACACTATAACAGACAAGCAGCTAAACTCCCACCAGAGGAGCACTTTCTGACTTACATGGACAGTTTGTTATAGTCCCGGCACAAGGTTGCACCAGTGTATGCACTGAGAAGGCAGTCTGTGTGTCCTCAGGAAAGTGTTGTGTTTTTTGGCTCCCGAAAGTTCCTTTCAGAAGACGCATATTCAGCAAATTCTGACTGTGTTTATTTTGGAGATGCAGATGCAAATGAAATCTTTGTTGCGTGATTTTCCAAGATGGCAAAATGGCAGACATTCTAATATCTATGCTCAAACATCCAA
Organism: Ranitomeya imitator; assembly: GCF_032444005.1. Lineage (NCBI taxonomy): Eukaryota > Metazoa > Chordata > Amphibia > Anura > Dendrobatidae > Ranitomeya > Ranitomeya imitator. The sequence goes on along the minus strand of NC_091287.1, from coordinate 332,711,170 downwards.
CAAGGTGGTCTGAAACCTGGAATAAGAAGAGGAAAGAAATGCTTGAAAGAATCGCGTTCAATGGCAAATGGACCTTTGGGTATTTTACATAAGAGTAATATATAAATATGTTTTAACATTTTACTAAATTTATTGATGGGGAATTTTGATGAAGGAAAAACTGATTCAGTATACTTGTGGCAGTCCAAAAGTGGCAAGGTTGCAGAGGAACACATACCAACACCAATCACTTTGTTATCTAATATATAAAGCTGAATGTGTGTGTGTGTGTGTATGTGTGTGTGTGTGTGTGTGTATGTCCGGGATTGGCATCTGCACCGTCGCAGCTACAGCCACAAAATTTTGCACAGTCACACGCCTGGACCCCGAGAGCGTCATAGGCTATGTTGTGAGGTGAAATTTTAACCCCACGCTTTCCAATTCACCAAACAATTTTGCCCCTATCTACATAATGGGGAAAAAGTGAAAGGAAAAGTGTTGGAGGCAAATTGACAGCTGCCAGATGTGAACAAGAGGGACTTAAAAATGAGAGCGATGGCGCCAAAGAGTATATACCGTACAGTTGCTAAGGTGGGGCCCTGACATGGGATACTCACTACACACAGGGATATGAACATACACACAAAATGCGCCACACACTACCACGTGCTTGAACACATATCACCCTCAGCACACATTTCACCACACATACACCAACCTCGCCACATAAACGTCGAAACACAAACGTCGCCGCTCAAAACTCGCCACGCGCAAAACTCGCCACATGCAAAATTAGGCTCAAGCAAAACTCGCCACATGTGCAAAACTCACCTCATGGGAAAACTCGCCACACGCAAAACTTGCACCCGCGGAAAAATTGCCACATGCACAAAAGTTGCAACACTTGCAAAAGTTGCCTCACACAAAACTTGCACATACTCAAAAGGCACCACACATAAAACTCGCCACGCGCAAAACTCGCCATGTGCAAAACGTGCTGCACACAACTTGCTACACTAACCTGTCACATGCAACTCGACACACAAAAAGTTGCTACACGCATGTCTTCACACAAAACTCATCTCACAAAAGTCGCTACATGCATGTCGCCACATGCAACTCAACACACACAACTTGACACATGAAGCTCGCCCTAAAACACACACAAGTCTGGTATTATCCTTCAAAAATAAAAATCTGATTAATAAGCAGACAAACTACAAGAGCAACAAATGTACCATATAGGAAATCCGGCAGCTGTCAGTCACATGACCTATTATGTGTATGTGTGAGCTAATATATACTGCCAGGGGGAGGGCTTCCTGTTGGCTGGGGATTTATCAGGCTGCCAATTTAGCTTACAAATACTGAGGTAAAAATATTGACCAAATAACGTGTGAACGAGGTCTAATACAGGAGGAAATGACATACAGATATACAGGAGAGATGACACACAGGTATATACTATGTAGAGGAGGAGATGACATACAGGTACATACTATATAAAGGAGGAGATGACATACAGGTATATACTACATACAGGAGGAGATGACATACAAGTATATGCTATATATAGGAGGAGATGACATACAGGTATATACTATATACAGGAGGAGATGACACACAGATATATACTATATACAGGGGAGATTACACACAGGTATATACTATATACAGGAGGAGATGACATACAGGTATATACTATATATAGGAGGAGATGACATACAGGTATATACTATATACAGGGGAGATGACACACAGCAGGTATATACTATATACAGGGGAGATGACATACAGGTATATACTATATAGAGGAGATGACATACAGGTGTATACTATATATAACGGAGATGACAAACATGTATATACTGAGGTGAAAATAAGAGGTGTGAGGTGAAAATGAAAAGGTGTGAGTGCAAAATGAGAGGTGTGAGGTGAAAATTGTGGAGTGATCGGAAAATGATAGATATGAGGTCGAAATGACAAGTGTTAGGGGGGAATGAGACGAGTGAGGGGGAAAATAAGAGGAGTGAGGGGGAAAGTGAGAGATGTAAGGGAGAAAATGAGAGATGTGAGGGGGAAAATAAGAGGCGTGATGGGAAAATAAGAGAAGTGAGATGCTATAACTAACCACAGATATTTACTATGCCCAGGCAACACCGGGCTCTTCAGCTAGTATACCTATATTAATAAAAACCTAAATCCATGTTGCAATTGTTCACTTTTGGCACACATCATTTATGAGTCACAAATGGGCCAGTTATACTTGTTTTGTATAAGGCTAGGACAACACGGTGACATGTGTCACTTAACACTGAAATTGCAGCATTGTAGTGTGAGAATGCATCCAATGAACTCCTATGGTATTGCATTGTGACAAGCAAGCTCTTGTGACTGCGACAGATAGTCGAAAATGTTTCCAAATGTTGAGATATTTGCCATTCAATGAAAGACAGATGCAACTGTAAATTTTTCAAGCGATGCGTGGCACATTACTGCTGCTTTTCGCCTGTTTTTCATTTTCTTCTAATTCTTCTTTTAATTGTTAAAAGTCTATTTTATATGTTTTCACTTGTTTTGTTTTTTTGTTCACCACTGTGGGCAGAGTTTCAGATTTCCAGATTTTTCAGTATTCATTTTTCGACCGATTCATAATTTTTTTTTCAATTGTCACAAAATGATTCCAGTCCCCCCCTTCCTGTAGTGATGTTATGTAGGCCAATTATTTGGGTGTAATTTTTGGTCCAGTTGCTAACGATGTAACTTTTTTAGCAAAAAATTAGTACTTTATGCAAAATTTAAGAACCACATGCTCCATTTTGATAATTTTGACACAAAAATCATAAGCAAATACTGTAACAGAGTGTCAGCCCAGCCTGTTTTTATGGTCCATACTGCAATCAGGCCTGCATCATTATTTTCTGTCTGCATCTGATAGGCGCATGTACTGTATGTCTTTCTTAATCTCTGCAGGGGGCCTCCCTAATACCCATCCCATGAGACTGGCTCTCCATGAATGTGTCGTCACATAGCGGTGACACATGCAGCTGCGGAGCCGAACAGCTGCTCAGCCGGCACGCTCCATGTATTCGGGTACCGTCCTACCTCTCCATGTGCTAAACAAGGCCTCACCTGAATGGGAAAGTGAAAGAAAACCAGGCACATAGCTTGCAATTAACATCCTGATTGAGAAGGATGAGTAGATAATGATGCCGAGCCCTGAAGGGGGCTGCATCCACCAATACTGTATATACAAGATATACTACACAACAGAAAAGATAGGGTCCACACAATTTTAGTATTAAAGGGAACCTGTCACCTGAATTTGGCGGGACTGGTTTTGGGTCATATGGGCGGAGTTTTCAGGTGTTTGATTCACCCTTTCCTTACCCGCTGGCTGCATGCTGGCTGCAATATTGGATTGAAGTTCATTCTCTGTCCTCCATAGTACATGGCTGCACAAGGCAAGATTGCTTTGCGCAGGCGTGTACTATGGAGGACAGAGAATGAACTTCAATCCAATATTGCAGCCAGCATGCAGCCAGCGGGTAAGGAAAGGGTGAATCAAACACCCGAAAACTCCGCCCATATGACCCAAAACCAGTCCCACCAAATTCAGGTGACAGAGTCCCTTTAAACCAAAAGTAATTGTCTGAATATACTTTTGGCCAAAAGCATTAAATACATTTCTCACAAACTATAAATAAGGATTGGCCAACTAAAGTAGGAAGAAGAAAGAAAAATACCCCATATCATGTCCGCTGTTATTATAATGTTCAGGTTACAGCCCGTTAACATCTCAAAAAAATCCAACATACTTAATGGTTACCGGAAATAGAATAAAACAAGCATCGAAACGTCATAAACCCTAAAATGGCATCAATAAAAAATGTCAACTCATGCTGCAAAAACAAGTCTTCACACGAGTCTGTTGATAAAAAAATAAAACGTACTATGGGTCTCTAAATAACGTAGAATAAAAACATGATGTTTTTAAAGTGCACTTATTGTGTAAAACACAAAACAACTATAGAAACGCAGAATGACTTTCACTGTACTGACTCTTTTAATAAATTTCACATGACATTTATAGCACAGAGTAAAAAAAAAGTGATAATACAACCAGAATTGATTTTTTTTACCCCTCTTCAAAGAAAAATTAGTCTGATATTGATGCAAAAAGATAGCCCAAACTAATTTATTGGCACAGCAATACTGCCATACCGTGACCACAGATTAACAGCATATCCAGTAGTAGAGTTGAGCGACCTTGACCTTTTTAGAGTCGAGCCGGGTTTCGCGAAACCCGACTATCTCAAAAGTCGGGTCGAGTGAAATCGGCCGATTATGACGTAAAGTCGGGATCGACCAAAACACGAAACCCAATGCAAGTCAATGGGGCAGCATAGTCAGCAGTGAGTGGGGGCCAGGAAAACACCTAGAGTGCCCATTTTAATGTCAAAACCATCCATTCTTCTTAATGAAGCTTGTCAAGCGTAATTTACCTTATAATAATTGGAAGGCATTTGAAATTGGGGGTCATTTGGCTAAAGTTGTGGTGGGTAGGGCTGGTTCAAGTAATTAGTGGGCCCAGGAAATCTGGACCACGTCACGGCAGTGGAGCAGGGAGAGGTAAGTATTTCAACTTTGCAAGTGCTGTGATCCTGAGCAAGCAGGGGGGGCCCACTCGTTGGCATTGGCACTGGCACAGGGCCCCTCAAAGTAACATAGTAACATAGTTAGTAAGGCCGAAAAAAGAAATTTGTCCATCCAGTTCAGCCTATATTCCGTCATAATAAATCCCCAGATCTACGTCCTTTTACAGAACCTAATAATTGTATGATACAATATTGTTCTGCTCCAGGAAGACATCCAGGCCTCTCTTGAACCCCTCGACTGAGTTCGCCATCACCACCTCCTCAGGCAAGCAATTCCAGATTCTCACTGCCCTAACAGTAAAGAATCCTCTTCTATGTTGGTGGAAAAACCTTCTCTCCTCCAGACGCAAAGAATGCCCCCTTGTGCCCGTCACCTTCCTTGGTATAAACAGATCCTCAGCGAGATATTTGTATTGTCCCCTTATATACTTATACATGGTTATTAGATCGCCCCTCAGTCGTCTTTTTTCTAGACTAAATAATCCTAATTTCGCTAATCTATCTGGGTATTGTAGTTCTCCCATCCCCTTTATTAATTTTGTTGCCCTCCTTTGTACTCTCTCTAGTTCCATTATATCCTTCCTGAGCACCGGTGCCCAAAACTGGACACAGTACTCCATGTGCGGTCTAACTAGGGATTTGTACAGAGGCAGTATAATGCTCTCATCATGTGTATCCAGACCTCTTTTAATGCACCCCATGATCCTGTTTGCCTTGGCAGCTGCTGCCTGGCACTGGCTGCTCCAGGTAAGTTTATCATTAACTAGGATCCCCAAGTCCTTCTCCCTGTCAGATTTACCCAGTGGTTTCCCGTTCAGTGTGTAATGGTGATATTGATTCCTTCTTCCCATGTGTATAACCTTACATTTATCATTGTTAAACCTCATCTGCCACCTTTCAGCCCAAGTTTCCAACTTATCCAGATCCATCTGTAGCAGAATACTATCTTCTCTTGTATTAACTGCTTTACATAGTTTTGTATCATCTGCAAATATCGATATTTTACTGTGTAAACCTTCTACCAGATCATTAATGAATATGTTGAAGAGAACAGGTCCCAATACTGACCCCTGCGGTACCCCACTGGTCACAGCGACCCAGTTAGAGACTATACCATTTATAACCACCCTCTGCTTTCTATCACTAAGCCAGTTACTAACCCATTTACACACATTTTCCCCCAGACCAAGCATTCTCATTTTGTGTACCAACCTCTTGTGCGGCACGGTATCAAACGCTTTGGAAAAATCGAGATATACCACGTCCAATGACTCACCGTGGTCCAGCCTATAGCTTACCTCTTCATAAAAATTGATTAGATTGGTTTGACAGGAGCGATTTCTCATAAACCCATGCTGATATGGAGTTAAACAGTTATTCTCATTGAGATAATCCAGAATAACATCCCTCAGAAACCCTTCAAATATTTTACCAACAATAGAGGTTAGACTTACTGGCCTATAATTTCCAGGTTCACTTTTAGAGCCCTTTTTGAATATTGGCACCACATTTGCTATGCGCCAGTCCTGCGGAACAGACCCTGTCACTATAGAGTCCCTAAAAATAAGAAATAATGGTTTATCTATTACATTACTTAGTTCCCTTAGTACTCGTGGGTGTATGCCATCCGGACCCGGAGATTTATCTATTTTAATCTTATTTAGCCGGTTTCGCACCTCTTCTTGGGTTAGATTGGTGACCCTTAATATAGGGTTTTCATTGTTTCTTGGGATTTCACCTAGCATTTCATTTTTCCACCGTGAATACCGTGGAGAAGAAGGTGTTTAATATGTTAGCTTTTTCCTCGTCATCTACAACCATTCTTTCCTCACTATTTTTTAAGGGGCCTACATTTTCAGTTTTTATTCTTTTACTATTGATATAGTTGAAGAACAGTTTGGGATTAGTTTTACTCTCCTTAGCAATGTGCTTCTCTGTTTGTTTGCACGGCGGGGGCGCCTCCCACCGGCAGCAACACTTTTGCGTACTATGAGAGGCCCTGTGCCAGTGACGTCGCCAACTAGTATTCCTCCCCCCACCTGATGAAGGAACCTGCACTTTCATCTGCACCTTCCTCTTTGTCCCCGTGTAAGGTGGTATGGTATACGGGAAGAGCAACCTGACTTTCAGCAGGGTCACAATGTTGTTGTGTAGCGTGCACGGGGAATGTTGCGTTATGGGTCAATGTACCAGCAGACTCATCTATCACTGGCTGGGCAATGGGCAGGATGAGGAGGAAACACAGATATAGGCCCAAATAATAAAGTGGGCTAAATGCAGTTCAAAATTGGTAACACAGGAATAACCAGGGGGCATTGCAGTGGAGGACAACTGGAATGAGAGGCTGACACAGAGAGTAGGCCCAAATCAGTAAGTAGTCGAAATGCAGTTCAAAATTGGCAACCGTAGTAAACAGGCGGCACAGCTTTGTTCAGTGGAGGAGAACAGCAAGGAGTGGCAGACACCGATAGTAGGCCCCAACCCAACTAGTAGGCTAAATGCAGTCTAACATTAACAACTACTTAACGAGCGCCTGAAAACGGAATTTCAGGACAGGAAACCAGGAGAACAGCAAGGAGCGGCAGACACTGTTAGTAGGCCCCAAACCAACTAGTACGCCAAATGCAGTTGTTCCATTTAACCACAATTTAACGAGAGCCTGAAGATAGAAGCTCAGGAAAGGCAACCTGGAGAACACCTTGGAGTGGAACACACCATCTCTCTCCACCCCATACCCATTTTGTAGGCCTAATGCTGTGTAGTTTTCTACAACTACTAAACGAGAGTCGGAAGACCGAAGCAATGGCAAGGCAACCTGGGGAACACCTTGGAGTGTAACACACCATCTCTCTCCACCCGATACCCATTTTGTAGGCCTAATGCTGTGTAGTTTTCTACAACTACTAAACGAGAGTCGGAAGATCGAAGCAATGGCGAGGAAACCTGGAGAACACCTTGGAGTGTAACACACCATCTCTCTCCACCCCATACCCATTTTGTAGGCCTAATGCTGTGTAGTTTTCTACAACTACTAAATGAGAGTCGGAAGACCGAAGCAATGGCAAGGCAACCTGGGGAACACCTTGGAGTGTAACACACCATCTCTCTCCACCCAATACCCATTTTGTAGGCCTAATGCAGTGTAGTTTTCTACAACTACTAAACGAGAGTCAGAAGACCGAAGCAATGGCAAGGCAACCTGGGGAACACCTTGGAGTGTAACACACCATCTCTCTCCACCCGATACCCATTTTGTAGGCCTAATGCAGTGTAGTTTTCTACAACTACTAAACGAGAGTCGGAAGACCGAAGCAATGGCAAGGCAACCTGGGGAACACCTTGGAGTGTAACACACCATCTCTCTCCACCCCATACCCATTTTGTAGGCCTAATGCAGCCTACTTTCCGACAACTACTAAACGAGAGCATGAAGATCGAAGCTCAGGAAAGGCAACCTGGAGAACACCTTGGAGTGGAACACACCATCTCTCTCCACCCCATACCCATTTTGTAGGCCTAATGCTGTGTAGTTTTCTACAACTACTAAACGAGAGTCAGAAGACCGAAGCAATGGCAAGGCAACCTGGGGAACACCTTGGAGTGTAACACACCATCTCTCTCCACCCGATACCCATTTTGTAGGCCTAATGCAGTGTAGTTTTCTACAACTACTAAACGAGAGTCGGAAGACCGAAGCAATGGCAAGGCAACCTGGGGAACACCTTGGAGTGTAACACACCATCTCTCTCCACCCCATACCCATTTTGTAGGCCTAATGCAGCCTACTTTCCGACAACTACTAAACGAGAGCATGAAGATCGAAGCTCAGGAAAGGCAACCTGGAGAACACCTTGGAGTGGAACACACCATCTCTCTCCACCCCATACCGATTTTGTAGGCCTAATGCAGTGTAGTTTTCTACAACTACTAAACGAGAGTCGGAAGACCGAAGCAATGGCAAGGCAACCTGGGGAACACCTTGGAGTGGAACACACCATCTCTCTCCACCCCATACCCATTTTGTAGGCCTAATGCAGTGTAGTTTTCTACAACTACTAAACGAGAGTCGGAAGACCGAAGCAATGGCAAGGCAACCTGGGGAACACCTTGGAGTGTAACACACCATCTATCTCCACCCCATACCCATTTTGTAGGCCTAATGCAGCCTACTTTCCGACAACTACTAAATGAGAGCATGAAGATCGAAGCTCAGGAAAGGCAACCTGGGGAACACCTTGGAGTGTAACACACCCTCTCTCTACACCACGGAAGGGCTGATTCTTAGGAAGGAAGGCTGTCGGAAAGAAGCAGGGCGCGTCCGAGGGTGATTATATTCTTATTAGGTATATACTCACCCTCGGACGCGCCCTGCTTCTTTATTTGTAATGAATGTTTATTTGCAATGTGGTTTTGACTTACTCTATTTTTTTGGTAAATAATGATTTTATTATTTTCATTGTTTTGCATCTTCTTGGCAATAATATAAAGAAGACGCGACAGGACAACACTCGGTGGATGCCATATCTGTGTTTTAAATTGAAAAAAACTTTCAGTTAACTACTTGCAGGAGAAAGTTATTGTAGCTGGTGGCCATTTTTAGTACTGTACCAGATTTTTGTTGTATGTGTTTGTTTTTAATGTTAAAATGTCTGCATTTGATATCTCTCCAGTATTTTCTTTTTTATAAGCAAAATACTTATTTTTATATTTTCTGATGTTGGTTCAAGGGGTACACGGGCAGCAGTAGACAGGTCAGTGGAAGGAGGGACCGCAGACAGGCTTCGAAGCCCTAACATAATAAATTGGCCTGGCTGTAGGCAATTTACAATTGGTTCCAGGGGAACACGGGCGGCAGTAGACAGGTCAGTGGAGGCCTAGTGGAAGGAGGGACCGCAGACAGGCTTCGAAGCCCTAACATAATAAATTAGCCTGGCTGTAGGCAATTTACAATTGGTTCCAGGGGAACCCGGGCGGCAGTAGACAGGTCAGTGGAGGCCTAGTGGAAGGAGGGACCGCAGACAGGCTTCGAAGCCCTAACATAATAAATTGGCCTGGCTGTAGGCAATTTACAATTGGTTCCAGGGGAACACGGGCGGCAGTAGACAGGTCAGTGGAGGCCTAGTGGAAGGAGGGACCGCAGACAGGCTTCGAAGCCCTAACATAATAAATTGGGCTGGCTGTAGGCAATTTACAATTGGTTCCAGGGGAACACGGGCGGCAGTAGACAGGTCAGTGGAGGCCTAGTGGAAGGAGGGACCGCAGACAGGCTTCGAAGCCCTAACATAATAAATTGGGCTGGCTGTAGGCAATGTAGAATTGGTTCCAGGGGAACACGGGCAGCAGTAGACAGGTCAGTGGAGGCCTAGTGGAAGGAGGGACCGCAGACAGGCTTCGAAGCCCTAACATAATAAATTGGGCTGGCTGTAGGCAATTTAAAATTGGTTCCAGGGGAACCCGGGCAGCAGTAGACAGGTCAGTGGAGGCCTAGTGGAAGGAGGGACCGCAGACAGGCTTCGAAGCCCTAACATAATAAATTGGCCTGGCTGTAGGCAATTTACAATTGGTTCCAGGGGAACCCGGGCAGCAGTAGACAGGTCAGTGGAGGCCTAGTGGAAGGAGGGACCGCAGACAGGCTTCGAAGCCCTAACATAATAAATTGGCCTGGCTGTAGGCAATTTAAAATTGGTTCCAGGGGAACCCGGGCAGCAGTAGACAGGTCAGTGGAGGCCTAGTGGAAGGAGGGACCGCAGACAGGCTTCGAAGCCCTAACATAATAAATTGGGCTGGCTGTAGGCAATTTAAAATTGGTTCCAGGGGAACCCGGGCAGCAGTAGACAGGTCAGTGGAGGCCAAGTGGAAGGAGTGACCGCAGACAGGCTTCGAAGGCCTAACATAAGAAAAATGTCAATACAATGGTATTGACAGTGCCAGGCATTGAAGGATGTCAGCGCATAGACTAAACATTGGTGGAGCTGTGAGAGAAAATTTTGCAAGTGGTAGAGCACTGTTTGACCTGGGGGGGGGACTGTCTTGTGGCCGGCGGTACAGGCCCAGGGCCCCTCATATTACAACGGTGTGTCTGACGTTGGGTGCGCACCACCACCGCCAGACACTTTATTGTACTATGAGGGACCTAGTGGCAGTGCCGTCGACCAAAAGCGGGCACACCCACCTCTTCAGACAAACAGTACTCTCACGGGTGCTGGCGCCAAGTGGCAATACCACGGCCCCGTGTGGGGACTTTGGCCATTTAGGGAGGTGTTAACATGTCGGATGCTGGACAATCAGGTGCTGCAAATTACGAGATTGGAAAAGTTGTTCAGAATAGTCCACAGGCAAGACCTTTACATAGGAAAGATAGGTGTCAGCCGGGCAAGGTGGGGCAAAAGATTTCGAAATCCAGTTGTGTGTCCCTTTTGAGGATACGTAAGGCATAATCCGCCATGTGGGCCAAAGTTCCAGTTCTCAAATCTGTGGTTGTGCTTGGTTGAGGGGCAGTTTCAGGCAAATCCACGTCACTTGTGTCCCTCCAAAAACCAGAACCCGGCCTTGCCGCGCCAACAATTTCCACTGGCCCCGGAAAAGCTTCCTCATTAAAAATATAATCATCCCCATCATCCTCCTCGTCCTCCTCCTCCTCTTCGCCCGCTACCTCGTCCTGTATACTGCCCTGGCCAGACAATGGCTGACTGTCATCAAGGCTTTCCTCTTCCTCAGCTGCAGACGCCTGATCCTTTATGTGCGTCAAACTTTGCATCAGCAGACGCATTAGGGGGATGCTCATGCTTATTATGGCGTTGTCTGCACTAACCAGCCGTGTGCATTCCTCAAAACACTGAAGGACTTGACACATGTCTTGAATCTTCGACCACTGCACACCTGACAACTCCATGTCTGCCATCCTACTGCCTGCCCGTGTATGTGTATCCTCCCACAAAAACATAACAGCCCGCCTCTGTTCACACAGTCTCTGAAGCATGTGCAGTGTTGAGTTCCACCTTGTTGCAACGTCTATGATTAGGCGATGCTGGGGAAGGTTCAAAGAACGCTGATAGGTCTGCATATGGCTGGAGTGTACGGGCGAACGGCGGATATGTGAGCAAAGTCCACGCACTTTGAGGAGCAGGTCGGATAACCCCGGATAACTTTTCAGGAAGCACTGCACCACCAGGTTTAAGGTGTGAGCCAGGCAAGGAATGTGTTTCAGTTGGGAAATGGAGATGGCAGCCATGAAATTCCTTCCGTTATCACTCACTACCTTGCCTGCCTCAAGATCTACAGTGCCCAGCCACGACTGTGTTTCTTTCTGCAAGAACTCGGACAGAACTTCAGCGGTGTGTCTGTTGTCGCCCAAACACTTCATAGCCAATACAGCCTGCTGACGTTTGCCAGTAGCTGCCCCATAATGGGAGACCTGGTGTGCAACAGTGGCAGCTGCGGATGGAGTGGTTGTGCGACTGCGGTCTGTGGACGAGGTCTCGCTTCTGCAGGAGGACGAGGAGGAGGAGGGGGTGCGAATGGCTACAGCCAACTGTTTCCTAGACCGTGGGCTAGGCAGAACTGTCCCAAACTTGCTGTCCCCTGTGGACCCTGCATCCACCACATTTACCCAGTGTGCCGTGATGGACACGTAATGTCCCTGGCCATGCCTACTGGTCCATGCATCTGTTGTCAGGTGCACCTTTGTGCTCACAGATTGCCTGAGTGCATGGACGATGCGCTCTTTAACATGCTGGTGGAGGGCTGGGATGGCTTTTCTGGAAAAAAAGTGTCGACTGGGTAGCTCGTAGCGTGGTACAGCGTAGTCCATCAGGGCTTTGAAAGCTTCGCTTTCAACTAACCGGTAGGGCATCATCTCTAACGAGATTAGTCTAGTTATGTGGGCGTTCAAACCCTGTGTACGCGGATGCGAGGCTAAGTACTTCCTTTTTCTAACCATAGTCTCATGTAGGGTGAGCTGGACTGGAGAGCTGGAGATCGTTGAACTAGCGGGGGTGCCGGTGGACATGGCAGACTGAGAGACGGTGGGAGATGGTATTGTTGCCGCCGGTGCCCTAGATGCAGTGTTTCCTACTACGAAACTGGTGATTCCCTGACCCTGACTTCTTTGGCCTGGCAAAGAAACCTGCACAGATACTGCAGGTGGTGCAGAAAATGGTGGCCCTACACTGCCGGAAGGGATGTTGCGTTGATGACTAGCTTCATTGGCCGAGGGTGCTACAACCTTAAGGGACGTTTGGTAGTTAGTCCAAGCTTGCAAATGCATGGTGGTTAAATGTCTATGCATTCAACTTGTATTGAGACTTTTCAGATTCTGCCCTCTGCTTAAGTTAGTTGAACATTTTTGACAGATGACTTTGCGCTGATCAATTGGATGTTGTTTAAAAAAATGCCAGACTGCACTCTTTCTAGCATCGGATACCTTTTCAGGCATTGCAGACTGAGCTTTAACCGGATGGCCACGCTGTCCTCCAACAGGTTTTGACTTTGCGACGCGTTTTGGGCAAGATACGGGCCCGGCAGATGGAACCTGTTGCGATGTTGATGCCTGCTGCGGCCCCTCCTCCTCCGCTTCAGAACTGCTGCCGCCTGCACCCTGTTCCCCCAATGGCTGCCAATCGGGGTCAAGAACTGGGTCATCTATTACCTCTTCTTGTAGCTCGTGTGCAACTTCGTCTGTGTCACCTTGTCGGTCGGTGGTATAGCGTTCGTGATGGGGCAACATAGTCTCATCAGGGTCTGATTCTTGATCAGCACCCTGCGAGGGCAATGTTGTGGTCTGAGTCAAAGGACCAGCATAGTAGTCTGGCTGTGGCTGTGCATCAGTGCACTCCATGTCAGATTCAACTTGTAATGGGCATGGACTGTTAACTGCTTCACTTTCTAAGCCAGGGACGGTATGTGTAAAGAGCTCCATGGAGTAACCCGTTGTGTCGCCTGCTGCATTCTTCTCTGTTGTTGTTTTTGCTGAAGAGGACAAGGAAGCGACTTGTCCCTGACCGTGAACATCCACTAACGACGCGCTGCTTTTACTTTTACCAGTTTCACGAGAGGAGGCAAAAGAGCTAGAGGCTGAGTCAGCAAGATAAGCCAAAACTTGCTCTTGCTGCTCCGGCTTTAAAAGCGGTTTTCCTACTCCCAGAAAAGGGAGCGTTCGAGGCCTTGTGTAGCCAGACGACGAACCTGGCTCCACAGCTCCAGACTTAGGTGCAATATTTTTTTCCCACGACCACCTGATGCTCCACCACTACCACTACCCTCATTACCAGCTGACAATGAACGCCCCCGGCCACGACCTCTTCCACCAGACTTCCTCATTGTTTTAAAAACGTTACCAAACTAACGGTATTTGTTGCTGTCACACAACTTACACGGTGAGCTATAACTTCAGTATGATTTAGCTACCCCTTTACAGGTGGGTGAGACCACAACGAAAATCAGGCACAATGTTACACACTCTGTTGTTGGTGGCAACAAATGAGAGAGATGCCACACACGCAGGACTGTCACTGAAGCGCAAATGTAAATATTAATCTCCCACTGATTTGTGTTTTTTTTTTTTAAAAGGAGACTTTAGAAAAAAAAAAAAAAAATGATTTTTTAAGGAAGAATTTATAAACCAAATAAAATGAAATGATTTTTTCAGGGAGAATTTAGAAAACAAATAAAACATAAAATAGCCTTTCTAGGGCCCAGTGAGTGAGAGAGGACGCACACAGGAGTCAGGAGTGGCACACAAGCCCAGAGGCCAATATTTATCTCCCACTGATTGATTTAGTGATTTTTTCAGGTAGATTTTGGAACCCAAATCAAGCAAAAAAATTAATAGGCTTTCTATGGCCCACAATTGGAGAGAGAGAGATGGCACACCCAGGAGTCAAGACTGGCACACAAGCAGAAAGGGCAATATTAATCTCCCACTGATTTGTTTTTTTTGTTTTTTTTCAGGGAGACTTTAGAAAAAAAAAATACAAAAAAAATGATTTTTTCAGGAATAATTTAGAAACCAAATAAAATAAAATGATTTTTTCAGGGAGAATTTAGAAAACAAATAAAACAAAAAATAGGCTTTCTAGGGCCCACTGAGTGAGAGAGGACGCACACAGGAGTCAGGAGTGGCACACAAGCCCAGAGGCCAATATTTATCTCCCACTGATTGATTTATTGATTTTTTCAGGTAGAATTTAGAACCCAAATCAACCAAAAAAATAAATAGGCTTTCTATGGCCCATTATTTGTGAGAGAGATGGCACGCTCAGGACTGGCACACAAGCCCAGAGGCCAATATTAATCTCCCACTTTTTTTTTTTTTTCCAGGGAAAATTTATAAACCCAATAAAAAAAATAATAAATAGGCTTTCTATGGCCCACTATCTGAGAGAGAGAGATGGCACGCTTAGGACTGGCACACAAGCCCAAAGGCCAATATTAATCTCCCACTGATTGATTTATTGATTTTTTCAGGTAGAATTTAGAACCCAAATCAACCAAAAAAATAAATAGGCTTTCTATGGCCCACTATTTGTGAGAGAGATGGCACGCTCAGGACTGGCACACAAGCCCAGAGGCCAATATTAATCTCCCACTTTTTTTTTTTTTTTTCCAGGGAAAATTTATAAACCCAATAAAAAAAATAATAAATAGGCTTTCTATGGCCCACTATCTGAGAGAGAGAGAGAGATGGCACGCTTAGGACTGGCACACAAGCCCAAAGGCCAATATTAATCTCCCACTGATTGATTTATTGATTTTTTCAGGTAGATTTTGGAACCCAAATCAAGCAAAAAAATAAATAGGCTTTCTATGGCCCACAATTGGAGAGAGAGAGATGGCACACCCAGGAGTCAAGACTGGCACACAAGCAGAAAGGGCAATATTAATCTCCCACTGATTTGATAATTTTTTTTTTTTTCAGGGAGACTTTAGAAAAAAAAAAAAAAATGAATTTTTCAGGAAGAATTTAGAAACAAAATAAAATAAAATGATTGTTTCAGGGAGAATTTAGAAAACAAATGAAACAAAAAAATATGCTTTGTAGGGCCCACTGAGTGAGAGAGGACGCACACAGGAGTCAGGAGTGGCACACAAGCCCAGAGGCCAATATTTATCTCCCACTGATTGATTTAGTGATTTTTTCAGGTAGATTTTGGAACCCAAATCAAGCAAAAAAATTAATAGGCTTTCTATGGCCCACAATTGGAGAGAGAGAGATGGCACACCCAGGAGTCAAGACTGGCACACAAGCAGAAAGGGCAATATTAATCTCCCACTGTTTTGTTTTTTTTTTGTTTTTTTCAGGGAGACTTTAAAAAAAAAAAATGATTTTTTTCAGGAATAATTTAGAAACCAAATAAAATAAAATGATTTTTTCAGGGAGAATTTAGAAAACAAATAAAACAAAAAATAGGCTTTCTAGGGCCCACTGAGTGAGAGAGGACGCACACAGGAGTCAGGAGTGGCACACAAGCCCAGAGGCCAATATTTATCTCCCACTGATTGATTTAGTGATTTTTTCAGGTAGATTTTGGAACCCAAATCAAGCAAAAAAATTAATAGGCTTTCTATGGCCCACAATTGGAGAGAGAGAGATGGCACACCCAGGAGTCAAGACTGGCACACAAGCAGAAAGGGCAATATTAATCTCCCACTGTTTTGTTTTGTTTTGTTTTTTTCAGGGAGACTTTAGAAAAAAAAAAAAATGATTTTTTCAGGAATAATTTAGAAACCAAATAAAATAAAATGATTTTTTCAGGGAGAATTTAGAAAACAAATAAAACAAAAAATAGGCTTTCTAGGGCCCACTGAGTGAGAGAGGACGCACACAGGAGTCAGGAGTGGCACACAAGCCCAGAGGCCAATATTTATCTCCCACTGATTGATTTATTGATTTTTTCAGGTAGAATTTAGAACCCAAATCAACCAAAAAAATAAATAGGCTTTCTATGGCCCACTATTTGTGAGAGAGATGGCACGCTCAGGACTGGCACACAAGCCCAGAGGCCAATATTAATCTCCCACTTTTTTTTTTTTTCCAGGGAAAATTTATAAACCCAATAAAAAAAATAATAAATAGGCTTTCTATGGCCCACTATCTGAGAGAGAGAGATGGCACGCTTAGGACTGGCACACAAGCCCAAAGGCCAATATTAATCTCCCACTGATTGATTTATTGATTTTTTCAGGTAGATTTTGGAACCCAAATCAAGCAAAAAAATAAATAGGCTTTCTATGGCCCACTGAGAGATGGCACACACAGGAGTAAGGAGTGGCACACAAGCCCTGAGGCCAATATTTTTCTCCCACTGATTGATGTAGTGATTTTTTCAGGTAGATTTTAGAACCCAAATCAAGCAAAAAAATAAATAGGCTTTCTATGGCCCAGTGAGTGAGAGATGACACAGACAGGGATGGCACTCTAGTAGAAATGCCAATCTTAATCTCCCACAAAAAAAAAAAAAAAAAGGAACTGTCCTTCAATTACTATCTCCCTGCAGTAATCTCAGCCAGGTATGGCAGGCAGCAATAAGGAGTGGACTGATGCACAAATTAAATAAAAAGTGTGGACAAACAAACAAGATAGCTGTGCAGAAAGGAAGGAACAAGAGGATTTGTGCTTTGAAAAAAGCAGTTGGTTTGCACAGCGGCGTACACACAGCAATGCAGCTATCAGGGAGCCTTCTAGGGCAGCCCAATGAGCTACAGCGCTGAGGGAAAAAAAAAAATGTAGCTTCCACTGTCCCTGCACACCGAAGGTGGTGTTGGGCAGTGGAAATCGCTACAGCACAAGCGGTTTGGTGGTTAATGGACCCTGCCTAACGCTATCCCTGCTTCTGACGAAGCGGCAGCAACCTCTCCCTAGGCTCAGATCAGCAGCAGTAACATGGCGGTCGGCGGGAACGCCCCTTTATAGCCCCTGTGACGCCGCGGACAGCAAGCCAATCACTGCAATGCCCTTCTCTAAGATGGTGGGGACCAGGACCTATGTCATCACGCTGCCCACACTCTGCGTTTACCTTCATTGGCTGAGAAATGGCGCTTTTCGCGTCATTGAAACGCGACTTTGGCGCGAAAGTCGCGTACCGCATGGCCGACCCCGCACAGGGGTCGGATCGGGTTTCATGAAACCCGACTTTGTCAAAAGTCGGCGACTTTTGAAAATGTTCGACCCGTTTCGCTCAACCATGTCCAGTAGTGATGGAATAATACTATATACTGCTACTAAACAAAACATGCAATATTAAGGTCAATATTACCAATAATACTTATCATATAATAATACCCGACAATGACCACATATTACAGTCATAGTGATGATGAACAAAATCCTCTGAACCAAGTCCCATTTTAAAAAACATAATCTAAATAAGGCAATCATATTTACCTTGACCAAGACACAATATTGATGCACTACAGGATGTAGCAGACCCCCATGATGAAGGTAGGGTCAACAAATTGCAAAATACTGACGAAACAACCACTCACACAACCTACCATTCATAAAGGAGGGCGGCTGCCTAGTATTATAAATGCACATGGATAAGGCTTCTATAGGGCAGTTAGTAATGCCCATGCTATTAGATCAGGCTGGCTGCTCAGCATTATATAAGTGCACCCCACAAGGATAAATGTCCCAGTTCCACAAGCCAACACTAAATAGTCCAGCTGCACCCTGCACAAGATGAAAAATATTCAAAAAAATACGATGTATAAAGTGCATGAGGTGTTGGTCATATTTCTGCACCTCTCATCCTCTGCCTTTATCATGCAGGTTATGTATGGTTGGGCAGAGAATTGACAGTCGAAGCTTAATGTAGATAAATGTAAGGTCATGCACTTGGGCAGAAGAAATAAAAACACAGTGTACCTATACCAGCAGATGTCATAGCTCTCCAAACCATCACTGATTGTGGAAACTTCACACTAGACCTCAAGCAGCTTGGATTGTGCCCCTCCACTCTGCCTCCAGACTCTGGGATCTTGATTTCCATGGTCTAGTTTGAATCATCCACAATCAATGATGGTTTGGGGAGCCATGTCATCTGCTGGTGTAGGTCCACTGTGTTTTATCAAGACTAAAGTCAGCGCTGCCATCTACCAAGAAATATTAGAGCACTTCATGATTCTTTCTGCTGACAAGCTTTTTAAAGATGGAAATTTAATTCTCCAGCAGGACTTGGCACCTGTCCACACTGCCAAAAGTACCAATACTTGGTTTAAAAACAACAGTATCACTGTGCTTGATTGGCCAACAAACTCACCTGACCTTAACCCCATAGAGAATCTATGGGGTATTGTCAAGAAGAAGACAAGAGACACCAGACCCAACAATGCAGATGAGCTGAAGGCTGCTATCAAAGCAACCTGGACTTCCATAACACCTCAGCAGTACCACAGACTGATCGCCTCCATGCCACACCGCATTGATGCAGTAATTGATGCAAAAGGAGCCCCAACCAAGTATTGAGTGCATTTACTGAACATAGATTTCAGTAGGCCAACATTTCAGATGTTAAAATCGTTTTTTCAAGCTGCTGTTATAAAGTATTCTAATTTACTGAGATAATTGTTAGGGCTAGCGGAACACACCAAATAATTAGAGAAAAGGAATAAGGTGCGTTCGCAGCCCGGGGTCCACTGTGCAGAGATGGAACCTGCTGCTAAGCAGTGACAGACTATATGGCGGTACAATGAGAATACACACACGGGTTAGCTTCACCCTGTGTGAAAGAAGCGAACCCTGTTGCATCACAGGGCCACAGTACCGCACGTAACGGAAATAATAATAAAGTAGCATGAGAGTGCATGCGGTGCCGCACTGACAGACGCCACTAACCACCCAGACTTGGGTTTGGAAAGCGCGGTGATAGCGTATGGCGCCGCACTGGCGGTCACAGCAATACACGCTGTTTGTGTACTATGTTGGTAAAGTCGGGCGCTAGATTACAATCATCCTCCTTACGCGAGCATTCAAACACAAGGGAGGGGATGATTAAAGAACGAATTTCACTCACAACATACACACATAAACAAGTGTATACTAGCGCATGGCCGTGCGGCCATACGAACCTTTTATAGCTGCAGCAAGTTCAGGACCTTCCTAGAGGACCAATGAGAACTGATACAGTAACTGAGCAACTTCAGGACAATTCTGGAAGACCAATAGGAGCTACTGCCGCACCTGAGCATGTGACCCCAGACCTCCACTGAGAGGTTTTCCTTTGGGCATGCTCAGAAGATGAAAAGCAGGACTTAGTCCCAGAGACATCTGCTCGCCGATTAGTACAGGCTACAATTTCAGAGCATGGAAAGGCAGCAGTAACCCTTTGCACAGAACCAGACTGAACGAGACGCTGGGACTGACATCTCCGCTGAGCAGGCTCCACTGCGGCTGGTGCAGAATGAGAGACCGCAGCAGACAAGGTTCGAGATTCCCCCTGTGCAGCAGTGGGAAATCGACTCCTAACATTACCCCCCTTCTACTGCAGGGCCCCCCCTTGGGCCTCGCTATGCTCAAAGGCTGCAATGAGCAGCGGAGCCCGAAGGTGCTCTACAGGTTCCCAGGTTCTGCCCTTCCAGTCCACCAGATAGTATTTTTTGCCATGTACTACCTTGCACCCCATGATAGCATTCACCTTGTATTCATCCGTAGATGAACCCGATGTCCCGGCAGATGACTCAGAAAACCGGGACATAGAGATGAGCTTTAAGAGGGAGACGTGGAAGGTGTCAGTGATACCAAAGTGGAGGAATAGCCAAACGGTAGACCACAGGGTTAACCTGTTCCAGAACCTTGAAAGGACCAATGTAGCAAGGCACAAACTTAGTGGACTCAACTCGCAGCCTGATGTTACGGGCGGAGAGCCCCACTAAGTCGCCAGGAGCGAAGGTCGGAGCGGGGCACCGATGAGCATCGGCAGAAGCCCTCATTCTCTCCTTGGAAGCCCGAATGACATCCTGTGTGTGGTCCCAAATGTCACGTGCCTCCACTGCCCAGTCTGCCACCCTGGAATCAGTGGATGACATGGGCACAGGGACACGCGGAGGCTGGCCATAATTAAGGAGAAAAGGAGTCTGCCCAGTGGAATCAGCTACTGTGTTGTTCTGAGCAAATTCTGCCCAAGGTAGCAAAGATGCCCAGTCATCCTGCCTAGCAGAGACAAAATGTCGCAAATATGTCACCAGAGTCTGGCTGGCCCTCTCTACTAACCCATTCGTCTCGGGATGATATGCAGAGGAGAGATTTAGTTCTATGCTGAGCAAACGACAGAGCTCTCTCCAAAACTGAGACACGAACTGGGGACCCGGGTCACTGACAATTTTATCAGGCATGCCATGTAAATGGAAAATATGTTTAATGAACAACGCCGCCAAGGCCCGTGCAAAAGATAACCGTGTAAGCGGCACCAAGTGCACCATCTTGGAGAAATGATCGGTGACAACCCAGATAATGGTTCAGCTACGAGACTTGAGTAAGCCCACCACGAAGTCCATCCCGACCATCTCCCAGGGCCTGTCTGCCACCGGCAGGGGGTAAAGTTGCCCAGCAGGCCGTTGCCAAGGAGACCGATTCTTGGCGCAGGAGACACATGCCAGAATATAGTCCCTGACGTCACGGGTCTTATGGGGCCACCAGTATGTCCTCGCCAAAAGCTCAGATGTCCTCTTGGTCCCAAAATGTCAACCCACCCTTGACAAGTGAGCCCAAGAGAGAACATCCGGTTGCAAATTAGATGGAATGAAAGTATTGCCTTGGGGCACAGACTCTAGTGAAACCGGAGCCACAGTTCTCAGGCTCTCAGAAGGGACAATAAGCCGAGGCTCCTCCTCTTCCTCCTCAGATGACACTACAGAGCAAGAGAGAGCGTCGGCACGAATGTTCTTCTCCACGGAGAGAAAATGGAGAGTAAAATGGAACCAGGAGAAGAACAGGGACCGAGGGCGAGAATTCAGCCGCTGGGACGTCTGTAAGTACACCAAGTTCTTGTGGTCTGTGAACACTTGGAAAGGAAAGCGAGCTCCCTCCAAGAGGTGTCTCCACTCTGAGAAAGCCCACTTCATGGCTAGCAACTCCCTGTCCCCGATGGAATAATTCCTCTCCGTTGGTGAAAAGGTCTTGGAGATGAAGAAGCGAGGATACTTCTGACCTTGAGCATCCTTTTGGAAGAGGACTGCTCCAGCACCAATGGATGAGGCATCCATCTCCATAATAAATGGCTTATCTACGTCGGGGCGATGCAGGATGAGAGTGCTTGCGAAGTGTGACTTAATCAAGAGAAAGGCCTTGGAGACCTCCTCCAACCACAACTTGGGATTTGCTCCCTTCTTGGTGAGGGCAACCAAGGGAGCTACCAAAGTTGAGAAGTGTGGAATGAACTGGCGATAGTAATTAATGAACCCCATAAAGCGCTGCATCGCTTTAAGAGAATGGGGTTCTTGCCAGTCCATCACAGCCTGTAGCTTGGCCGGATCCATAGCCAATCCCTGGGCAGAGATGATATAGCCAAGGAAAGGCAAGGACTCCTGCTCACACACACACTTCTCCAACTTGGCGTAGAGGGAGTTTGCCCGTAAGAGGTCGAAGACTTTGCGAACATCTCTCAGATGCGAGTCAATATATGGAGAGTAGATGAAAATATCATCCAGATAGACTACGACTGAGGTGGTGAGCATATCCCGGAAGATGTCGTTCACAAAGTCTTGGAAAACGGCTGGGGCATTACAGAGCCTGAAGGGCATCACCAGATATTCATAGTGCCCATCCCTGGTGTTAAAAGCCGTCTTCCATTCATTCCTCTCACGAATGCGAATCAGGTTGTAAGCACCCCGCAGATCTAACTTAGTAAATACCCTTGCTCCCCGTAGCCTATCAAAAAGCTCAGATATCAGGGGTAGTGGGTATTTATTCTTAACGGTGATGGCGTTAAGACCCCTGTAGTCTATGCATGGACGTAATTCTCCATTCTTCTTCTGCACGAAGAAGAACCCAGCCCCTGCAGGTGACACTGACTTCCTAATGAATCTTCTTGCGAGATTCTCTTGAATGTACTGGGACATTGCCTCCGTCTCTGGGAGAGATAACGGATAGGCTCCACCCCGGGGATGCTCAGCACCAGGCAAGAGGTCAATAGGACAGTCATAGGGGCGTGAGGCGGAAGGGTCTTCGCAGCCCTTTTGGAGAACTTGTCCACATAGGGCCAATAGTGCTTGGGTTCTGCTCCCATATCTATGCAGCAAGTTTGTTCCATTCTATTCCCATATCTATGTACCAGACCCTGTGCCTGCAAGCAGGATGGTATATGGGGCTCTGTGAGCCTGGAATAGCCCCCCTTTTTTGTATCTGCTCACGGGGCCCAAGGGACAAGATTCGGCAGGTTCTGTATTCACCTGAATGTGCGGATGCGCGTTCAGCTGAAATGCATTGTTTCCTGCTAGCCCTGGAATAGTTAATAGCCATCAGTCAATCAGAGGCTGGCAGCTGACATGAGTGCGTGGGTCGCTGGAGTATAACATTAGTCATGTTCCGCCGTGTCCTATGACGATCGCCCGCTCTCTTGACATGAGCTTGCAGCTGCGAAATATACGCAGCTAACATGCTCCTGTCCACAGAGAGCGGGTGGTTGTTCCAGGTGATGGGATGCGAGTCACATATAAGTGATACTCCAGCCTAAGGAAGAGGACAATGCTGGACTGCAGGCCTGGTGAGGAGTAAGGAGGATGACGCTGGATCGCGGCAGGGTGAGGAGGAAGGCAGAGGATGACGCTGGATAGCAGCTGGGTGAGGAGGACGACGTTGGATTGCAGTCGGGTGAGGAGGAAGACAGAGGATGACGCTTAATCGCGGCCGGGTGAGGAGAAAGGCGGAAGACGATGCTGGATTTCGCCCCGGTGCGGAGGACGATGCTGGACCACGGCCAAGTGAGGAGGAAGGAGGATGACGCTGGATCGCGGCAGGGTGACGAGGAAGGCGGAGGATGACGCTGGATAGCAGCTGGGTGAGGAGGACAACGCTGGATCTCGCCCAGGTGCAGAGGACGATGCTGGACCACGGCCAAGTGAGGAGGAAGGAGGAGGATGATACTGGACCGTGGCCGGGTGAGGAGGAACTTTTTTTTTGTACTACAGGCCGCAATATGGAGACAGACAAATGGGGGCAGGATGAAAATATATGGGAGAAGAAGGTGACACATGGGGATAGGGTTAGAGTGGCCTGTCGGGACAGCGGATAATCCCCCGGTGGACCCCAGATCCTCATGGGCCCCCATGCTGGACATAGAGATGGCCCGCCAGAAACCTCGGGCCCACTTTATATTCGACCACAGGCCTATTAGAAACCGCAGCCACGCGTAACAAACTACGGTATTAAGAGGGCTGTCGGCATTTGGGCCATCAGACGTCATTGCTGTGGTCATATGACGACTATCTTCTCTCCCTGCTTCTCTTAGTGCTTTAACATGAACATTCGGAAAAGCAGGAACAGAATCTAGTTAAGTAGTTAGCATGTGACCAGTATGCAAATCTTATATCAGCGATCATGTGATGACTGCTGGAACCAGCTATTGTATATCTTATTGCAATAGTATAAGATACAGTGTCTGATGATCATGAAAATTCAGAGGACAGCAAGAGGAGCACCACTCACCACTGGTACTTTATTTCAATCACAGAGTAGCATCCAGAGACATCAGTAAAATGAGCCACAGCTGATTTGTGTGAGTACAGCTTCTTTCGGCTTCCGGTATGATTCAGATGAAGCCTGGACTAAGGCAAAACAGCTGTTACTTATTTTACTGATGTCTCTGTCTCCAACCCTGTGACCAAAATAAAGTGCATTTTACTGAAATTGGCAATGGTGAGTGCAGCTCTACTTGTTTTCCTCTGAATTTTCATGATCATTTACAAGTATCTAGCTAAGCACCGCAAGACATGGCTATAATATGGATATATTTTGTTTGCTCCTATTTTTCCTTGTAAATGGGTATGGTGGGGAACTTTATGCAGAGAGCCTGAGCAGGGGAGATATTATGGAATGGTGTAGTTTGGGGGGCTATTTTTGGATATTTTAAAGAGGGACAGTGTGGGGAGGGCATTATGGAGATGAGCAGTATTGGGGAAATTATGGAGATCGGCAATGTGTGGGGATATTATAGAGAGGGGCAGTGTGTAGGAGGGACTTTATGGAAAGCAGCAGAGTGAGGGGATACTCTAAAATCTCCTATGATTGTTAAGTGCATAAAAGGAATTGTAGGTTTAAGCAATACAATGATATATGGGGCTGATCTGACATTTCAATTTATCACTGTACTAAGATTGGTGTGGTATACATTTACTGATGATAGTTCTGTTGCTGCATTCATGTACTGACAATGGTTCTGGCGATGCATTCGTGTACTGATGGTAGCTCTAGTGCTGCATTTGTGTACTGATGGTGGTTCTAGCACGGCATTCATGTACTGATAGTGGTTTTAATGCAGTATTCATGTACTGATGGTGGTTCTAGTGTTACATTCATGATGTTGATTCTGGAGCCACACATATGTGATAATGGTGATTCTAATCTTGTACCAATGTAGCAATCCATGTGTTTCTTGGCTATGTTAAAACTTAAAAATTCTCAAAACTTAAAGAAAGATTTGAGATTATGAGGAGGATTTGGAGAGTTTCTGCTTGAAAAACTTAGTGTAAGTTAATGTATATTCACAATGATTTTTTAGATCAGAAACTTTCCAAATCCTTCTCAAACACTCCAAACTTGGTACTGGTGATGTATTAATGTATGGATGGTTGTTCTGGTAATGTATTCAAGTAAGTACTCCTTTCAAAAAATTTACAGCACTTGGAATTAGTTCAGTATGGCAAATTGGCCTTTTGACCAAAAAATGTTGTGCACCTCTGTGATAATGCATTGGCTTTGTAAGGATGAAAGGTGGGCCCTAAGAATCAAGTACTCATGTGGGCCCGATACTCCCAAATCTGACAATGCACAGGTACAGAGGATGCCTAGAAAAGTCAATAGGTCAGACCCTGTGATGCTATAAAACATATCTCTGGATGCTGTGAACAAAAGCGCATGCCATTTGGCCACCCCCATAGTTGTGTTTGGAAAGTAGAATAAAAATAAATCTACCATCAAAAACTAATAACAGATTAAGAAAAAAAAGAATATTTTTATACATTTTATTCATAGGATTTATGCTAATAATAAAAAAAGTTATTAAATCAATTTGGAAAGCTTTATATGAACATTATAGAAGGAATATTGGAGGTTTGGCACCAGGCTGAAAACAAAGTAAGGACACTGTAAAGGGTCAAAAACTCAATAAACTATAGCTGCACAAGGCCCCAACCAGCATATTAAAGCAAGAGGGGATCGGAGTAATTTAGACCATAAAAAGTAATTTTTATTAAACCTGAAGAAAACACACAAGTAAAAGCAAGTCCAAACAGAGTATCAATACTGAAGCAGGAGTTGATTAGGGATCCAATAAAATGTATAATCTTAATGCCCATATATAAGGCTAGTTTCACACTAGCGTTTACCTGATCTGCGGCGGGCTGCGGACTTCCTCCGTGAAGCCTTGCCTTCGGCCGCACCTCTAGCTCTGCCTACTTCTGCATGCGGCCCGCATGCGGCCTGCGTACCTATCTTTAACATTAGGTACGCAGGTCGTGCGGCTGTAAGCGGATGGTGCCGCATGCGTCGTTTTGACAATGCGGAAAAAAAAATGCTACAGGCTGCGTCTACGCTGGTCACCGCATCGTCAAAACAACGCATGCGGCACCATCCGTATACAGCCGCGCGACCTGCGTACTTAATGTTAAATATAGGTACGCAGGCTGCATGCGGGCTGCATGCAGAGGTAGGCGGAGCTAGTGGCGGAGGTGCAGCCGAGGGCGGGGCTGTTGTGATCAGGTGACCTTGGAGCAGCAACGTCATCTAAGGTCCTTCACGCGCTCATTCTTAGGAAGGAAGGCTGCTGGTTAGAACCAGGGCGCGTCCGAGGGTGAGTATATTCCTATTAGGCATATACTCACCCTCGGACGCGCCCTGGTTCTAACAGGCAGCCTTCCTTCCTAAGAATGGGCGCGTGAAGGACCTTAGATGACATCACGGCTTGTGATTGGTCGCGTGACCGTCCATGTGACCGCTCACGCGGCCAATCACAAGCCACGACGTCACCGCAGGTCCTTCATGCGCTCATTCTTAGGAAGGAAGGCTACCGGTTAGTACCAGGGCGCGTCCGAGGGTGAGTATATCAATATTTTTTTTTTTTATTCTTTATTTTACACAATAATATGGATCCCAGGGCCTGAAGGAGAGTTTCCTCTCCTTCAGACCCTGGGATCCATAGTATCCCATTGCACTCCATTGGGTTTCGTGTTTCGGCCGACCCCGACCCCGACTTTTCTATAGGATCGGCCGATTTCACTCGACCCGACTTTTGAGAAAGTCGGGTTTCGTGAAACCCGATCCGATCCTATAAAAAGAAAAGTCGCTCAACCCTAATCAGCAGATACACCTGGCCAGGACTGCGACTCAGAGACAACTGCATTCCCATCTACAACCACTGGAGGGAACCCAAAGGCAGAATTCACAACAGTACCCCCCCTTGAGGAGGGGTCACCGAACCCTCACCAGGGCCTCCAGGACGATCAGGATGAGCCAGATGAAAGGCACGGACCAAATCAGCAGCATGGACATAAGAGGCAAAAACCCAAGAATTATCCACCTGGCCATAACCCTTCCATTTGACAAGGTACTGAAGCCTTTGCCTCGAAAAACGAGAATCCAAAATCTTCTCAACCACATACTCCAACTCTCCATCAACCAACACAGGGGCCGGAGGATCAACAGAAGGAACAACGGGCACCACATATTTCCGCAATAAAGATCTATGGAAGACATTATTGATAGCAAAAGAGGCCGGAAGCGCCAAACGAAAAGACACCGGATTAATAATCTCAGAAATCTTATAAGGACCAATAAACCGAGGCTTAAACTTAGGGGAAGAAACCTTCATAGGAACATGACGGGAAGACAACCAGACCAGATCCCCAACCCAAAGCCGGGAACCAACACACCGATGACGGTTAGCAAAACGTTGAGCCTCCTCCTGAGACAACACCAAATTGTCCACCACATGAGCCCAAATCTGCTGCAACCTGTCAACCACAGAATCCACACCAGGACAGTCAGAAGGCTCAACCTGCCCAGAAGAAAAACGAGGATGAAAACCAAAATTACAAAAGAAAGGCGAAACCAAAGTAGCCGAACTAGCCCGATTATTAAGGGCAAACTCAGCCAATGGCAAGAAGGCCACCCAATCATCCTGATCAGCAGACACAAAGCATCTCAAATAAGTCTCCAAAGTCTGATTAGTTCGCTTGGTCTGGCCATTTGTCTGAGGATGAAATGCAGAAGAAAAAGACAAATTAATGCTCAGCCTAGTACAAAAGGCCCGCCAAAACCTAGAAACAAACTGGGAACCTCTGTCGGACACAATATTCTCCGGAATACCATGCAAACGAACCACATGCTGAAAAAACAACGGAACCAAATCTGAAGAGGAAGGCAATTTAGGCAAAGGCACCAAATGAACCATCTTAGAGAACCGGTCACAAACAACCCAGATAACAGACATCTTCTGGGAGACCGGAAGATTAGAAATAAAATCCATCGAAGTATGCATCCAGGGCCTCTCAGGGACCGGCAATGGCAAAAGCAACCCACTAGCACGGGAACAACAAGGCTTGGCCCGCGCACAAGTCCCACAGGACTGCACAAAAGAACGCACATCACGCGACAAAGAAGGCCACCAAAAGGACCTACCAACCAAGTCTCTGGTACCAAAAATGCCAGGATGACCAGCCAACACGGAACAGTGAACCTCAGAAATCACTCTACTAGTCCATCTGTCAGGAACAAACAGTTTCCCCACAGGACAGCGGTCAGGTTTGTCAGCCTGAAATTCCTGAAGAATCCGTCGTAAATTAGGGGAAATTGCAGAAAGGACCACTTCTTCTTTCAGAATACCGACCGGTTCTAAGACCTCAGGAGAATCAGGAAAAAAACTCCTGGAGAGGGCATCAGCCTTAATATTCTTAGAACCCGGAAGGTACGAGACCACGAAATCAAAACGGGGAAAAAACAAGGACAATCGAGCCTGTCTAGGATTCAGCCGTTTGGCAGACTCAAGGTAAATCAAATTCTTATGATCGGTCAAGACCACAATACGGTGCTTAGCTCCCTCAAGCCAATGTCGCCACTCCTCAAACGCCCACTTCATAGCCAACAACTCCCGATTGCCGACATCATAATTGCGTTCAGCAGGCGAAAACTTACGGGAAAAGAAGGCACACGGTTTCATTAAGGAACCAACAGGATCCCTCTGAGACAAAACGGCCCCTGCCCCAATCTCAGAAGCGTCAACCTCAACCTGAAACGGAAGAGAAACATCCGGTTGGCGCAACACCGGAGCAGAAGTAAATCGGCGTTTAAGCTCCTGAAAGGCAGAGACAGCCGCAGAGGACCAATTCACCACATCAGCGCCTTTCTTCGTCAAATCGGTCAAGGGATTAACAACGCTGGAAAAATTAGCAATGAAACGACGATAAAAATTTGCAAAACCCAAGAATTTCTGAAGGGTCTTCACGGATGTGGGCTGAATCCAATCATAAATGGCCTGAACCTTAACCGGATCCATCTCTATAGACGAGGGAGAAAAAAATAAAGCCCAAAAAAGAAACCTTCTGCACCCCAAAGAGACACTTAGACCCTTTCACAAACAAAGCATTGTCACGAAGGATCTGAAATACCATCCTGACCTGTTGCACATGAGACTCCCAATCATCGGAAACAATCAAAATATCGTCCAAATATACAATCAAGAATTTATCAAGATAAGTCCGGAAGATATCATGCATGAAGGACTGAAAAACAGATGGAGCATTAGAGAGTCCGAATGGCATCACAAGGTATTCAAAATGGCCTTCGGGCGTATTAAACGCAGTTTTCCATTCATTACCCTGCTTAACACGAACAAGATTATATGCCCCCTGAAGGTCAATCTTCGTAAACCAACTAGCTCCCTTAATCCTAGCAAACAAATCGGAAAGCAAAGGTAAAGGGTATTGAAACTTGACCGTGATCTTATTCAAGAGGCGATAATCAATACAGGGTCTCAAGGAACCATCTTTTTTAGCAACAAAAAAGAACCCCGCTCCCAACGGTGAAGAAGATGGTCGAATATGCCCTTTCTCCAAAGACTCCTTAATATAGCTTCGCATGGCGGTATGTTCAGGCACAGACAGGTTGAAAAGTCGACCCTTAGGAAACTTACAGCCTGGAATCAAGTCAATAGCACAATCGCAGTCCCTGTACGGTGGAAGGAAACTGGACTTGGGCTCATCGAATACATCCTGAAAATCAGACAAAAACTCTGGATTTTCAGAAGAGGAAGAAGAGGAGATTGACATCAAAGGAACATCATTATGAACCCCCTGACAACCCAAACTAGTCACAGACATGGACTTCCAATCCAACACAGGATTATGTACCTGCAACCACGGAAAACCCAGCACGATAGCATCATGAAAATTATGCAACACCAGAAATAGACAATCTTCCTGATGGGCTGGCGCCATGCGCATGGTCACCTGTGTCCAAAACTGGGGCTTATTTTTAGCCAAGGGTGTAGCATCAATGCCCCTTAAAGGAATAGGGCTCTGCAAAGGCTGCAAGGGAAAACCACAACGCTTGGCAAACTCAAAGTCCATTAAGTTCAAGGCGGCGCCTGAATCCACAAACGCCATGACAGAAAATGATGACAATGAGCAGATCAAGGACACAGATAACAAAAATTTAGGTTGTACAGTACTGATGGTAATTGAACTGGCGATCCTCTTTGTCCGCTTAGGGCTGACAGAAATGACATGAGAAGCGTCGCCACAATAATAACACAACCTATTCTGACATCTGAAACCTTGTCATTCCGTTCTAGACAGAATCATATCACACTGCATTGGCTCAGGAATTTGATCTGAGGATAATGCCACAACACGCACAGTTCTGCGCTCCCGCAAGCGACGGTCAATCTGAATGGCCAGAGACATAGAATCACTCAGACCGGAAGGCGTGGGAAACCCCACCATAACATCTTTAACGGATTCAGAAAGACCCTTTCTGAAAATTGCCGCCAAAGCATCATTATTCCATTTAGTCAACACAGACCATTTTCTGAATTTCTGACAATACAATTCTGCGGCCTCTTGACCCTGAGACAGGGCCAACAAGGTCTTCTCAGCTTGATCCACAGAATTAGGTTCATCATATAATAATCCTAATGCCTGAAAAAAGGAGTCTACATTAAGCAAAGCTTGATTCCCAGATTCCAGGGAAAATGCCCAATCCTGCGGGTCGCCACGCAGCAGGGAGATGACGATTTTAACCTGCTGAATGGAATCACCGGAGGATCGAGGTCTCAAAGCAAAAAACAGTTTACAGTTGTTTTTAAAACTCAAAAATTTGGACCTGTCACCAAAAAACAAATCAGGGGTAGGAATCTTCGGTTCTAAAACAGGAGTCTGAACAATATAATCAGAAATACCCTGTACCCTGGCAGCAAGCTGGTCTACACGAGAAGCTAATTCCTGAACATTCATGCTAGCACAAGGCTCTTCAGCCACCCAGAGATAAAGAGGGAGGAGAAGACAAAGTAGACTGAAGAAAAAAAATGGCTCAAGACCTTTCTTCCCTTCTTCTGAGATGCATTTAACTCATTATGGGCCAGTTGTACTGTTATGATCCGGTGACCTTGGAGCAGCTGAAAACTTTCACTGGAGTAGGTGGTAACTATACTGACCGCGAACCCTGATCTTAACACCGCAACTAGAAGTAGCCGTGGGGTGTGCCTAACAAAACCTAGGCACCTCGACACAGCCGGAGGACTAAATACCCCTATAGATGGAAATAGGAATTCTACCTTGCCTCAGAGCAGAACCCCAAAGAATAGGCAGCCCCCCACAAATAATGACTGTGAGTAGTAGAGGAAAAGACACACGCAGGCAGGAAACAGGATTTAGCAAAAGAGGCCACACTAGCTAAAATAGGAAAGGATAGGACAGGATACTAAGCGGTCAGTATTAAAATCCTTCCCAAAAATATCCACAGCAGAAAATACAAAAACTCCACCATCTAACTAAAGATGGGGAGCGTATATCTGCAACTCCAGAGAATCCAACAAGACTGAGAAAACACTGACACAGTCTAAGCTGGACAAGAGAAAACAAATGAATAGCACAGAATATAAGCACACTGCATGTGTGCCACAGAAAAAGAAACAGACACTTATCTTTGCTGAATTGGCAGCTAAGCAGGAGAAGCCAGAAAGAGAACCAACTCTTCACAAGAAACATTGACAACTGGAAAGGACTAATGAATCCTGCACACCTAAATATCCCAGTCAGAACTGCAATCAGCAGATACACCTGGCCAGGACTGCGACTCAGAGACAACTGCATTCCCATCTACAAACACTGGAGGGAACCCAAAAGCAGAATTCACAACACAGGGCTTCACGGAGGAAGTCCGCAGCCCGCCGCAGATCAGGGAAACGCTAATGTGAAACCGGCCTAAGCCAAATAATAATTGTAATTTGAACAGAAAAAGAGCCCTGTGTAATATATAAATGAGTATATTAACCAGAATGTGTGATTATTATGAGGCTAATAGCAAAGTATATATATATACAATGAAAGAATAAAGAGCTAGTATGTACTGGGAGACAACATCCAATCTGACCAATCACTCATTATGCCTAATGAAGGATAGTATCCTCATGTTAGGGAGTGGATGTCAGTGTGTAAAAAGAGACCCATCGATATAAAGTGCAAAGGTGTAAGTTGTACTAAGGTGCTTATAATGGGCAAGTACTTACAGTCTGATCAAGAGAAGGGATCCCGACCTGCTGCCCCTACGCGCGTTTCGCCGTGTCTTCGTCATTACAATTATTAATTGGCTTATATATGGGCATTAAGATTAAACATTTTATTGGATCCCTAATCAACTCCTGTTTCAGTATTGATACTCTGTTTGGACTTGTGTGTTTTTCATGTTTAATAAAAATTACTTTGTATGGTCTAATATATCCTGATCCCGTCTTGCTTTAACCCCTTAATGACCGCCAATACGTCTTTTAACTGACCTGAGATATAAGAGAATAGCCTCCCCATACAGATGACAATCCAGCATCTGTTGGTTGTACACTATAGCTGACAACTTGCTGTATCAGCCACGATCAGTATTTGCACCTTCTAAATCTGTTTAACCCCTTAGATGCTGCTGTCAATAGTGACTACATCATTATAAATGGTTAACAGAATGTGGGGGCTTCTTCTTTATCCCAATTGGTGCCCTCAGATCATGATTTTGTTGTCCTGATGTTTGCGATGGCAATTCATGACCAAATAGCGGCCTTAGAGTCTGACGGCTATAGTAATCTGTTTAGAAGTTAGAGGCATTTAGGTGGTAAAAATACACATTTTCATTTCTGTCATACCACTTTGCATTAATTCCTGTAAAGCACCTGAAGGGTTAATAAACTACCTAACAGCAGTTTTCAATATGTTTAGGGGTGCTGTTTTTAAAATGGTATCACGTTTGGCGGTTTCCCAATATATGGGACCCCTAAAGTCACTTCAAACATGGATAAGTCCCTAAAAAAATAAATGTGGTAAATTTCTTTGAAAAAATGAAAAATTGCTGCTACATTTTTAAACCTCCTAAAATGCTAACAAAATAAAATAACATTTTACAAATGGTGCTGATGTAAAGCAGACATGTGGGAAATGTTATTTATTAATGGTTTGCTGTTGTATGACTATCTGGATTAAAGGGATAATCATTCAAATTTAGAAAATTGCTAATTTTTTAACATTTTTCTCAAATTATTTATATTTTTTATAAATAAACACAAAAAATGTTGAACTAAATTTACCATTATCATAAAGTATAATGTGTCACGAAAAAACAATCTCAAAATCACTGGGATTTGTTGAAGCGTTGCAGAGTTATTACCACATAAAGTGACACTGGTCAGATTTCAAAAATTTGGCTCGGTCACTAAGGGGTTAATATGCTGTTGGGGCCTTGTGCAGTTACACTGCAGTGTATACTATATCACTGTTTGTAGTAACAAGACAGCTGGCATCCTGGTCAAAACGGTGTTGCTGACTAAGACATCCCCAGTTTTATTGCAGGAATAGAACTGGATATTTCTTGTACCTATCAAATTAGGGACATACTATAACAGTAGGTAAATTACAGCTAAATACAGAATAAAATTAACTGATGATTTTCTGTAGCTATGCATGCTTCAAAACCAGAGTGGCAAACAAAGCCTAGTGCCAAGTTGCATGCACAGTTTCCTGTTCTGTTCAGATAATTAATTTGTTTTTATTTGTGATGACTTGCAGAACTGATATTTGAAAGGAATGTGTCAGCAGGTTTTGTCATGTAATCTGAGGGCAGCATGACTCAGGGCCCAATTACAGTGATGTATCAGTTTCTGGTCTGTTTGTTTACGTTTCAATAAAATCAGTATTTTATCATCAAGAGGTTATCACTTGAGGACTAGCTGTCTTGGTTCATGTAGTCTTTATCTATGTAACCCTGCTTCACAATTTGTTAGCAATTTTTTGCCAATGCACAGTGCACAAGGAAAAGTGTGAATCAGTGGTGTGGGTTGGGTTGTACACAGCTCAGCATTGAGAGAAGTGTTAGATCTGCAATAGACAATACATTGACTTTATCAAAATAACAGCATGTAGACTAGCAAGCGACACATGGCTGGAATTGGGGTCTCTGCCCTTAAACAATGTTACTCTCAGATTACACAACAAAAACTTGGTGCCAAATTCCCTTTAAGCCATTTAAGTTATACGAATAAAGTATTAACACATTTGACAGACATATTTCAATGTCATGCAAAAGCTTTAAAAAGTGACAATCATAGGTGATTCTACAAACAGATGTTTTTTTAGAATCAGAAAAGTTCACAAACTTTGAACAATGTATAACATATAGGGAAATAGTACCTACTGCAATGAGGATAATCCCAAGATCTCTCACTACATGAGATATACTGTAAAACAGGGGTTTCCAACTAGAGATGAGCAAACTTTTTAAGAAAACGTTTGCCAATCTCAAATTCGGCACAAACGTAGCACAATCGGATTCGGATTCCAAATCTTTTTCCCTAAAAATTTGGCAAAAGTCGTCCAAAGTTCGGTATATGATCGACTTCACTAAGGGCTCCTAGATCAGATGTCAGTGTTTCCAGTAGCAGCACAGGCTGCAAAACGTCCCGCACAAGTGCACACTGATGACACATGGATGACATCCGTGTGTCATCAGTGTGACGCGTGGCAGTACCTGGGAATCAGCGGTACTGTTTGTGTTGTTCCCCGGCACCGGGTGCTGAAGTGAAGACAGCTCACATAACAGCTGTGATCAGCACTAGCAGTGGACAATGTTGAGAGTTGTATTCAACTGTTAACAGCGAGGGTCCCCCCCATTTTTGACAATAAGCCAAACTAAAGCTGACAGCTGGGGCTAGTATTCTCAGGCTGCTAAGGGGCCATGGAGATTGCCCCTCCCCATTTTAAAAATAGCAGCCAGCAGGCACCCCAGATAAGGCTCATCTATTAGATGCATCAATTCTGGCGCTTCGCCCAGCTCTTCCCTCTTGCCTTGTGGCGGTGGAAAGTGGGGTTCATAGTTGTGGGGTTGGTGTCACCTTTGTATTGTCTGGTGACATCAAGCCCACAGGTTAATAATGGAGAGGCGTTTATAGGAAACCCCCATTAATAACCACATAATGATATTGTATAAAATAAAGCACACACACAGAATAATGTCTTTTATTTGAAATAATGACATAGACTCCCTTAAATTAAACCATACTCACGTCATCGCCCAGTCCACTGAAGCTAATGTCCCCTGCAAATGAATTAAAATAATAAACAACCATATTCTTCACCTGTCCGAAGTGAAGAGACAATCCATAATGTCCCATGACCATCCTGATGACTTTGACAGTGGTAATGTGACTGCTCTACCCAGCAGCCGGCGACACAAGTTCGCTCATCTCTACTCACGACTGGCATTAGCACCAGATTTAACAAACATTTATGAAAAGCAGGTCTCCAGATAGTGACTTTTGTGGTCAACCTTCCGATCCTACCCCTGTCTTCCTGGAAAAATTGCACAGGTTGCTCAATCGAGCAGCCTCTATAGACATAATATTGGCCAATGAGAAGAAATACATGTGGGTGGACAACCCAGTTACTCCTACCTTTTACCTTTCACCAAAGGTCCACAAGGATCTCTGCACGCCCCCTGGTCATCCCATTGGATCCAGTATTGGAAGCATGTGTGAACGGGTTTGCACCTACATTGATTTTTTTCTGCAACCTACAGCAACAGCGCTTCCTTCATTCATCAGGGACTCTTTGGACTTTATTCAGACATGTCTCAGTATTGATCTACCTGATCAGGTATTATTGGTGACCTGTGATGTCGAATCCCTGTATTCTAATATCAATCAGGAGGATGGCATTCAGGGACTAGCTTTCTTTTTGGATCAAATGAACAACACTGATCGTTTACATGACTCTTTGCTCTTGGATCTTGTTGACTTTGTTCTCCACCATAACTATTTTCTTTTCATAGATCTTACTACAAACAAGTGTCTGGAGTGGCCATGGGGGCACGCTGCGTACCTGCTTATGCAAACTTTTATTAGGGTGGTTGGAGGAGACTGTCGTTTATCGCTCTCACTGGTTTTCCAGCCAGGTCCGTGATTGGCATCGGTTCATAGATGATGTGTTCTTGATTTGGGTAGATACTGAAATGGAGTGTGCACAATTTCTCAAAGAGCTTAATGACAATACATACAATATCTTTTTAACGCACTCCATGTCCCATGATTCAGCTACTTTTCTGGATCTCTTCATATCTGTGATCGGGGGCCGCCTTGCCACTGATCTTTATCGGAAGCTGACAGCCACTAATAGTCTACTCCAATTTCAAAGTCTCCATCTCTTGCATACTAGAAGAGGTGTTCCCACGGGGCAGTTCCTCAAGATCTGACATAACTGTACATCAGATGTGGATTTCAGGCTGCAAGCTGGGGCCGTGACTGAAAGGTTCCGTCAATGTGGATATCCGAAGAGAACTATATCTTCTGCATTCCAATGAGCCAGGGCTGCAGATCAGGATTCCCTACTTGTTCCATGCCCCCACCAACAAGATTCATCTCTCAGATTCATCACTGAAAACAATACGCATTGGAGCCAGGTGAGGAACATCCTAGCTAATCATTGGGAGATTCTTACAACAGATGCCCAAACCTCCACCTGTGTCAGCCCACGACCCTTTTTAACTGCCAGAAGGGCGCCAAATTTAAGGGACATCCTCACAAAAAGTAATTTCACTCAACCATCGGTTAGGCTTAACCGAGGCATTCGCCTCAGGGGATCATTTCCCTGCGGTGATTGCAATGTGTGTCCCTTTATGCAGCCCACCAGGGATTTTTTTGCTAATCCTTTGGATAATACATGTCACTCATTGAATGGCTATGTAAACTGCAAAACTAGATGTGTTATTTATCCCATTGTTTGTCCCTGTCACAAGGTCTATGTGGGACAAACCTCACAGGAACTTAGGAAACGGGCACAAAAACATCTATCGACCATCAACTTAGCGTCTTCAGATTCCCAAAAGGGTAAAACTCTCACGCCACTTGCAGCACACTTTTTGGCAGTACATGGGGCAGGCCCACTAATGTGCATTTTTTTTGCTTGCAAAGGGACTTTGGCAATGAAAGAGGTGGGGACCGACACAGACTACTCCTGCAACTGGAAGCAAGATGGATTTTCCTGCTATGTTCTGTCTCGCCATCTAGTCTCAATGAAGAGCTCCACTTCACTGGATTTCTAGGATAGGATCACCTTCACACATCATGCCTTGTCGGCTTATTTATATGGCAATGGCGGCCTCATCATAAGAATGTTCTGTCCCCTCGGGACTACACGGCATACTATACTCTTCATGCTAGACGGACTCTTATTTTCCTATGCCAGTGGTTAACTCAGGAACTCTGCTCTCTCTTTGTATGTCATAGCTGGGCATGTGCAAATTGAATAAATTGATGATTTTTGTTTTCTTATTGCATTTAACATGGTCTAACTGACTGCTTCTTTACTATTTCACACTATGGATCAGGTTGTCTGTCCTTTTCATCAGGGCATCCAACATATTCATCTTGGATTTTTCTCTAGAACGTGTTTTTTTGTGGTTTTGTTCATTTTTTTCTCATATCACTAATATATACCTAGTCTGCCTTCCACACCCCTGCTCTAGAACATATTGAGCATCTACTATATAATTGACTAAGGATCATTTCTGTCTGTCTGTCACAGATATTCATTGGTCGCGGCCTCTGTCTGTCATGGAAATCCAAGTCGCTGATTGTTTGTGGCAAAACGCCCATGACCATTGCCACGACCAATCAGCGACAGCCATAGTCTGGCAGCGAAATGGCTGCTGCTTTACTGCCCTGCAGTCAGCGCTGAGCGCTCACACAGGGTTAATGCCAGTGTTAACGGACCGCGGTGTAACGCACTCCGTTAACGCAGCTATTAACCCTGTGTGACCAACTTTTTACTATTGATGCTGCATATGCAGCATCATAAGTAAAAAGATCTAATGTTACAAATAATAATAATTAAAAAAAAGGTTATTCTCACCATCCGACGTCGCGCCCTGTCCTCGGCAGTGCAAGCGGCAGGTTCCGGTGCCAAGGATGCTATGCGAGAAGGACCTGCCATGACGTCACGGTCATGTGACTGTGACGTCATCACAGGTCTTGCGCTCATACCAGCCCTGGGACCGGAAGCTGCCGCGTGCACCGCACACAGGCGCCAGGACTTCAGGGGGCCTTCGGAAGGTGAGTATATGTTTATTTTTTATTTTAAGTCTTTTTTAACCACGCATATAGTGCCCACATTGCTATATACTACGTGGGCTGTGTTACATACTGCGTGGGCTCTGTTATATACTACATCTCTGCTATGTACTATGTAGCTGGGCAATATACAACGTGACTGTGCAATATACAACATGGCTGTGCAATTTACTTCGTGGCTGTGCAATATACTACGTGCTCTGTGTTATATACTACATAGCTGTGCAATATACTATGTGGCTGTGTCGGTTCTGTTATATACTATGTCGACTGTGCAATATACTACGTGGCTCTGTTATATACTATGGGGCTGTGCAATATACTATGTAGCTATGCAATATACTACATGCCTCTACAATATACTACGTGGCTATATTATATACTACGTGGTTCTGCTATATACTACATCGCTGACCAATATACTACGTGGCTGTGCAATCCACTACGTAGCTGTGCAATACACTACGTGACTGTGTTATATACTACGTGGCAGTGCAATATACTACGTGCCTGTGCAATATACTACATGGCTCTACAATATACTACGTGGCTATGTTATATACTACGTGGCTCTGCTATATACTACATGGCTGACCAATATACTACATACCTGTGCAATACACTACGTGGCTATGTTATATACTACGTGGCTGTGTTATATACTATGTAGCTCTGCTATATACTACGTGCGCTGTGTTACATACTACGTAGCTCTGTTATATACTATGTAGCTATGTTAGATACTATGTCGGTTGTGTTATATACTGCATCACTGTGCAATATAGTACGTAGCCTGTGCTGTATACTACCTACATATTCTAGAATACCCGATACGTT
Source organism: Ranitomeya imitator (assembly GCF_032444005.1). Classification (NCBI taxonomy): domain Eukaryota; kingdom Metazoa; phylum Chordata; class Amphibia; order Anura; family Dendrobatidae; genus Ranitomeya; species Ranitomeya imitator. The sequence continues at coordinate 332,671,674 of NC_091287.1, read as the reverse complement.
AGAATCGGGCCACCATCTAGTACATTCATAAGTATTTTCATTTCTGATTACTGACCATGTTGAGCATACATTTATATGTATTTTCATTGCAAATTACTTGTCCTGCTACACATATACTCTTTACTGCTATCATGTGTTGATTGTCTTGCATGTATATATGCCACTTCACAGGTCGGGAACTATTTGTTGCATATTATGTTATAAGGGCGTTGCTTACATTAGCTTATTAAGGCTATGTGCACACGTAAGAAAAGAGGTGCAGAATTTTCTGCACAAAATCTGCATCTCCTGGCAGAATCTGCAGCCGCAGATTTGCCATGGTTTTAAGGCGAATTTTGTGCATTTTTTATGCGGAATTGTTGTGGATTTTGTGCGGATTTTGTGTGGTTTTTGCCACTGCGGATTTTTAACATGGAGGGGTGCAGAAACGCTGCAGATCCGCACAAAAGAAGTGAAAATGTACTTCTTTGAAATCCGCAGCAATTCCGCACTGATTTTTCCACACCATCTGCACATCTTTTTTTTTCCCATTGAACAACATTGTACTGTACATCACAGTGCGGATCTGCAGCGTTTCTGCGCTGAAAAATTTTCTGCGGATCCGCAGCAAATCCGCATCGTGTGCACATAGCCTTAGAGATGGGGGTGTTGTCATTGTTGATTTTTAAATGTTTTTAACCATGCTTGTGCTCTATATGACAATAAAGTAGTTTTGTGTGTATTTTCCATCTCTGGTGTGCACATCTATATGTATTGGTTCTGTTCTCTATTTCCATTTCCCCTCTCCATTTATTTGTAGCATCCAGATTCAGATTGTCTTATATTTTAGGGTACTTAGTACTGCATCCTGTTTTTGCCTTTGTGTCCCTTTGTGGTCAACCTTGCACAAAAGAGCAGATCTAGATCCACATAAACAAGCTTAAGGCAATGTGCACACGTTTCTTGCAGAAATTTCCTGAGCAAAACCGGACATTTTCTGCAAGAAATCAGCATGCGTTTTTCTCGCGTTTTTACCTCGTTTTTGGTGCGTTTTTGGTGCTTTTTTTTGCGGATTTTTCCGAAGGTTCCCAATGCAATAATATAGTGGGAAATTCGCAAAAAAATCCGCAAAATTAATGAACATGCTGCTTTTTTTACCGCGATGCATGTTTTTCGTGGAAAAAAACGTATCACGTGCACAAAAATTGCGGAATGCATTCTAAATGATGGGATGCATAATGTATGCATTTTTTCATGCTTTTATAGTGAAAAATGTGAAAAAAATGCGAAAAAATCTGCAACGTGTGCACACAGCCTAAGGGTTAGGGAAATAAATTAAGTATGGGAAGCTGGAATTAAGATGATATTGACAGTTAAAGGGAAACTTGAAGCTGGATGCAATAGTTTAGTGGTAGTGCCTGGTGCGATAACACTAAGTGGGGATAAGTTGAGACGCTCTGAATGTAAAGATATGGCTTTGGTGTAATTTTATGAGACACTTTTTACAAATTATTAAATTTGTAATGGGGGCACTGGGTATCACTACTGAGGGTGGGGGAGCAGAATCTGAAGATCACTACTCTGAATATGGATTGCGATCTTCTATCAAAGCTGAATATGGCTCTAAGGTCGGGGTCATACTAGTGTATGGCATTTGATGCGAAAGCATTGGATGCAATATGCTAATGACCCTCGGCTCCTGCTCTGCTGCGAGCAGGAGCCAAGTGTCATGCTACTGTGGTCCGAGCCTCTCGCACAGAGAAAATCAGAGCACAGCTGCGGAGGAGGCAGAGAAAGTAATTTCTCCATCTCCCCCATTGCCGGCATCGGCATATGTCTCACATCACTCGGATGATATCCGAGTGATATACATTGTCTCACTCGTACCCATAGGCTTATATGGGTGCGAGTGACCCATCTCTGAGCCACTCGCAGCATGCTGCAATTGTTCACGTATGCCGATTCGGCATGAGAAAATAGTCGCAGATGTGATCTGCCCCATAGATTAACCCTGGTCCGAGTGCGATGTTTTCTCGCATAGAACTCATCCATATTATACGGTAGTGGGACCCTGGCCTAAAGGTAAAAAAGTTTGGGGATCATTGCTGTAGAAGGTCCAAACAGATTATTGGGCCAACAGTGCCCATACAAATATTAACAATATAAAATACTTTGCAATAGAATCTTCATAACTGTTATTATATTCTGTTACTTTAAATGTAATATGTGATACCAGGAGCAGAGAGCCCTTGGTTATGTATGAAAATTGTGGGAGGCAGCTGGAAGAGAAATGATAACAGGAATTCCAGAACCGTGCTGTATAGAACTGACCTGTAATACAGAAAAGGGAGGACAGGATGGTGATTCACAGCTTCAAAAGAAGCAGGGAGTAGGAGCAATATGTTGTATGTGATATGACCTTGATGGCTGCCTGGCAGCATGAAGGTCAGTACCCACAACAGCAATAGTTGTTGTACAAGAAAGGAAAGTCTGGACCTGGAGAGGGGATAATACATTATCAGTTTACAAGCTTTATTCTCGCAAGGTGTAAGGTTCATTGTAAGGTTTTCCAGCCAGTTTACGTATTTACAATAATGTATCAGATATTAAGACTTCATCTGACACTGCAATAAGATATCACCTCAAAACAATTTGACATTTATAGCAACATTAAATCACTAAATACGCCTAGATACAGAAAAAATATTAATTTGTACCATGTGTATGCACTAAATAGTAAAATATTCAAAACTGAGAGTGGCTGATACCTTTGAATCACTAGTTTAAAAAAATGGTAACACAGAGCAAGCTTTCAAGGCTACTCAGGTCCCTTCATGACAGTATCTGAAGAGTCACACATATTTATACACACATGTCCTGTGATACTTTCAGATAGAAATTAGAAGGTCTCAACCACTGAAGACTCTCAATTTTGACTATTTTTATAATTACACTTACAGAGGTTTTCCATTAATAATTTCACATTTCATATGTCCTAACTCTTCCTAATTATCATCTTTCTAAGATGCTTATATTACCTGCCTTGCTTCTGTCAGCTCATATCTATGGGGTTGATATAGTCTTTTTCTGTAATTATGGCTTGCTACTTCTGGTCTGGAAACAAGAATCGGACAAACTGAGTAGGGCAAGTCATTGGTGGGTGCAGGGCTACCGCTGTGAGTGACAGCAGTCTGAGCACGCATGTTCAGATCAGACTTCACTCTCCTCCTCTGCCTAGATCCTGACTGCATTGGAGTGCCGTGCCTTCAATTGTCAAGTGCTGCAAAGTGCTGTTGATCATTAGAAAGCATACCACATGGTCTTGTCAGCTGAAGGGACGGCACTTCAAAATATCGGCAGAGTCAGTCTGCACCACGCATGACTCAGCTCAGATAAAGCTTCACTCTCCTCTTTGCTTAGGTCCTGGTGAAGCTTTGAAGTGCCATCCATTCAGCTGACAAACCTTGTGATTTGATTTCTATCAAACAGCACATCGCAGCACTTGTCAACTGAAGGCACGGCACTCAAAAGCATTGGCAGGCTCCAGGCAGAGGAGTAGAGTATGCGTACTCAGATTGCTGTTAGTCACTGACAGGTAGACCCACCCCCACCAATGACGGTCGCTACTCAGATCATCCGATTCCGGTTTCCAGGTCGGAAGTAGCAGAACCTCAATTACATCAGAAGTCTAGATGCCTCACATAGAGATGAGCTTACAGGTGCAGGGAAGGTGATAGAAGCATATTAGAAAACTGATTGTTAGAGTTAGGACATATGAAAGAGGGTTAAATTAGTAGTGGAAAACCTCTAAGTGACTCAAGTAGATATGACCAGACCCATTGAAGTTTGAGTTCTGGTACCCTACCCGAACTTTATTCCAAAGTTCGGTTCTGGTGCCAGAACTGTACCCGAACTTCAACTAGAACCTGAAACCCTTTGAAAACAATGAAGACCCGAACTTTTGAACCAGAAAATTTTCCAGGAGAAGTCCATGTTTGGAGTTGAGTACCGAACACTAACTGTCCAGTACAAACCCTGAACTTAAATCTGGTTCGCTCATCTCTACTCAAAAGCTCAAAACTCAATTCTGAAAATGTTTGGTCACTCTTAGGTTAAGTAGACATCAAACTTTTAAAAATAATTGTGTAAAATAACCTTGCTATGCATGGCTTTCATAGTCTATGAAGTGCCATAGATGTGTTAATAGATGTGTCTGACCAATAAGTAGGGTTAAAATTTGAGTATCTATAGTGACAAAGCAATTCATGTCTACTGGAAAAATTACCCGCCCTGCTTAAAAATTGTTCTGATCAATAGTCATCACTTCAGTTGCACCGTTTAACCACAATCAAGAATTTCTTATCTAGGGTAGTGAAAATGTTACATGGGAAGGCTTTGCTATGATCAGAGCAACTTACTTGAATGAGTTTCTCTCCAACAGAAGAATTATTATTCCAGTAAAACTCTATACACAGCACTAGAGTTGAGCGACCTTGACCTTTTTAGAGTCGAGCCGGGTTTCTCGAAACCCGACTATCTCAAAAGTCGGGTCGAGTGAAATCGGCCGATTATGACGTAAAGTCGGGATCGACCGAAACACGAAACCCAATGCAAGTCAATGGGGCAGCATAGTCGGCAGTGAGTGGGGGCCAGGAAAACACCTAGAGTGCCCATTTTAATGTCAAAACCATCCATTCTTCTTAATGAAGCTTGTCAAGCGTAATTTACCTTATAATAATTGGAAAGCATTTGAAATTGGGGGTCATTTGGCTAAAGTTGTGGTGGGTAGGGCTGGTTCAAGTAATTAGTGGGCCCAGGAAATCTGGACCACATCACGGCAGTGGAGCAGGGAGAGGTAAGTATTTCAACTTTGCAAGTGCTGTGAACCTGAGCAAGCAGGGGGGGCCCACTCGTTGGCATTGGCACTGGCACAGGGCCCCTCAAAGTACAGCGGTGTGTTTGCACGGCGGGGGCGCCTCCCACCGGCAGCAACACTTTTGCGTACCATGAGAGGCCCTGTGCCAGTGACGTCGCCAACTAGTATTCCTCCCCCCACCTGATGAAGGAACCTGCACTTTCATCTGCACCTTCCTGTTTGTCCCCGTGTAAGGTGGTATGGTATGCGGGAAGGGGGACCTGACTTTCAGCAGGGTCACAATCTTGCAGTGTAGCGTGCACGGGAAATGTTGCGTTATGGGTCAATGTACCAGCAGACTCATCTATCACTGGCTGGGCAATGGGCAGGATGAGGAGGAAACACAGATATAGGCCCAAAGAATAAAGTGGGCTAAATGCAGTTCAAAATTGGTAACACAGGACTAATCAGGGGGCATTGCAGTGGAGGACAACTGGAATGAGAGGCTGACACAGAGAGTAGGCCCAAATCAGTAAGTAGTCGAAATGCAGTTCAAAATTGGCAACAGTAGTAAACAGGCGGCACAGCTTTGTTCAGTGGAGGAGAACAGCAAGGAGTGGCAGACACCGATAGTAGGCCCCAACCCAACTAGTAGGCCAAATGCAGTCTAACATTAACAACTACTTAACGAGCGCCTGAAAACGGAATTTCAGGACAGGAAACCAGGAGAACAGCAAGGAGCGGCAGACACCGATAGTAGGCCCCAAACCAACTAGTACGCCAAATGCAGTTGTTCCGTTTAACCACAATTTAATGAGAGCCTGAAGATAGAAGTTCAGGAAAGGCAACCTGGAGAACACCTTGGAGTGGAACACACCATCTCTCTACACCCCATACCCAATTTGTAGGCCTAATGCAGCGTAGTTTCCAACAACTACTAAACGAGAGCATGATGATCGAAGCATTGGCGAGGAAACCTGGGGAACACCTTGGAGTGGAACACACCATCTCTCTACAGTGGAACACACCATCTCTCTACACCCCATACCCAATTTGTAGGCCTAATGCAGCGTAGTTTCCAACAACTACTAAACGAGAGCCGGAAGATCGAAGCAATGGAGAGGAAACCTGGGGAACACCTTGGAGTGTAACACACCATCTCTCTACACCCCATACCTAATTTGTAGGCCTAATGCAGCGTAGTTTCCAACAACTACTAAACGAGAGCCGGAAGATCGAAGCTCAGGAAAGGCAACCTGGAAAACACCTTGGAGTGGAACACACCATCTCTCTACACCCCATACCCAATTTGTAGGCCCAATGCAGCGTAGTTTCCAACAACTACTAAACGAGAGCCGGAAGATCGAAGCAATGGAGAGGAAACCTGGGGAACACCTTGGAGTGTAACACACCATCTCTCTACACCCCATACCCAATTTGTAGGCCTAATGCAGCGTAGTTTCCAACAACTACTAAACGAGAGTCGGAAGATCGAAGCAATGGAGAGGAAACCTGGGGAACACCTTGGAGTGTAACACACCATCTCTCTACACCCCATACCCAATTTGTAGGCCTAATGCAGCGTAGTTTCCAACAACTACTAAACGAGAGCCGGAAGATCGAAGCTCAGGAAAGGCAACCTGGGGAACACCTTGGAGTGGAACACACCATCTCTCTACACCCCATACCCAATTTGTAGGCCCAATGCAGCGTAGTTTCCAACAACTACTAAACGAGAGCCGGAAGATCGAAGCTCAGGAAAGGCAACCTGGGGAACACCTTGGAGTGTAACAAACCCTCTCTCTACACCACGGAAGGGCTGATTCTTAGGAAGGAAGGCTGTCGGAAAGAAGCAGGGCGCGTCCGAGGGTGATTATATTCTTATTAGGTATATACTCACCCTCGGACGCGCCCTGCTTCTTTATTTGTAATGAATGTTTATTTGCAATGTGGTTTTGACTTACTCTATTTTTTTGGTAAATAATGATTTTATTATTTTCATTGTTTTGCATCTTCTTGGCAATAATATAAAGAAGACGCGACAGGACAACACTCGGTGGATGCCATATCTGTGTTTAAAATTGAAAAAACCTTTCAGTTAACTACTTGCAGGAGAAAGTTATTGTAGCTGGTGGCCATTTTTAGTACTGTACCAGATTTTTGTTGTATGTGTTTGTTTTTAATGTTAAAATGTCTGCATTTGATATCTCTCCAGTATTTTCTTTTTTATAAGCAAAATACTTATTTTTATATTTTCTGATGTTGGTTCCAGGGGTACACGGGCAGCAGTGGTGTGGTCAGTGGAGGCCCAGTGGAAGGAGTGACCGCAGACAGGCATCGAAGGCCAAAAATAATAACACATGGCTGTAGGCAATTTTAAATTGGTTACAGGGGTACACGGGCAGCAGTGGTGTGGTCAGTGGAGGCCTAGTGGAAGGAGTGACCGCAGACAGGCATCGAAGGCCTAAAATAATAACACATGGCTGTAGGCAATTTTAAATTGGTTCCAGGGGTACACGGGCAGCAGTGGTGTGGTCAGTGGAGGCCTAGTGGAAGGAGTCACCGCAGACAGGCATCGAAGGCCTAAAATAATAACACATGGCTGTAGGCAATTTTAAATTGGTTACAGGGGTACACGGGCAGCAGTGGTGTGGTCAGTGGAGGCCTAGTGGAAGGAGTGACCGCAGACAGGCATCGAAGGCCTAAAATAATAACACATGGCTGTAGGCAATTTTAAATTGGTTCCAGGGGTACACGGGCAGCAGTGGTGTGGTCAGTGGAGGCCTAGTGGAAGGAGTCACCGCAGACAGGCATCGAAGGCCTAAAATAATAACACATGGCTGTAGGCAATTTTAAATTGGTTCCAGGGGTACACGGGCAGCAGTGGTGTGGTCAGTGGAGGCCTAGTGGAAGGAGTGACCGCAGACAGGCATCGAAGGCCTAAAATAATAACACATGGCTGTAGGCAATTTTAAATTGGTTCCAGGGGTACACGGGCAGCAGTGGTGTGGTCAGTGGAGGCCTAGTGGAAGGCGTCACCGCAGACAGGCATCGAAGGCCTAAAATAATAACACATGGCTGTAGGCAATTTTAAATTGGTTACAGGGGTACACGGGCAGCAGTGGTGTGGTCAGTGGAGGCCTAGTGGAAGGAGTCACCGCAGACAGGCATCGAAGGCCTAAAATAATAACACATGGCTGTAGGCAATTTTAAATTGGTTCCAGGGGTACACGGGCAGCAGTGGTGTGGTCAGTGGAGGCCTAGTGGAAGGAGTCACCGCAGACAGGCATCGAAGGCCTAAAATAATAACACATGGCTGTAGGCAATTTTAAATTGGTTACAGGGGTACACGGGCAGCAGTGGTGTGGTCAGTGGAGGCCTAGTGGAAGGAGTCACCGCAGACAGGCATCGAAGGCCTAAAATAATAACACATGGCTGTAGGCAATTTTAAATTGGTTCCAGGGGTACACGGGCAGCAGTGGTGTGGTCAGTGGAGGCCTAGTGGAAGGAGTCACCGCAGACAGGCATCGAAGGCCTAAAATAATAACACATGGCTGTAGGCAATTTTAAATTGGTTTCAGGGGTACACGGGCAGCAGTGGTGTGGTCAGTGGAGGCCTAGTGGAAGGAGTGACCACAGACAGGCATCGAAGGCCTAAAATAATAACACATGGCTGTAGGCAATTTTAAATTGGTTCCAGGGGTACACGGGCAGCAGTGGTGTGGTCAGTGGAGGCCTAGTGGAAGGAGTCACCGCAGACAGGCATCGAAGGCCTAAAATAATAACACATGGCTGTAGGCAATTTTAAATTGGTTCCAGGGGTACACGGGCAGCAGTGGTGTGGTCAGTGGAGGCCTAGTGGAAGGAGTCACCGCAGACAGGCATCGAAGGCCTAAAATAATAACACATGGCTGTAGGCAATTTTAAATTGGTTCCAGGGGTACACGGGCAGCAGTGGTGTGGTCAGTGGAGGCCTAGTGGAAGGAGTCACCGCAGACAGGCATCGAAGGCCTAAAATAATAACACATGGCTGTAGGCAATTTTAAATTGGTTACAGGGGTACACGGGCAGCAGTGGTGTGGTCAGTGGAGGCCTAGTGGAAGGAGTGACCACAGACAGGCATCGAAGGCCTAACATAACAAAAATGTCAATACAATGGTATTGTCAGTGGCAGGCATTGAAGGATGTCAGCGCATAGACTAAACATTGGTGGAGCTGTGAGATAATTTTGCAAGTGGTAGAGCACTGTTTGAGCTGGGGTGGGGGGAAACTGTCTTGTGGCCGGCGGTACAGGCCCAGGGCCCCTCATATTACAACGGTGTGTCTGACGTTGGGTGCGCACCACCACCGCCAGAGACACTTTATTGTACTAGGAGGGACCCAGTAGCAGTGCCGTCGACCAAAAGCGGGCTCACCCACCTCTTCAGACAAACTGCACTCTCACGGGTGCTGTCGCCAAGTGTCGATACCACGGCCCCGTGTGGGGAGTTTGGCCATTTAGTGAGGTGTAAACATGTCGTATGCTGGACAATCAGGTGCAGAAAATTACGAGATTGGAAAAGGCATTCAGAATAGTCCACAGGCAAGACCTTTTCATAGGAAAGCTAGGTGTCAGCCGGGCAAGGAGGGGCAAAAGATTTCGAAATCCAGTTGTGGTTCATTTTAATGAAGGTTAGATCATCTACATTTTGGGTAGCCAGACGAGTCCTTTTTTCTGTTAGTATTGAACCTGCAGCACTGAATACTCTTTCTGATAGGACACTAGCTGCCGGGCAAGCAAGCTCCTGCAATGCATATTCTGCCATTTCTGGCCAGGTGTCTAATTTTGATGCCCAGTAATCAAATGGGAATGACGGTTGAGGGAGAACATCGATAAGGGATGAAAAATAGTTTGTAACCATACTGGACAAATGTTGTCTCCTGTCACTTTGAATTGATGCTGCAGTACCTGTCCCGTCTGCGGTCATAGCAAAATCACTCCACAACCTGGTCAGAAAACCCCTCTGGCCAACGCCACTTCTGATTTCTGCCCCTCTAACTCCTCTGGTCTGCTGGCCCCTGCAGCTCGTGTGAGAACGATCACGGGCGCTGTGTGCAGGGAATGCCAGAAGCAAATGGTCAACAAGAGTTGATTGTTTGGTTGCTAATATTAGTTCCAAGTTCTCATGTGGCATTATATTTTGCAATTTGCCTTTATAGCGAGGATCAAGGAGGCAGGCCAACCAGTAATCGTCATCATTCATCATTTTAGTTATGCGTGTGTCCCTTTTGAGGATACGTAAGGCATAATCCGCCATGTGGGCCAAAGTTCCAGTTCTCAAATCTGCGGTTGTGCTTGGTTGAGGGGCAGTTTCAGGCAAATCCACGTCACTTGTGTCCCTCAAAAAACCAGAACCCGGCCTTGCCGCGCCACCAATTTCCAGTGGCCCCGTAAAAGCTTCCTCATTAAAAATATAATCATCCCCATCATCCTCCTCGTCCTCCTCCTCCTCTTCGCCCGCTACCTCGTCCTGTACACTGCCCTGGCCAGACAATGGCTGACTGTCATCAAGGCTTTCCTCTTCCTCAGCTGCAGACGCCTGATCCTTTATGTGCGTCAAACTTTGCATCAGCAGACGCATTAGGGGGATGCTCATGCTTATTATGGCGTTGTCTGCACTAACCAGCCGTGTGCATTCCTCAAAACACTGAAGGACTTGACACATGTCTTGAATCTTCGACCACTGCACACCTGACAACTCCATGTCTGCCATCCTACTGCCTGCCCGTGTATGTGTATCCTCCCACAAAAACATAACAGCCCGCCTCTGTTCACACAGTCTCTGAAGCATGTGCAGTGTTGAGTTCCACCTTGTTGCAACGTCTATGATTAGGCGATGCTGGGGAAGGTTCAAAGAACGCTGATAGGTCTGCATACGGCTGGAGTGTACGGGCGAACGGCGGATATGTGAGCAAAGTCCACGCACTTTGAGGAGCAGGTCGGATAACCCCGGATAACTTTTCAGGAAGCACTGCACCACCAGGTTTAAGGTGTGAGCCAGGCAAGGAATGTGTTTCAGTTGGGAAAGGGAGATGGCAGCCATGAAATTCCTTCCGTTATCACTCACTACCTTGCCTGCCTCAAGATCTACAGTGCCCAGCCACGACTGCGTTTCTTTCTGCAAGAACTCGGACAGAACTTCCGCGGTGTGTCTGTTGTCGCCCAAACACTTCATAGCCAATACAGCCTGCTGACGTTTGCCAGTAGCTGCCCCATAATGGGAGACCTGGTGTGCAACAGTGGCAGCTGCGGATGGCGTGGTTGTGCGACTGCGGTCTGTGGACGAGCTCTCGCTTCTGCAGGAGGACGAAGAGGAGGAGGAGGGGGTGCGAACGGCTACAGCCAATTGTTTCCTAGACCGTGGGCTAGGCAGAACTGTCCCAAACTTGCTGTCCCCTGTGGACCCTGCATCCACCACATTTACCCAGTGTGCCGTGATGGACACGTAACGTCCCTGGCCATGCCTACTGGTCCATGCATCTGTTGTCAGGTGCACCTTTGTGCTCACAGATTGCCTGAGTGCATGGACGATGCGCTCTTTAACATGCTGGTGGAGGGCTGGGATGGCTTTTCTGGAAAAAAAGTGTCGACTGGGTAGCTCGTAGCGTGGTACAGCGTAGTCCATCAGGGCTTTGAAAGCTTTGCTTTCAACTAACCGGTAGGGCATCATCTCTAACGAGATTAGTCTAGCTATGTGTGCGTTCAAACCCTGTGTACGCGGATGCGAGGCTAAGTACTTCCTTTTTCTAACCATAGTCTCATGTAGGGTGAGCTGGACTGGAGAGCTGGAGATCGTGGAACTAGCGGGGGTGCCGGTGGACATGGCAGACTGAGAGACGGTGGGAGATGGTATTGTTGCCACCGGTGCCCTAGATGCAGTGTTTCCTACTACGAAACTGGTGATTCCCTGACCCTGACGGCTTTGGCCTGGCAAAGAAACCTGCACAGATACTGCAGGTGGTGCGGAAAATGGTGGCCCTACACTGCCGGAAGGGATGTTGCGTTGCTGACTAGCTTCATTGGCCGAGGGTGCTACAACCTTAAGGGACGTTTGGTAGTTAGTCCAGGCTTGCAAATGCATGGTGGTTAAATGTCTATGCATGCAACTTGTATTAAGACTTTTCAGATTCTATCCTCTGCTTAAGGTAGTTGAACATTTTTGACAGATGACTTTGCGCTGATCAATTGGATGTTGTTTAAAAAAATGCCAGACTGCACTCTTTCTAGCATCGGATACCTTTTCAGGCATTGCAGACTGAGCTTTAACCGGATGGCCACGCTGTCCTCCAACAGGTTTTAGCTTTGCCACGCGTTTTGGGCAAGATACGGGCCCGGCAGATGGAACCTGTTGCGATGTTGATGCCTGCTGCGGCCCCTCCTCCTCCGCTTCAGAACTGCTGCCGCCTGCACCCTGTTCCCCCAATGGCTGCCAATCGGGGTCAAGAACTGGGTCATCTATTACCTCTTCTTGTAGCTCGTGTGCAACTTCGTCTGTGTCACCGTGTCGGTCGGTGGTATAGCGTTCGTGATGGGGCAACATAGTCTCATCAGAGTCTGATTCTTGATCAGCACCCTGCGAGGGCAATGTTGTGGTCTGAGTCAAAGGACCAGCATAGTAGTCTGGCTGTGGCTGTGCATCAGTGCACTCCATGTCAGATTCAACTTGTAATGGGCATGGACTGTTAACTGCTTCACTTTCTAAGCCAGGGACGGTATGTGTAAAGAGCTCCATGGAGTAACCCGTTGTGTCACCTGCTGCATTCTTCTCTGTTGTTGTTTTTGCTGAAGAGGACAAGGAAGCGACTTGTCCCTGACCGTGAACATCCACTAACGACGCGCTGCTTTGACATTTACCAGTTTCACGAGAGGAGGCAAAAGAGCTAGAGGCTGAGTCAGCAAGATAAGCCAAAACTTGCTCTTGCTGCTCCGGCTTTAAAAGCGGTTTTTTTACTCCCAGAAAAGGGAGCGTTCGAGGCCTTGTGTAGCCAGACGACGAACCTGGCTCCACAGCTCCAGACTTAGGTGCAATATTTTTTTTCCCACGACCAGCTGATGCTCCACCACTACCACTACCCTCATTACCAGCTGACAATGAACGCCCCCGGCCACGACCTCTTCCACCATACTTCCTCATTGTTTTAAAAACGTAAACAAACTAACAGTATTTGTTGCTGTCACACAAATTACACGGTGAGCTATAACTTCAGTATGATTTAGCTACCCCTTTACAGGTGAGTGAGACCACAACGAAAATCAGGCACAAAGTTACACACTCTGTTGTTGGTGGCAACAAATGAGAGAGATGCCACACACGCAGGACTATCACTGAAGCACAAATGTAAATATTAATCTCCCACTGATTTGATTTTTTTTTTTTTTTTCAGGGAGACTTTAGGAAAAAAAAAATAGAATAAAATGATTTTTTCAGGAAGAATTTAGAAACCAAAGAAAATAAAATGATTTTTTCAGGGAGAATTTAGAAAACAAATAAAACAAAAAAAGGCTTTCTATGGCCCACTGAGTGAGAGATGACGCACACAGGAGTCAGGAGTGGCACACAAGCCCAGAGGCCAATATTTATCTCCCACTGATTGATGTAGTGATTTTTTCAGGTAGATTTTGGAACCCAAATCAAGCTAAAAAAAATAATAGGCTTTCTATGGCCCACAATTGGAGAGAGAGAGAGAGATGGCACACCCAGGAGTCAAGACTGGCACACAAGCAGAAAGGGCAATATTAATCTCCCACTGATTTGTTTTTTTTTTTTTTTTTTTTCAGGGAGACTTTAGGAAAAAAAAAATAGAATAAAATGATTTTTTCAGGAAGAATTTAGAAACCAAATAAAATAAAATGATTTTTTCAGGGAGAATTTAGAAAACAAATAAAACAAAAAAAGGCTTTCTATGGCCCACTGAGTGAGAGATGACACACACAGGAGTCAGGAGTGGACACAAGCCCAGAGGCCAATATTTATCTCCCACTGATTGATGTAGTGATTTTTTCAGGTAGATTTTGGAACCCAAATCAAGCTAAAAAAATAATAGGCTTTCTATGGCCCACAATTGGAGAGAGAGAGAGAGATGGCACACCCAGGAGTCAAGACTGGCACACAAGCAGAAAGGGCAATATTAATCTCCCACTGATTTGTTTTTGTTTTGTTTTTTTCAGGGAGACTTTAGGAAAAAAAAAATAGAATAAAATGATTTTTTCAGGAAGAATTTAGAAACCAAATAAAATAAAATGATTTTTTCAGGGAGAATTTAGAAAACAAATAAAACAAAAAAAGGTTTTCTATGGCCCACTGAGTGAGAGATGACGCACACAGGAGTCAGGAGTGGCACACAAGCCCAGAGGCCAATATTTATCTCCCACTTTTTTTTTTTGTTCCAGGGAAAATTTATAAACCCAATAAAAAAAATAATAAATAGGCTTTCTATGGCCCACTATCTGAGAGACAGAGAGAGATGGCACGCTTAGGACTGGCACACAAGCCCAAAGGCCAATATTAATCTCCCTTTTTTTTTAAGGGAGAATTTATAAAACCAAAAAAAAATAAATAAATAGGCTTTCTATGGCCCACTATTTGTGAGAGAGATGGCACGCTCAGGACTGGCACACAAGCCCAGAGGCCAATATTAATCTCCCACTTTTTTTTTTTTTCCAGGGAAAATTTATAAACCCAATAAAAAATAAATAAATAGGCTTTCTATGGCCCACTATCTGAGAGAGAGAGATGGCACGCTTAGGACTGGCACACAAGCCCAAAGGCCAATATTAATCTCCCACTGATTGATTTATTGATTTTTTCAGGTAGAATTTAGAACCCAAATAAAGCAAAAAAAAAAAAAATGGCCTTTCTATGGCCCACTGAGTGAGTGATGATGCACACAGGAGTCAGGAGTGGCACACAAGCCCTGAGGCCAATATTTTTCTCCCACTGATTGATGTAGTGATTTTTTCAGGTAGATTTTAGAACCAAAATCAAGCAAAAAAATAAATAGGCTTTCTATGGCCCACTGAGTGAGTGATGATGCACACAGGAGTCAAGAGTGGCACACAAGCCCTGAGGCCAATATTTTTCTCCCACTGATTGATGTAGTGATTTTTTCAGGTAGATTTTATAACCCAAATCAAGCAAAAAAATAAATAGGCTTTCTATGGCCCACTGAGTGAGAGATGACACAGACAGGGATGGCACTCTAGCAGAAATGTCAATCTTAATCTCCCACAAAAAAAAAAAAAAAAACAGGGAGTGTCCTTCAATTACTATCTCCCTGCAGTAATCTCAGCCAGGTATGGCAGGCAGCAATAAGGAGTGGACTGATGCACAAATTAAATAAAAAGTGTGTACAAACCAAAAAGATAGCTGTGCAGAAAGGAAGGAACAAGAGGATTTGTGCTTTGAAAAAAGCAGTTGGTTTGCACAGCGGCGTACACACAGCAATGCAGCTATCAGGGAGCCTTCTAGGGCAGCCCAATGAGCTACAGCGCTGAGGGGGAAAAAAAAAAATGTAGCTTCCACTGTCCCTGCACACCGAAGGTGGTGTTGGGCAGTGGAAATCGCTACAGCACAAGCGGTTTGGTGGTTAATGGACCCTGCCTAACGCTATCCCTGCTTCTGACGAAGCGGCAGCAACCTCTCCCTAAGCTCAGATCAGCAGCAGTAACATGGCGGTCGGCGGGAACTCCCCTTTATAGCCCCTGTGACGCCGCAGACAGCAAGCCAATCACTGCAATGCCCTTCTCTAAGATGGTGGGGACCAGGACCTATGTCATCACGCTGCCCACACTCTGCGTTTACCTTCATTGGCTGAGAAATGGCGCTTTTCGCGTCATTGAAACGCGACTTTGGCGCGAAAGTCGCGTACCGCATGGCCGACCCCGCACAGGGGTCGGATCGGGTTTCATGAAACCCGACTTTGCCAAAAGTCGGCGACTTTTGAAAATGAACGACCCGTTTCGCTCAACCCTACACAGCACATCTCAGTCATAACTGATGATGATGCTAAGAAGGTAAAACATTTCATTTCAGATTTGGAAATCTCAAGTCATGATGAAAACGTAAAAAAAATATACACTTCTAAAGTGAAAATTAAGCAACATACAGAGTCCCTTCATTCCTGTTTATATACATTGTTATCTACATCTCCCTGGGTTGTAGGCAGTGACAGGGCGGTGAGGTATGAATACTCACACAGGGGTCAACTATCACTAAGTAATTGAGTGCTTTAAAGAAGAGCAGAGGTAATGTACAGAACATCCTGCTTTTCCTCTTTCCTGTCATCTGTTTACTTCAGGCACTCCATTACCACTGAGAGATTAACAATTTTAATGTATTTGTGTCCCTGTCAAATAAATGAATGAATAAGACAGATTAAGCTGTGCTCAATGGGATTACTATACAGGAAATTTACTGAAGTTAGAAAAATGTCAGTTTTCTCTGGATGTATTTGTGTATATGGATGGAGAAAAGGTACCATGAGACGTATAATGGCATTTTTTTGATCAATGTCTCATGTTTGTGAAAACATTTACTGGACAAGTACAATGTTTAAGCACAAAGGAGTATTGGAACTAGCAGTCACATATTGCCATCCTACATTCCCTCCTTCATTTCTTTCTACTACCCTGCCTGTACTTCCAATTCTGCTCATGATTTAAGACTAACATAGTCCATAATCCTCCAACTTGTGTCTCTAACACTGTTCTCCTGCTGCTCCAGTTTTTTGGAATGCACTACCCCAGACGATCAGGGTAATTATCAGTGTCCATATCTTTTTAGATTGGCCTATCACATCAACTCAATAATCTTGCTATTTTCAGTACTCCCTTCCTACAATTTTCTAAGAATCTGTTCCTTTCTGTCATTGATTCTCACACACTGCATACACTCGACAGAACTTTGTATGTGTATATATATATATACATCCACTACCGTTCAAAAGTTTAGGGTCACTTAGAAATTTCCTTATTTTTGAAAGAAAAGCAGAGTTTTTTCCAATGAAGCTAACATTAAGTGATTCAGAAATACACTCAATACATTGTTAATGTGGTAAATGACTATTCTAGCTGCAAACATCTGGTTTGTAATGCAATATCTTCATAGGTGTATAGAGGCCCATTTCCAACAATCATCACTCCAGTGTTCTTAGGGTACTTTGTGTTTGCTAACTGTGTAAGAAAGCTAATGGATGGTTAGAATACCCTTGAAAACACTTGTGCAAGTATGATAGCACTGCTAAAAACAGTTTGGCTGATTAGAGAACCTATAAACCTGACCTTCCTTTGAGCCAGTTGAGAATCTGGAGCATTACATTTGTTGGTTCCATTAAACTCTCAAAATGCCCAGAAAAAAAGAACTTTCATGTGAGACTTGACAGTCTATTCTTGTTCTTAAAAATGAAGGCTATTCCATGTGAGAAATTGCCAAGAAACAGAAGATTTCCTACAACGTTGTGTACTACTCCCTTCAGAGGAGAGCACAAACATGCCCTAACCAGAGTAGAAAGAGAAGTGGGAGGCCCTGCTGCACAACTGAGCAACAAGACAAGTACATTAGAGTCTGTAGTTTGATAAAACGGGGCCTCACAAGTCCTCAACTGGCAGCTTCATTAAATAGTACACACAAAATGCCAGTGTCAACGTCTACAGTGAAGAGGCGACTCCGGTATGCTGGCCTTCAGGGCAGAGTAGCAAAGAAAGATCCATATCTGAGACTGGCTAATAAAAGGACAAGATTAATATAAGCAAAAGAACACAGACATTGGACAGAGGAAGATTGGAAAAAAAGTGTTATGGACAGAGGAACACAAGTTTGAGGTCTTTGGATCACACAGAAGAACATTTGTGAATCGCCATCTGCCAAGCATTGTGGAGGTAATGTGATGGTCTGGAGTTGCTTTGGTGCTGATAAAGTGGGAGATTTGTACAAGGTAAAAGGGATTTTCAATAAGCAAGGCTATCACTCCATTGTGCAACGCCATGCCAAACCCTGTGGACAGCGCTTGATTGGAGCCAATTTCATCCTACAACAGGAGAATGACCCAAAGCATACCTACAAATTATGCAAGAACTATTTAGGGAAGAAGCAGGTAGCTGGTATTCTATCTGTAATGGAATGGCCAGCACAGTCAACAGTTCTCAACCCCATTGAGCTGTTGTGGGAGCAGATTGACCGTATGGTACGCAAAAATGCAATGCTGTTATTGCTGCAAAGGGAGCATTCTTTAACAAAAGCAAAGTTTGAAGGAGAAAATTATTATTTCAAATAAAAATCTTTTTTTCGAACCTTGGCAATGTCTGGACTAGATTTTCAATTCATTTGTCAACTCATTTGATTAATAAAAGTATGCGTTTTCATGGAAAACACGAAATTGTCTGGGTGACCCTCGGCTTTTGAACGGCAGTGTGTATATATATATATATATATATATATATATATATATATATGTGTGTGTACTAGCTGAAGAGCCCGGCGTTGCCTGGGCATAGTAAATATCTGTGGTTAGTTATAGCACCTCACTTCTCTTATTTTCCCATCACGCCTCTCATTTTCCCAATCACATCTTTCATTTTCCCCCTCACATCTCTCATTTTCTCCCTCACACCTCTCATTTTCTCCCTCACTCCTCTCATTCCCCCCTAACACTTGTCATTTCAACCTCACATCTGTCATTTTCTGATCACTCCACTATTTTTCCTCACTCCTCTCATTTTGCACTCACACCTTTTCATTTTCACCTCACACCTCTCATTTTCACCTCATCACCTCAGTATATACATGTTTGTCATCTCCCTTATATATAGTATACATCTGTATGTCATCTCCTGTATATAGTATATACCTGTATGTCATCTCCCCTGTATATAGTATATACCTGCTGTGTGTCATCTCCCCTATATATAGTATATACCTGAATGTCATCTCCTTCTATATATAGTATATACCTGTATGTCATCTCCTCCTGTATATAGTATATACCTGTGTGTCATCTCCCCTGTATATAGTATATATCTGTGTGTCATCTCCTCCTGTATATAGTATATACCTGCATGTCATCTTCTATATATAGCATATACCTGTATGTCATCTCCTCCTGTATATATTGTATATACCTGTAGGTCATCTGCTCCTGTATATAGTATATACCTGTGTGTCATCTCCTCCTGTATATAGTATATACCTGTGTCATCTCTCCTGTATATAGTATATATCTGTGTGTCATCTCCCCTGTATATAGTATATACCTGTGTGTCATCTCCTCCTGTATTAGACCTCATTCACACGTTATTTGCTCAGTATTTTTACCTCAGTATTTGTAAGCTAAATTGGCAGCCTGATAAATCCCCAGCCAACAGGAAGCCCTCCCGCTGGCAGTATATATTAGCTCACATATACACATAATAGACAGGTCATGTGACTGACAGCTGCCGTATTTCCTATATGGTACATTTGTTGTAGTTTGTCTGCTTATTAATCAGATTATTTTTGAAGGATAATACCAGACTTGTGTGTGTTTTAGGGCAAGTTTCGTTTGTCAAGTTGTGTGTGTTGAGTTGCGTGTGGCGACATGCATGTAGCGACTTTTGTAAGATGAGTTTTGTGTGGCAACATGCGTGTAGCAACTTTTTGTGTGTCGAGTTGCATGTGACAGGTTAGTGTAGCAAGTTGTGTGCAGCAAGTTTTGCGTATGGCGAGTTTTGCGCGTGGCGAGTTTTATGTGTGGTGCCTTTTGAGTATGTGCAAGTTTTGTGTGAGGCAACTTTTGCATGTGTTGCAACTTTTGTGCATGTGGCAATTTTTCCGCGTGTGCAAGTTTTGCGTGTGGCGAGTTTTCCATGAGGTGAGTTTTGCACTTGTGGCGAGTTTTGCAAGAGCCTAGTTTTTGCATGTGGCGAGTTCTGCGCGTGGCGAGTTTTGAGCAGCGACTTTTGTGTTTCGACTTTTATGTGGCGAGGTTGGTGTATTTGTGGTGAAATGTGTGCTGAGGGTAATATGTGTTCAAGCACGTGGTAGTGTGTGGCGCATTTTGTGTGTGTGTTCATATCCCCGTGTGTGGTGAGTATCCCATGTCGGGGCCCCACCTTAGCAACTGTACGGTATATACTCTTTGGCGCCATCGCTCTCATTCTTTAAGTCCCCCTTGTTCACATCTGGCAGCTGTCAATTTGCCTCCTACACTTTTCCTTTCATTTTTTCCCATTATGTAGATAGGGGCAAAATTGTTTGATGAATTGGAAAGCACGGGGTTAAAATTTCACCTCACAACATAGCCTATGAGGCTCTCGGGGTCCAGACGTGTGACTGTGCAAAATTTTGTGGCTATAGCTGCGACGCCTCCAACACTTTTCCTTTCACTTTTTTCCCCATTATGTAGATAGGGGCAAAATTGTTTGGTGAATTGGAAAGCACGGGGTTAAAATTTCACCTCACAACATAGCCTATGACGCTCTCAGGGTCCAGACGTGTGACTGTGCAAAATTTTGTGGCTGTAGCTGCGACGCCTCCAACACTTTTCCTTTCACTTTTTTCCCCATTGTGTAGATAGGGGCAAAATTGTTTGGTGAATTGGAACGCGCGGGGTTAAAATTTCGCTTCACAACATAGCCTATGACGCTCTCGGGGTCCAGACGTGTGACTGTGCAAAATTTTGTGGCTGTAGCTGCGACGGTGCAGATGCCAATCCCGGACATACATACATACACACACACACACATTCAGCTTTATATAGTAGATAAATAAATATATATATATATATATATATATATATACAGACAGGTAGTTGCTGGTGACTGGGAAATGCAGCTTTAAATTAGGACCTTTATTTGATATAAAGATTGCTGGACCATACAGTACAAGCACGTCCCCACTTTCTTATAAATTGGAAGCTCTTGTGAGCAGGGTCCTCAGTTCTCTGGCTTGAGTTGGTTAAATATGGACACGATTTGCCAAAGTGTTTTCACCAGTTTACTGGTGTAAAAAACCTTGAAATGTCACAACATTTTTGATCAACCCAAAGTTGTGCAAAAGTTTTCCAACTTTTGACAGTTATACACCTGTCTCAGCCAGCTAAGCCAAAGTGGGTGGAACTTTGCCAGGACAGAGCATGACGAAACCTACCTGAAAAATTAATCAAAATTGACACTACTTCAGGGGCGTAAAGTGCACCAGAAATGTACTCCAGTACATGCCATGTATTGGCTGAATTAAAATTTCTGGCAAAGTCACATGGCAGTTGTAAAATGCGCCTTATTCATTATGAGATGTGTGCCTCTTCATGAATTAATCTAGGGTACCTTCATTGAGACTGATGTATAAGACACCAGACTTAATGAACCAGGTCCAAAGTGTTATTCTATAATGTTTGATATTGTTTGTACTTCTGACTTGTAAAGTGTTGTGGAATATGATGGCACTGTATAGATACAATTACTATTATTTACCTTCTCTACAGAAATGATCAATTGGCTCAACATACTCAATGAAGAATCAAGGAGATTGTTGTGTCTCAAGTGTGAACATACTGTATGTGCATCATCATCACTGAGGTTGATTAATGTAATTGATTTATGTCAATGTGTTTGAAGGAGACCACGGAATTGGTGGGGAAATCAACTGATAAGCAATGTTTGTTGCTTAATTTGATCTCATTCTCTACTCTTGACCAAGTTTTACAAAACCCCAGAAAATATCTTAATTTTATCTTAAAATCTGTTCTAATTGACTTGAATTCACACAGTTCTCTTGACATTGTACTTTCTTAGATTATTATTATTATTTATTATTATTATAGCGCCATTTATTCCATGGCGCTTTACATGTGAGGAGGGGTATACATAATAAAAACAAGTACAATAAACTTGAACAATACAAGTCACAACTGGTACAGGAGTCGAGAGGATCCTGCCCGCGAGGGCTCACAATCTACAAGGGATGAGTGAGGATACAGTAGGTGAGGATAGAGCTGGTCGTGCAGTGGTTTGGTCGATCGGTGGTTACTGCAGGTTGTAGGCTTATCGGAAGAGGTTGATCTTCAGGTTCTTTTTGAAGGGTTCGATGGTAGGTGAGAGTCTGATATGTTGTGGTAGAAAGTTCCAGAGTAGGGGTGATGTGCGAGAGAAATCTTGTATGCGATTGTGGGAAGAGGAGATAAGAGGGGAGTAGAGAAGGAGATCCTGTGAGAATCAGAGGTTGCGTGCAGGAAACTACCGGGAGAAGAGGTCAGAGATGTATGGAGGAGACAGGTTGTGGATGGCTTTGTATGTCATGGTTAAGCTTTTGTACTGGAGTCTCTGGGTAATGGGGAGCCAGTGAAGGGATTGACAGAGGGGAGAAGCCAGGGAATAGCGGGGGGACAGATGGATTAGTTGGGCAGCTGAGTTTTGAATAGATTGGAGGGGTGCGAGAGTGTTAGAGATGAGGCTGCAGAGCAGGAGGTTACAGTAGTCGAGGCAGGAGATGATGAGGGCATGGACTAGGGTTTTTGCAGATTCTTGGTTTAGGAATGTACGGATCCGTGAAATAGTAGATGAAATATTCTTTGCTTTGAAGGGGTTGATCACTTTATGTTGATCACTGATTTGTGGCACATAGGAAAAAGGTACACTTACTAAAAAATCTTCATCAGGACAGGATGTCTTCTCCTTTTTTTTAATGGTGAGCGATGTTCCTTGCTAAGGAGGACCCTTTCTACCTGCTTCCACATTGTTTCATCTATCCCACTGCATGACATGAAGAGCCATATTACAGTCTTGTCCAAGTCTGAACCTCTGGACTTGTACCCTGCTGAGGAGTAATTTTTCTTCCAGCATGACATGGAGTGGCGTTTAAAAGTCTTGTGCATGCTTGAACCACTGAACTTGAAAATACACATGTGCTGGTTTCTTTTTCATCCTGGATAAGCATGTGTACAGTTGGTAATGGTCAGAAGCTTGTCTCCAGTGTAAGTGCATTCTCACATGTTTGGGTCTAGGTAGAGGAGGAAACCAGCTCATGCTCAATTGCAAGTCCACAGTTTCAGGCATACACAAAAGTGTTAACATTCCTCCATATCATGCTCTTGGATGGACGACCTCAAAAGGGAGGTGAGGAGAAAGGTGTCTTCTCATCTGGGCAAAGGGGGATGGGCAAGGCATGGCTTACAAGAAGAAGAAATAGCAGTAGATCTTATGATGTATTAGTAAATGTCCTGTATCCCTGTCTACAACATATTAGAAAGAAGACCACATAAATAGGCCAACCATTTAACCACATACCTTACTTAGTGTACAAATATGATACAAATACAAGTATTTCCAGTAGATCCTTCTTTAGGACCATGTAATCCCTCAGGCTACCCTTTGGAAGGAGCCCTTTTACTTCTCTACAAATTCAGTCAAATAAATGTCAAATACATGTGTAATTCTGAGGCACAGTATTATTTTCACATTGAGTGCAGGTTTCATCGTAGGTCAATAGTTATGCCAGAACTAATGGGTTTTCCACTTGCCACTCTACAAACAAATTGGGGGAATAAGATGAGCATGTGAGTGCGTGCAAGAAAGTTGCAGCTGGTTAAATAATGGCTTCTTTGCACTTTGGAGAGTCACTATAAGAATGTCTATCAGAACAAACACATTATAAGCATACATCTGCAGTGCATACTTCGTGTCATTCTATTCAAATAAACCAGGGGGAGTTTTGAAAAACTGCAGGTATGTTTTAACATGTTATTTTAATTAACACGTCAAGTACCAACATCTGAACTCTCAAAACAGATCGACATAATGGACCTACTTACATATACACAGACGGTGTTCAAAAGCCATTGAAGCATTTCAAATGAACTGTGCCTATTTCCCACAGAACTCAAAACTAGTTGTAGATCAGATAAAAGAGACTGAAGGTCATAGGGAGGGAGAAATTGTTGTAACTAATCCAGAACAGGTCTTCTGAAGTTCTTGTACTTATGATGAATGGCAGAGCAGAACATAAGTATAGGGAATAACAACTGGAAAAATCAGAAAATCTAGTACTAGCGGTCTCTCCAATCTGTGTCCCTCATGGCGCTAGAAAAACTATGACAAAATTATGTGAGTTCAAGTTTTACTGCAGCTGAAGAGCCTCAAATTGGAGCACAGGTAATCCAGAATTCATTTGTTAACATCAGATAATTATTTTTCATGCTCAAAGTAGCGAATAGTGCTTTAACATAATGTACAGTTAGAGGGAATATCCAACTCAGCATTTTATTTAATACAGAGACTACCGACATCACATGTGGTAACCACTGCCAAGTGCCTGCATCCATTGACACATTATCAGAGCTTATGCCCTGGGCTGTTCCCCTCACTGATGTCTTATGTAACTGTTTAGAACCTCTATGTGCTAGCACTGAACACTGTGTATTACCATTACCCTTGACAGAGGGCCTTACTCACACACGCTGAATTTGTCCAATTATCACTGAAAGTATTAGATGGTAGGGATGCATCCCCTGGTTATAGGATATAGTATCACTTCGTTATCAATTATTTATTATAGCAGACATATCAAGAGAGGTGACAGTTCATTTGTAAGTCCTGTGACTCGCAAGTGACATCTATTTGATTGGAATAATTTCTTTTTCTTCTTCATCCAGCCCAGACTACCATGCTGACTTCTCCTGATGACTGCAGAATTTGCTATGTATTCTTTTCTGACTCATAAATAATTTCAGACTGCAGCTAGTACAGCACCACAAGTACATTTAGACTCCATGCCCCTGTATTATTTCAGAGCTTGTCCAGACAAGACAAACCTAGCTAATCAAGAGTTATTCGACAGCACATCACCTCTGGTGACCAATTCCACAGTAAAAGTAGTTATTACTGTGTCGCCCAGGAGACCGGGATACCCAGCACCGGACCAATGGAGTCTGTCTCTTGAGGGAGATGTCACGGGTGGCTTGACCCGGTGCTGTGGCCTCAGGCAATGCACAGTGTAAGGGGTATCGTGAGGGGACAGGCACTTACTTGATCAGCAGCAGGTTCTCCCAGCGGTGACGATCCCGATCCTGGATAGATGGCTATTGTCCAAATGAAAGACTGAGGCACTGAAACGTTTAACCAGTTTACTTTAACATAAAAGGATTTACAACCAGTCCTGTCACTGGAGTCTGTATGGGAACTCTGAGTTACTTTGACCCTGCCGGGGTCTTCGCCTCTTATTGTGCGCAATTTCTGTGTGGCCCTGCTGCTGTATGTGAACTGGCTGCCGGCCCAATCTGTCCCCTCCGAGTCCTGGTTCGACGGGCAACCCGAGTCCTTTTATCGGTTTACCCCCTCTGGGAGTACCGCTGAACTCTGTGTCTGTTGCTGCGTCCGGCCCTAGTGAAGCTGATATCACCTCACGTTTTTCCGGTTGCTGTATTATATATAATGAATACAGCCACGGATCCGGTATCCGTCTTTGCGCCTGTTCTGGGTAGTGATTAATGCTACCCGGTTCTCACAATGTCCTTTTTCTCTATCCCTCTTCTCCTCAGGCCGGTGATTTAGGCCTGGTAACAGTCACAGGGCTGTTAGAGATTCAACTGTATGACCTCTCACTATCAGCTCCTTGGCCCAACTGCCATTTCTTCTCTCAGACCAGAATGGATCAAGGGGAGTCTCTGGAGCTCCCCCTTCTGGCCGGAGGTGATAGTGCAGTCTTGCTATTTTAGTATTTGTACTTACTGTCAGTAACTATTTTTGTGGCAAATACCCCTAGGGGTGCCACATTACCATCTCGGCAGTGAAAGTCAGAGATGGGAATAACCCTTCACTATTCTTTATAATGTTGGCATGATTTATTGTTACCACATCATCCTCATGGTTTTCCCAGGGCTATGGTAAGGAATTGTCAACTCCTGGACCTTTTAAAACCGCATATTTCATTCAATCAATCAGAAGAGACTCAGCTTCCAAGTCTCTTCCACTTCAGTTAATCAACAGACCAGCTATGCTATCAAAAGATCCAATGATCAAAATCTATCTCGTAGCTATGACTGAAAGACAGCTTGTTCCATTGTCTACCCTTTTCTCGCAATAGCAGAATTAACACCAACATAGAAGGGGATTCTTTAATGTAAGAGCAGTGAAACTATCACACTCTTTGTCATGGTGAATTCTTTCAAAGAGAATAAAGGATCCCATGCACCAAAACTGAGCTACCTTTTGGCATAACTTACTTGACCAAAGTAAGGCCTAGTTCACATATATAAAGTGCTCTAACCTGAGAATTTGCCTTGGGGTTTTCATTTAAATCCTCAAAAACAGGATTCAGATGAAAATCACAATGGAGCCATTACGTATAATAGAATAAACCGAGTCACTTTGAACTCTGTTTCACCTACGTTCTGGCGGTGTCCATCTTTTTTAGGCAGACACAATAGCGTGGCAGACAATACTTTTGGGTCTGCCTAAACAGACAGACACAGACTACTCTGGATCGGAGGATCAAATGAGTCTAAAGTGATCTCATCTGCCTCATTATACTGAAATGTTCTATTGGAGGTTCAATCTGAATCTTACTTTTGGGGGTTTAGGCAAAAATTCATATGCAGTGCTCATCATTGAGTATAAATGTGAACCTAGCTTGTGCCCACTTACAGATGGTGAAAACTTACATTAGTCTAAAGATGTGCTAAATTTACCGAAGAGCATAAGTCACTGCAATAAATAAGACTTAGCAAATCCGTCCTATTGTTCCTATCTCTTGGGGGTTTGCCTTGCTCTGGATCAATATTGCTGAAGAATAGGCTGAACTTGATGAACTTTTTCCTTCTTCACTAAATATAATACTATGGCTTAACAACTGAGTTATTGTTACTCTGGTCAAATATTTGTCAACTTTTAGTCTAGCTGCAGAGGGATATTTGGCTCATTCACGTTGGAGCATTGCACATTATTGTCCGCCCCACAGTAAAGACTTGTATATAGACTTAGTAATTCATAGCAGAATAGAAATGTGCTCTTACATATTTTAAATATGCAGTTGCATAGGAATAAAGCAATTTTAGTTAATTGTATAAAATTTATACTTGATTTTAAGAAATCAAAAAAGCATGCTAAGCCAATACCTCAGATAATAAGAAGTATGAATTATAAATGAGCTGAATCTATTTTTTTTTTCTTTAATATATTTATGTAATTATTTATTCAGCTTAATATTGAATACACTGTAAGGTCTGACCCAGTATTAGCATAGGTTGTCTATAAAACTAATAAAATGTTCTAGCTGGAGACACATTGCAGTGTGATTTGAAATAATGCAGGAAAATCATGTAGCTGAATATACTTGGCAATAGTATTCTATGCTCTAACAAGTTTAATTAAAATTAAAGACTCACTAGAATGAAAAATGTAAATATTTTTTGAGAAAACTTTAAAACAATTCTTTGTTTCTTACACATGAATTTAGTTGAATAAAAACCATATGTTAAAGGGAACCTGTCACCACTTTTTTGCTCTATCAGCTAAAAATATCATTTAATTGCTTGTCAGGTATGCATTGCACATCTACATTTGAAACCCCCCAACACCCCATGCATCACTCATAAAAACCTTTTTAATTTGTCCCGCGCTGTATGTTAATCTGTTCAGTCTGGTCCAATGGGCGTTGCCTCACTCCACCCCTCCTCGGCTTGCTGTACGCATTCTTTGTTGTGAATCTCGCAGAGCGCGTACAGACTTTGCGAGTGCGCATTGCAATGTGCCCTCGCGCGTGCGCAGTATGCTTTGCCTAATTGCGGGCAAAGCCGAAAAGCAGTGTGGCGCATGCGCCAGTACTGCGCCAGTACTGTGCCGTACTGCTTTTCGGCTTTGCCCACCTTTGGGCAAGCATACTGCGCACACACGAGGTGACATTGCAATGTGCACGCGCAGAGTCTGTACGCGCTCTGCGAGATTCACAGTGAAGAATGCATACAGCAAGCCGAGGAGGGGTGGAGTGAGGGAACAGAGGCAATGCCCATCGGACCGGACTGAACAGATTAACATACAGCATGGGACAAATTAAAAAGGTTTTTATGGGTGATGCATGGGGTGTCGGGGGGTTTCAAATGTAGATGTGGAATGCATACCTGACAAGCAATTAAATGATATTTTTAGCTGATAGAGCAAAAAAGTGGTAACAGCTTCCCTTTAAATACTGTATGTATATGGTATCCATGTATACTGGTACACTATATGGACAAAAGTATTGGAACACATCTCTTAATGGTTGAATTTAGATTTTCGATTCAGTCCCATTGTCACATTTGTGTAAAATTATTCTAAAAAGCCCAGTGAATTTTAGTGTTGTACGGTAATATCATGCCACTACTGCAAGTCAGCTAATTACATTTTTTAGCTCCTGTCTTGAATTATCTCCAATCAACTGTGTGTGGTAATATTCAAAAGTGAAAGAGTCTGGAAACCACAGCGATGAAGTGTCGGACCACAGAAAGTTGCCAATGCTTTATCAGCATCAGCACAAAAACTGTGCTGCGTGCTTCACCGCGTGGGTTTCCATAGCTGAGCATCTGCATGCTAGCTTTAAATCACAAAGCGCAATGCGAAGTGTTAAAATGAGTGGTGTAGTGCATATTGCTACTTGCAGTTTGATGCACAAGTGTCACACACAATGTGGGAAAGACAAAGTGCAACACGAAGGGATGAGGGGAATGAAGCCTAAACACTAGGGAATGGGGGAGTGGAGACCCCTAGGCAGATCTTATAACACCCTACTTACCCTACATCCCTAAATTGGTTCCACACCAATCATCGAGCAGGAAACCTAAGCCCTGTATGAGCCCTGTATATCTCTAGAGCTAGGCTCTGCATAGGGGGAATGGGCATTAGTCAGTCCCCACTGATAACTAAAGACAACAAGGGAGACAAACAAGGAGAGAGGAACTTAACTGGAGCAGACTCAAGAGAGCTTAAGGTACCTTCACACTCAGCGACGCTGCAGCGATACCGACAACGATGCCGATCGCTGCAGCGTCGCTGTTTGGTCGCTGGAGAGCTGTCACACAAACAGCTCTCCAGCGACCAACGATCCCGAGGTGCCCGGGTAACCAGGGTAAACATCGGGTTACTAAGCGCAGGGCCGCGCTTAGTAACCCGATGTTTACCACGGTTACCATCCTAAAAGTAAAAAAAAACAACCACTACATACTTACCTACCGTTGTCTGTCCCCGGCGCTCTGCTTCTCTGCACTCCTCCAGCACTGGCTTCGAGCACAGCGGCCGGAAAGCAGAGCGGTGACGTCACCGCTCTGCTTTCCGGCTGACCGACGCTCACAGCCAGAGCAGGAGGAGTGCAGAGAAGCTGAGCGCCGGGGACAGACAGCGGTAGGTAAGTATGTAGTGGTTGTTTTTTTTACTTTTACACTGGTAACCAGGGTAAACATCGGGTTACTAAGCGCTGTTAGGACTGGCGGAACGCACCAAGAGAGATGATATAGATGCGTTCGCAGTCCGGGGTCCACCGTGCAGGTGAAACCTGCTGCTAGGAAATGACAGACAATATGGCGGTATTCAACAGTATACACGCGTGGGTTAAACCTCACCCAGCGTGAAGAAAGCGATCCTGTTGCATCACAGGACCGCGGTACCGCACATAGAGCGCGAGCAAGTGGTCAGCGAACTAAACCCCAACAGGGATTGTAGTCCGATTAGACCCTTGCTGGCACTACACCGCTACTGGGTGTGAAAGGAATTATATAATTAAGGCACCGAAGTGCGAACTGTGCCGTGCTGGCAGGCACCACTAAGCACCCAGACGTGGGTCAGGAAGCCCACACTGGCACGTCGCACCGCACTGGCGGTCACAGCAGTAGACGCTGACACGTGTGTGACACGTTGAGTGATAAGTCGGGCGCTAGATAGCAGCCATACTCCATACGCGAACAGTCATACAATAGGGTAGGGGTATTTAAAGAACGACTTGCACTCACAACAAACACATGTATTAAATTGTACACTAGCGCATGGCCGTGCGGTCATGCGCAGTTTATATAGTTGCAGGACAGGAAGCGGCCACAGAAACTTTGCCCTTCCAAGACCTGCCAAGAGGACCAATAGAATGCGCTGCAGAGTCTGAGCACATGACCCTCGATCTCCAACGGGAGATCTTGCCCTGGGCATGCTCAGTGTGCACAGACAAGGACTTAGTCCCAGAGAAGTCCACTCGCTGCTGACCAGTATAGGCTTTACAGGCAGAAGCTGGAGAAGCAGCAGTAACTCTTCTCACAGAGTCAGACCGAGCGAGACGCCGGGATCGACGTCCCCGCTGAGCAGGCTCCACTGCGGCTGGAGGAGAATGGGAGACCGCAGCGGAGACGGATCGAGATTCCCCCTGTGCAGCAGAGGAAACTCGACTCCTAACATTACCCCCCCTCCTAGGGCCCCCCCCTCCTTGGGCCTCGCTACGTTCGAAGGCAGCAATGAGCTGTGGGGCCCGAATGTTTTCAGCAGGCTTCCATGACCTGTTCTCTGGACCATAACCCTTCCAATCCACCAGATAGAACTTTTTGCCGCGTACCACCTTACACCCCAAAATAGCGTTCACCTCGTAATCGTCCGTAGACGAACCCGATGTCCCGGCAGATGACTCGGAAAACCGGGACATGTATACGGGTTTCAAGAGGGACACATGAAAGGTGTCGGTGATACCCAAGCGTGGAGGAAGAGCCAGGCGGTAGACCACAGGATTAACCTGTTCGAGAACCTTGAAGGGACCCAAGTAGCGAGGCGCAAACTTAGTGGACTCAACTCGCAGCCTGATGTTACGGGCGGAGAGCCACACCAAGTTGCCAGGAGCAAAGGTCGGAGCCGGGCGCCGATGAACATCGGCGGAGGACCTCATTCTCTCCTTGGAAGCCCGAATGGCATCCTGAGTGCGATCCCAAATGTCCCGTGCCTCCACAGCCCATTCTGCCACCCTGGAATCGGCGGAAGACACGGGCATGGGCACAGGTACCCGCGGATGCTGACCATAGTTAAGGAGGAATGGGGTCTGTCCAGTGGAGTCAGCTACAGCATTGTTAAGAGCAAACTCCGCCCACGGTAGCAAAGATGCCCAGTCATCTTGTTTAGCAGAGACAAAATGTCGCAGATATGTGACCAAGGTCTGGTTGGCTCTCTCCACCAACCCATTCGTCTCGGGATGATATGCCGAAGAGAGATTCAACTCGATACTGAGAAGGCGACAAAGCTCTCTCCAGAACCGAGACGCAAACTGGGGACCCCAGTCACTGACAATTTTGTCTGGCATACCGTGAAGACGGAAGATGTGTTTAACAAACAATGCTGCCAAGGCCCGTGCAGAAGGTAGCCGGGGAAGCGGCACCAAATGCACCATTTTAGAAAAATGGTCGGTGATAACCCAAATGACAGTACAGCCACGTGACTTGGGCAAAGCCACCACAAAGTCCATCCCGACCATCTCCCAGGGCCTGTCTGCCACCGGCAGAGGGTATAACAACCCAGCTGGCCATTGACGGAGAGACTTATTTTTGTCACAAGAGACACATGCCCGAACGTAGTCTCCAACGTCACGAACCATATGTGGCCACCAATACATTCTCGCCAACAACTCAGATGTCCTCTTTGCCCCAAAGTGTCCACCCACTCTGGACGAATGAGCCCACGAGAGAACCTCCGGACGCAAATTGATGGGGACAAAAGTCTTGCCCGGAGGCACAGACTCAAGCGAAACCGGAGCTACGGTTCTCAGACTCTCTGAAGGGACAATGAGCCGAGGCTCGTCCTCCTCCTCCACAGTTGACACCAGGGAGCGAGAGAGCGCGTCAGCACGAATGTTCTTCTCCCCGGCGAGATAATGTAGAGTGAAGTGGAACCGGGAGAAAAACAAGGACCATCTGGCCTGACGAGAATTCAGCCGCTGGGCTGTCTGTAAATAGACCAAATTCTTGTGGTCCGTGAAGACTTGGAATGGGAACCGAGCACCCTCCAAGAGATGTCTCCATTCCGAAAAGGCCAACTTCATTGCCAGCAACTCCCTATCCCCGATGGAGTAATTTCTCTCCGCTGGTGAAAAGGTTTTTGAGAAGAAGAAGCATGGATGCTTCCGACCTTGAGCATCCTTTTGATAGAGGACTGCTCCTGCACCAACGGAAGAGGCATCCACCTCCATTAGGAATGGCTTATCCACATCGGGACGATGTAAGATGGGAGCGCTAGCAAAGTGGGACTTAATAGAAGTGAAGGCCTTGGAGACCTCTTCAGACCACGATTTAGGATTCGCTCCCTTCTTGGTGAGGGATACCAAGGGAGCTACAAGGGTTGAGAAGTGGGGGATGAACTGACGATAGTAATTTATGAACCCCATAAAGCGCTGCACCGCTTTCAGAGAATGGGGTTCCTGCCAGTCCATCACTGCCTGTAGTTTGGCAGGATCCATAGCCAATCCCTGGGCCGAGATGATGTAGCCCAGGAAAGGTAAAGACTCCTGCTCAAACATACACTTCTCCAATTTGGCATAGAGGAAGTTTGCCCGTAGGAGGTCGAAGACTTTGCAAACATCTCTCAGGTGGGAGTAAATATCTGGAGAGTAGATAAGAATATCATCCAGATAGACTACGACCGAGGTGGAAAGCATATCCCGGAAGATATCGTTCACAAAGTCTTGGAAAACGGCTGGGGCATTACAGAGCCCGAAGGGCATCACCAGATATTCATAGTGCCCATCCCTGGTGTTAAAGGCCGTCTTCCATTCGTCCCCCTCACGGATGCGAATCAGGTTGTAAGCACCCCGCAAATCTAATTTAGTAAATACCCTTGCTCCCCGAAGTCTATCGAATAACTCAGATATCAAGGGCAAAGGATACTTATTCTTAACGGTGATGGCGTTAAGACCCCTGTAGTCTATGCATGGGCGCAATTCCCCATTCTTCTTCTGCACGAAGAAGAACCCTGCCCCAGCAGGTGACACTGACTTCCTAATGAATCCTCTTGCCAGATTTTCCTGGATGTACTGTGACATTGCCTCCGTCTCCGGGAGAGATAGCGGATAAACTCGACCCCGGGGAGGCTCAGCACCAGGCAAGAGATCAATAGGACAGTCATAGGGGCGATGAGGCGGAAGGACCTCCGCCGCCTTTTTGGAGAACACGTCTGCATAAGACCAATACTGCTTGGGGAGAGAGGATAGATCTGCGGGTACCTCAGTAGTAGCAACCTGAACGCACTCCCTCTGACACCTACCCCCACAAGATTCACCCCAACCCAGAATTCTGCCTGAGGACCACTCGATATGAGGAGAGTGGTACCGTAGCCAAGGTATTCCCAACAGGACCTCATCAATTCCTTCCGTTATGACGAGCAGAGAAATTATCTCCTGATGAGATGGCGACATGGACAGAGTAAAAGGGATGGTCTGGTGTGTAATCTGTGAGGGCAATGTCGACCCATTCACCACTCGCACCGTTACTGGTTGAGCAAGCATAACCAGGGGTATTGCGTGACGTTGGGCAAAGGCAGAAGACATAAAATTGCCCTCCGCCCCAGAATCCACGCAGAGCTCTACCGAGTGGGAGAATGAGCCAATAGTAATTGTCCCCTTAAAGGACAACTTAGAGGCAAACGTCGCCGTGTCTAGTGTACCTCCACCTACTACCACTAGACGCTGACGTTTCCTCGACCGCTGAGGACATCTGGTGGCTAGATGTCCTGACTGCTGGCAAACATGACAGACCCTGAGTGCACAAGCGGTCCGGGACTTAGATCCTGCTTGTGACACTTCCCTGGCCTCATGTGACTCAGGAACCAGGACCGGAAATTCCAGAGGTTTGGCGAAAGTAGGAGCCAGCCGAAACCTCTGCCTACACTGGGCTCGCTCTAACCTCCGCTCGTTAAAACGGAGGTCAATTCGAGTGGAGACAGTTATTAACTCCTCCAGTGTGGCAGGAATCTCCCTAGTGGCCAGAGCGTCCTTTACGTGGTCAGCCAAGCCCCTCCAAAATATGGGGATAAGAGCTTTATCCGACCAATCCAGCTCAGATGCTAAGGTGCGGAATTGGATGGCAAAATGACTGACCAAGGACTCACCCTGAGTTAATGCCAGCAATTGGAGCGCAGTATCATGGGTGACTTGAGGTCCTAAAAAGACCCGTTTCAGAGCGCTCAGAAACAGCGGAGCACACTGCACCACATGATCGCCACGCTCCCACAGCGGCGTAGCCCATTCCAACGCCCTGTCCGACAATAGAGACAGAATAAATCCCACCTTAGCCCGCTCTGTGGGAAAACGTGTAGCCAGGAGCTCGAGGTGAATAGAGCACTGACTCACAAATCCCCTACAAAACTTGCTATCACCAGAAAATTTTTCTGGCAGCGGGAGGCGAGATAATGTCGGAATAGGGGTGGCAATGGACATAGTAGCTGCAGCCACGCTGGCAGCCTGTACAGCTACTGCAGTAACATCCACAGCTGAGGTCGCGCTCTCAAGAGCCGCCAACCTACCCTCCAGCTGCTGGATATGCCGCAGAGATTGCTGTTTGTCTGTCATCACTAGCCAGACCCTGGCGCTAGTGTAATGTTAGGACTGGCGGAACGCACCAAGAGAGATGATATAGATGCGTTCGCAGTCCGGGGTCCACCGTGCAGGTGAAACCTGCTGCTAGGAAATTACAGACAATATGGCGGTATTCAACAGTATACACGCGTGGGTTAAACCTCACCCAGCGTGAAGAAAGCGATCCTGTTGCGTCACAGGACCGCGGTACCGCACATAGAGCGCGAGCAAGTGGTCAGCGAACTAAACCCCAACAGGGATTGTAGTCCGATTAGACCCTTGCTGGCACTACACCGCTACTGGGTGTGAAAGGAATTATATAATTAAGGCACCGAAGTGCGAACTGTGCCGTGCTGGCAGGCACCACTAAGCACCCAGACGTGGGTCAGGAAGCGCACACTGGCGCGTGGTACCGCACTGGCGGTCACAGCAGTAGACGCTGACACGTGTGTGACACGTTGAGTGATAAGTCGGGCGCTAGATAGCAGCCATACTCCATACGCGAACAGTCATACAATAGGGTAGGGGTATTTAAAGAACGACTTGCACTCACAACAAACACACGTATTAAATTGTACACTAGCGCATGGCCGTGCGGTCATGCGCAGTTTATATAGTTGCAGGACAGGAAGCGGCCACAGAAACTTTGCCCTTCCAAGACCTGCCAAGAGGACCAATAGAATGCGCTGCAGAGTCTGAGCACATGACCCTCGATCTCCAACGGGAGATCTTGCCCTGGGCATGCTCAGTGTGCGCAGACAAGGACTTAGTCCCAGAGAAGTCCACTCGCTGCTGACCAGTATAGGCTTTACAGGCAGAAGCTGGAGAAGCAGCAGTAACTCTTCTCACAGAGTCAGACCGAGCGAGACGCTGGGATCGACGTCCCCGCTGAGCAGGCTCCACTGCGGCTGGAGGAGAATGGGAGACCGCAGCGGAGACGGATCGAGATTCCCCCTGTGCAGCAGAGGAAACTCGACTCCTAACAAGCGCGGCCCTGCGCTTAGTAACCCGATGTTTACCCTGGTTACCAGTGAAGACATCGCTGGATCGGTGTCACACACGCCGATCCAGCGATGTCTGCAGGGAGTCCAGCGACGAAATAAAGTTCTGGACTTTCCTCAGCGACCAACGATCTCCCAGCAGGGGCCTGATCGTTGGTCGCTGTCACACAGAACGATTTCCTTAACGATATCGTTGCTACGTCACAAAAAGCAACGATATCGTTATGTGTGGAGGTACCTTTACACCAACCGTCCTCCAAGAGAAACAGAGAGGAATTTAGCTGACAGCAACAGCTCCAAGCCTTCACAAGGGAAAAAGTGAATATCACCGGTGACTCCCTGCAGCAGGCTGGAAGTTTATAAACACCATGTTCCAGGTGAGTCAATTAGAGCTGGAGGGAGGTTGCCGCTCTTTCCAACAGTCAGAAGGATTAAGAAGATGTCTGCAATGCCAAGTGCATAGACTTTCTGCAGCCAGATGTAGAGCGCCTGTCTTTTGCATCTGACACACCTGACACAACAAGTCTAGGTTTGGCGAATGCCAAGAGTACTTAACTGTATTTTCCAATTTTAAAGTTTGATGGAGGTAGAATAATGGTAACAGGTTGGTTTTCTGAGGTTGGCCTAGGCCTATTAGTTCCAGTGAAGGGAAATCTTAATGCTTCAGCATACCTAGTGTGATGCAGTGACCCATGTTACAGCCAGGGGGCACTGTATGTGCTCCTCAGGATTCGCATGGAGGCGTATCTGTAATGATGATAATGAAACAGTGTCTGGCATGATTGTAAGTGGCCGGTATGTGTCGCAGAGGAAGTCTGCGCTGTAAGCCAGTAATGTTATTCTGGGACTTATAGTCCCACAAGTATTTGCTTAGTTTTAAAGGGAGGCTTGCAGGGCTAGTTTGAGAGCTGAGAGGGTCGAACTATCCACAGCCACCACCTATGGGAGTGGTTACAACTACATAATGTGACCAGGGTTGGGATCACATGGGTCAGAGTGTTTGGACCTGAATGGTCTGTGTTGTAGGTCCTGAAAGAGGTCAGGTCTGTGTTGGAAGCTCCGGAGAGTGGAGACTTCCTGAAGAGCACGTGGAGAAACCGTGGACCTGGATGGTCTGAGTTGGAAGCTCCTGTGAGTGGAGACTTCCTGGAAGCACCTGTTGAGAACATGTACCTGCAGAGCCTGGCACGACTTATGTGTTGGCGAAGCCAGGACTGACAAGGAGTCAGCTTGAGGAGCCGAGTTCCTGGAAGGTAATCCCCGGACAAAGGGGGTTGTAATATATGGCAGAGAAGTTTATCTGCTACATGAACAGACTGGTGGTCATGACATGTTCGTTGATGTAACGAAATGAATTGTACGTTATGTGGTTTATGCGGAGTTAATAAACCAAACAGACTGATTTATGTGAGAAAACCGCTTCTGTGTGCTTTAATCCCGTGCCAAGCGAGTGTCCCCCAACACACTCAGGTAGCGCTATCTCACACTAGATTTTTAATTAAATTGTACAATTCTAACTTTGAATGAAGAGTTTTGGGAAGGCTTTTTTCCATTTCATACAAAACCTACAAGAAACAAAATGAGCAAAAACCCTGCTGTAGCTAAATAAGTTAAAAGCAAAAGTGCATTTTATATAACACAGAGTTCTTAGTAATACTGTTTTTGATCAAAAATAGCATAAAAGCCATCCCACTTCGACAAGGTGATGCTGATCAGGATGGTCCTACGCTTTCTAATATTAAAAACCTTACCATGTCTCAAAATTTATCTCAGTGTGTGAATAAGGGCAGACAAACGGACTGTTTCCCAACCAGTGGACACCAGTCTGGGGAAGCCTTTAAGTGTAATTTCAAGCTCAGGAAAGGGAGGCCACACCCTGGTTTGCACAGAAGGCAAAAATGCAAAGAAAAAACACAAACGTTGAGCTCGGTTTGAGTTGGTATACATACAACACATAAATGCATGTTCACCTTGGCCATAAAAAATACAAAACCTACAAGAAACAAAATGAGCAAAAACCTGCTGTAACTAAATAAGTAAAAAGCATAAGTGCCTTTAAATAACACAGAGTTCTTAGTAATACTGTTTTAGATCAAAAATAGCATAAAAGCTATCCCACCTGGCTTTTATGCTATTTTGCTTTGTCTTCCAGACCATATCTTTATCTCCACTGAGACAAAGATATGAGGAAAGGGCAACTTAAAACCACTTTGCTATCTTCTTATAGCCTTCTCCTGCTTTTTGTGCCTCCACGATTTTCATTTTCAGAGTGCTAGGCAGCTGCTTAGGAGAACCCATGGCTGCTGTTTTTTGGCACAAAGTTAGAGGAGGCTGTGTTTTTGTAAAGCTTCGAAATTTGCATCACCTGGCCTTTTTTAACGATGATACTGAACAAGTCACAGCCCTAACAGGCTGATTAAGGTCTGAAACCTCGGTCAAAGTGTGCCCAAACTTTTGCATTGGCCCATTTTCCTTTTTGTAATGTTTTTACTTAAACAAAATTACAAGATATATATACTGTATATTGTGTGTGCCTAAAATACAAAGGAAATGTGTCATCCTTACCTTTAGGTCTTTTAGAGATCATTTCATCTTCAACTTGGTTAACTGTTCACATTAACAGTAATTTTGACCAGGGGTGCCCATACTTTTACATGCCACTGAAATTGCTCTGTGCTGAAAGTGCTCTGTATAAGCTTTGTTGGATTGTTCTATATTTTTAACCCCTTAATCCCATATGACGTACTATCCCGTCCAGGTGACCTGGGACTTAATTCCCAGTGACTTGATAGTACGTCATATGACTATCGCAGCTGACATCCGGCACTATGTGCCAGGAGTGGTCACGGACCACTCCCGGCACATTAACCCCCGGCACACCGCAATCAAATATGATCGCGATGTGCCGGCGGTACAGGGAAGCATCGCGCAGGGAGGGGGCTCCCTGCGTGCTTCCCTGAGACGATCGGTACACGGTGATGTACTCACCGTGTACCGAGCGTCGTCTCCCTGCAGTCCCCGGATCCAAAATGGCCACGGGGCTGCATCCGGGTCCGGCAGGGAGTACTTCCGGGTCGCCTGCAGCTCTGTAAGCCTGCAGCGATGTCAGTGAGATCGCCGATCTTACAGAGTGCTGTGCAAACTGTAAGATCGGCGATCTGTGATGTCCCCCCTGGGACAAAGTAAAAAAGTAAAAAAAAAAATTTCCACATGTGTAAAAAAAAAAAAAAAAATTACTAAATAAATAAATTTAAAAAAAAATATTATTCCCATAAACACATTTCTTTATCTAAAAAAAAACAAAAAAAACAATAAATGTACACATATTTAGTATCGCCGCGTCCGTAACGACCCGACCTATAAAACTGTCCCACTAGTTAACCCCTTCAGTGAACACCGTAAGAAAAAAAAAAAACGAGCCAAAAAACAACACTTTATTATCATACCGCCGAACAAAAAGTGGAATAACACGCGATCAAAAAGACGGATATAAATAACTATGATACCGCTGAAAACGTCATCTTGTCCCGCAAAAAACGAGCCACCACAAAGCATAATAAGCAAAAAAATAAAAAAGTTATAGTCCTGAGGATAAAGCGATGCCAAAATAATTATTTTATAAAATAGCTTTTATCGTATAAAAGCGCCAAAACATAAAAAAATGATATAAATGAGGTATCGCTGTAATCGTACTGACCCGACGAATAAAACTGCTTCATCCACTTTACCAAATGCGGAACGGTATAAACGCCTCCCCCAAAAGAAATTCATGAATAGCTGGTTTTTGGTCATTCTGCTGTTGTGAATTCTGTGGCTGAGTTCACTTCTGTGGTCACAAGTGGTATTGCAGTCTCTGGGCTTCCTCAGGTGTTTTGGTGAGCTCGTTGGCTGCCTTGCTATTTAGCTCCACCTGAGTCTGTCTTCCTTGCTCCTTGTCAATGTTCCAGTGTTGGATCTGAGCTACTGCATCTTTCCTTGGGCCTGCTGCTCTGCTAGATAAGTGCTTCTAGTTTGTTTTCTGTTTTTTCTGTCCAGCTTGCTATTAACTTTTGCTGGAAGCTCTGAGAAGCAAAGGGGTGCACCGCCGTGCTGTTAGTTCGGCACGGTGGGTCTTTTTGCCCCTTTGCGTGGTTTTCGTTTTAGGGTTTTTTGTGGACTGCATAGTTCTCTTTGCTATCCTCGCTCTGTCTAGAATATCGGGCCTCACTTTGCTGAATCTATTTCATTCCTACGTTTGTCTTTTCATCTTGCTAACAGTCATTACATGTGGGGGGCTGCCTATTCCTTTGGGGTATTTCTCTGAGGTAAGTCAGGCTTGTCTTTCTATCTTCAGGCTAGTCAGCTCCTCAGGCAGTGCCGAGTTGCATAGGTAGTGATAGGCGCAATCCTCTGCTGCTTATAGTTGTGTGAGGATAGATCAGGTACTGCAGTCTACAGAGATTCCACGTCTCAGAGCTCGTCCTATTGTTTTTGGTTATTGCCAGATCTCTGTATGTGCGCTGATTACTGCACGCTGTGTTGCCTGATTGCCAGCCATAACATTCTGCCTCACAAAAATCGGAATAAAAAGTGATCAAAAACTGTCACGTGTCCAAAAATGTTACCAATAAAAACGTCAACTCGTCCCGCAAAAAACAAGACCTCACATGACTTTGTGGACCAAAATATGGAAAAATTATAGGTCTCAAAATGTGGAGACGCAAAAACTTTTTTGCTATAAAAAAAAGCGTATTTTAGTGTGTGACGGCTGCCAATCATAAAAATCCGATATAAAACGCTATAAAAGTAAATCAAACCCCCCTTCATCACCCGCTTAGTTAGGGAAAAATAATAAAATTAAAAAAATGTATTTATTTCCATTTTCCCATCAGGGCTAGGGTTAGGGTTAGTGCTAGGGTTAGGGTTGGGGCTAGGGTTGGGGCTAGGGCTAAGGTTAGGGCTAGGGTTAGGGTTGGGGCTAGGGTTAGGGTTGGGGTTAGGGTTGGAGCTAAAGTTAGGATTAGGGTTGGGGCTAAAGTTAGGGTTAGGGTTGGGGCTAAAGTTAGGGTTAGGGTTGGGGCTAAAGTTAGGGTTAGGATTATATTTACTGTTGGGATAAGGGTTGGGATTAGAATTAGGGGTGTGTCAGGGTTAGAGGTGTGGTTAGGGTTACCGTTGGGATTAGGGTTAGGGGTGTGTTAGGGTTAGGGTTTCAGGTAGAATTGGGGCGTTTCCACTGTTCAGGCACATCAGGGGCTCTCCAAACGCGACATGGCGTCCGATCTCAATTCCAGCCAATTCTGCGTTGAAAAAGTAAAACAGTACTCCTTCCCTTCCGAGCTCTCCGGTGCGCCCAAACAGGGGTTTAACCCAACATATGGGGTATCAGCGTACTCAGGACAAATTGGACAACAACTTTTGGGGTCCAAGTTCTCTTGTTATCCTTGGGAAAATAAAAATGTGGGGGGCTAAAAATCATTTTTGTGGGAAAAATAAGATTTTTTTTATTTTCGCGGCTCTGCGTTGTAAACTGCAGTGAAACACTTGGGGGTTCAAAGTTCTCACAACACATCTAGATAGGTTCCTTGGGAGGTCTAGTTTCCAATATTGGGTCACTTGTGGGGGGTTTCTACTGTTTGGGTACATCAGGGGCTCTGCAAATGCAACGTGACGCCTGCAGACCAATCCATCTAAGTCTGTATTCCAAATGGCGCTCCTTCCTTTCCGAGCTCTGCCATGCGCCCACACAGTGCTTCCCCCCCACATATGGGGTATCAGTGTACTCAGGACAAATTGGACAACAACTTTTGGGGTCCAATTTATCCTGTTACCCTTGTGAAAATACATAACTGGGGGCTAAAAAATCATTTTTGTGAAAAAAAAAAAGAATTTTTATTTTCACGGCTCTGCGTTATAAACTGTAGTGAAACACTTGGGGGCTCAAAGCTCTCAAAACACATCTAGATAAGTTCCTTAGGGAGTTTACTTTCCAAAATGGTGTCACTTTTGGGTGGTTTCAATGTTTAGGCACATCAGGGGCTCTCCAAACGCAACATGGCGTCCCATCTCAATTCCAGTCAATTTTGCATTGAAAAGTCAAATGGCGCTCCTTCCCTTCCGAGCTCTGCCATGCGCCCAAACAATGGTTTACACCCACATATGGGGTATCAGCGTACTCAGGACAAATTGCACAACAACTTTTGTGGTCTAATTTCTTCTCTTACCCTTGGGAAAATAAAAAATTGGGGGCAAAAAGATCATTTTTGTGAAAAAATATGATTTTTTATTTTTACGGCTCTGCATTATAAACTTCTATGAAGCACTTGGTGGGTCAAAGTGCTCACCACACATCTAAATAAGTTCCTTAAGGGGTCTACTTTCCAAAATGGTGTCACTTGTGGGGGGTTTCAATGTTTAGGCACATCAGGGGCTCTCCAAACGCAACATGGCGTCCCATCTCAATTCCAGTCAATTTTGCATTGAAAAGTCAAATGGCGCTCCTTTCCTTCCGAGCTCTGCCATGCGCCCAAACAGTGATTTATCCCCACATATGGGGTATCAACGTACTCAGGACAAATTGTACAACAACTTTTGGGGTCCATTTTCTCCTGTTACCCTTGGTAAAATAAAACAAATTGAAGCTGAAATAAATTTTGTGTGAAAAAAAGTTAAATGTTCATTTTTATTTAAACATTCCAAAAATTCCTGTAAAACACCTGAAGGGTTAATAAACTTCTTGAATGTGGTTTTGAGCACCTTGAGGGGTGCAGTTTTTAGAATGGTGTCAGACTTGGGTATTTTCTATCATATAGACCCCTCAAAATGACTTCAAATGAGATGTGGTCCCTAAAAAAAAAATGGTGTTGCAAAAATGAGAAATTGCTGGTCAACTTTTAACCCTTATAACTCCCTAACAAAAAAACTTTTGGTTCCAAAATTGTGCTGATGTAAAGTATACATGTGGGAAATGTTACTTATTAAGTATTTTGCATGACATATCTCTGTGATTTAAGGGTATAAAAATTCAAAGTTGGAAAATTGCGAAATTTTTAAAATTTTCGCCAAATTTCCATTTTTTTCACAAATAAACGCAAGTTATATCGAATAAATTTTACCACTAACATGAAGTACAATACGTCACGAGAAAACAATGTCAGAATCGCCAAGATCCGTTGAAGCGTTCCAGAGTTATAACCTCATAAAGGGACAGTGGTCAGAATTGTAAAAATTGGCCCGGTCATTAACGTGCAAACCACCCTCGGGGCTTAAGGGGTTAAATGTAGGAGCAAATTATCAGGACAGAAAAATGCATTTTTCTAGTGATTTACTTGCAGAGAACTATCTGGATTAGATATTATTGTATCAACATCTTAACTCTGAGCAGGAATAGGTGTATATCAAAATATACATGGACTAAGGCACAAAGTGGGAGATTTGTTAAGAATAGCATTTATACGCCACTCTAATGTTGAAATTCAGTCATTTATGCTAAATTTATAAAAAGGTGCTCAATTCTTAGACATTTGGAGGTGAGCACACATTATCCAACGCTACAGTTTGTTCAATTGATTGGCATTAAATGAATAATTCAATAAAATAAATAAATTGGAGAATTGCATCCGCCACATCCACGTTTCTTGATATTTCTCAAAACTAACAAATTTTCCTTTCAAAGTGTATTACAGAGTTGGATTAGACATTAAAACTAGAGTATTATTTTAATGCTGAAAAAGACCTTGTTATATCAAAGAGATTAATTGTGTTTTTTTTTATTTCTTTGAGGAGCTTTCGACTTTTTCATAGTTCATGAATGATAAAAGAAGAAGGTATAACATTGTATCTACAATTTTTTTTACTTATAGCATTAGATACAATCCTCCGTATCAGAACATTTGGACAGCAGAGTTCATATTTTATGGTATGGTCAGCTCAGATGAAGACGTGTCCTCCATATGACCCCCTCAACAAAAGTAGGGTCCTCTCCAGAGCAAAACCCGAGTGTCATGATTTGTTTTTCTTCATTACAACATCAGTTTGAGGTCAGCACGCATATATCAAGTACAAAGAATCAGCACATCATATGCATATCATGTACTACTTGGGAAATAAAATGTTTGAAGAATATTTTTCATGATAGAATTAATAATCTTCAAAATGGTGAGTTAAAGTGGGTGTTTTGTAATAAAAGCTTACTTCATAAATTGATCTTGTATTCCTACATTTAAAATGTTGCCTTCCACTAATTGTGCCTTTATACCATTACCATAGTCTTAATAACAGTATTTTTCTCTCTGTACTATTATATTATTACAGAAACATATGTCAGTTGCCCTATTGTCTGCAATCTGCGTAAAACACTATACATCAAGACATAGCCTCCAAAACTACAAGAAAAAAAATATTTTTTATCATCCTAATATCCTGACATATGATGCATCAGAGCATTGCACATATAAAAGACTCTTCTGTGTTCAGTTTAGGATTCTCAGAAGCCTAGTACTTGCATGATGGGGATCTGCTGACAATAAAGCATTCATAGATGGCGAGATGCCCTTAAAGAGTGCAGCTTAAAAAGTGAAAGGTGAAGCCCTTTAGCCTTTTTACTGCTACATGAACCAGAAATTATTTGCACACCAATGAGCAACAGAGCTAGAGCTTCAGTCAGTGAATAGATAAAACAGACTGGAAAAACTCATATATCAACTGTAAAAAAAAAAAAAATGTGAACAAGAAAATGTTTAAAAGTAAGAGAGGCTACAGTAAATTTCCATGGTCACATCTGTACAGAGATACAATGTACTGCAGCTCTATGCAGGTGTGAACCCTATGTTGTCCTCCATCATGGTATCACTACTAACCACTGTTATTAGGTCAGAAATTAGTGTTTAGAAGTCGTAGAAAAATTGGAAAAAATTAAAATCATACAGCTGTTTCCAATGAAATGTATGGTTTAACTATGTGATAGCAATGTCACATCAGGTGAGCCATTAAAGGGAACCTGAAATGATATAATGTTTAAATCAGGTTTATGTGTTATGTGTTTTTTTTTAATTGAGGTAATTATTTTTTTCATATCACAATCTTTATTAAAAAAAGGGAAAGGGGGGATGGGAGACCCCTAAACACTCACCTGAGGTTGCACTCTGTGCTCCCCATTGCCCCTAGATGGGTCCTTCCCACATGCCTAAGCCCTGGCAGGCCCTGATCTAGCCCTAACTAGCGGATAAGGCAGCAAGACACTAGTCACTGGACACTACTAAAGTAAGGAAACACAGGGAAGGAGACAA
Source organism: Ranitomeya imitator (assembly GCF_032444005.1). Taxonomy (NCBI): domain Eukaryota; kingdom Metazoa; phylum Chordata; class Amphibia; order Anura; family Dendrobatidae; genus Ranitomeya; species Ranitomeya imitator. Next base: position 332,627,012 of record NC_091287.1, on the reverse strand, counting down.
ACAGGGAGAAATCAAATAACAAGTGGAACTCCACAGCTTAAACTGGAACAACTTCTCTAAGTTGGTCATCATAAAAAAATGTATAACCAGCACAGGAGAGAGCTAGGATTGAGTTTAAATAATGGAAGGGAGTAGCAGCAAAAAGCAGCAGCTAGATTAGAGCCATATGCAATACCAGCAGGATCAAAAAGGAACTCTTAACCCTTCCACACTGAGCAGACTCCAAAGAGGACCTGCGATCTGCCAGTCACTGCAGCCTTCTGATCGCAGACACCCCAAAGGTCTCAGCAGGATGTGTCATATTCATGACAGATATTGTGGTATGGAAAAAGAACACTGCCAAATATATTTAAAAATAAATTTGACACAAAAACCTAATTTAATAAATATGTCATTTCTTGATTATAGCTTCCCTTCAAAATCATCCATGCACATTAAATTAAAGTTAGTCAAAACCTACTGGCATCGGTGTGATCTAGTGCAAATATGTCAAACGCCAGCACGAGCCCCGCTCCTCACCCAACATCTCACTTTCAACTTTATCGGCATCATGGATGTCGATACAGGAGAAAGCAATGATGGAGGAAGATGCGACTGCTGATGCTCCCTCTCCTATCATTCCCTCTCTGAGTCTGATATTGTTACGGATCTGCAGTTCAGGACTAGGGTAGAAGGGGGAAAAGCTGACCTTGAACTATGACTAGGCTGAAACCCTACGATGGAGTGGGCGACCTATTCCTTGTGAATAGACCCACCGACGTTTCCTAGGCTAAACTCAAACAAAGACCTACAGGTAGGAGGGAAGGATATCCCTGAACGATCTAGGGACTGGGAAGAAAAACAGGTAACCTACTAGTAGAAAAATAGAGGAAGCTGCAGAAAACTTGTTTTATTGAATGGAACCAGATGACAGATCTTACTAAACCGATCCACAACAACCCAGATGACAGAAAAACCCTCAAATCGGTGATAAAATCCATAGCAAGATGCATCCATGGTGAACTAGGAACCTCCAAAGGGCAAAGTAACCCTGCAGCCAGGGCATGTGAGGCCTTTAACCTAGCACACACGGTACACTGAGGCACCCACTTGATGATTTCTCTTTGCCACCCTGGCCGCCAGAAACGTCAACCGACTTTCTAGTTTCTGAGATCCTTGGATGACCCACCAAAACGAGACTTATGACATTCAGCAAATAAAGCTCTCCTTAAGGCTCTAGGCACAAATAATTTACCATACGGAGTGTTTGTGCAGCATTTTGGTCTTCTAGGATGCTATTTTCCAACTCAGAACCCAATGCTGCCACCACCACCACTCTCTGCAAAATACATTCCTCCTTCTCAGTATTAACAGCTGGAGAGAAACTATTTGACAAAGCATCCGCTTTGACATTCTTTGTCCCAGGGATATAAGTTACAGAGAAATGAAAGAGAGCAAAAAACAGTGCCCACCTAGCTTGACGGGCATTCAAACGTTTAGCAGCATCCAGATATATCAGATTCTTATGATCAGTAAAAACCTGTATCGGATGTCTAGCCCCCTCCAAAAAATGTCGCCAATACTCAAACACAAGTTTAATAGCCAGCAACTCTCGGTTCCCAACATCATAGTTAAGCTCAGTCTCCGAAAATGTTTTAGAAAAGAAAGCACAGTAATGCACCCCATCCTCTCCCTCCTGGAACAGAACTGCCCCCACCCCTACTGATGAAGCATCCACCTCTACCAGAAATGGCTTAGTCTCGTTTGTCTGGATCAAAACAGACATGTGTCCATGTGGAAGGCAATGCAGGGACCCATTATACTGTATGGAGCACTATGTGGGGCCATTATATTGTATGGAGCACTATGTGGGGTCATTAAACTATGTGTAAAACTATTTGGGGCCATAATACTGTATGGAGCACTTTTTGTGGCCATTATACTGTTTGGAGCACTATGTGGGGCCGTTATACTATATGGAGCACTTTTTGTGTCCATTATACTGTATGGATGGTAATGCACGGCCCTGTTATACTGTAAGGAGGACTGCCTGAGGCTCATTATATTGCATGGAGCATTTTCTTGGTCATTATACTGCGTGGAGTGCTGTCTGGGATTACATTTGGGGAATCAAACTGTTTTAAGGTCATCATACTTTTTGCTGTGGGATGGATGGGGGTACAGTAGGGTCATCATACCGTACGTGTAGAGGGTGCTGTGAAGGAGTTCAGTTCTTTAAGTTCGTTTCTATATGAAAGGAAAAACTTAATCACTTGCAGACATTTTTTAAATAAATATCAAGGTTGGTCCGTGACTTTGTCCAACCTTTTAATTTTGGCCTTCTGTGTAATTGAGTTTGACATTCCCGATCTAGTGTGTATAAGGACCTCCCAACTCTCCTGAACCAGATAATCTCTCTGAAGAAAAGGGTCAGGTAGTAGGAATATAGATGTCAAATCCGTTTGTTCATTGTGTAAACAAGTTGCTGCCAAAGGAGCCTAGTAATGACTTTTCTCTTCCCGTATAGGTCACATGCTGTATATTTGGGGCTCTTTTGAGATCGCTATGGGCTATTTGATGTGTATGGCCATGTTAGGATGTCATTCACATGTATAAAGTGGGTAAATTAATGCAATAGAACTGTATGTCGTGTACATCCTTCCCAGAAGGCGGGACATTGACCCAGTCACAGAAATTTCATTGGTGAAACCTGTGCAGCCATACAGTGACCCATGAGCTAAGGGGGCTCATTTTCACCTTCAAAGTAGCAAGCTTCCTCCAAAGCGTCTGTCATAGATACATTATTGGATTGCAAAGGGCCCATATACTGTTCTTGCACAGGAGTCCACTTCTGTATGTGTCTGTCTGACAGTGCATGGACAGACAATTTTTGTTCTGGAAAAATGGGACAACTGATTTCCGTAAAATAATGCGATCGATAGGGCCATGAATTTCCCTCTGACTTGTACATTACGCATAAAGGAGTTTTGATTATATACCTAAAGTCCTAATAATATTTTTTGCAATACATAACCTGGTTTGTCGAATAACTGGAGTACAGCAGATCTGGAATTGATGAAAGATTGTACAGAGTGCTCATATTAGAATTGCAGGGTTTGACAGGTTTTTGCTCCTCTCTGCCAAAAAGACTATGTTCACCATTGCATTTATATTTTTTTTAAATCTAACAGCTGTGTATATTCGACACTAAATGAACTCATGAAATGTCAGAGATCAGTTCAGGGCAGGAAAAAGGAAATTATGCTATCAGCCAATAGGCTAACAACTGCTCCAAACATGACCGATCGGAGCCTAAGGAAGAAGAGGTGTCTACATGTTAGAGATGGACTAGCTGATAATTCTTGTTTATAGACTGGAACACATAAAGCTCTAAGGCAGACCACCAAGAAGAGATTTGCTTATACAGACAATATGAAACAGATTCTTGCTCATCAATTACACTAAACTGTTTTGTGACCATAAATATAAGCTGAAAGTAGATCTGGAAATGAAGTAAGAGTGGCTGTCAAACATTAACCTTGCTTAGGGTAGTTTCACATGCTGCAGATTCAAGACATTTCATCTGAATGGAACTTGACGAAATCCAAGAGCTTGACATCAAAACAACCCATTGGAGATGAAACCGATTTTCAGTTTCAGAAATTTCTGTAACAATATCTGATGTTTGTGAATCCACTATTATCAAAAGCTAGCCACGCAGATTAGGTACATTTTTGGAAAAAAATCGATCATTTCAGTGAGACCTATTGATATTCTAATGTGTATACGGGCAATTTGACAGTGGGAATTAATTTTCTTTAAACAGAACAATATTCAGCATGTTGAATAACATTCAGAAGTCTTTATTGAAGAATTAAAAAGTCGCACCAGTGTACATGGGCAGAAAAAAATGTGAATTTAATTTAAATTCAATTCAATGTTATTTTTTATCAGTTAGAACAGTCATTAACATTACATCTGTAGGAATCATATTCTCAAATTTCTTGCCAATCTCATCCATCTTTGTCTGCCCAGCTCTACAACTTTGGTACCAATTGTGCCTAGTGTTACAGCTCACTTGAACTGTAAAACCAAACACAGCTGCTGCCTAAAAAATTGTGTTTTGAGTTGTGCTGGGTCAATGTGCTGTCACCTCTATATATAAGCAGGTGTTGGGCAGCATGGTGGCTCAGTGGTTAGTCTTGCAGTCCTGGGGTCCTGGGTTCAAATCCCTAATAGGACAAGATTTGCAAGGAGATTGACAGTTCAGGTTGTACCAAGTTCAGCTCCACACATTTAGCAGCAGCTGTGCTTGCAGATGTTATCTGTATCTGCGTGGGTTTCCTCCCACACCTTGACGACATACTCATAGGGAATCTAGATTGAGAGCCCTAATGGGGACAGCGATGATGATTTCTGTGAAGCGCTGTTATTCAGTCAGTCAGCCAACGTTTTCTATATCCTTTGATTATATGTAGATATATGTAAATCAGCTGTCTACTGCAAGAGGTCATAAAGCGAAACAGTAACCAGTAAATGACCCATTTACTATTTAAATCAGTTTTTATTTTCATTCTATTTTTTTTTTAATTTTTGTAATGTTTTTTTTTCTGTCCATGTCACATTCTGTATTAAAAATTTTAAATAGAAATCTTAACATTTTTGTACTCACCACTTGGGCTACTGTACACTCTTTTCTGTTATTTCAGTAAGTCCACGTGTATAGAACAGACTCAGAACTTATTATTTGTATTGAAGCATCTAATAGGAAGGGGAAAGATCATTGTGAAGGGAGGAGAGGCAGGGTCAGATGTGGTGAATCTTGTGCTATCAGCTGCGTATAGAGGTGTTACCTGTCATCCTAACCCTACCTGATGATAAAGAGGCTGCTGAAAACTCTTCCTGAAAGGGCAGGAAATATTAGTACAGAATAGCCTCTGTGGCAAGTGTGAAAATTGCAAGATTACTAATTTTACTAATAAAGATTGTGATTTTAACCACTTAACAAACAGGGGTATTTTAGTTTTTGAATTTCCGTTTTTTGCTCCCCTTCTTCCCAAAGCCAAAACTTTTTTTTATTTTTTTGTCAATATCGCCGTGTGAGGGCTTGTTTTTTTGCAGGACAAGTTGTACTTTTGAATGAGACCTTTGGTTTTAACATATCGCGCACCAGAATATGGGGAAAAAATCCAAGTGCAGTGAAATTGCAATAAAGGTGCAATTCCACAGTTGTTTTCTTTTTTTTTTTACTATGTTCACTAAATGCTAAAACTAACCTGCCATTATGATTCTCCAGGTCATTAAGAGTTCATAGACACCAAACATGTCTAGGTTCTTATTTTTTTAAGTGATGAAAGGTGCGGTCTCAGCGCTGGAGCCCGCACCAAACAGGGGGAGTCCAACATACTATTGCGCCCAATGTCGAAAAGGGGTTAAGAGAAAAAAACCTTGATAACATTAAAAAAACACATGTAAAACAAAAACCTGACTTAAACAGTAGATTTTTATCTGATGATAACTTTGCTTTAACACGACCATTTAACAAACGACCATAATGCCAACACGCATACACATTCTAGTCCAGGTTGACCATTATAGTCATTCACCCTGGCATACATGTTCAGTGACACCGAGGTAGCGAATGAACACACTTTATGGGAATGTTCTTTCAACAGAGGATCATTCATGTACAAACAATCTTTCAATGAAAGAATATTCCCAGAAAGCGTGTTTGTCTGTCTTTCAAAAATCAAACATGGTCGACTTCATTTCAAACTGTGACAGTGTGACAAATGATCGTTTTGGTTGAAATTATTCAATTTCATCAACATTAATTGAATGTGTATAGAGCTCTGTAGCATCCTTGTGCAGCACACCTTAGATTTACCACCGAGGCCAGTGATTGCCTGCATCGGTAATCATTGGTAAAAGGCAGAGAAGTAAACAGAGCATGGCAGGAACCACCAGAGCGGCACGGCTGGGGCAGTGGAATTTAAACAGATGAGAATTAATATTTTTAAAGAGAACATGTCAGCGCTATTTTGTAATGTAAAGTAAAGTCATGGCTGCAATGATGCTGTAATTCTGATTTAACTGATACCTTTGGTGAAGAAATCCGCTTCGTTGTTCTTCTGTAATTACCATTTGAAGTTTTCAATTGGATTTTGGTGCACAGGGGCCGGACTGTGCACTGGGTCTCATCATCCCTGTCAGGCAGGGTGCAAGGGAATCACAGGCAGGGAAGAGGAGACCCATGTACAGTGCGGCCCCTGTGAACCGAAATCTATTTAGCATAAAACTTCAAATGGTGATTACAGAAGAACAACAATGCGGATTTCTTCATTAAATGTTTCAATATAATCAGTATCACAGCCCCATTACAGCCATGGCTTTACTTTACATTACAAAAATTGTACTGACAGGTTCTCTTTAAAGCATTTTCTGCTTTTAGGCTGGGTTCACATTGCGTTAGTGCAGTCCGTTCAACGCATATGTTGAACGGACTGCGCTAACGCAAGTGCCGACTTTTACACAGCGCTAGCGCAGATGGAGCTTCTGCTAGCTCCATCTGCGCTAGCAGTGACGGACCCAGAAACGCTGCAGCCCGCGTCTTGGGTCCGTCACTCAAATGACGGCACATCGCTAGCGCATGCCCATTGTGGGCATGCGCTAGCGATGCGTCCGACATTGCAGTCTATGGTGGCATTAACGGACTACGTTACACCGCGTTATGCCGCGGTGTAACGTAGTGCGTTAAACGTACCACCATAATGCAATGTGAACCCAGCCAAAAGTAGATGATGAAAACGTCATGCTCCTGAATGCTGCTTTTAAAGTTTTTCCCTTGTATGAACACTGATTGGGGAGGAAAGAATAAGAGAAGAATCAGAAAATACAATATAATAATTTTCTTAGATCTGGTAACAACATTTGCCTTGTCTTAACTAGTGTAAACCCCTAAATTGTTTTTCAAACCAGTATCACATTTTCTTCAATTTTCCCTTAGAAAGTCTGAGATGATGCATATCTAAATACCCTCATAGTTTATTTACATCTCCTTATCTATGCACTCTATCCATTATCACCTAGCATAATACACCTGAAGCAAACATTACTTAGAATGGTTCTAGTCTTCTAAGTCAGAGGTCCCCAACCTTTTTTGCCCCAGGGACCGGCTTTAAGCAAGACCAGTTTTCCATGGCCCGGTGGGGTGGGGGTGGGGCAGGGGTGGGGCTCTGGTCATATGGGGGTGGAGTTATGGAGGGGTGGAGCTTAGTGCATACTTATCATGTAATTATGACATTTATAATGAGAATTTGATTCACACATTCACACACACACATTCTCACACACACAAACACACACACAAACACATTCACACACACACATTCACACACCCCTCTCACCTCTCCTCGCACTCTCCCACAGCATCTCATTGCCTTCCTCTGACACAGCCGGCCGCTGAATGATGACGTCATCCAGCGGCGCGTCTGTGTGAGAGGAAGCAGGAAGACAGATCGCTGGGCAGCGGAGCTGCACGGATTTCTCCCTGCCTGCCGCAGCCACCCTGCAGGGGCTCCCCTCCACCTCTGCACACATTGGGATCCGGCGCTCTGCAGCTTCTCTGTGCCGGCTGTCAGCTTGACAGTCGGCACAGAGAACAGCTGACTCCCTGACCGGGGACGGCAGAATGCAGCCGCCGGGGGGAGACACTGCGGACCGCCGAATGAGGCGGCCCGACTGCGCCCCTCCCTGCCGGCTGCACCCGGGGCAAATGCCCCGGCTGCCCCCCCCCCTAGATACGCCACTGGGCGTGTCAGTGAGGAGAGCCTGCCGCCCCACCCCATCAGGAACACACCATGCTGCGCAGGAGGGCTGCCCCCTCGTCCTGCATAATGTTCTCTGCCGGGAGCTGCGAGCTGTCACAGAGCGTGCTCTGACCAGGCGCAGAGCCGCGAAGCTAGCTGTCAGCGGCGCCGCGGACCGGCTGAAAAACCTCAACGGCCCGGTCCTGGTCCGCGGACCGGCGGTTGGGGACCTCTGTTCTAAGTGACAGGCACAAGCCGGGAATTTTTTACTTTGCATGGTAATCCCAGGTCTCTCCACGTGATGTTGATTATTTGTTATCATATCGGTGATTTTAAATGTTTCATAATATCATTTTTCAAAGAGAAATTTCATTGTTCTGAGGAGGTATTTATGCATAAACACCGGATCTCTTTCCGCCTTTTTCTTTACTGCTGTATTCTTAAAGTGCACTGAAGATGATATTGCTTTCAAAATGAAGAATAATTGAATCTTAAGAACATATGCTTCCCGTAGTATTGCAGCATTTGTTTTCCATATACACATATTATAAATAATAATAACAATCACTGTATACTCCAGCTCCTCTCACAAGTGATCCTTCATTGCTCAGTGGAATCCAGGGATAATGTTGCTTGCGCTCTTCTACATCTTGATGTAAATTATAGTTCAGAGGGACTCGTGTTCTCAGCGGCACCCTCATGAATGGACATCTACGTTATAATAATTTAATCGTCTTCTTGAATCTGAGTTTTCAATTGCAGCAGTTAGTATTTCAGCAACCATTTAAGAAAACTGTCGTAGAAAGGGACAATTGTAGAGAGATGATTACGTTCTTCTCATTATGTGCTTATACAGGTGACAGGGCCATGGATTAGATTTTCTTTGTTCTTTTCCAATGTTCTAGCTTGATTTTTGCACTTGTGTTCTGAATTTTATTACACATTGTACAAATTTATCAAGTCAACTTCACATTATTATTTCAATAAAAGTGCATTTGTTACGGCGGTATTCCTGTCTTTTTATGTTCTTGAATATCGCTAGGAGATGCCATAACATTGTAATGGTTGGGGCTCATGGACTCCACCTGATCCCTAAAACAAAAGGAGAGATGTCCCTTTGGCAATTTTCTTGTTCAGCGACACTACTTGCTACTCTCTAGGTAGAAAACTGAAATTAGCTCCATCCAAGTGACTGGGGCTGTGTTATACTTTTCCTGAATTTTGCAAAAGGTAGAGTAGGTAAATCACATTCTAGACTGGAAAGATCTTTAAAGAGGACCAGAAAAAAATGATAACTAAGTGCTTCACATGTTTGACTGTTAAGCAATAGTATTCATGTATTTATTAATTGCAAAGTGTTGCATAGACTTTGTATACGTCTGTATATTGGCCATGGAATACATCCAACTGCACTGTAAGGTAATATAATTGCAGTCCTAGCCTTGTCCGATGTTTTCTGCATTGTGCATTGAGAGGTGTGGCCCCTCCAGGGCTGTGTTCCCTTAAGGTACCATCACACTCAGCAACTTTGCAAAGAGAACGACAACAATCCGTGACGTTGCAGTGTCCTGGATAGCGATCTCGTTGTGTTTGACACGCAGCAGCGATCTGGATCCCGCTGTGCCATCGCTAGTCGGAGCTAAAAGTCCAGAACTTTATTTTGTCGCCAGGTCGGCGTGTATCGTCATGTTTGACATCAAAAGCAACTACGCCAGCAATGAGCATAGGGCCCCTAGATGTGTGTTGGATCAGTACACTCCGGCTGTTTGACATGGAGCTAACAACCAGCGAGAACGAGAAGTGAGTCGCCGTTACGTCACTGGATCGCTCCTGCATCGTTCTGGAGTTGCTGTGTTTGACGTCTCTACAGCGACCTAAACAGCGACGCTCCAGCGATCTAGTTTGGGTCGGCTCGTTGTCTATATCGCTGCAGCGTCGCTGAGTGTGACGGTACCTTTATCCATCACTCTTTCCTAGACAGGTTTTAATTAGCGCTCAGCCTGGATACTATCTCTTCCCCTGTTAATTTGAGGCCTTGTTAAGCACATAGAGAAGTGAATCACTAGAGTTAGGGTACCGTCACACTATAACATTTCGATCGCTACGACGGTACGATTCGTGACGTTCCAGCGATATCATTACGATATCGCTGTGTCTGACACGCAGCAGCGATCAGGGATCCTGCTGAGAATCGTACGTCGTAGCAGATCGTTTAGAACTTTCTTTCATCGCTGGATCTCCCGCTGTCATCGCTAGATCGGTGTGTGTGACACCGATCTAGCGATGCGATCCAGCGATGCGTTCGCTTGTAACCAGGGTAAACATCGGGTAACTAAGCGCAGGACCGTGCTTAGTTACCCGATGTTTACCCTGGTTACAAGCGTTAAACTAAAAAAAAACAAACAGCACATACTTACATTCTGGTGTCCGTCAGGTCCCTTGCCGTCTCTGCTTCCAGCACTGTGACTGCCGGCCGTAAAGTGAAAGCAGAGCACAGCGGCTGTGCTTTCACTTTCACTTTACGGCTGGCAGTCACAGTGCGGGAAGCAGAGACGGCAAGGGACCTGACGGACACCAGAATGTAAGTATGTGCTGTTTTTTTTTTTTTAGTTTAACGCTTGTAACCAGGGTAAACATCGGGTAACTAAGCGCGGTCCTGCGCTTAGTTACCCGATGTTTACCCTGGTTACCCGGGGACCTCGGCATCGTTGGTCGCTGGAGAGCTGTCTGTGTGACAGCTCCCCAGCGACCACACTACGATTTACCTACGATCACGGCCAGGTCATATCGCTGGTCGTGATCGTAGGTAAATCGTATAGTGTGACGGTACCCTTAGGGTCCATCCAATGGGGTCAACTTGTCCCTAGTGGATTGCATAGACATTTTTGATCAAAAATGTTAAAGCACCACTCCAGTGTTTTTTTTTTTTTATATCAGCGCTGTAGTGGTGCAACTAACTTAAGTTCCCTGGCCCTACTATTACACTTATTAGCTACTGTCTTCAGCTCTTCCCGGTTCTACTCCGGTTCTGCTCTGCCATCTTGAGAATGCAACTTCTGACTGACTGGACGTCGGAGGTAATGGCCAGAAGTTGTCAGTGTAAGTCTATGAGAGCCATGTTCTGGCCTTGTTCTAACTCTAACTAAGACTTACATTGAGTTGTGACTTCCAGCTCAACCAGAAAACCCTGGCGCGAATCGGCGGGTGACAAACTGCAGAAGACAACTCTAGTGGTGCTGCAAACAGAAAAAGACAGTTGCTGGTGAGTATATTCTATGGACAGGTAAAATGGTGCTTTTCAATAAGTACCTAATTTTTTTATGTGTGTTGTTATATTGGACATGTATTGTATGTATTTGTGTAAATGTAATGGAGACTGTCTCTTCCAACTCAGACAAAATGTGTCGGTTATAGTCAACCAGTTTCTGCTGATGGGCTGCCAGGGTCAGCTGACACCCTTTCCTAGAAGAGGAAGCCAGAAGGCCATTGAGGAACACTGGCAGTGATGCGGTCCAGTAGATAAGTATGTGCTTTGTAACAACCCAGCCATCATCACTGCATGGCCTCCCATCCCCCACCTGCATTACACATAAACTCACTCACTTCTCCGGGCCATGCTGTGACTTCTCTCTGCTGCCGGCTCCATGCTGTGTGCCTCATGTCTCCTGCTTGCTCTGTGCATGTCTTCTGTCTGGGTGCATAGGGGGACGGCGCCGGCAATTCCTGTTTCTTATTGAGACTGGGTGCACCTTGCTAAGGTGTCCCCGGCCAATTGCAATGAGGCTTCCTGTACTTAACACTTCCCCACCCATTGGTGGGGGCCTGTGCAATGTACTTCCTCAGTCAGTTCTTTGCTGCTGATGTGCCAGGTCCCTGTGTTCTGACTCTTGTGTCTGCCACCCATTGGGGCATTGTACCCTGGCCTGTGTCTTGTGTCTGCCACCCAGTGGGGCATTTTACCCTGGCCTGTGTCTGCCACCCAGTGGGGCGTTATACCCTGGCCTGTGTCCTTGTCTGCCACCCAGTGGGGCATCGTACCCTGGCTTGTGTCCTTGTATCTATGCGTTGTCCGGTTCCTGACTCTGTCTTAGTCTATTCCTGTTCCTGTGTCCATTTATATCCCTGTCTAGGTTTGCTTTCTCTGCTGTGCATACTCTTTGTCTTGCTTTGCTCTGCTCTCCGCTCTGCACTCTTTGGCTCTGCTTTATACTCGGTTCTGCACTCTGTATCTTTGCTCTGCACTCAACTCTGCACTCTGTGGCTTTGCTCTGCTCTCAGCTCTGCACTCTGTGGCCTTGCTCTGCTCTCAGCTCTGCACTCTGTGGCCTTGCTCTGCTCTCTACTCTGCGGCTCTGTTCAGCTCTCGCTCTGCGGCTCCACTCCTTGCGGTTCTACCTGGCTCCGCTCCTTGCGGTTCTACCCTGCTCTGTTTCTATGCCTCTGTTCTTGGCTCCGCCTCCTGCATTTCTGTTCTTGGCTCCGCCTCCTGCTCTTGGCTCTACCTCCTGTGCTTCTGCTTTGCATCCGCTCTTGCGGTCTTTCTCTACCTCCGTTCCTCCTGTCCAAACAAGTCCTTACTTGTTCCCATATACCAGCCGTGCCTGCCTGTATACTGATCCCTACCGGTCCTGCCAGTGTACCAGTTCAGTCCTCCTGTCTTCCCTGAGTACCTGCCGTGCCCGCCTGCCTACCCTGTGTCTCAGTCATGTCCGCCTGCCTGCCAGTGTCCTAGCCGTGCCTGCCTGTCTGCCAGAGTGCCCGCCGTGCCCTTCTTCCCACCAGTGTCTCAGCCTTGTTCCGTCCCCCGGTGGGATCAGCAGCCACAGCCAGACACCACCCTGGAGTGGTACCTGGTAGCTTCCTGCCGCACAAGCCTGACCTCACCATCAGAGGCTCCAGCGAACACAAAGGAAGCTACTTAGTTACGCCCCTTCCAGGGTAGTCTGGCTTGTGGAACAGTGGGGCCATGCCCTAGCACGCTCGCACCCACCAGTGTGGGTGCGAGCGTGACAGCTTTTTTATATTAGGACCACCATGGACCCATTTTTACACTTATAAAAAGAAAAGACAACCAATTTAATCAGATTACATCAGATATCCGCTGTTAATGCAATTTTACAATATATCATAACCTCAAAAGTGCAGCTCTATAGTACACAATGGTGTTTACATGCTGTATTGATCAAGAAAAACATTTGCTTTTACTTGGCTAATTACAAAGAAATGCTAAATAGATAAATGTGCTGTCTCGGTGACAGATAAAATCTGATAAGCAACCACAAGTATATAATTAACATCCATTTTTAGAGCAAAACAGCACTAGTTAACATAAACTTGTCCATAGCTTCTTGTAAACTTACATAACTCTTCTTCCTGATGCCACAGCTTAGATACAGATACCTGATATGAGTGTGGTTGGTGTGGTTTAACTGTTTTCTTATGACTATAAGTCCTCATTCACAAACGAGTATTTCTATTCTAGGTTTGAAAAGTCCTGAACGCTGAAATAATTGTAGCTAATGTATCACAAGTCCATGGTTACTAAATCAGGGTAAGGCTACGTTCACATTAGCGTTGCGCGACGGTGCGTCGGCGACGCAACGGCGACGCAACGCGCGACGCACCAAAAACGCGCGCAAAAACGCTGCGTTTTGCGACGCGTGCGTCGTTTTTTGACGAAAATCGGACGCACGAAAAATGCAACTTGTTGCATTTTCGTGCGTCCGACGCTAGCGTCGAAAACGACGCACATGTCGAAAAACGCTAACAAAAAACGCACGCGTCCCCTATGTTAAACATAGGGGCGCGTCGCCGCTGCGTCGCCGCTGCGTCGCCGACGCAACAGCGACGCACATTAGCGTAACGCTAATGTGAACGTAGCCTAACAGACTACCCGGGAAGCTTTTAAAACACTCCTATCTGGAAAAAACAACTTACGACAGATGGTCTTCTTAAGGTAAAAGTCGTCTATGGGCCCAATTCATTATTACTTTTGTACGTGTTTTTTGCATAATTTTGTGCCTTTTATGTTTGCACCCAATTCCTTATTTTATTTGCACCTTTTTTTAAGTCTGCTTTACATGTGCTCTCCTGTTTTATTTTTTTTTACACTTTTTGGGCAGAGTTTAGTGATTTTAGATGTTTTTAGCTGATTCATCAATTGTTGCTTTTGAAAAAGTTGCAAAATCCGTCACGCTTTCACTCCAGTCTCCCCCTGGTGTGCTTTCATGTGCCTCAGTTTTTTGTCACAGTTTTTGTGACTTTTGGTGCCAAAAGTAGTTCAAGACAGGATAAAAACATAAAAACACAATTTTTTACTTTATGCCAAACTTTTGAACTGAGTTTAATATTTTGGTGAATTTGGTGCTAGAAATGGCATCTAATAGCAAAGAAAAAAGTAAAGTGATTAAAACAAAACCCCACAAATGATGAATTGGAGCCTATTAGTGTAAACATGGAAAAATGGGACACAGTGGTAATCAGCAACATTATCATAAAAGCCATTTAAAAATAATCCAACATATAACTATCAAGTTTTTAATCCAGTCACAAGGACATGTTGAAGGAAACCATGAGGCAAGGGGATCAGAAGCATCAAAGATCTAGTACTCCGGCCCCAACTTCTTGCCCAATGCCCCAAATCTCCTGTTACTGCCATAGTGAACTGTGATGCCTATATAGTTCAATCCCGTAATAGAGTCCTCTTTACTCTATCACTGGCAGGCTTATAAGACACAGACCTCTTATAGGCCTGCAGCTTACAAGTTATTAGCATACCCATGCAGATGGCACAATGATGTCATTGCATTGTGCCACCTCTGCAGGCCCACTATAGAAGTCATAAGAGGAGACCAAGGTAGCTGAGTATAAGGGTATGTGCACACGTAGGTGGGATGTCTGCAGATTTTTCCGCACCTGTTTTGTAAATCTGCAGGTAAACCGCACTGCAGATTACCTGCGAATTTACTGCGGAATTACCGCGGATTTACCGCGGTTTTTGTGCGGATTCCACCTGCGGTTTTACACCTGCGGATTCCTATTATGGAGCAGGTGTAAACCACTGCGGAATCCGCACAAAGAATTGACATGCTGCAGAATAAACAATGCAGCATTTCCGTGCGTTTTTTTCCGCAGCATGTGCACTGCGGATTTTGTTTTCCATAGGTTTACATGGTACTGTAAACTCATGGAAAACAGCTGCAGATCCGCTGCATCAAAACCGCTGCAGATCCGCAGCAAAAGCCGCAGCGTGTGCACATACCCTAATTGTGATTGTTTTTTATATTTTTGGCTTCTGGGGGCCATCATACTATTTATACTATATATAAAGAGAAGTGGGGGTCAAAATACAGTGTATACAGGGCTGTGAGGCCATAATAAAGTACATAACAGGCCGTGGGGGCCATAATACAGGATATAGAGAGTTGTGGGGACCATGATACAATATATAGGGAGATGGGGATATCATACTACAGTGGCTTGCAAAAGTATTCACTTCCTTTGGCTTATTACTAGTGTTGAGCGATACCGTCCGATACTTGAAAGTATCGGTATCGGATAGTATCGGCCGATACCCGAAAAGTATCGGATATCGCCGATACCGATACCCGATACCAATACAAGTCAATGGGACACCAAGTATTGGAAGGTATCCTGATGGTTCCCAGGGTCTGAAAGAGAGGAAACTCTCCTTCAGGCCCTGGGATCCATATTAATGTGTAAAATAAAGAATTAAAATAAAAAATATTGATATACTTACCTCTCCGGAGGCCCCTGGACATCACCGCTGGTAACCGGCAGCCTTCTGTGCTTAAAATGCGCGCGTTTAGGGACTTCCATGACGTCACGGCTTCTGATTGGTCGCGTGCCGCTCATGTGACCGCCACGCGACCAATCACAAGCCGCAACGTCATTCTCAGGCCCTAAACTCCTCATTCTACGAATTTAGGACCTGAGAATGACGTCGCGGCTTCTGATTGGTCGCGTGGCGGTCACGCGCGCATTTTAAGCACAGAAGGCTGCCGGTTACCAGCGGTGATGTCCAGGGGCCTCCGGAGAGGTGAGTATGTCAATATTTTTTATTTTAATTCTTTATTTTACACATTAATATGGATCCGATACCGATTCCCGATGCCACAAAAGTATCGGAACTCGGTATCGGAATTCCGATACCGCAAGTATCGGCCGATACCCGATACTTGCGGTATCGGAATGCTCAACACTACTTATTACCTATTTTGTTTATTTACAACATGTGTTAATTTTTTTGTAATCCGATTTGCGTGTGATGCATCAGAACTAAATGGTCTAAGTTGGTGAAGTGAAGTGAATATAGGCATACAAAATATGTTGAATTTGTTTTAATTAATCAATTTTGAAAATGAAAAAAAAAAAAACATATGACCAAATATATTATGATCAAATAAGTCATGCAGGACTTAACAAAACTTGTAATGATAACAACATCCTTGCGGAAATATAAACAGGTCGCTCAACATTGCAGCTGCAAAAAAGAAACTACCGTATATACTCAAGTATAAGCCGAGATTTTCAGCCCAAATTTTTGGGCTGAAAGTGCCCCTCTCGGCTTATACTCGAGTCACGGTCGGCGGGTGAGGGGCAGAGAGGTCTGTCGCATACTTACCTGCATCCGGCGCTCCTGGCGCTCCCCTTGCCTATCCCATGGTCTCCGGGTGCCGCAGCTCTTCCTCTGTTCAGCGGTCATGTGGGACCGCTCATTAAAGTTATGAATATGGACTCCACTCCCATAGGGGTGGAGCTGCATATTCATTCCTCTAATGAGCGGTAACGGTGACCGCTGACAGAGGAAGAAGCTGCAGTGCCCGGAGACCATCTGTCCGGGATAAGGAGCCAGGGACGCCGGGAGCAGGTAAGTATGTCATATTTACCTGTCCGCGTTCCACACGCCGGGTGCCACTCAGTCTTCCCGTCCTCTTGTTCTGACTGTTCAGGTCAGAGGGCGCGATGACGTACTAGTGTACGCGCCGCCCTCTGCCTGAACAGTCAGTGCGGAGAGACGCCGAGACTGGACGCTGAGGAGGCACAGCTATATATGGGGCACAGCTTTATATGGCACATCTATGGGGCAATAATGAACGGTGCAGAGCATTATATATGGGGCACAGATTTATATGGCACATCTATGGGGCAATAATGAACGGTGCAGAGCATTATATATGGGGCACAGATTTATATGGCACATCTATGGGGCAATAATGAACGGTGCAGAGCATTATATATGGGACACAGATTTATATGGCACATCTATGGGGCAATAATGAACGGTGCAGAGCATTATATATGGGGCACAGCTTTATATGGCACATATATGGGGCAATAATGAACGGTGCAGAGCATTATATATGGGGCACAGCTTTATATGGCACATCTATGGGGCAATAATGAACGGTGCAGAGCATTATATATGGGGCACAGCTTTATATGGAGCATCTTATGGGGCAATAATGAACGGTACAGAGCATTATATGGGGCACAGCTTGAAATGGAGCATCTTATGGGGCAATAATGAACGGTACAGAGCATTATATGGGGCACATCTTGAAATGGAGCATCTTATGGGGCAATAATGAACGGTACAGAGGATTATATATGGGGCACAGCTTTATATGGCACATCTATGGGGCAATAATGAACGGTGCAGAGTGTTGTGAATTCCGCTCTTGGGCTCCCTCCGGTGGTTGTAAGTGGCACTTTTGTGAGTTCTGCTCTTAGGCTCCCTCTTGTGGTTTCTAGTGGTATGGCTGCTCCTTGGAGTTAGCTGTCATCAGCTGCTTCCACTTATCGTCTCTTCTGCTCGGCTATTTAAGTCTGGCTCTTTCTTCAGCCAGTGCCACTTGTAAATGGTTCCTGGTTGGATTCACATCTCTTTGGAGTTCCCTGTTATCCTGACCAGTTCAGCTAAGCTAAGTTTTTGCTTGCTCTTTTCTGTCCATAGATTGTGGACTTATCCATTCTGTGCTTTCTATGTTTGTCCAGCTTATCAGTGTGAATTAATTCTGTCTTGCTGGAAGCTCTGGGAGGCAGATTTGCCCTCCACACCTTTAGTCAGGTGTGGAGATTTTTTGTAAACTCTGCATGGATTTTTGTAGTGTTTTATACTGACCGCACAGTATTCCATCCTGTCCTATCTATTTAGCTAGACTGGCCTCCTGTGCTCATCCTGGTTTCATTCTGTGTATGTCTTTTCCCTCTCCACTCACAGTCATTATTTGTGGGGGCTAATCTATCCTTTGGGGATTTTCTCTGAGGCAAGATAGTTTTCCTGCTTCTTTCTTTAGGGGTAGTTAGCTCTTGGGCTGTGACGAGATGCCTAGGGAGAGTTAGGAGCATTCCACGGCTACTTCTAGTGTTGTGTTGAGCTTAGGGATTGCGGTCAGTACAGTTACCACGTCCTTCAGAGCTCGTTCCATGTTGCTCCTAGACCACCGTCTCATAACAGCAGAGCATTATATGGGGCACAGCTTTATATGGAGCATCTTATGGGGCAATAATGAATGGTACAGAGCATTATATGGGGCACAGCTTTATATGGAGCATCTTATGGGGCAATAATGAACGGTACAGAGCATTCTATACGACACAGCTTTAAATGGAGCATCTATGGGGCAATAATGAACAGTATGGAGCATTATATATGGCACAATTGATGTCTCAATTAATTTTACTTTTATTGGTATCTATTTTTATTTTTGAAATTCACCTGTAGCTGCTGCATTTCCTACCCTAGGCTTATACTCGAGTCAATAAGTTTTCCCAGTTTTTTGTGGCAAAATTAGGGGGGTCGGCTTATATTCGTGTCGGCTTATACTCGAGTATATACGGTACCTAAATTTTTAGGCATAAACAATATAAGCATAAATTACATTTGCTGGATGAAATAAATAAAAATTGGTATGTACATATGTATTCACCCCTTTCGCTATGAAGCCCCTAAAAATTTCTGGTGCGAGCAATTACCTTCATAAGTTGCATGCTAAATGAAAGGAGGTCCACCTGTGTGCAATCTACGTGTCACATGGTCTGTCAGTATATACACACCTTTTCTGAAAGGCCACAGAGGCTGCAACATCGTTAAGCAAGAGACACCACTACCAAAACAACACCATGAAGACCAAGGAGATCTTCAGACAAGTCAGGGACAAAGTTGTTGAGAAGTACAAGTCAGGGTTGGGATATAAAAAAATATCCCAATCTCTTATGTGTCCCTGGAGCACTTTCAAATCCATTGTCATCAAATGGAAAGAACATGATATTATAACAGACCTGTTATATAAGAGTGGGCCGCCCATCAAAATTCTCTGGAGTATCTATACATATGACCATAATAAGCCATACTCTTCATAGAGGTGGCATTAATAGAAGAGTGGGCAGAAAAAAGCCTTTAGTTACACACAAAAATTGTAACGCTCATTTTTGAGTTTGCCATAAGACATGTGGGAGACTCCCCAAATGTATGGAGGAAGGTGATGTGGTGAGATGAGACCAAAATTGAACTTTTTGGCGAACAAGGTAAATGCTATATATTCAGGAAAAAGAAGATTGAAGTACAGATGCTTCTCGCAGAATTAGAACATCATCAAAAAGTTCATTTATTTTAGTTCTTCAATACAAAAAGTGAAACTCATATATTGTATAGAGTCATTAGAAATACAGTGATCTATTTCAAGTGTTTATTTCTGTTAATGTTGATGATTATGGCTTACAGCCAATGAAATCCCAAAAGTCATTATCTCAGTAAATTATAATAATTAACAAAAAAACACCTGTAACGGCTACCTAAGCTTTTAAAAAGGTCCCGTAGTCTGTTTCAGTAGGCTCCACAATCATGGTGACATGACAGATGTCCAGAAGGCAGTCATTGACACACTCCACAAGGAAAGTAAACCACAAAAAGTCATTGCTAAAGAAGCTGGCTGTTCACAGAGTGCTGTAACCAAGCATATTAATGGAAAGTTGAGTGAAGGGAAAAAATGTGGTAGAAAAAGATGCACAAGCAACTGGGATAACTTCAGCCTCGAAAGGATTGTAAAGAAAAGGCCATTCAAAAATTTATGAGAAGTACCTGTATATTGGTTTAAAAAGCTGATTTTTATTACCATATATACTCGTGTATAAGCTGACTTCTTCAGCACATTTTTTTTGTGCTGAAAGCACCCCCTAGGCTTATACACCAATCATTGTCCCAAAAGATGACGGGAGGGGGGCAGCGGAGCAGCGGGTCACGGGAGGCAGGAGCCGGTGGCTGCTGCTAAAGCCTGTGCCCGCTGCTGGCAATGAATATTAATTTCTCTTATAACGCACAGTTACAACAGCAGCCACTCGCTTCTAGCAGCTGAGGGGCTATCATGGGTGTCCGCTCATTAAGGTAATGAATATTCACCTCTCTCCACTCCCATAGGTATGGAGAGAGGTGAATATTCATTCCCTTAATGAGCGGGGGCACATGATCGCTTGGCCGCAGGAGCTGCTGCCACTGTAACGAGATGCTGGGAGGGCACACAGGGAAGGTAAGTAGGATGATTTTTTTCTTAATGCTTTTCTTATGGGGCCACGCATGCAAGGATAGGGATGAGGAACCATGTATACAAGGATGGGGATAAGGACCCATGCTGCAGACAAGGATGGGAAAAAGGAGCCATGCAGACAAGGATGGGAATAAGGAGCCATGCATACAAGGATGGGATAAAGAGCCATGTAGACAATAATGGGAATAAGGAGCCATGCATACAAGGATGGGAATAAGGAGCCATGCAGACAAGGATGGGAATAAGGAGCCATGCATACAAGGATGGGAATAAGGTGCCATGTAGACAAGGATGGAAATAAGGAGCCATGCAGACAAGGATAGGAATAAGGAGCCATGCAGACAAGGATGGGAATAAGGAGCAATGCATACAAGGATGGGAATAAGGAGCCATGCATACCAGGATGGGGATGAGGGGACAATTCATACTCAACTTATACTTGAGTCAATAGGTTTTCCCATTTTCTGTTGCAAAATTAGGTGCTTCGGCTTATACTCGGGTTGGCCTATACACAAGTATATACGTAATAGGCAAAATAACCAAAAAATTATAGAATTGTGGAAACAAGACATACAGACAAAAATAGAACCCCCCAGTAGTTATTAAAACATGTTGGTACAAAACACTAAACCATTACCTAGGGTGATGATAACAATTATTAGAGACAAAGGGGATAGCACTATAATTTAGATACATGTCTGAAAAACGCCAGTAATCTGTATGCCAGTAATATGTAATACGTTAACCGGCCAGGAAGAAGCAAACGTGAAACGCGCGTTGGGGCTTCGTGCTGCATCTCTAGGTCATGTATATTTAATTTCACGCTGCTATTCCTTTCCTTTACTGCTAGTGAATGTCTTTATACATCACCACTAGGTATATATGTGCCACAACTGTGCAACTATGCTTTGCTGCTAAAACATCTTTTGACATACTTTCTGTCATTAATGCCTTACTGGATAACACTGATATATATTTAAGCTCTTAGGCTGGGTTCACATTGCGTTAGTGGGTGTCCGCTGACGGAATCCGTTACATGGCGCAATTAACGCTATGTAACTGATCTGTTAGCGCACCCATTGAGCGCAATGTATCGAACGCATCGCTAACGTATGCCATTTTTGGCATGCGCTAGCGATGTCCCGTTTATTTTCTGATGGACCGCGAATGCTGCTTGCAGTGTTCGAGGTCCGTTTCTCGCTAGCGCAGATCGGGCATCTGCACTAGCGGGATCGCTAAACGCAATCCCTTTTTGAACATTGCGTTAGCGCATTACGTTAGCATATGCGCTAAACGGATTGCACTAACGCAATGTGAACCTAGCCTTACCACTTTATTTGTTTATTTATCATTGTAAGAATATATAGGCATCTGAGCAATTTATCCACTTACATTTTTTAGCAAGATCATGTTGATGTAATCTGAATATTCAATTCAGCAAATTAAACCCCTTTTATGTACAGTGATTTCTATGGGAGCTAACTTTATTAATTAGGCTGATTAAGCCACAACACTGCAACCTTGTGAATCACTGACCTTTAACTGGCCTCCCTATTTGATTGCACTACCCAAGTTTATCTTTTTGGAATGAGCTAAATTTGTTTCAAATCTGAATAGGAGAGGATGGACTATACAGTATGTATATATATATATATATATATATATATATATATATACAGCACAGACCAAAAGTTTGGACACACCTTCTCATTTAAAGATTTTTCTGTATTTTCATGACAATGAAAATTGTGCTTTCACACTGAAGGCATCAAAACTATGAATTAACACATATGGAATTACTTAACAAAAAAGTGTGAAACAATTGAAAATATGTTTTATATTCTAGGTTCTTCAAAGTAGCCACCTTTTGCTTTGATGACTACTTTGCACACTCTTGGCATTCTCTTGATGAGCTTCAAGAGGTAGTCGCTGGAAATGGTCTTCCAATAATCTTGATGCTTAGCACTTGTTGGCCCTTTTGCCTTCACTCTGTGCAGTCCAGCTCACCCCAAACCATCATCAGGCCAGGTCATCTGGCGTAGCACCCCATCACTCTCCTTCTTGGTCAAATAGCCCTTACACAGCCTGGAGCTGTGTTTGGGGTCATTGTCCTGTTGAAAAATAAATGATGGTCCAACTAAATGCAAAACGGATGGAATAGCATGCCGCTGCAAGATGCTTTGGTAGCCATGCTGGTTCAGTATGCCTTCAATTTTGAATAAATCCCCAACAGTGTCACCAGCAAAGCACCCCCACACCATCACACCTCCTCCTCCATGCTTCACGGTGGGAACCAGGCATGTAGAGTCCATCCGTTCACCTTTTCTGTGTCGCACAAAGACACGGTGGTTGGAAACAAAGATCTCAAATTTGGACTCATCAGACCAAAGCACAGATTTCCACTGGTCTAATGTCCATTCCGTGTGTTCTTTAGCCCAAAAAAAGTGTCTTCTGCTTGTTGCCTGTCCTTAGCAGTGGTTTCCTAGCAGCTATTTTACCATGAAGGCCTGCTGCACAAAGTCTCCTCTTAACAGTTGTCGTAGAGGTGTGTCTGCTGCTAGAACTGTGTGTGGCATTGACCTGGGCTCTAATCTGAGCTGCTGTTAACCTGCGATTTCTGAGGCTGGTGACTCGGATATACTTATCCTCAGAAGCAGAGGTGACTCTTGGTCTTCCTTTCCTGGGGCAGTCCTCAAGTGAGACAGTTTCTTTGTAGTGCTTGATGGTTTTTGCCACTGCACTTGGGGACACTTTCAAAGTTTTTCCAATTTTTCGGACTGACTGACCTTCATTTCTTAAAGTAATGATGGCCACTCGTTTTTCTTTACTTAGCTGCTTTTTTCTTGCCATAATACAAATTCTAACAGTCTATTCAGTAGGACTATCAGCTGTGTATCCACCAGACTTCTGCACAACACAACTGATGGTCCCAACCCCATTTATAAGGCAAGAAATCCCACTTATTAAACCTGACAGGGCACACCTGTGAAGTGAAAACCATTTCCAGTGACTACCTCTTGAAGCTCATCAAGAGAATGCCAAGAGTGTGCAAAGCAGTCATCAAAGCAAAAGGTGGCTAATTTGAAGAACCTAGAATATAAGACATAATTTCAGTTGTTTCACACTTTTTTGTTAAGTATATAATTCCACATGTGTTAATTCATAGTTTTGATGCCTTCAGTGTGAATGAACAAATTTCATAGTCATGAAAATACAGAAAAATCTTTAAATGAGAAGGTGTGTCCAAACTTTTGGTCTGTACTGTATATATATATATATATATATATATATACATATATATATATATATATATATATATATATATATATATATAAGCAATGCATAATAAATGCAGAAATCTGTGGGGTGGAGACAGGGTGATGCTTTTTTTTACTTTTCTTGTAGATCCAGTAACTTAACAAAAACTCTCTTGTTAAAGAGAACTCTCTTGTTAAAAAAAACACGGAAAAGGGGCTGCCGAGGCGGGAAACTCACCAAAAAGAAAAAATTAATTAATAAAATGGAATCAAACCCGCAAAAAATTTTCAATTTAAGTAAATATACTCTCAACCCATGTGAAACATCTCTATTACAAAAAGGTCTTAAGTATGCCCCCTCTAACAAATTTAACAAGTTTGATGCCTATGTTGGGATCAAATTATTCATGAGAAAACTCGCTATTAAAAAATATTTTATAAAAAATCCTGTTTGTGAGAATGGAGAAGGAACATCAACTGACCCCTATGTCCATACAGATCTGAGAGGTAAATCCACATTCCACCCCACCAACGAATATTCTGAGCAGATGGAAACCTTTCAAAGGAATGTAGTAGATGAAATTCGACAACTAAACGATAAAAAATGCCGTAAATATAAATATAACCTCACTTTGAAAGAAAAAAAAGCTATCCAATCACTACAGCAGAATAAAGGAATAGTAATTCGTCCTGCTGACAAAGGTGGGGGGATTGTTATATTGGATCAGGAAGCCTACCATAAGGAGGCTTTACGTTTGCTCAATGACTCAGTGACATATAAGAAACTGGACAAGGATCCTACGGAGGAATACATGAGAGAAATGAAGATTTTAACTCTTAAAGGATTTAATACGGGGCTCCTTAATAAACACGAATATAATTTTATTAATAATTCTACACCAAGACTGGCTGTTTTCTACTACTTACCGAAAGTGCACAAAAATCAGGACAATCCACCAGGCAGACCTATCATATCTGGTATTCAATGTCTTACTGCCAACTTATCAAAATATGTAGATTGTCATTTGCAGAAAATTGTACCTCTTTTACCTGCCTATCTTAAAGATAGTGCACACATTTTAAATTTGCTACAGGATATTCAATGGCAGGATCACTATATACTTGGCACGCTAGATATTACCTCGTTATATACAGTAATAGATCACAATAAAGGATGCAATGCGGCCAAGTATTTTTTAAATAAATTTTCTAATGTCCCTAATGAGCAGATTGAGTTTTTATGTGATTCTATGCAATTCATTTTAACGCACAATTACTTTTTATACGAGAAGGACTACTACTCCCAGCAGTGGGGGACTGCTATGGGGACCAGGTTCGCGCCCAGTTACGCTAACCTCTATGTGGGGAGGTGGGAAGACATCACCATCTACCCCGGAGGGCGACTGGGGGCGAACCTGGTCCTCTGGCAACGGTTCATTGATGACATCGTTTTTATATGGTCAGGAGGACCTAACACTCTTAATGATTTTTTAAATAATTTAAATAAAAATGATTTCTTTTTAAAATTCACATCAAATACCAGCACAGATGTCATCAATTTTTTAGACTTGCAGATTTTTGTCGAGAATGGTGCTATCCAAACAAGGACTTTTTATAAACCTACAGATACCAATAGCTTTATCCCTTTGGACAGTTGCCATCTTCCAACCTGGTTGCTAAATATCCCCAAGAGCCAATTCATGCGTATCCATCGGAATTGTTCGAGAAAAGAAGACTTCAACAGGGAGGCTGAAACAATGACTAAAAAATTTCTGCAAAAAGGGTATAGACCGGATGCCTTGGAAAGGTCAAAAGAGAGTGTTTTGATTAAATCCCGTCAAGATCTGATTAATCCTACTGGCAAGTTGAAAACTAACAATGACTATATTCCCATTATTACTCAGTATAATTCCAACTCACATTTACTACGTAAAATAGTAAATAAATATTGGCACATACTAAAGGATGATAGGACTATTGGGGACCAAATATCGGCCTGTCCCAGATTTGTATATAAAAATGCCCAGAATCTGGGTAATATGGTGGCTCCAACTGTACAGAATGAACCATTTCTTGTCAAAAACTCATTTTTTCACAGCGTACTGAAGGGTTTTTTTCCATGTCACAAGTGTAGCATGTGTAAGCAAACTAACACCTACAGGACCTTTAATATAGAGAAAGGAGATTTGAACTTTAAGATAAAAGATTTTATTACGTGCTCCACAACAGGAGTAATCTATACTATCAAGTGCCCATGTCAGAAGCTGTATGTGGGGCGTACAAAAAGACCCCTCAAAATTAGAATAAATGAGCACATACGTAATATTAAGAAAAAGTTCAAAGGTCATCCACTATCTAAGCACTTTATTGAGGTACATGGTGGCGTGGTTCAAACAATGGAGGTCTCTGGCATTGAAATTGTTAATCGACATTGGAGAGGTGGCAATTATATTAAATCGATGTCCAGGACCGAGAGCAAATGGATTTTCCTTTTAGATACGCTGACTCCTAGGGGACTGAATTGCGGAGTAGAGCTGTTTGGATTTTATTGAATGAGATCGCGGATGCTATATAAAGACCCGGAAGACGGAACAGGACCAGCCCTGAGGAAGAAAACAGTTGTTTTCGAAACGCGTAGGCTGTGTTGGTCCTTACCGCGATCCGTACCAAACCTTGTAGTCACGTGGGGCGGTCACATGACTCACTGCGTCACGTAGGTCCTAGACGCGGCGTTTCACTTTGTTCGCACTTAACGGCGCGATCAGCCCAGGACGCTGTGTCTTCACCTCAGACTGAAGGTTCGGTGCTTGGAGGAACTGCTACCGGCCGGGGCAGCCCTCCGATTCAAGTATCCTGCTGGAGACCGCTCTACCTTCACCCAGGAATCTTTGTCAACTCACGATATGTGACAAGACTGAACTCTACTTTTAAAAGGTATTGATTTTCTAATTTCAGATCTCTGTACTATTTCGGTACTATTTTTTATTTTAGTGCACCACTATTATTTATTTTCCTGTGTATGTATGCACACTGGGTTAATCAGCGCGAAGTACACATATATAGACATCTCAAGTCCAGTACCCCCTACAATCTTGTGGTGATTGTTTTCACTTCGCGGCAGATTTCTATACCCTGCACCAGACAACTAGCGCCGCTTTCGTCCCTATTTTTATATTTTGAGTTTTCTCTATACCACACTTGAAAGCAGGCAGCTGTGCTGCAATTTATCCATTTTTCGAACAGCGGTATTCTATCTATTTATCACCATGGGCGATTTATGGACAGATAGGAAGGATCGCATTAATAATATACAAAGATTTTTTAACTTATCACACTTATCTATTTCAAGTGTTCATTTCTGTTTATGTTGATGATTATGGCTTTCAGCCAATGAAAATCCAAAAGTCATTATCTCAGTAAATTAGAATAATTAACAAAAAACACCTAAGCCTTTAAAAAGGTCCCTTAGCCTGTTTCAGTAGTCTGCATAATCATGGGGAAGACTGCTGACTTGACAGATGTCTAGAAGGAAGTCATTGACACACTCCACAAGGAGGGTAAGCCACAAAAGGTCATTGCTAAAGAAGCTGGCTGTTCAAAAAATGCTGTGTCCAAGCATATTTATGAAAAGTTGAGTGGAAGGAAAAAGTGTGGTAGAAAATGGTGCATGAGCAACCAAGATAACCGTAGCCTTGAAAGGATTGTTAAGAAAAGGCATTCAAAATTTGGGTGAGATTCACAAGGAGTGGACTGCTGCTGGATTCATTGCTTCAAGAGCCATCACACACAGACGTATCTAGGACATGGGCTACTAGTGATGCATTCCTTATGACCAATAGACAATTCCAGAAGTGTTTTACCTGAGCCAAGGAGAAAAAGAACTGGACTGTTGCTCAGTGATCTAAGGTGTTGTTTTCAGATGAAAGTAAATTTTGCATTTCATTTGGAAATCAAGGTCCGAGAGTCTGGAGGAAGGATGGAGAGGCACACAATCCAAGATGCTTGAAGTCTAGTGTGAAGTTTCCACAATCAGTGATGGTTTGGGGAGCCATGTCATCTACTGGTGTAGGTCCACTGTGTTTTATCAAGACCAAATTCAGTGCTGCAATGCACCAGGAAATTTTAGAGCACTTTATGCTTCCTTTTGTCGACAAGCTTTATGGAGATGGAACTTTCATTCTCCAACAGGACGTGGCACATGTCCACACTGCTAAAAGTACCGATAACTGGTTTAAAAATAGCAGTATCACTGTGCTTGATTGGCCAGCAAACTCACCTGACCTTAACCCTATCAAGAATCTATGGGGTATTGTCAAGAGGAAGATGAGAGGCACCAAACCCAACAATGCAGACGAGCTGAAGGCTGCTATCAAAGCAACATGGGCTTCCATAACACCTCAGCAGTGCCACAGGCTGATCGCCTCCATGCCACGCCGCTTTGATGAAGTAATTGATGCAAAGCCCGGACCAAGTATTGAGTGCATTTACTGAACATATATTTCAGTAGGCCAACATCTTGGATTTCAAAATCATTTTTCTGATTTTTACTGAGATAATGACTTTTGGGTTTTCATTGGCTGTGAGCGATAATCATCAACATTAGCAGAAATAAACACTTGAAATAGATCACTCTCTTTGTAATGACTATATAATATATAAGTTTCACTTTTTGTATTGAAGAACTGAAATAAATTAACTTTTTGATAATATTCTAATTTAGTGAGAAACACTTGTAGTTGGCACGTGACCACATGTATGCAAATCACATGCAGTACTTTTGGTCAAGAGCCTGCCTGCTCCTGGCTCCAGAGTATCCATACAGTGATGATTCATATGTCTGAAGTCAGAGAGATTGCCGACTTGTACCCTAAAACTGGACAACTTCTTTAAGTTGGGAGCAAATTTGGCTTATAACATTCATAGACCACATGCTGAAAATAATTTGCAGTATATAATTTCTTCAATAGCAATGAAGATGCTTATAATATCTATGGACATTAAAGTGTTATTCTCAAAGTTGTGTTTTGAGCAGCACTTAGCTCTTCAGACACTTTCACATCCTTGCTGCTGGGGGAGGGCATTCTTTCTTGAATGACAGTTCTGGTTCAGTAGCTTCAGCCTATCACTGAGTTTAATCCTGCTGTGACAAATTAATGGTCTGTCAGTGCTTTTTTTGAAGTCTACACTGGTAGTCACTATATTTGCATATAGAGATAAGAGGGCCTTTGAAGAAGCATGTGACTAAGAAAGTGAGAGCAGTGACTAAAGGTACCGTCACATTAAGCGACGCTGCAGCGATATAGACAACGATGCCGATCGCTGCAGCGTCGCTGTTTAGGTCGCTGTAGAGACGTCAAACACAGGCAATGCAGAACGATGCAGGAGTGATCCAGTGCCGTACTTATCGTTCTCGCTGGTTGTTCGCTCCATGAAGAAACATTGCAGGCATCGTTGCTTTTGCTGTCAAACATGACGAATCACGCCGACCTGATGACCAAATAAAGTTCCAGACTTTCAGCAACGACCAGCGATGTCACAGCAGGATCCTGATCGCTGCTGCGTGTCAAACACAACGAGATCGCTATCCAGGATGCTGCAACGTCACGGATCGTTGTCGTTCTCATTGTAAAGTTGCTCAGTATGAAGGTACCTTAAGGCTAGTTTCACACATCAGTTTTTTCATGTCATGCCGATTCCGGCGTTGTGCCGCAGTGCCAGATCTGGCGTAATTTGTGAAAACCGGATGGGATGGATCCGGTTTTCAGCCGGATCCGATGTCCAGCCAGATCCGATGTCTGGATCCGGCGAGAAACCAGATCCGTCCCATCCGGTTGGCATCCGTTTTGTCCGTTTTTCCATCTGGTTTTTGATGGATCCGGTTTTAAAGAACGTCCCTGGGAGGCTCAAAAATGTGATTGGGCCCCTCAAAACTATATATACAGTCTTCCTACAGCACATCAGTCACAGGATGGAGAGGAGCAAGTGTTTGGAGAGAAAGATGGATGTCGTTATTGCGAATATTCTGCAGAACAATGTGGATTTCATTGCGGAGGCAAATCGCTTGAAAGTAATTGTTCTGGAGAAGGAGCGAGAGTGACAACGCATGCTGTAGCTGGCAGGCAGGCTAAGCTCTTGCTGGAAGGCAGGCAGGCTCTTGCTGGCAGGCTATGCTCTTGCTGGAAGGAAGGCAGGCTCTTGCTGGAAGGCAGGCAGGCTCTTGCTGGCAGGCAGGCTAGGCTGTAGCTGGCAGGCAGGCTAAGCTCTTGCTGGAAGGCAAGCAGGCTCTTGCTGGCAGGCAGGCTAGGCTCTTGCTGGAAGGCAGGCATGCTCTTGCTGGCAGGCTAGGCTCTTGCTGCAAGGCAGGCTCTTGCTGGAATGCAGGCAGGCTCTTGCTGGAATGCAGGCAAGCTCTTGCTGGCAGGCAGGCAGACTCTAGCTGGCAGGCAGGCTAGTCTCTTGCTGGCAGGCAGGCTAGACTCTTGCTGGCAGGCAAGCTAGGCTCTTGCTGGAAGGCAGGCAGGCTCTTGCTGGAAGGCAGGCAGGCTAGGCTCTTGCTGGAAGGCGGGCAGGCTCTAGCTGGCAGGAAGGCAGGCTGTAGCTGGCAGGCAGGCTAGGCTCTTGCTGGAAGGCAGGCAGACTCTTGCTAGCAGGCAGGCTCTAGCTGGCAGGGAGGCTCTTGCTGGAAGGCAGAGTGTGGCAGGGTGTTGGCTCTCTTGCAGTATGGCTGGAAATGAGTGAGGGCCTCAATGGCATTGTTTTATATATGTGTCCTGGGGGCAGCCCTATAGGTTCTGAGCATGCTCAGAATAAAAAAACGGATCAGGCCACCGGATCCGCTTTTTTTGGGATCCGGCGCATTCCGGCGTCCATAGACATGCATTGCAGCGAAAAGCGGTAAGAGCTGGATCCAGCCCTTCCAGCTTTTTCGCCGCAGACAAAATACATTACAGTAGACGTTTTTTCCAGATGCTGGAATCAAAATTTTAGCCGGATCCGGAAAAAAACGGAAGGAACGCTGGGCCATGCGGCGCAATCCAGCGCTAATACAAGTCAATGGGGAAATCCCGGTTCCAGTTTTTCATTTTGCTGGGTTCCGGTTTTTCACAAAAGAGCCGTAATCAGCCGGAATGAAAAAACCTGATGTGTGAAAGTAGCCTAAGAAAACTGCTCTGGAAAATGCCAATGTTGGGAGCTAGTGATTATGCAGGACTATAACAACTAGCTCAAAGACAGGGAATAGGGGAGCAGCTAGCTGCTGTATAGAATTCATTGGAATAACATGTGAGAACCCCTATATGGGGATAATAGAGATCATGAACAACAATAAATGTGTCAGTAAACCTACTATAGATGTCATCTTCATGAGCTCTCAGCTGACACTGTTCTTCTTGACTTCACCCATATACATGCATCAGACACCGCTGGGGGGGCAGCTTAACTACCTTCAGAACAAAAGGCTTGCGTGGTAAAATTCAAAATATTTCATACTTTTCTCCTGATGTCATCTGTTGGGAAAGAGTTGGGAAGCCCTTGCACACATAAGATAGTCTACCAGACCCATCAGTTTTTATATTTATGAGCAGACTGAGTCACTACCCTTTTCATAAGTCTTTCCCATTTCGACATTACAGACAAAACATGGAGACAAGCATGGAGTCTCTCTGTTTCTACAAAACATGCTTAATTCTTTATTTCAAAATGGCAGGAGCTTGCACAAAGAGCCCATTCACATACTGACAAAAAAGAAAGTGTTTACATTCTTTTTCATATCTCTTAATTTATTCTTTTTAATCATTTCTACCTTCATTGTTCTAATCATGCTTAAACATTATTTTCTAATTATTGCAAATTAATGTTGCTTTTGTCAGGATTCTTGTTTGTTCAGTCACTGCTATTGTTGTATCAGGTTTTTATGACCCTTCGTTTTGACTTTTTGTGACCCTTCTTAAATTCAATCTTAAAATGTATTTAACAAACAAAGTATTTGGCAATGAGAAACGTAGAGCTTTTATGTTCTTATATATATAGACTAAAAATAACTGACCTCGTACCACACAGAATCTCGTAGTTCCTGTTTTGAAATCTTTTTTATTTGCAGCAATGTAATGTTTTGCTTACTACTAAGAAGTGAAGATTTATATAAATGCACCCAGATCACAGATTAATACATTGCATATCAGGTCATTTAAAAAGGGGACACAAGAGGTGAGGTAGAGACTGAGCGATGGACAGAGTGGGAGACAGAGAGAAGCAGAAAAACAGAGAGATAACAACCTGCGTTAAACTCCAAATTCAACAGCAAACGAGAAATCAAAGGGTATCATGTGTAAGCTTCAATATGGATTAAATGGCTGCAATGGTCATGTAGACGGTTCCCGAGACCAAAATGTAGCAATGGATCAGCAGTGCTGGATTGCCCGGATTCATAAGATAAGTAATGTTTTGTTACTTTATGGCTTTTATTAAGATTAAGCAGATCTTTGTTTATCCTAGAAAACCACCTTAATGAATTTTCCTCGGTATGCTACAACATCACATACCGCAGCCTCTACACTTACATTATGGATGTCTGTTCTAAAGACCCACTATTATTTCTATCCTAGGCTCTACTTGTCCTACTCGGTTAGCCCACGATTTGGAGCTTATTGATCACATAAATACCAATGTTTGTTAACCACTGATTGGTTTCATGATTTTAGTTTTACCTCTCTGAACAAAGTTAGCTGCATTATAATGTAAACAGCACCCCCTTACTATTATTTCTATTGTAAACCTCAAAGCACTGAAACTTTTGCACCTAGTTTTTATTAGGCAGTGTTAATAATTCAGTATTTGCTGCTTACACTATTTTTCTTCCAGTGTACTGAACAGTTATAAGAGGTGTGAGGCAGAACATTTGCAGCTCCTTTTTTTTGTATCTTTGGATTGGATCCAACAGTGAAGAGAGTTATACAGACCTTCTTTATACTTCTTTCCTCGTCTGATCCTGTCCTAATTTTTGCAAAAACATGCAGTTAGAAAACACACAGTACCTCAACCAGCGTTTGTGACCAGGCCGGGTAATTTTCTCTCTTAAGCCTGCTCATGTTATAATATGGCATTACACATTTCTTTGTATCTGGTACTTGAATATTTGTCCTCATCAATATAGTTACACAGAACATTATTACATTGTGTTTTTCTTTTTTTTTTTCTCCAGGTACTGATAACACGCAGCAACTGTGCCAAAATCTGCACATTTATTCCATGCCTTTGAAGTAATCAGTGTCTCATTGTTCTACTCAGTACCTACATCTCTGGGTATGAGGCAATCTAGAAAATGTGTGTTCCTGTTTACACTGTTCTACTTGACTGCTTTTGGTAACTGACTCAGGTTATAGCAAAGCCACTAACGTTTGCTTTGTGTAAAACAGATCTAAGAGCAGAGAAATGTGATAAAGGAGAAGCGGAAGGAAGTAGCAGTAAATAACATGTTAAGTAGAGGATATAGCAGAGTAGTAAGGACAAGGAGATGGTTTATCGAGCAAATGGGAGACTTACAGAACGCCAGGAGAGGGACTCCACTGTGGTTTACCACAAACAGTCATTTTATTAAGAGAACAGAACAAATGGAATATCTTATTTTTAAACCTCATCTTTTAGTGAAAATGTATCATGAAACATATTCTGTTGAAACTAGATATAATGTTGTGGAATATGCGGGAACCACTGACCAAAGGTAAATGTGTGCTAATGGTGTCTCTTGTTAGCAATGGCTTCTCCATGTCCTCAAAAAAATACCCATAAATCCATGGTCTAATGCAGGGCTGTCAAACTTCATTCCTCGAGGGCTGCAAACAGGTCTTGTTTTCAGGATTTCCTTGTACTGCACAGGTGATAATTTAATCCCCTACACAAATAATGAGTTGGTGATTAAATCATCACCTGTGCAGTACAAGGAAATCCTGAAAATATGACCTGTTTGCAGCCCTCAAGGAATGCAGTTTGACACCCCTAGTCTAATGTGTAACTAATATGGATTATTTCCATACGAAGATTACTAATTTAAAAGTGGAAAAGAACACAGGATATGCAATTGTGGTCAAATTGTTACTATGTTAGAAATGTCCAAGCTAAACTTTGGGTAACGAGGCTTTAAAAGGAACCTGTTGTGTACCAAAAACACTATTAACCTGCAGATATGGGGTTATTCTGCAGGTTAATAGCATTCTGAAGCCATGCAACTGCCTCACTGAAAGCCAGGCTGCAGGGAGGGAAGGAATGAACTTTATTCCTTCCGGCAGTCTCGGGCTCTCAGTCATAGAAGTGTGGCCGGTGAGGCTTCAGTCACTGCTCAGTCCATAGTGAGAGTCAGCTGTAACCACACACCCCCTGCGCCTTTATAGCTGAAAGCCTGAGGCTGTCGGGAGGGAATAATGTTCATTTCCTCTTGGTAGTCTGCCATTCATTAAGGCAGCCGCATGGCTTTAGAACACCATTAACCTGCAGATTAACCCCATACATATCTGCAGTTAAAAGATAACTTGTCAGCACAATTTTATAATACAACGTAAAGCCATGGCTGTAATGGCGCTATAACACAGATTAAATTGATACATTTGGTAAGGAAATCAGCTTTGTGATTCTTTTTTAATCACCAATTAAAGTTTTCTGCAAATTAGATTTTGATGCATAGAGGCCGGACTGTACATTGGGTCTTCTCCTTCCTCTCTATGATTCCCCAGCCCCTCCGCCTGCCTCGGGTCATTGAATGCTTTTTCAGTGATCTGCCTCCTCATTTAAAATCTCCTCTTCAAACAGAGGAGGCGAGTGGAGGGGCGGGCAATCATAGACAGGGAGGAGAAGACCCAGTGCACAGTCCGGCCCCTGTGCACCAAAGTCTAATTAGCAGAAAACTTCAAATGGTGATTAAAGAAGTACCACAAAGCGCATTTCTTCCCCAAAGGTATCAGTTTAATCAGAATTACAGTGTCATGACAGCCATGTCTTTACATTGAAAAATTGTGCTGACTGGTTCTTTTTAACAGCATCTTTAGAGAACTATTAGCTGTAAAATGGTGCCGGCAGGGGCATAACTACCATTGTCGTAGAGGTGAGGGCCAGCAAATACTTCAGCTGGATGTGTGTCTTCAGTTCTCCCTGTATTTGCATGGGTTTACCCAAGGAGGGGGGCCTGGGGCCAAGTCTTGCACCGGGGACCATCAGACTCCAGTTACGCAACTGGTGCAGGACCTTGTCAGTCGTGCAATTTTGTAGCCTTGAAGAACAAGAATGTAGTGAGTTGTAAAAATAAAACCTGCATGAAAAATTGCCAGTTGGATAGTTGATTGTGGGTACATTTCCTGAGAGAGCTACATGACTACCGTAGTGTTTTATTATACATTTTCCAAAGTCCCCCTTGCTTTGTCAGGTATGACATCTTTTTACTGGCAGAACAAAACAAATTGGCACTTTGAGGGATATGGCAGAAAGCCTGGACTGATATAAACAATCTGACATGACATACAGTAGAGTTGTGGTAATAACTGCTGAGTCTACGTGGCATCCAAAACATAGATAACAGTGTTAGCGCTAACAACCTAGAGCTTCAGGGAATGTAATATTTGGAAAACCTATGTGCTCTTTATTACATCTGAATTCAGGGTACAAAACATATGATCAAATAATTTTATAATATTCAAAAAAGTACATGAATAAATAAAATATATATTTAAAAAAATATAATAAATATAATTCACTGTTCACATAGCAGTAAATATACAGATATCATTTATAACATAAAATCCGTAATTTGTTCTGATTGTTCAATCGACTCAAAACATTGGTGGGATTCATTCTTTCTGGATTTGACGCAAAATTTACAGACTCCAAAAAAGAGCATGCAGAATTCAACAACTCATCAAGCAAAACACAGAATACACAGAAATGAGCACTGACTTACTCCTGCCCCTTTAACATACAACTCTGGTCATTTATCAATGCTGGAAACACTGTACTGTGCCAGAAACTAAACTGGAAGACCTACTGAGAAATGGGATTGGGGCTGAAAAATCAGTGCACCTTTCAGACATTAATTCTTAATATTAAGTTGTATAATTTAATAATCTGAGTACAATTTACTGCACTTTTCTATTAGCTGGACAGCCACATTGAAATGGAACCTGACAGCTGGATTTACCCCTAAGGCCGGAGTCACACTGCCGTATAACACGGCCTAGTGCTATGCGATAATCACTCAGCGCAGGGTAATTCTATAGGGCAGCCCAGATCAGCAAGAGAACAATCACAGCGAGACTCAGCTCACTTGCCCCCATACAAGTCTGTGGGTGGGAGGGAAACATCACGCTGCACTCGGATATCACTCGTGTGCAGTGAGATATACAGGTCCTTCTCAAAAAATTAGCATATAGTGTTAAATTTCATTATTTACCATAATGTAATGATTACAATTAAACTTTCATATATTATAGATTCATTATCCACCAACTGAAATTTGTCAGGTCTTTTATTGTTTTAATACTGATGATTTTGGCATACAACTCCTGATAACCCAAAAAACCTGTCTCAATAAATTAGCATATCAAGAAAAGGTTCTCTAAACGACCTATTACCCTAATCTTCTGAATCAACTAATTAACTCTAAACACATGCAAAAGATACCTGAGGCTTTTATAAACTCCCTGCCTGGTTCATTACTCAAAACCCCCATCATGGGTAAGACTAGCGACCTGACAGATGTCAAGAAGGCCATCATTGACACCCTCAAGCAAGAGGGTAAGACCCAGAAAGAAATTTCTCAACAAATAGGCTGTTCCCAGAGTGCTGTATCAAGGCACCTCAATGGTAAGTCTGTTGGAAAGAAACAATGTGGCAGAAAACGCTGTACAACGAGAAGAGGAGACCGGACCCTGAGGAAGATTGTGGAGAAGGACCGATTCCAGACCTTGGGGAACCTGAGGAAGCAGTGGACTGAGTCTGGTGTGGAAACATCCAGAGCCACCGTGCACAGGCGTGTGCAGGAAATGGGCTACAGGTGCCGCATTCCCCAGGTAAAGCCACTTTTGAACCATAAACAGCGGCAGAGGCGCCTGACCTGGGCTACAGAGAAGCAGCACTGGACTGTTGCTAAGTGGTCCCAAGTACTTTTTTCTGATGAAAGCAAATTTTGCATGTCATTCGGAAATCAAGGTGCCAGAGTCTGGAGGAAGACTGGGGAGAAGGAAATGCCAAAATGCCTGAAGTCCAGTGTCAAGTACCCACAGTCAGTGATGGTGTGGGGTGCCATGTCAGCTGCTGGTGTTGGTCCACTGTGTTTCATCAAGGGCAGGGTCAATGCAGCTAGCTATCAGGAGATTTTGGAGCACTTCATGCTTCCATCGGCTGAAATGCTTTATGGAGATGAAGATTTCATTTTTCAGCACGACCTGGCACCTGCTCACAGTGCCAAAACCACTGGTAAATGGTTTACTGACCATGGTATTACTGTGCTCAATTGGCCTGCCAACTCTCCTGACCTGAACCCCATAGAGAATCTGTGGGATATTGTGAAGAGAAAGTTGAGAGACGCAAGACCCAACACTCTGGATGAGCTTAAGGCCGCTATTGAAGCATCCTGGGCCTCCATAACATCTCAGCAGTGTCACAGGCTGATTGCCTCCATGCCACGCCGCATTGAAGCAGTCATTTCTGCCAAAGGATTCCCGACCAAGTATTGAGTGCATAACTGAACATTATTATTTGATGTTTTTTTTGTTTGTTATTAAAAAACACTTTTATTTGATTGGATGGGTGAAATATGCTAATTTATTGAGACAGGTTTTTTGGGTTATCAGGAGTTGTATGCCAAAATCATCAGTATTAAAACAATAAAAGACCTGACAAATTTCAGTTGGTGGATAATGAATCTATAATATATGAAAGTTTAATTGTAATCATTACATTATGGTAAATAATGAAATTTAACACTATATGCTAATTTTTTGAGAAGGACCTGTATACGCCGATGCCGGCAGCAAAGGAGATGGAGATATTACATTCTCCGTCTCCTCCACAGCTGTGCTCCGATCCTGTCACATCAGATGTGATATGCTAGTGTGACTCCGGCCTAACAACTAATTACAGCACTGTGCACATCAGTCCGACTACTCGCATTATTATGCAGCACCATAAGACTAAAATACTGAATTTATAATCATACTGACATCTTTCCCTTAACATTGGGGTTGCTAGAAACCAGCATTACATGATGAATGCAGCCCTATAATTAGTTAATAGAAGTAAATCTTGCTGTCAGGTTCCCTATAAAGTACACGGACAGGTTATCTTTTTTAAAACGTTCATGGAAAGCAGTAGTAAAGTTAGGAATAGACAATAAAGGGGTTGTCCATTCTTAACTTAAAAGTCTGCAGTTACTCTACGTGACTGTAGACGTGTTAATCCTCACTTCGCACACTGTGCACTGTGGGGTTTCTTCCAGCCACATTACAACTAGACGTGTCTGGCCTCATTCAATGCACTTGCAATAAGGGAAGCCTTAAGGTACCTTCACACATAACGATATTGTTAACGATATCGTTGCTATTTGTGACGTAGCAACGATATCGTTAATTAAATCATTATGTGTGACAGCGACCAACGATCAGGCCCCTGCTGGAAGATCGTTGGTCGCTGAATAAAGTCCAGAACTTTATTTCATCGCTGGACTCCTGCTGACATCGCTGGATCGGCGTGTGTGACACCGATCCAGCGATGTCTTCACTGGTAACCAGGGTAAACATCGGGTAACTAAGCGCAGGGCCGCGCTTAGTAACCCGATGTTTACCCTGGTTACCATGCTAAAAGTAAAAAAAAACAAACACTAGATACTTACCTACAGCTGTCTGTCCTCCAGCGCTGTGCTCTGCACTCCTCCTGTACTGGCTGTGAGCCGGAAAGCAGAGCGGTGACGTCACCGCTCTGCTTTCCGGCTCCCAGACAGTACAGGAGGAGAGCAGAGAAGCAGAGCGCAGCGCTGGAGAACAGACAGCGGTAGGTAAGTATCTAGTGTTTGTTTTTTTTTACTTTTAGCATGGTAACCAGGGTAAACATCGGGTTACTAAGCGCGGCCCTGCGCTTAGTTACCCGATGTTTACCCTGGTTACCGGCATCGTTGGTCGCTGGAGAGCGGTCTGTGTGACAGCTCTCCAGCGACCAAACAGCGACGCTGCAGCGATTCGGATCGTTGTCGGTATCGCTGCAGCGTCGCTAAATGTGAAGGGGCCTTTAAGGTACCTTCACACTCAGCAACTTTACAACGAGAACGACAACGATCCGTGCAGCGTCCTGGATAGCGATCTCGTTGTGTTTGACATGCAGCAGCGATCTGGATCCCGCTGTGATATCGCTGGTCGGAGCTAGAAGTCCAGAACTTTATTTGGTCGTCAGGTCGGCGTGTATCGTCGTGTTTGACAGCAAAAGCAATGATGCCAGCAATGTTTTAACATGGAGCTAACAACCAGCTACAACGATAAGTGAGTCGCCGTTACGTCACAGGATCGCTCCTGCATCGTTCTGGAGCTGCTGTGTTTGACGTCTCTACAGCGACCTAGACAGCGACGCTGCAGCGATCAGCTCGTTATCTATATCGCTGCAGCGTCGCTGAGTGTGACGGTACCTTTACACATCTAGTCGGCTCATGACTGCTTGTTGGTAAATCGCATATACTTGTGGTCACATGTTCTCCCACTCCAGTTGCCGACATCGGAAAATCCTCACAGCGCACAGTGCTCATGATGTGAGGATTCACTAGTCTGCAGTTACATACAGTGACTGCAGATTTGTAACCTAAGGCTGGACAACCCTTTTAAGTTTTTTTATGGATTCCACTGATTTTGATAAAATCTGAAACTTGCATACCCATGGAGACAGTCCAATGTGACACATCAGGCTAACCATGTATCTCTCTTTTCCAAAGATGAATTTTTATGTAAGACCCTATTTATGTTATAGGATGCTTGTTGGGAAGACAGCACTTGTGAGAGCAGAGGACTATGTGCTTTTTATAACATCAGTTGAGCAGATCCAAGGTGACTAGAGGACAAGGAAATGTCTTTGCTATTAGGCAATGTTTGTATTGCTTACTCATTAACCCTCTACAAGTGAGGGTTTTTGTGTCTGCTGATTTGCACTTGATTTGTGATAGCTCCACTGAGCTTTTAAAAGCTTCTAAGGTGTCACTTTTATCTGGCAGCAATGAGTCATTGGGAGTCTGCCTTCCACTTATTAATCACCAAATAATTATCAGATAGTGAGCAGAATCCTGTACTATATCTAGATGACAAAGCGGTGCTTTATAAAGCTGGGAAAACGTATTTGTATAGTTGCTGGATCACTGGAGATTATTACATTCTTGTGGCTGCCAGAAGTTTTTCATGAACCCTTTTACAGGATTTCTTTTTCTAAAGGCACCGTTACACTAAACGACTTACCAACGATCACGACCAGCGATACGACCTGGCCGTGATTGTGTGGTCGCTGGGAAGCTGTCACACAGACAGCTCTCTCCAGCGACCAACAATCAGGGGAAAGACTTCGGCATCGTTGAAACTGTCTTCAACGATGCCGAAGTCCCCAGGTAACCAGGGTAAATATTGGGTTACTAAGCGCAGGGCCGCGCTTAGTAACCTGATATTTACCCTGGTTACCATTGTAAAAGTTAAAAAAAAAACACAGTACATACTCACATTCCATTGTCTGTCACGTCCCCCGGCGTCAGCTTCACGCACTAACTCTGTCAGCGCCGGCCGTAAAGCAGATCACAGTGGTGATGTCACCGCTTTACATAGTAACATAGTAACATAGTAACATAGTTAGTAAGGCCGAAAAAAGACATTTGTCCATCCAGTTCAGCCTATATTCCATCATAATAAATACCCAGATCTACGTCCTTCTACAGAACCTAATAATTGTATGATACAATATTGTTCTGCTCCAGGAAGACATCCAGGCCTCTCTTGAACCCCTCGACTGAGTTCGCCATCACCACCTCCTCAGGCAAGCAATTCCAGATTCTCACTGCTCTAACAGTAAAGAATCCTCTTCTATGTTGGTGGAAAAACCTTCTCTCCTCCAGACGCAAAGAATGCCCCCTTGTGCCCGTCACCTTCCTTGGTATAAACAGATCCTCAGCGAGATATTTGTATTGTCCCCTTATATACTTATACATGGTTATTAGATCGCCCCTCAGTCGTCTTTTTTCTAGACTAAATAATCCTAATTTCGCTAATCTATCTGGGTATTGTAGTTCTCCCATCCCCTTTATTAATTTTGTTGCCCTCCTTTGTACTCTCTCTAGTTCCATTATATCCTTCCTGAGCACCGGTGCCCAAAACTGGACACAGTACTCCATGTGCGGTCTAACTAGGGATTTGTACAGAGGCAGTATAATGCTCTCATCATGTGTATCCAGACCTCTTTTAATGCACCCCATGATCCTGTTTGCCTTGGCAGCTGCTGCCTGGCACTGGCTGCTCCAGGTAAGTTTATCATTAACTAGGATCCCCAAGTCCTTCTCCCTGTCAGATTTACCCAGTGGTTTCCCGTTCAGTGTGTAATGGTGATATTGATTCCCTCTTCCCATGTGTATAACCTTACATTTATCATTGTTAAACCTCATCTGCCACCTTTCAGCCCAAGTTTCCAACTTATCCAGATCCATCTGTAGCAGAATACTATCTTCTCTTGTATTAACTGCTTTACATAGTTTTGTATCATCTGCAAATATCGATATTTTACTGTGTAAACCTTCTACCAGATCATTAATGAATATGTTGAAGAGAACAGGTCCCAATACTGACCCCTGCGGTACCCCACTGGTCACAGCGACCCAGTTAGAGACTATACCATTTATAACCACCCTCTGCTTTCTATCACTAAGCCAGTTACTAACCCATTTACACACATTTTCCCCCAGACCAAGCATTCTCATTTTGTGTACCAACCTCTTGTGCGGCACGGTATCAAACGCTTTGGAAAAATCGAGATATACCACGTCCAATGACTCACCGTGGTCCAGCCTATAGCTTACCTCTTCATAAAAACTGATTAGATTGGTTTGACAGGAGCGATTTCTCATAAACCCATGCTGATATGGAGTTAAACAGTTATTCTCATTAAGATAATCCAGAATAACATCCCTCAGAAACCCTTCAAATATTTTACCAACAATAGAGGTTAGACTTACTGGCCTATAATTTCCAGGTTCACTTTTAGAGCCCTTTTTGAATATTGGCACCACATTTGCTATGCGCCAGTCCTGCGGAACAGACCCTGTCGCTATAGAGTCACTAAAAATAAGAAATAATGGTTTATCTATTACATTACTTAGTTCTCTTAGTACTCGTGGGTGTATGCCATCCGGACCCGGAGATTTATCTATTTTAATCTTATTTAGCCGGTTTCGCACCTCTTCTTGGGTTAGATTGGTGACCCTTAATATAGGGTTTTCATTGTTTCTTGGGATTTCACCTAGCATTTCATTTTCCACCGTGAATACCGTGGAGAAGAAGGTGTTTAATATGTTAGCTTTTTCCTCGTCATCT
Organism: Ranitomeya imitator; assembly: GCF_032444005.1. Classification (NCBI taxonomy): domain Eukaryota; kingdom Metazoa; phylum Chordata; class Amphibia; order Anura; family Dendrobatidae; genus Ranitomeya; species Ranitomeya imitator. The sequence continues at coordinate 332,584,824 of NC_091287.1, read as the reverse complement.
ACAACCATTCTTTCCTCACTATTTTTTAAGGGGCCTACATTTTCAGTTTTTATTCTTTTACTATTGATATAGTTGAAGAACAGTTTGGGATTAGTTTTACTCTCCTTAGCAATGTGCTTCTTTGTTTCCTTTTTGGCAGCTTTAATTAGTTTTTTAGATAAAGTATTTTTCTCCCTATAGTTTTTTAGAGCTTCAATGGTGCCATCCTGCTTTAGTAGTGCAAATGCTTTCTTTTTACTGTTAATTGCCTGTCTTACTTCTTTGTTTAGCCACATTGGGTTTTTCCTATTTCTAGTCCTTTTATTCCCACAAGGTATAAACCGCTTACACTGCCTATTTAGGATGTTCTTAAACATTTCCCATTTATTATCTGTATTCTCATTTCTGAGGATATTGTCCCAGTGTACCAGATTAAGGGCATCTCTAAGCTGTTCAAACTTTGCCTTCCTAAAGTTCAATGTTTTTGTGACTCCCTGACAAGTCCCCCTAGTGAAAGACAGGTGAAACTGCACAATATTGTGGTCGCTATTTCCTAAATGCCCAACCACCTGCAGATTTGTTATTCTGTCAGGTCTATTAGATAGTATTAGGTCTAAAAGTGCTGCTCCTCTGGTTGGATTCTGCACCAATTGTGAAAGATAATTTTTCTTGGTTATTAGCAGAAACCTGTTGCCTTTATGGGTTTCACAGGTTTCTGTTTCCCAGTTAATATCCGGGTAGTTAAAGTCCCCCATAACCAGGACCTCATTATGGGTTGCAGCTTCATCTATCTGCTTTAGAAGTAGACTTTCCATGCTTTCTGTTATATTTGGGGGTTTGTAACAGACCCCAATGAGAATTTTGTTACCATTTTTCCCTCCATGAATTTCAACCCATATGGACTCGACATCCTCATTCCCTTCGCTAATATCCTCCCTTAAAGTAGACTTTAGACAAGCCTTTACATAGAGACAAACCCCTCCTCCTCTCCGATTTTTACGATCCTTTCTAAACAGACTGTAACCCTGTAAGTTAACTGCCCAGTCATAGCTTTCATCTAACCATGTCTCGGTTATTCCCACTATGTCAAAGTTACCTGTAGATATTTCTGCTTCTAGTTCTTCCATCTTGTTTGTCAGGCTTCTGGCGTTTGCGAGCATGCAGTTTAGAGGATTTTGTTTTGTTCCAATCTCCTCACTGTGGATTGTTTTAGAAATGTTCTTACCTCCCTTCTGAGTATGTTTTCCTGGGTCGTCTTTGTTCGAGTCTAATGTTTTTCTTCCCGTCCCCTCTTCTTCTAGTTTAACGCCCTCCTGATGAGTGTAGCGAGTCTTCTGGCGAATGTGTGTTTCCCAGGTTTGTTGAGGTGTAGTCCGTCTCTGGCGAGGAGTCCATCATACCAGTAATTCACACCGTGGTCCAGGAATCCAAATCCTTGTTGTCTGCACCATCGTCTTAGCCAGTTGTTTGCATCAAGGATCCTGTTCCATCTCCTGGTGCCATGCCCGTCTACTGGAAGGATAGAAGAAAAAACTACCTGTGCATCCAGTTCCTTTACTTTCTTCCCCAACTCTTCAAAGTCCTTGCAGATTGTCGGTAGGTCCTTCCTTGCCGTGTCATTGGTGCCAACATGTATCAGAAGAAATGGGTGGACGTCCTTGGAGCTGAAGAGCTTTGGTATCCTATCGGTCACATCCTTGATCATCGCACCTGGAAGGCAGCATACTTCTCTTGCAGTTATGTCCGGTCTGCAGATGGCTGCTTCGGTGCCTCTCAGTAGTGAGTCTCCCACCACCACCACTCTTCGTTGCTTCTTGGCTGTACTTTTTGCTGTCACTTGTTGCTGTGTGCCCTTTTCTTTTTTGCTTGCTGGTATTGCTTCATTCTTAGGTGTGCCATCTTCATCCTCTACAAAGATTTGATATCGGTTCTTCAGTTGTGTGGTTGGTGATTTCTCCATGGTCTTCTTGCTTCTTTTGGTCACATGCTTCCACTCATCTGCTTTTGGAGGTTCTCTGACACTTTTTGCACCTTCTGTGACCAGTAGAGATGCTTCTGTTCTGTCTAGAAAGTCTTCATTCTCTTTGATGAGTTTCAAAGTTGCTATTCTTTCTTCCAGACCCCGCACCTTTTCTTCTAAAAGGGCCACTAGTCTACACTTCTGACAGGTGAAATTGGATTCTTCTTCTGGTCGATCTGTGAACATGTAGCACATGCTGCAGCTCACCATGTAGGTTGTCACATCTGCCATGTTGCTCCTAGATCCTGCTGACTTGCTGTGTGTTTTCCTTCTTGTGTAATCTACTCAGCCAAGCTCTCTTGCAATAATGTCCTACAGGCAAAAATTCGCTTCTCCCAGAAGGCACCTGGAATATGCAAATTAGCCTCCTGAAGCTTGAATCCCTGGTTTGGTGATGCTTTCGAAGCAGCTGGTCCCGGCTGTACCCAACGATCTTCTAGCTTAGGGAGACTTCGCTTCTCCCAGAAGGCACCTGGAATATGCAAATTAGCCTCCTGAAGCTTGAATCCCTGGTTTGGTGATGCTTTCGAAGCAGCTGGTCCCGGCTGTACCCAACGATCTTCTAGCTTAGGGAGACTTCGCTTCTCCCAGAAGGCACCTGGAATATGCAAATTAGCCTCCTGAAGCTTGAATCCCTGGTTTGGTGATGCTTTCGAAGCAGCTGGTCCCGGCTGTACCCAACGATCTTCTAGCTTAGGGAGACTTCGCTTCTCCCAGAAGGCACCTGGAATATGCAAATTAGCCTCCTGAAGCTTGAATCCCTGGTTTGGTGATGCTTTCGAAGCAGCTGGTCCCGGCTGTACCCAACGATCTTCTAGCTTAGGGAGACTTCGCTTCTCCCAGAAGGCACCTGGAATATGCAAATTAGCCTCCTGAAGCTTGAATCCCTGGTTTGGTGATGCTTTCGAAGCAGCTGGTCCCGGCTGTACCCAACGATCTTCTAGCTTAGGGAGACTTCGCTTCTCCCAGAAGGCACCTGGAATATGCAAATTAGCCTCCTGAAGCTTGAATCCCTGGTTTGGTGATGCTTTCGAAGCAGCTGGTCCCGGCTGTACCCAACGATCTTCTAGCTTAGGGAGACTTCGCTTCTCCCAGAAGGCACCTGGAATATGCAAATTAGCCTCCTGAAGCTTGAATCCCTGGTTTGGTGATGCTTTCGAAGCAGCTGGTCCCGGCTGTACCCAACGATCTTCTAGCTTAGGGAGACTTCGCTTCTCCCAGAAGGCACCTGGAATATGCAAATTAGCCTCCTGAAGCTTGAATCCCTGGTTTGGTGATGCTTTCGAAGCAGCTGGTCCCGGCTGTACCCAACGATCTTCTAGCTTAGGGAGACTTCGCTTCTCCCAGAAGGCACCTGGAATATGCAAATTAGCCTCCTGAAGCTTGAATCCCTGGTTTGGTGATGCTTTCGAAGCAGCTGGTCCCGGCTGTACCCAACGATCTTCTAGCTTAGGGAGACTTCGCTTCTCCCAGAAGGCACCTGGAATATGCAAATTAGCCTCCTGAAGCTTGAATCCCTGGTTTGGTGATGCTTTCGAAGCAGCTGGTCCCGGCTGTACCCAACGATCTTCTAGCTTAGGGAGACTTCGCTTCTCCCAGAAGGCACCTGGAATATGCAAATTAGCCTCCTGAAGCTTGAATCCCTGGTTTGGTGATGCTTTCGAAGCAGCTGGTCCCGGCTGTACCCAGCGATCTTCTAGCTTAGGGAGACTTCGCTTCTCCCAGAAGGCACCTGGAATATGCAAATTAGCCTCCTGAAGCTTGAATCCCTGGTTTGGTGATGCTTTCGAAGCAGCTGGTCCCGGCTGTACCCAGCGATCTTCTAGCTTAGGGAGACTTCGCTTCTCCCAGAAGGCACCTGGAATATGCAAATTAGCCTCCTGAAGCTTGAATCCCTGGTTTGGTGATGCTTTCGAAGCAGCTGGTCCCGGCTGTACCCAGCGATCTTCTAGCTTAGGGAGACTTCGCTTCTCCCAGAAGGCACCTGGAATATGCAAATTAGCCTCCTGAAGCTTGAATCCCTGGTTTGGTGATGCTTTCGAAGCAGCTGGTCCCGGCTGTACCCAACGATCTTCTAGCTTAGGGAGACTTCGCTTCTCCCAGAAGGCACCTGGAATATGCAAATTAGCCTCCTGAAGCTTGAATCCCTGGTTTGGTGATGCTTTCGAAGCAGCTGGTCCCGGCTGTACCCAACGATCTTCTAGCTTAGGGAGACTTCGCTTCTCCCAGAAGGCACCTGGAATATGCAAATTAGCCTCCTGAAGCTTGAATCCCTGGTTTGGTGATGCTTTCGAAGCAGCTGGTCCCGGCTGTACCCAACGATCTTCTAGCTTAGGGAGACTTCGCTTCTCCCAGAAGGCACCTGGAATATGCAAATTAGCCTCCTGAAGCTTGAATCCCTGGTTTGGTGATGCTTTCGAAGCAGCTGGTCCCGGCTGTACCCAACGATCTTCTAGCTTAGGGAGACTTCGCTTCTCCCAGAAGGCACCTGGAATATGCAAATTAGCCTCCTGAAGCTTGAATCCCTGGTTTGGTGATGCTTTCGAAGCAGCTGGTCCCGGCTGTACCCAACGATCTTCTAGCTTAGGGAGACTTCGCTTCTCCCAGAAGGCACCTGAAATATGCAAATTAGCCTCCTGAAGCTTGAATCCCTGGTTTGGTGATGCTTTCGAAGCAGCTGGTCCCGGCTGTACCCAACGATCTTCTAGCTTAGGGAGACTTCGCTTCTCCCAGAAGGCACCTGGAATATGCAAATTAGCCTCCTGAAGCTTGAATCCCTGGTTTGGTGATGCTTTCGAAGCAGCTGGTCCCGGCTGTACCCAACGATCTTCTAGCTTAGGGAGACTTCGCTTCTCCCAGAAGGCACCTGGAATATGCAAATTAGCCTCCTGAAGCTTGAATCCCTGGTTTGGTGATGCTTTCGAAGCAGCTGGTCCCGGCTGTACCCAACGATCTTCTAGCTTAGGGAGACTTCGCTTCTCCCAGAAGGCACCTGGAATATGCAAATTAGCCTCCTGAAGCTTGAATCCCTGGTTTGGTGATGCTTTCGAAGCAGCTGGTCCCGGCTGTACCCAACGATCTTCTAGCTTAGGGAGACTTCGCTTCTCCCAGAAGGCACCTGGAATATGCAAATTAGCCTCCTGAAGCTTGAATCCCTGGTTTGGTGATGCTTTCGAAGCAGCTGGTCCCGGCTGTACCCAACGATCTTCTAGCTTAGGGAGACTTCGCTTCTCCCAGAAGGCACCTGGAATATGCAAATTAGCCTCCTGAAGCTTGAATCCCTGGTTTGGTGATGCTTTCGAAGCAGCTGGTCCCGGCTGTACCCAACGATCTTCTAGCTTAGGGAGACTTCGCTTCTCCCAGAAGGCACCTGGAATATGCAAATTAGCCTCCTGAAGCTTGAATCCCTGGTTTGGTGATGCTTTCGAAGCAGCTGGTCCCGGCTGTACCCAACGATCTTCTAGCTTAGGGAGACTTCGCTTCTCCCAGAAGGCACCTGGAATATGCAAATTAGCCTCCTGAAGCTTGAATCCCTGGTTTGGTGATGCTTTCGAAGCAGCTGGTCCCGGCTGTACCCAACGATCTTCTAGCTTAGGGAGACTTCGCTTCTCCCAGAAGGCACCTGGAATATGCAAATTAGCCTCCTGAAGCTTGAATCCCTGGTTTGGTGATGCTTTCGAAGCAGCTGGTCCCGGCTGTACCCAACGATCTTCTAGCTTAGGGAGACTTCGCTTCTCCCAGAAGGCACCTGGAATATGCAAATTAGCCTCCTGAAGCTTGAATCCCTGGTTTGGTGATGCTTTCGAAGCAGCTGGTCCCGGCTGTACCCAACGATCTTCTAGCTTAGGGAGACTTCGCTTCTCCCAGAAGGCACCTGGAATATGCAAATTAGCCTCCTGAAGCTTGAATCCCTGGTTTGGTGATGCTTTCGAAGCAGCTGGTCCCGGCTGTACCCAACGATCTTCTAGCTTAGGGAGACTTCGCTTCTCCCAGAAGGCACCTGGAATATGCAAATTAGCCTCCTGAAGCTTGAATCCCTGGTTTGGTGATGCTTTCGAAGCAGCTGGTCCCGGCTGTACCCAACGATCTTCTAGCTTAGGGAGACTTCGCTTCTCCCAGAAGGCACCTGGAATATGCAAATTAGCCTCCTGAAGCTTGAATCCCTGGTTTGGTGATGCTTTCGAAGCAGCTGGTCCCGGCTGTACCCAACGATCTTCTAGCTTAGGGAGACTTCGCTTCTCCCAGAAGGCACCTGGAATATGCAAATTAGCCTCCTGAAGCTTGAATCCCTGGTTTGGTGATGCTTTCGAAGCAGCTGGTCCCGGCTGTACCCAACGATCTTCTAGCTTAGGGAGACTTCGCTTCTCCCAGAAGGCACCTGGAATATGCAAATTAGCCTCCTGAAGCTTGAATCCCTGGCTTTGCTCTGCTTTACGGCTGGCCGGCCGCACAAAATCCGCAGCAAATCTGCAACAAAAACGCATAAAATCCACATAAAAAATGCATCAAATCTGCACCTGCATTTTCTGCCAGGAGATGCAGATTTTGTGCAGAAAATTCTGCACCCAAATCTGCAATGTGTGCACATAGCCTAAAATAGAACGATGTCTTCTTCTTGACCTCACAAGTCCTGTTGTGTAGGATTCTTAGGATACTGTGATGAGCTAGTCCAAACCAGATGACAAATCGCATCTGATGTAGCATGCCAAGATATTTATTGAGGCACACAGAAGTACATGAAGGGCCAATACATGTATGTATAAAGCTATAATATGGGCTTGTCTATGAGGCCTCAAGTATTTATGTAAGGTTTCCGGATGTTCTATGGAGTCTGTTTTGCCCTCATCCAAGAAGGAGTCTGGTACTTCGTTCTGAACAAGCGAAAAAGAAAGGACTTACCAAAAGGCTCGCACAACCATATACAATATGAAATACAAAAATGTTTATTCAAAACACCACAGCACAAAAGATAAAAACATTAAAAACACAATATCCTGTATAAATCACCCACATATAGTTGTATATAACAGTAGGAATTAAATCCAAATAGCTGTATCACAGATATCGTATAATGGACTAAGTTAGGCACCAGGTATAATACCTCAGATATCGTGGCGGCTAAATCGAAAGCCCACATAAATATATGAATACATAATAACTCCGCTGTACAAGAGAAACCCCTAAATAGAGTCTGGGTGAATAGGTAAATATCAACGAGGTGTAAACCTATACAGACCTAAAGGGTGACAAAACGTCAAGTTGTAAGTCAGTTAATTGGCGGAGGAGCTAAGCCGTCACCCATATCTCAATCAACCATGGGGTCCTACAGAAGAGTCCAAGCCTACATGTCCGGCATGTGAATACACAAAAGTGGGGTGAAAAGAAAACGCCCCACGCGTATCGCCGCCGCAGCGGCTTCGTCAGGGGAAGTCACTTCGAGCCGTATACAGAAAATACTACAAGGCGTGCAGAGCCAAGTCCAATGGTATATAATCTGAACAAGCGAAAAAGAAAGGACTTACCAAAAGGCTCGCACAACCATATACAATATGAAATACAAAAATGTTTATTCAAAACACCACAGCACAAAAGATGAAAGGGTGAAAAGAAAACACCCCACGCGTATCGCCGCCGCAGCGGCTTCGTCAGGGGAAGTCACTTCCCCTGACGAAGCCGCTGCGGCGGCGATACGCGTGGGGCGTTTTCTTTTCACCCCACTTTTGTGTATTCACATGCCGGACATGTAGGCTTGGACTCTTCTGTAGGACCCCATGGTTGATTGAGATATGGGTGACGGCTTAGCTCCTCCGCCAATTAACTGACTTACAACTTGACGTTTTGTCACCCTTTAGGTCTGTATAGGTTTACACCTCGTTGATATTTACCTATTCACCCAGACTCTATTTAGGGGTTTCTCTTGTACAGCGGAGTTATTATGTATTCATATATTTATGTGGGCTTTCGATTTAGCCGCCACGATATCTGAGGTATTATACCTGGTGCCTAACTTAGTCCATTATACGATATCTGTGATACAGCTATTTGGATTTAATTCCTACTGTTATATATAACTATATGTGGGTGATTTATACAGGATATTGTGTTTTTAATGTTTTTATCTTTTGTGCTGTGGTGTTTTGAATAAACATTTTTGTATTTCATATTGTATATGGTTGTGCGAGCCTTTTGGTAAGTCCTTTCTTTTTCGCTTGTTCAGATTATATACCATTGGACTTGGCTCTGCACGCCTTGTAGTATTTTCTGTATATGGCTCGAGTGCACCCTTCTCCTTATTATGGTACTTCGTTCTGTCCTTGAACTTCCTGTCAGTTCTGTTATTTAAGTCCGGGTCGGGAAATACTCCTTGCCTGAGTATTTTGTTGCAGTTGGCTTCTGAGCTTCCTTCTGGAGTTCCTGCTGCTGCTCATTTACTATTTGCTCTGCTTCATCACTACCAGCTGCCTTCAGTCCTCTGTGCTGCTTCCTGATCCTGGTGGTGGTTACCTTTTGTCCAAACTTCTAAAGAGAGGAGTTGTACATTTCTGGTTCTGCTGTGGTCCGTAAGAATTTCTGACATTTCTATTATTTGTGTACAAATGCTTGGACTGTTCTGTGCGGGCTGCTGTGCTGGACTTGAGCGGGACTTTTCAGCCCAAAAAGAGGTATATAAAAAAACCTTCTCCTTGTTCTCCACCTGCATGTTTCTGGACTTCCATGAAAGGTGTTGGCTCCACTGTCCGCCTATTTCTGGACCACCACATAGGAGTGCCGGTCGCACTCTTGCTTCATATAACTACTGGACTTGCTTGTATTAGTGGTCGCCGCCCCGCTATCATAGTTGCTGGACATTTGCGTTTTGTGCTGCACTTCGCTGTATTTTCAGGATTGTCTGTTAGTTTATGTTATATTCCTTGCTTTGTTAAATACAGTTTATTTGTCTCAACTTTGGCCTCAGATTCCATAGTACCTTCATAATTGTTACAATTTATTTCCTCCACAGGCTTATTTTTATGTGTTTCTCTCAATGATCCTATTTGTGACTGTTTTTCCTCTAACCACTATCTGAGCTGTCAGCCTGACGATTTATTATAAAGCAGATCTGTCCGGTGCAGGCTTTTTCTACACCAGGTCCAGTATGTAAATGATGTTGATGTCTAGGAATCAGATTCAAGTCTATATCTTCATCTCGTGCTTTTTGTACTGGTATATAAAAGCAAACATTTGCATCTATCCAATGCTTCTTATCAATGTGTCCAACACTTTCCTGCTAGATTTGTATAACGTCTCTTCTGAGCTTGTATGTTTATGCAAAGATCTTTCAGTGGTCAGAAGTTCTGAGCTTAATTTCATGTCTATGAACAAAATTACGCCAGTCTCCTCAGTCTACATTTTTAGCTGGTAAGATAGTTCAACTAAGGATGCTTTCACATTGCGTTTAGGCACATGCTCGGTGGCCCAGTTGGGGCATACGTCCGAAACCCCCTGCAAAACGGGATTTGGACACATGTGCCCAAGGGGCCATAAACTATAATGGCCCTGGTAGAATTAACATACGCTCTGCCATGCATCCTTTTTCGACATGTACGCCTACTAGAGGTGGCCACTCAGAGGCAGTCTCATACTGTCCAACTGCAGTAGGTGTATATACCAGAAAATGATGAATGGCAGAGCACACGTTCACTCTGTCAGCACCATTACAGTCTAGTGCTCCGTTGATGTGTCGTCCGAATCCCGTTTTGCGTACATAAGCCTCGACTGGGCCATCAAACGCGTGCCTAAACGCAATGTCAAAGCACCCTACGATCTGCAAGAATGTGACCTTTAAGACCGATGTGTAAGGCCTTAATATGGCTCTGTTATGTACAGAAAATTAAAGGGGTTTTATGGCCCCACGATATTGAAAAAAGAAAGCTACCGTAATTGTATAAAATAACAAAAGGAATAATACTAATTTTACTAATCCTCATCAGCTCCATTGCCAACATGCCAATTCTGCCAGACTATGATTACCCAGTTCGGGGGAGAGATGTAGTATGTTGCCATGTGACCACTGCAACCAATCATTGACAGGCAGGAACCAACTAGGGAAAATATGGCACAGGACAAACGGGGGATTGGTATGACTTGTTATTTTATATCATTGTAAGGTGTTTGAAAAAGATTTAATGGGATATGAATGCACAAGGCCTCTATGTGACTCCGAATATATACATAGGCAATCATAAAAGAACATTGCAGCCTGCTCCATCAGACTCTGTATGTAGTGCGTTATTTAGCAGAGGCTGGAGTGTGTGCGGCAGTGTGCAGAGTCAGGATCGCTACAGGTTCTGTGCCCAAGACTGCAGTATGCAGGAGCATTAATGGAAATACCTTATAGTGGTTAACACTATAGTATAAATGCTGCACGCCATGTATGTCGGGTTGGTAACATAGAATTTTGTAACATGCACAACAAGCATTTTCATTTCTTGTTTCCTTTAACAAGGTGTACATATTTAATGAGCATGTTAATATATACAGTGTTTAGATGCCTGTTTGTTTGCTGCAGTGATTGCATGTCTGTGTAAGAGTGATTAAATGATTAAATAACACTTATTAACTTCATGTGGCAACAATATACTGTATATCCATAGTAAGCCTCATTGACTATTAATAGAGGTGCAGATTATTTTAATATAACTGTTGTTGGGCCGATAACTGTGCAAATTCTGAGCATCATTACTGCACAACATGACGTTATCAATTTTTTTATACTGTCTGCATAGAGGAGTTTTCCAGAGGAACCAAATATATCGCCCTGAAAAGCTTATAAACTGTTCTGACAAAAGCAAACAAACCCCCATTACTGCATGCCATGCAATTCATAGCATTCAAACTGAAGGAACCCCTGGCGGAGGTTACTATTATGCACTTGCCTCAGCTCCAGGGCCAGGCTCTGTTCCCTTCGCTTATGATAGATATCCTTTGCTGTGCCGGACGTTGGGCTTCACAGTTTACCCAATGAAGTCCTGTAACATCATCAACCATGGCCTTTTAAGGTCCACTTGGACACAAGTGCCTGATTAAGTAAGCCTGATGTTTGTGATCTTCTACCTTCAAGTCTCTCCCACTAGTTTACTCAGCAGAAACTATCTCTTAAAACTCCTGTTTGCTTCTGCAGTATATATTTGCTTCCTGGTCAGACCTGTTGATTAACCCTTCATCTGCTGTAGGCATAACAAGCTTCTCTCTAGAGACTGGTCACTGCAACAGAGTTTATCTTCTCCATAAACAAGTTTGCCTCCTCATCTCTGCTGCCAATGGCTATCCATTGTTTGCTTATTAACCCCTTGTTGGCTGAAAGCATTACGGACTTATCTCTGGACAAGTTCATAAATAATGCTGCTCATATTCCTGGATTATTTATACATCTTCCATTCCTCTGCTTTTGTCTACAACCCTGGTTCTGTGTATTTTGATGTGTCTTGTTCCACTGTTCTGCTTTCTGTCTTGGTCCTCGCTGATCAACATGTATTCACCCTGACCTGTCATATAGTGAATCCACATTACTTTACATCTACTAGGGTATTTAATAAGTTATAGGCTGGATTCACATACAGTCATGGCCAAAAGTATTAACACCCCTGCAATTCTGTCAGATAATACTCAGTTTCTTCCTGAAAATGATTGCAATCACAAATTCTTTGGTATTAATATCTTCATTTAATTTGTCTTAAATGAAAAAACACAAAAGAGAATGAAGCAAAAAGCAAAACATTGATCATTTCACACAAAACTCCAAAAATGGGCCAGTATTGGCACCCTCAGCCTAATACTTAGTTGCACAACCTTTAGCCAAAATAACTTCCAGTAACCATCAATGAGTTTCTTACAATGCTCTGTTGGAATTTTAGACCATTCTCCTTTGGCAAACTGCTCCAGGTCCCTGATATTTGAAGGGTGCCTTCTCCAAACTGCCATTTTTAGATCTCTCCACAGGTGTTCTATGGGATTCAGGTCTGGACTCATTGCTGGCCACCTTAGAAGTCTCCAGTGCTTTCTCTCAAACCATTTTCTAGTGCTTTTTGAAGTGTGTTTTGGGTCATTGTCCTGTTGGAAGACCCATGACCTCTGAGGGAGACCCAGCTTTCTCACACTGGGCCCTACATTATGCTGCAAAATTTGTTGGTAATCTTCAGACTTCATAATGCCATGCACATGGTCAAGCAGTCCAGTGCCAGAGGCAGCAAAGCAACCCCAAAACATCAGGGAACCTCTGCCATGTTTGACTGTAGGGACCGTGTTCTTTTCTTTGAATACCTCTTTTTTTCTCCTGCAAACTCTATGTTGATGCCTTTGCCCAAAAAGCTCTACTTTTGTCTGATCTGACCAGAGAACATTCTTCCAAAACATTTTTGGCTTTTTCAGGTAAGTTTTGGCAAACTCCAGCCTGGCTTTTTTATGTCTCGGGGTAAGAAGTGGGGTCTTCCTGGGTCTCCTACCATACAGGCCCTTTTCATTCAGACGCCGACAGATTGTACGGGTTGACACTGTTGTACCCTCGGACTTGAACTTGTTTGGATGTTAGTCGAGGTTCATTATCCAACATCCGCACAATCTTGCGTTGAAATCTGTTGTCAATTTTTCTTTTCCGTCCACATCTAGGGAGGTTAGCCACAGTGCCATGGGCTTTAAACTTCTTGATGACACTGCGCACGATAGACACAGGAACATTCAGGTCTTTGGAGATGGACTTGTAGCCTTGAGATTGCTCATGCTTCCTCACAATTTGGTTTCTCAAGTCCTCAGACAGTTCTTTGGTCTTCTTTCTTTTCTCCATGCTCAATGTGGTACACACAAGGACACAGGACAGAGATTGAGTCAACTTTAATCCATGTCTACTGGCTGCAAGTGTGCTTTAGTTATTGCCAACACCTGTTAGGTGCCACAGATAAGTTACAGGTGCTGTTAATTACACAAATTAGAGAAGCATCACATGATTTTTCGAAGGGTGCCAATACTTTTGTCCACCCCCTTTTTTATGTTTGGTGTGGAATTATATCCAATTTGGCTTTTGGACAATTCTTTTTGTGTTTTTTCATTTAAGACAAATTAAATGAAGATAATAATACCAAAGAATTTGTGATTGCAATCATTTTCAGGAAGAAACTGAGTATTATCTGACAAAATTGCAGGGGAGTTAATACTTTTGGTCATGACTGTATGTATGTTGCAACAGGCTCAGTTTTTTAGCCTAATGTAACAGAATTGATGTCTAAACTGATGCATGCTTTTTCACCATTTACTGCTAGTTGCTGGTTCAGTGCCAGATCCCAACGTTATATAAAATATTGTGATCAGGCCATCAGAACAGTACCTGCACCTAGCCAGGTACAAAAAGGAAACTAATGCACCAAATGGGAGGATATGATCATATCGCAAACAAAGGGATCAATTGGTCCATTATTTTCCATCCAGCATTATTGTTAAACGATAGATGAAAACAACGATACGGCACCAGCCACATGTGAACACAACCATAAAATAGTATTGTAGCTGATAGATCAGCCAGATTTCTACCCAGTTGATTAGTCGATATGAAATATAGTTTTTACTCCAGATTTTATGGCTTTATATGCAAACTGAAGGTGATCTTGAGAAATGCACTGAGAATATGCAAAATACAGCAACAGTCTGTTCTGCTCGTAACTCAAAATAGGAAATAGTCATGTTCGCTCTGGAGTGGAAACACCTGTAAGGCATTCTGCATGAAAGCAGATGAGATGAGAAAACTACATAAAGGGTAAATCATAAAGTGCTTGGCTGCAAGTCAAAGTAATGATCTGCCTATGTCTAACATTATTGCAGATAAAAATATGTCAGATGGGGAACTCATATCATCCATTCTGAAAATGATCCCCAGCTCCAGTAGACTACAATATTTGGAGGTCAAAATGTTATTTTTTCATGAAGATTTGTCTGTGAATGCGGCAAAGGTCGGAGTCACACTTGCAAGTGCAATGCGAGAAACTCACGCCTCAATACTGCTGCCGACACTTGGGACTGGAGCGTTCAGCTGCATAGAAATACATGTGCCGGTGGCAGTGTCGGGTATTGAGGCGAGAGACTCATGCGAGTTTCTTGCATTGAACTCGCAAGTGTGACCCCGGCCAAATGGATAAATTCACAGCACAAACCCTATATGAAAATAGGTCTGCATGCATTGGATCTGAAAATCTGCAGCAGGTTCTCAAATTCACACATTACATTTACATGTAATTTGTTTAAAATCTGATATCTACCGCTTTTTGCAATTGGTGATCTGAATCCTTTACTATGGCTTCTAACAAGAGGCTAATAGCTGTAATATTGGCAACTTGCCAGACATTGCATTGTGTTCCCACACTTGATAATGATCTGCTTAAAATCCAGATGATCATTACCAGACTGGCTGCTAAAGTGACTACAATGAAGTACTTCATAGGTGGATATGGGTGAATTCGCACAACCTGTTTGGCTGTGAAGAATGACCAATGTTTTAATTTATTTTCTTAAATCAACTGCACACATGAAAATAGGATAGATTGTATTGCAAAGAATCTTATCAGAGAAATCTGCTTCTTTCTCCTCCTGGACTGATCACTTATTCTCAATATTCTCAGTTTACAGTTCAAATCCATCTTTATGCTACGTTCACATTTGCGTTGTTGCGCGCAACGTCATATACACAACGCAGCGTTTTTTGACGCATGCGTTGTCCTAAAATAGGAAAGTACAGGAAATTTGGCGCAGGGAAAACGCTACATGTAGCGTCGGGCGCGCCCTGTCTGGTGCGCCCAAATGACGCATGCATCGTCCAACGCTTGACAACGCATACCGGCGCATGTCCATGCGCCCCCCATGTTAAAGATAGGGGCGCATGACGCATGCGTCGGTATCCGTTGACGACGCTGCGCCTAACAAAGCAAATGTGAACATAGCTTAAGTCAGTACAGACTCTCTCATTACTGAGATAGGAAATGGCAGTTGCTGCCCACAAGATTCTATGGAGAGTGGAGGACGAGGAAGGATCTTGACATAGACATTCTGCTGAAAGCTCTCCTGAAATGTCAGCAAGGCTATGTGCACTCAGTGCGTTTTGATGCATTTTCGAGACTTTTTTGCAATCGAAAATGGGCCAAAATAGCAATGGAATCCTTAAGCAAACTTATTCAATAACAATCCTGAAGTGTTGTGCACATGATCAGTAAATTTCTGTGCACATTTGCAGTGCTTTTTTTCTGCAGCATGTCAATTCTTTTTGCATTTCTGCAGCGTTTCCGCACCCATTGACTTCAATTGAGTCAGTCAAATCCGCAGCAAAAACACAGGTTTAAAAATGTTTGTGGATTTGCTGAGTTTTTGTTTCTCTTTTTACCGGCTTCCTATGGTGTTTCCCACAATGTTATCTGTGTGACTGCATGGGAAACACCTTTTTAACACCTTTTTTTAGGTACACATAAAATTGGCCATTTTTATGCGCTAAACGCTCTCATTTTTCATATTTCTAGTGCATTAATGCAGTTCAAATTTCGTATTTCAAGTTTGTATGTTCTAGCGCTGCAGTGTGCTGCCTTATTTATTTAACTATATACGAGTTGGCGACTCTAGGTTCAGCACCTGTTCACACTTAGTCTATGTTTGGATGTGCAGGTCAGGTTTTTGAAATGTATTCTCTAGCCTTCTGATCGTGCACTCCGCCTTCTAGCCACAGGTGTTTTAATTACAGCAGGTCCAATACCCCTCCATAGAGAGAGAGAATTTTAGTCTAGGAACAGGTTTCACATGTACCCATTCAGATGGAGACGTTTATTCTCAGCGAGGTAGGGCAAGCGTAGGACCTGGTATAAGAGAGATGCCGTAAAGTGGCTACCAGGTACACATAAAATTGGCCATTTTTATGCGCTAAACGCTCTCATTTTTCATATTTCTAGTGCAGTAATGCAGTTCAAATTTCGTATTTCAAGTTTGTATGTTCTAGCGCTGCAGTGTGCTGCCTTATTTATTTAACTATATACGAGTTGGCGACTCTAGGTTCAGCACCTGTTCACACTTAGTCTATGTTTGGATGTGCAGGTCAGGTTTTTGAAATGTATTCTCTAGCCTTCTGATCGTGCACTCCGCCTTCTAGCCACAGGTGTTTTAATTACAGCAGGTCCAATACACCTCCATAGAGAGAGAGAATTTTAGTCTAGGAAGAGGTTTCACATGTACCCATTCAGATGGAGACGTTTATTCTCAGCGAGGTAGGGCAAGCGTAGGACCTGGTATAAGAGAGATGCCGTAAAGTGGCTACCAGGTACACATAAAATTGGCCATTTTTATGCCCTAAACGCTCTCATTTTTCATATTTCTAGTGCAGTAATGCTTTTCAAATTTCGTATTTCAAGTTTGTATGTTCTAGCGCTGCAGTGTGCTGCCTTATTTATTTAACTATATACGAGTTGGCGACTCTAGGTTCAGCACCTGTTCACACTTAGTCTATGTTTGGATGTGCAGGTCAGGTTTTTGAAATGTATTCTCTAGCCTTCTGATCGTGCACTCTGCCTTCTAGCCACAGGTGTTTTAATTACAGCAGGTCCAATACCCCTCCATAGAGAGAGAGAATTTTAGTCTAGGAAGAGGTTTCACATGTACCCATTCAGATGGAGACGTTTATTCTCAGCGAGGTAGGGCAAGCGTAGGACCTGGTATAAGAGAGATGCCGTAAAGTGGCTACCAGGTACACATAAAATTGGACATTTTTATGCGCTAAACGCTCTCATTTTTCATATTTCTAGTGCAGTAATGCAGTTCAAATTTCGTATTTCAAGTTTGTATGTTCTAGCGCTGCAGTGTGCTGCCTTATTTATTTAACTGCATGGGAAACACCGGCGCAGAGGTTCTTATCGGTGATAACACAACTGCTGGTAAGACCGTCGGTCAGAGTGCTGCGGGATCATGCTGGCAGATGTCAGCGTGATCCCGCGGCTGTGACTGTCACCCGCAGTAACACTGCCGCCAGTACTGTCTGTCACAGCGCTGTGGAATCATGCTGGCAGATGTCAGCGTGATCTCGCAGCTGTGACTGTCACCCGCGGTAACAGTACCACAGATTTTCAGTCAAAGCGCTGGCAGTTGTCAGCGTGACCCCACAGCTGTGACACCCTCGTCTCCTAGAAATAATGTAAAATAATAAACCAACATATATTCACCTGTCCTCCATAGTCCGCATAATCCTGAGTGTCCCACGGAGATCTCAAGTGTAGAACAGTCACATCAGGATATGTGACCGCTGTACCCAGCCGCCGGCGATACATTGACAGGAGGTAATCGCTCCCGCAGTGTATCACTGAGCTGCCATGAGAGTTCACCGGAGTTCATCAGCTCCAGATCTCTCACGGCACCTCTGCATGAGAACTTTCCCATCACCGAAGCTGATCAGCTGATGAACTCCAGTGAACTCTCTCACGCCAGCTCAGTGATACACTGCGGGAGCAATTATCTCCTGTCATTGTATCGCCCGCTGTCTTTAAGAGCAGTCACATCACCGATGTGACTGCTCTCAAAGTGATCAGGATCATCGTGGGACATTATGGATTATCTTCTCGGCAGACAGGTGAGGAATATTGTGGTTTATTATTTTAGTTTTGTTGCAGGAGATGTTGGCTTCGGTGGATTAGGCGTTCGGTAAGTATGGTTTAATTAAGATTATTAAAGAAGTCTGTGTCATTATTTCAAATAAAGGACTTTATTCTGGGTGTCTGTGTTTTTATACAATATCACTATGGGGTTACTAATAGATAGGTGTCTTATAGACATCTCTCCATTACTAACCTGTGGGCCTGATGTCAACTGACAATCCAAAGGTGACATCAACCCCACAAATATGAACCCCACTTGCCACCGCTACAGGACAAGTGGAAAGAGCGAGGCTAAGTGCCAGAATTGGCGCATCTTATAGATGCTCCTTTTCTGGGGTGACTGAGAGCTGATGTTTTTAGTCTGGGAAGGGGCCAATATTCATGGCCCCTTCCTAGGCTATTAATATCAGCCCGCAGCTGTCTGCTTAGCCTTTGCTGATTAGATTTTATAGGGGGACTCTATGTCAATTTTTTTCTGGGATCCCCCTACAAAATAGCCAGTAAAGTCTAGGCAAACAGCTGTGACTTGATATTAAAGGGAATCTGTCACCAATTTTCTGTCCTACCAGCTAACAATATCATTTTGTTCATAATAAAAGATAAAGAAAGACGTGGCGACACTCACCGATCCTGTGAAGCAGACTATGCCCTTTATTCAAGCAATGGTGAAGCCGTCTGGGTGGACCCGTAGAAGCGCCGGTGTTGGCGTGAAACGGCTGTTGTCCTCTCTCCGCTCACCTCTCTTGTTTCTTTCTCCCCCACGCCGTGAAGACGGCTTCACCATTGCTTGAATAAAGGGCATAGTCTGCTTCACAGGATCGGTGAGTGTCGCCACGTCTTTCTTTATCTTTTATTAGTAAATACCTGCTGTGTTTCAGACGTGAGCACCTCCCTATGTGCGTTAAGCTCAGCGGTTCTTTTAGTGATTCCACTTTGTTTCTCGTTATCAGGCTGTGCTGCTTTCTTTTTCTTCTTTGTATTTTGGACTTATCATTTTGTTCAGTTTCATCTATGCATTCCCTAAATACTTATGTGACCCCCTGATCACCCATAAAAACCTTTTATATTTCTCCCACGATGTATGCTAATAGAGTCCGTTCTCTCCGATGGGCATGGCTTTGGTTCACTCACTCTACCCCTCTCCTCAGCTATTGCACACAGTCCTTGACGTGGATGATGCAGTTGGGCAAAGCATTCTGAGCACGCGCGGTACTACTCACAAATTACAGGGTATTTGCTAATTTTGTTTTTAACAATAAGCATAAAAGCCATCCCACCATGAGAAGGTGTATCCAATTGGGACAGTACCTAACTCTTATACCTAACTATTTTAATTGCATGGACCACAATGGCTACAGTGTGAATGCACACCTATGCTTTGCACTTATTGATAACATTTGTAAAATATCTGACATTCTAAAGAACACACAGAATTTGAGTGTCAATTTGAGTGTCATCTGGCACAATAACACCATTAAAAAGCTCTGGCAAGTGTCCAGAGTTGCAAACCAGCATTGGAAGAAAACACAATCGCAAAGACTTCACTGCATTCAAACAGGCAACACTCGCTTTTAAATCTGCTCTCACCTCTGCTAAACAGGCCTACTTCACAACCCTTGTATCTTCCCTATCTTGCAACCCCAAACAGTTACTTAAAACCTTTAACTCCCTCCTCCGCCCCCACTGCCCCCTCCAACCTTCCTCATCTCTGCTGAGGACTTTGCCACACACTTTAAAATTAAGATCGACCAAACAAGGCAAGTCTTCATTGTTCAACTACCACAACCCCTTTGTATACCAGACCAATGCCCAATCCCCATAACCTCTCTATCCAACATCACTGAAGGGGGGCTTAATTGTCTCCTTTCCAAATTACACCTCACCACCTGTGCGCTCGACCCCATCCCATCCCACCTCCTCCCTAACCTCACCACCACTCTTATCCCATCCCTAACCCACCTCTTCAATCTATCACTAACTTCTGGAACCTTCCCTTCTGCTTTCAAACATGCCACAATCACGCCTATTCTTGAAAAGCCAACCCTGGATCCAACTACTATGTCCAGCTATCGCCCAATATCGCTGCTCACATTCGCTTCCAAACTCCTGGAGCAGCACGTCCACGCTGAACTTTATTCCCACCTCTCATCTAACTTGCTCTTTGACAATCTACAATCTGGTTTCTGCCCCAATCACTCATCTGAGACAGCCCTGACCAAAATTACTAACAATCTACTTACAGCCAAAGCTAACGGACAATACTCTGTACTCCTCCTTCTAGACCTGTCCTCTGCTTTCAACACAGTTGACCACTGCCTCCTACTACAGATTCTCTCCTCCTTTGGCATCAAAGACCTCGCCCTATCCTGGATCTCCTCATACCTTTCCAACCGCACATTCAGCGTCTCACACTCCCACGCTACCTCCTCATCCCACCCTCTCTCTGCTGGAGTCCCCCAAGACTCTGTTCTAGGAACCCTACTCTTCTCATACTATACATTTGGCCTGGAACAATTCAAAGTCTCATGGATTCCAGTACCACCTTTATGCTGATGACACTCAGATCTACCTTTCTGGCCCAGACGTCACCTCTCTGCTGTCCAGAATCCCGGAGTGTCTATCAGCCATATCCTCCTTCTTCTCCTCTCGCTTCCTCAAACTCAATGTGGACAAATCTAAACTCATCATCTTTCCTCCATTTCATAGATCTTCCTTACCTGACCTATACCACTAAGAAAATAACTGAAAAGAAGTCCAATAATAGGGTATATATAACAAAATTTATTAAAATATATAATAATGTGGTAGGGTGGAAACAGATACCAAAAATAGGCAATATACCAGGGACATACAAAATAAAAAGAATAATGGCAAACATAGATAACGACAAACAAGAGCAGAAGTATGCATAGAACCAGGGATCACCACAATATATATAAATGGCAAAAAATCTTTATTCACAGGACAACATGTACAAAAACATTTAAAAACATCTAAAAACAAAGATACAGCAATAATGGGTCCACCAAAATAACAATATAGATATTAACAAGCACATGCCACCCACACAGCAAATACAGATAATCACTCAGTATATCATATAAGGTGCAACTGCTACCGACCGCTCACACAAAACCCGTGTGCGCATCCCAAAAATATATATAGGTATAGTAGCTCACTGGGCAAATAGATGATTGCTCACCGGTCACAAGCGGCCAAGGTACCCTACAAGCACCTCAAACTAGTGGGGATCTAGATCCAGAGGGGTATGCTGTTATAAGATGCCAAATGCATGATAATTACCCCACTAAGTCCGCCTCAGTGGTCCACAAACGGATCCTGCCCAGTCCTCCTGCCAATACCACTATAGACAATCTTAAGCCAGCAGGCCTATAGTGTCGGAACAGTCAAGCTGTGTGGGTACCAAGACCTTGATTGTCTATAGTGGTATTGGCAGGAGGACTGGGCAGGATCCGTTTGTGGACCACTGAGGCGGGGTCGGCCATGCGGTACGCGACTTTCGCGCCAAAGTCGCGTTTCAGTGACGCGAAAAGCGCCATTTCTCAGCCAATGAAGGTGGACGCAGAGTGTGAGCAGCGTGATGACATAGGTCCTGGTCCCCACCATCTTAGAGAAGGGCATTGCAGTGATTGGCTTGCTGTCTGCGGCGTCACAGGGGCTATAAAGGGGCGTTCCCGCCGACCGCCATCTTACTGCTGCTGATCTGAGCGTAGGGAGAGGTTGCTGCCGCTTCTTCAGAAGCAGGGATAGTGTTAGGCAGGGTCCATTAACCACCAAACCGCTTGTGCTGTAGCGATTTCCACTGTCCAACACCACCTTTGTTTGCAGGGACAGTGGAAGCTACATTTTTTTTCCTCAGCGCTGTAGCTCATTGGGCTGCCCTAGAAGGCTCCCTGATAGCTGCATTGCAGTGTGTACGCGGCTGTGCAAACCAACTGCTTTTTTCAAAGCACAAATCCTGTTGTTCCTTCCTTTCTGCACAGCTATCTTGTTTGTTTGTCCACACTTTTTATTTCATTTGTGCAGCAGTCCACTCCTTATTGCTGCCTGCCATACCTGGCTGAGATTACTGCAGGGAGATAGTAATTGTAGGACAGTCCCTGTGTTTTTTTTTTTTTTTAATTCTCCCTAAAAAAAAAGCTGTGGGAGATTAAGATTGGCATTTCTGCTCGAGTGCCATCCCTGTGTGTGCCATCTCACATAGTGGGCCATAGAAAGCCTAATTTTTTTTTCTGTTTTTTTTTTTGTGGGGTTTCTAAATTCTCCCTGAAAAAAAAAACAGTGGGAGATTAATATTGGCCTTTGGGCTTGTGTGCCAGTCCTGAGCGTGCCATCTCTCTCTCAAATAGTGGGCCATAGAAAGCCTATTTTTTTTTTTTATTGGTTTTATAAATTCTCCCTGAAAAAAAAAACAGTGGGAGATTAATATTGCCCTTTGGGCTTGTGTGCCAGTCCTGAGCGTGCCATCTCTCTGTGAAATAGTGGGCCATAGAAAGCCTATTTATTTTTTTTTCATTGGTTGTATAAATTCTCCCTGAAAAAAATAAAAACAGTGGGAGATTAATATTGCCCTTTGGGCTTGTGTGCCAGTCCTGAGCGTGCCATCTCTCTCTCAAATAGTGGGCCATAGAAAGCCTATTTATTATTTTTTCATTGGTTTTATAAATTTTCCCTGAAAAAAAAAACAGTGGGAGATTAATATTGCCCTTTGGGCTTGTGTGCCAGTCCTGAGCGTGCCATCTCTCTCTCAAATAGTGGCCCATAGAAAGCCTATATATTTTTTTTTCATTGGTTTTATAAATTCTCCCTGAAAAAAATAAACAGTGGGAGATTAATATTGCCCTTTGGGCTTGTGTGCCAGTCCTGAGCGTGCCATCTCTCTCTCTCAGATAGTGTGCCATAGAAAGCCTATTTTTTTTTTTTTATTTGGTTTATAAATTCTCTCTGAAAAAAATCACTTTTTTTTAATTTGTTTTCTAAATTCTTCCTTAAAAAAATCATTTTTTTGTGTGTGTTTCTAAATTCTCCCTGAAAAAATAAAAAAAAACTGTGGGAGATTAATATTGGCCTTTCTGCTTGTGTGCCAGTCCTGACTCCTGGGTGTGCCATCTCTCTCTCTCAGATAGTGGGCCATAGAAAGCCTATTTGTTTTTTGTTTTTTGTTTGGTTTCTAAATTCTCTCTGAAAAAATCACTTTTTTTTATTTTGTTTTCTAAATTCTTCCTTAAAAAATCTTTTTTTTTAGGGGGTTTCTAAATTCTCCCTGAAAAAATAAAAAAAAACAGTGGAAGATTAATATTGGCCTTTCTGCTTGTGTGCCAGTCCTAACTCCTGGGTGTGCCATCTCTCTCTCCCAGATAGTGGGCCATAGAAAGCCTATTTTTTTTTTTATTTGGTTTCTAAATTCTCTCTGAAAAAAATCACTTTTTTTTAATTTGTTTTCTAAATTCTTCCTTAAAAAATCATTTTTTGTGTGTGTTTCTAAATTCTCCCTGAAAAAATAAAAAAAAACTGTGGGAGATTAATATTGGCCTTTCTGCTTGTGTGCCAGTCCTGACTCCTGGGTGTGCCATCTCTCTCTCTCAGATAGTGGGCCATAGAAAGCCTATTTGTTTTTGTTTTTTGTTGTTTGGTTTCTAAATTCTCTCTGAAAAAATCACTTTTTTAATTTGTTTTCTAAATTCTTCCTTAAAAAATCATTTTTTGGGGGGGTTTCTAAATTCTCCCTGAAAAAATAAAAAAAAACAGAGGGAGATTAATATTGGCCTTTCTGCTTGTGTGCCAGTCCTGACTCCTGGGTGTGCCATCTCTCTCTCTCAGATAGTGGGCCATAGAAAGCCTTTTTGTTTTGTTTTTTTATTTGGTTTCTAAATTCTCTCTGAAAAAATCAACTTTTTTTATTTGTTTTCTAAATTCTTCCTGAAAAAAATCATTTTTTTGGGGGGGTTTCTAAATTCTCCCTGAAAAAATAAAAACAAACAGTGGGAGATTAATATTGACATTTGTGCTTGAGTGACAGTCCTGCGTGTGTGGCATCTCTCTCATTTGGTGCCACCAAAAACAGATTGTGTAACATTGTGCCTGCTTTTCCTTGCGGTGTCACCCACCTGTAAAGGGGTATCTAAATCATACTGAAGTTATAGCTCACCGTGTAAGTTGTTTGACAGCAACAAATACCGTTAGTTTGGTTACGTTTTTAAAACAATGAGGAAGACTGGTGGAAGAGGTCGTGGCCGGGGGCGTTCATTGTCAGCTGGTAATGAGGGTAGTGGTAGTGGTGGAGCATCAGGTGGTCGTGGGAAAAAAATATTGCACCTAAGTCTGGAGCTGTGGAGCCAGGTTCGTCGTCTGGCTACACAAGGCCTCGAACGCTCCCTTTTCTGGGAGTAAGAAAACCGCTTTTAAAGCCGGAGCAGCAAGAGCAAGTTTTGGCTTACCTTGCTGACTCAGCCTCTAGCTCTTTTGCCTCCTCTTTTGAAACTGGTAAATGTAAAAGCAGCGCGTCGTTAGTGGATGTTCACGGTCAGGGACAAGTCGCTTCCTTGTCCTCTTCAGCAAAAACAACAAGAGAGAAGGATGCAGCAGGCGACACAACGGGTTACTCCATGGAGCTCTTTACACATACCGTCCCTGGCTTAGAAAGTGAAGCAGTTAACAGTCCATGCCCATTACAAGTTGAATCTGGCATGGAGTGCACTGATGCACAGCCACAGCCAGACTACTATGCTGGTCCTTTGACTCAGACCAAACATTGCCCTCGCAGGGTACTGATCCAGAATCAAACCCTGATGAGACTATGTTGCCCTGTCACGAACGCTCTACCACCGACTTACACGGTGACACAGACGGAGTTGCGCACGAGCTAGAAGAGGAGGTTATAGATGACCCAGTTGTTGACCCCGATTGGCAGCCATTGGGGGAACAGGGTGCAGGTGGCAGTAGTTCTGAAGCGGAGGAGGAGGGGCCGCAGCAGGCATCAACATCGCAACAGGTTCCATCTGCCGGGCCCGTATCTGGCCCAAAACGCGTGGCAAAGTCAAAACCTGTTGGAGGACAGCGTGGCCATCCGGTTAAAGCTCAGTCTGCAATGCCTGAAAAGGTATCCGATGCTAGAAAGAGTGCAGTCTGGCATTTTTTTAAACAACATCCAATTGATCAGCGCAAATTCATCTGTCAAAAATGTTCAACTACCTTAAGCAGAGGTCAGAATCTGAAAAGTCTCAATACAAGTTGCATGCATAGACATTTAACCACCATGCATTTGCAAGCCTGGACTAACTACCAAACGTCCCTTAAGGTTGTAGCACCCTCGGCCAATGAAGCTAGTCAGCAACGCAACATCCCTTCCGGCAGTGTAGGGCCACCATTTTCCGCACCACCTGCAGTATCTGTGCAGGTTTCTTTGCCAGGCCAAAGCAGTCAGGGTCAGGGAATCACCAGTTTCGTAGTAGGAAACACTGCATCGAGGGCACCGGCGGCAACAATACCATCTCCCACCGTCTCTCAGTCTGCCATGTCCACCGGCACCCCCGCTAGTTCCACGATCTCCAGCTCTCCAGTCCAGCTCACCCTACATGAGACTATGGTTAAAAAAAGGAAGTACTTAGCCTCGCATCCACGTACACAGGGTTTGAACGCCCACATAGCTAGACTAATCTCGTTAGAGATGATGCCCTACCGGTTAGTTGAAAGCGAAGCTTTCAAAGTAAATACGATGAAACAAGAAAAGAAAACAGTGCGGCACTCACCCTTATTATATGAAGCTGTGAAATCGTGCTCTTTATTGGAGAAAAATGTATAAAACATCCATTAGGACATCAGGTCAGCGAGAGGGTGCGGAGGTGGAGTGTCCACACTCCACCTCCGCACCCTCTCGCTGACCTGATGTCCTAATGGATGTTTTATACATTTTTCTCCAATAAAGAGCACGATTTCACAGCTTCATATAATAAGGGTGAGTGCCGCACTGTTTTCTTTTCTTGTTTCATCGTATTTACTCTGGATTGCCTATCAGTGCTGAGCACCATATACCCAGAACATTCGTGCCACCTGCGTATTTCTCGGATGTTCTTTAAGGAGTGTATGTCCATATTGATTTGTGCTTCTCTAGTGCGTCCATTGCTCATTCTGTGTGTTGGAAGCTTTCAAAGCCCTGATGGACTACGCTGTACCACGCTACGAGCTACCCAGTCGACACTTCTTTTCCAGAAAAGCCATCCCAGCCCCCACCAGCATGTTAAAGAGCGCATCGTCCATGCACTCAGGCAATCTGTGAGCACAAAGGTGCACCTGACAACAGATGCATGGACCAGTAGGCATGGCCAGGGACGTTACGTGTCCATCACGCCACACTGGGTGAATGTTGTGGATGCAGGGTCCACAGGGGACAGCAATTTTGGGACAGTTCTGCCTAGCCCACGGTCTAGGAAACAGTTGGCTGTAGCCGTTCGCACCCCCTCCTCCTCCTCCTCGTCCTCCTGCAGAAGCGAGAGCTCGTCCACAGACCGCAGTCGCACAACCACTCCATCCGCAGCTGCCACTGTTGCACACCAGGTCTCCCAATATGGGGCAGCTACTGGCAAGCGTCAGCAGGCTGTATTGGCTATGAAGTGTTTGGGCGACAACAGACACACCGCGGAAGTTCTGTCCGAGTTCTTGCAGAAAGAAACGCAGTCGTGGCTGGGCACTGTAGATCTTGAGGCAGGCAAGGTAGTGAGTGATAACGGAAGGAATTTCATGGCTGCCATCTCCCTTTCCCAACTGAAACACATTCCTTGCCTGGCTCACACCTTAAACCTGGTGGTGCAGTGCTTCCTGAAAAGTTATCCGGGGTTATCCGACCTGCTCCTCAAAGTGCGTGGACTTTGCTCACATATCCGCCGTTCGCCCGTACACTCCAGCCGTATGCAGACCTATCAGCGTTCTTTGAACCTTCCCCAGCATCGCCTAATCATAGACGTTGCAACAAGGTGGAACTCAACACTGCACATGCTTCAGAGACTGTGTGAACAGAGGCGGGCTGTTATGTTTTTGTGGGAGGATACACATACACGGGCAGGCAGTAGGATGGCAGACATGGAGTTGTCAGGTGTGCAGTGGTCTCAGATACAAGACATGTGTCAAGTCCTTCAGTGTTTTGAGGAATGCACACGGCTGGTTAGTGCAGACAACGCCATAATAAGCATGAGCATCCCCCTAATGCGTCTGCTGATGCAAAGTTTGACGCACATAAAGGATCAGGCGTCTGCAGCAGAGGAAGAGGAAAGCCTTGATGACAGTCAGCCATTGTCTGGCCAGGGCAGTGTACAGGATGAGGTAGCGGGCGAAGAGGAGGAGGAGGATGAGGAGGATGATGGGGATGATTATATTTTTAATGAGGAAGCTTTTCCGGGGCCACTGGAAATTGGTGGCGTGGCAAGGCCGGGTTCGGGTTTTTTGAGGGACACAAGTGACATAGATTTGCCTGAAACTGCCCCTCAACCAAGCACAACCGCAGATTTGACAACTGGAACTTTGGCCCACATGGCGGATTATGCCTTACGTATCCTCAAAAGGGACACACGCATTACTAAAATGATGAACGATGACGATTACTGGTTGGCCTGCCTCCTAGATCCTCGCTATAAAGGCAAATTGCAAAATATAATGCCACATGAGAACTTGGAACTAATATTAGCAAACCAAACAATCAACTCTTGTTGACCATTTGCTTAAGGCATTCCCAGCACACAGCGCCCGTGATCGTTCTCACACGAGCTGCAGGGGCCAGCAGACCAGAGGTGTTAGAGGGGCAGAAATCAGAAGTGGCGTTGGACAGAGGGGTTTTCTGACCAGGTTGTGGAGTGATTTTGCTATGACCACAGACAGGACAGGTGCTGCAGCATCAATTCAAAGTGACAGGAGACAACATTTGTCCAGTATGGTTACTAACTATTTTTCATCCCTCATCGACGTTCTCCCTCAACCGTCATTCCCATTTGATTACTGGGCAAATTAGACACCTGGCCAGAATTGGCAGAATATGCATTGCAGGAGCTTGCTTGCCCGGCAGCTAGTGTCCTATCAGAAAGAGTATTCAGTGCTGCAGGTTCAATATTAACCGAAAAAAGGACTCGTCTGGCTACCCAAAATGTAGATGATCTAACCTTCATTAAAATGAACCACAACTGGATTTCGAAATCTTTTGCCCCACCTTGCCCGGCCGACACCTAGCTTTCCTATGAAAAGGTCTTGCCTGTGGGCTATTCTGAATGACTTTTCCAATCTCGTAATTTGCAGCACCTGATTGTCCAGCATACGACATGTTTACACCTCCCTAAATGGCCAAAATCCCCACACGGGGCCGTGGTATCGCCACTTGGCGCCAGCACCCTTGAGAGTGCTGTTTGTCTGAAGAGGTGGGTGTGCCCGCTTTTGGTCGACGGCACTGCTACTGGGTCCCTCATAGTACAATAAAGTGTCTCTGGCGGTGGTGGTGCGCACCCAACGTCAGACACACCGTTGTAACATGAGGGGCCCTGGGCCTGTACCGCCGGACACAAGAGAGTTCCCCCACCCCCAGCTCAAACATTGCTAAACCACTTGCACAATTATCTCTCACAGTTCCACCAATGTTTAGTCTATGCGCTGACATCCGTAAATTCCTGCCACTGACAATACCATTGTGTTGACATGTATGATGGTACTTAACATAGTCAGGGGCAGTGTCCTATATTTACCCAAGTAAATACTTTGTGCCAAATTACTAGGTCTGAAACTACACATAGGAGCCCACCCCAGTACCGAATGATTGTACCCTTTGGTGGTTTCGTTTTGTTGTCATGCGAGAGATTAACATGTATTTATTGTTTGGGACTACTAACTGGCAGACACTCATTACAATCGGCCTCCGCTGACAACACCAATGCTGCCCGTGTACCCCTGGAACCAATTATAAATTGCCTACAGCCCAATTTTATTATGTTAGGCCTTCGAAGCCTGTCTGCGGTCCCTCCTTCCACTAGGCCTCCACTGACCTGTCTACTGCTGCCCGTGTACCCCTGGAACCAATTATAAAGTGCCTACATCCCAATTTTTTTTATGTTAGGCCTTCGAAGCCTGTCTGCGGTCCCTCCTTCCACTAGGCCTCCACTGACCTGTCTACTGCTGCCGTGTACCCCTGGAACCAATTAGAAAGTGCCTACAGCCAAATTTTTTTTATGTTAGGCCTTCGAAGCCTGTCTGCGGTCCCTCCTTCCACTAGGCCTCCACTGACCTGTCTACTGCTGCCCGTGTACCCCTGGAATGAATTTAAAAGTGCCTACAGCCCAATTTTTTTTTATGTTAGGCCTTCGAAGCCTGTCTGCGGTCCGTTCTTTCTACTACTCCTCCACTGACCAGACCACTGCTGCCCGTGTACCCCTGGAACCAATTATAAAGTGCCTACATCCCAATTTTTTTTATGTTAGGCCTTCGAAGCCTTCTGCGGTCCCTCCTTCCACTAGGCCTCCACTGACCTGTCTACTGCTGCCCGTGTACCCCTGGAACAAATTTAAAAGTGCCTACAGCCCAATTTTTTTTTATGTTAGGCCTTCGAAGCCTGTCTGCGGTCCGTTCTTTCTACTACTCCTCCACTGACCAGACCACTGCTGCCCGCGTACCCCTGGAACCAATTTAAAAGTGCCTACAGCCCAATTTTTTTTATGTTAGGCCTTCGAAGCCTGTCTGCGGTCCCTTCTTTCTACTACTACTCCACTGACCTGTCTACTGCTGCCCGTGTACCCCTAGAATCAATTAGAAAATGCCTACAGCCCAATTTTATTATGTTAGGCCTTCGAAGCCTGTCTGCGGTCCCTTCTTTCTACTACTACTCCACTGACCTGTCTACTGCTGCCCGTGTACCCCTGGAACCAATTATAAAGTGCCTACATCCCAATTTTTTTATGTTAGGCCTTCGAAGCCTGTCTGCGGTCCCTCCTTCCACTAGGCCTCCACTGACCTGTCTACTGCTGCTGCCTGTGTACCCCTGGAACCAATTAGAAAGTGCCTACAGTAAAAAAAATTTTATGTTAGGCCTTCGAAGCCTGTCTGCGGTCCTTCCTTCCACTAGGCCTCCACTGACCTGTCTACTGCTGCCCGTGTACCCCTGGAACCAATTATAAAGTGCCTACATCCCAATTTTATTATGTTAGGCCTTCGAAGCCTGTCTGCAGTCCCTTCTTTCTACTACTACTCCACTGACCAGACCAATGCTGCCCGTGTACCCCTGGAACCAATTATAAAGTGCCTACAGCCCAATTTTTTTTATGTTAGGCCTTCGAAGCCTGTCTGCGGTCCCTCCTTCCACTAGGCCTCCACTGACCTGTCTACTGCTGCCCGTGTACCCCTGGAACGAATTTAAAAGTGTCTACAGCCCAATTTTTTTTTATGTTAGGCCTTCGAAGCCTGTCTGTGGTCCGTTCTTTCTACTACTCCTCCACTGACCAGACCACTGCTGCCCGTGTACCCCTGGAACCAATTTAAAAGTGCCTACAGCCCAATTTTTTTTATGTTAGGCCTTCGAAGCCTGTCTGCGGTCCGTTCTTTCTACTACTCCTCCACTGACCAGACCACTGCTGCCCGTGTACCCCTGGAACCAATTTAAAAGTGCCTACAGCCCAATTTTTTTTATGTTAGGCCTTCGAAGCCTGTCTGCGGTCCCTCCTTCCACTAGGCCTCCACTGACCTGTCTACTGCTGCCCGTGTACCCCTGGAACCAATTAGAAAGTGCCTACAGCCCAATTTTATTATGTTAGGCCTTCGAAGCCTGTCTGCGGTCCCTTCTTTCTACTACTACTCCACTGACCAGACCAATGCTGCCCGTGTACCCCTGGAACCAATTATAAAGTGCCTACAGCCCAATTTTTTTATGTTAGGCCTTCGAAGCCTGTCTGCGGTCCCTCCTTCCACTAGTCCTCCAGTGACCAGTCCACTGCCGCCCGTGTACCCCTGGAACCTATTTCAAAGTGCATACAGCCTACTTTTTTTCTTTTATTTATAATTATAAAGCCCAGATGGACTACGCTGTACCACGGTAAGAGCTACCCAGTCGTCACTTCTTTTGCAAGAAAAGCCATCCCAGCCCTCCACCATCATGTAAAAATCTGCATTGTCCATGCTCTCAGGCTATCTAATAGTAGAAAGGTGCACCTGACAACAGATGCATGAACCAGTAGGCATGTCCACGAAAGGTTACATGTCCATTACGGCGCACTTGGTTAATGTTGTGGATGCATGGTCCACAGGGGACAGCCTACTAAGTCTGTCTGCAGTCCCAAATAGAAATTGTCCTCCGCTTACCACACCAATGCTGCCTGTGTACCCCTGGAACATTTTATAAACTCCATTGACCAAAATTTTGGGTTTAAAGCCTACTACCAGTGTCTGCCGCTCCAAGGTGTTCTCCAGGTTGCCTTTTCTGAGCTTTGATCTTCAAGCTCTCGTTTAGTATTTTTTTTAAATCTAACTGCAGTGGGGCTAGTACTTGGGTTGGGGCCTACTACCAGTGTCTGCCGCTCCAAGGTGTTCTCCGGGTTGCCTTTTCTAAGCTTTGATCTTCAGGCTCTCGTTTAGTATTTTTTGGTAAATCTAACTGCAGTGGGGCTAGTACTTGGGTTGGGGCCTACTACCAGTGTCTGCCGCTCCAAGGTGTTCTCCGGGTTGCCTTTTCTGAGCTTTGATCTTCAGGCTCTCGTTTAGTATTTTTTGGTAAATCTAACTGCAGTGGGGCTAGTACTTGGGTTGGGGCCTACTACCAGTGTCTGCCGCTCCAAGGTGTTCTCCAGGTTGCCTCTCCATTGCTTCAATCTTCTGGCTCTCGTTTAGTAGTTGTTGAAAACAACACTGCATGCGGCCTACAAGTTGGGTCAGGGGTGTAGAGACGCTGTGTTCCACTCCAAGGTGTTCCCCAGGTTGCCTCTCCATTGCTTCAATCTTGAGGCTCTTGTTAAATAGTTGTTAAATGGAACAACTGCATTTGGCCTACTAGTTGGGTTGGGGCCTACTAACAGTGTCTGCCGCTCCTTGCTGTTCTCCTGGTTTCCTGTCCTGAAATTCCATTTTCAGGGTCTCGTTAAATAGTTGTTAATGTTAGACTGCATTTGGCCTACTAGTTGGGTTGGGGCCTACTATTGGTGTCTGCCGCTCCTTGCTGTTCTCCTCCACTGAACAAAGCTGTGCCGCCTGTTTACTACTGCTGCCAATTTCGAACTGCATTTAGACTAATTACTGATTTGGGCCTACTCTCTGTGTCAGCCTCTCATTACAGTTGTCCTCCACTGAACAAAGCAATGCCCCCTGGTTAGTCCTCTTACCCATTTTGAACTGCATTTAAACCACTTTATTCTTTGGGCCTATATCTGTGTTTCCTCCTCATCCTGCCCATTGCCCAGCCAGTGATAGATGAGTCTGCTGGTACATTGACCCATAACGCAACATTCCCCGTGCACGCTACACAGCAAGATTGTGACCCTGCTGAAAGTCAGGTTCCTCTTCCCGCATACCATACCACCTTACACGGGAACAAAGAGGAAGGTGCAGATGAAAGTGCAGGTTCCTTCATCAGGTGGGGGGAGGAATACTCGTTGGCGACGTCACTGGCACAGGGCCCCTCATAGTACGCAAAAGTGTCGCTGCCGGTGGGAGGCGCCCCCGCCGTGCAAACACACCGCCGTACTTTGAGGGGCCCTGTGCCAGTGCCAATGCCAACGAGTGGGCCCCCCCAGCTTGCTCAGGATCACAGCACTTGCAAAGTTTAAATACTTACCTTACCTTAACTATTATTATAAGGGAAATTAAGATTGACAAGCTTCATTAAGAAGAATGCATGGTTTTGGCATTAAAATGGGCACTCTAGGTGTTTTCCTGGCCCCCACTCACTGCCGACTATGCTGCCCCATTGACTTGCATTGGGTTTCGTGTTTCGGTCGATCCCGACTTTACGTCATAATCGGCCGATTTCACTCGACCCGACTATTGAGATAGTCGGGTTTTGCGAAACCCGACTCGACTCTAAAAAAGTCAAGGTCGCTCAACCCTACTAACTACCCCTAAAGATAGAAACAGGAAAACTATCTTGCCTCAGAGAAAATCCCCAAAGGATAGATAGCCCCCCACAAGTAATGACTGTGAGTGGAGAGGGAAAAGACATACACAGAATGAAACCAGGATGTAGCACAGGAGGCCAGTCTAGCTAGATAGATAGGACAGGATAGAATACTGTGCGGTAAGTATTAAAAACTACAAAAAATCCACACAGAGTTTACAAAAATCTCCACACCTGACTAAAGGTGTGGAGGGTAAATCTGCTTCCCAGAGCTTCCAGCTTAACTGAATTAATCCATACTGACAAGCTGGACAAAACATAGAAATCACAGAACAAATAAGTCCACAACCTGTGGACAGAAAAGAGCAAGCAAGAACTTAACTTTGCTGAACTGGTCAGGATAACAGGGAAATCCAAGAGAGATGTGAATCCAACCAGGAACCATTGACAAGTGGCACTGGCTTAAGGGAAGAACCAGGCATAAATAGCCGAGCAGAAAGACATTCAGTGGAAGCAGCTGCAGACTGCTAAATCCAAGGAGCAGCCATACCACTTAAAACCACCGGAGGGAGCCCAAGAGCAGAACTCACAAAAGTGCCACTTACAACCACCGGAGGGAGCCCAAGAGCGGAATTCACAACAGAAAGCCTACAGCCTGCACTGACCCCGCTGCCTCCTCATCACTACCGAAGCTACTGCCTCACCAACACCGGAGCTCCTGCAACCCTCACCTATTGTCTCCTTCCCCACCATCCTGTAGAATGTAAGCCCGCAAGGGCAGGGTCCTCTCCCCTCTGTATCAGTCTGTAATCGTTAGTTTGCTTACTGTAAGTGATATCTGTAATTTGTATGTAACCCCTTCTCATGTACAGCACCATGGAATCAAAGGTGCTATATAAATAAATAATAATAATAGTACATCACTGTTGTAACACGTCAGTGAAATTTATTCCTTTCTAAACTTTCACAATTAACTATGAGCGGTATTATTAAACAGTGGAGGCAATTTAACCAAGAAGTTTCAGAACATATAAAGTTACATAGCACCAATGCAGAGTGCTGAGGCCCATAGTGCAGAAAAGTTGCCGATTCTCTGCTAATTCAATAACTGCAGAGTTTTAAACCTCCTCTGGCATCAACATCAGCAAATCCACTGTGTGCCGCGAGCTTCATGGCATGTATCTCCATGGCAGGGCAGCTGCTTGCAAGCATTACAGTAGATCACCAAGCATTGATTGGAATGGTCTAAAGCAAGCCACTATTGAACTTATGTTGCTCACCTTTCGAGGCACAAGAACCTGGCCTGGTTCATTTCTCCTATGGTCCTATGGCTGCCTACCTTTGCAGGATAAGTAAAATAAGTTAATCAGCTCACCAATCCATCAAAATAAATACTTTGGTTTCCCTATAGTAGACTGCTATCCTGCAGAAACCACTTCCTCCCTACAAGTCCCAGTTTGTGTAAACATCAAACTTGTAGCACAATAACCACATAAGAATAGTAATAAAATTGCATATAAATCTTTAATCACAAATCAAAAATATAAAAACATAACAAGCATATTCCATAAACAATTATGTCATTACAGAGATATTGAATCCGGTCAAAAGGGTGCACCGACATCTGTTGTCACCCCATACACACCAAATATATCCTGGCCCCCTGAGGAAGTCATTGCAAAATGCGCGTAGGCATGCGTGTCACGCTTACACTCACAGATATGAGTAATTACCTAAAATGATGGCATTATTTTCACTACTTTTGGGATGCAATTAATTTAAATGGTCACTGACCTTAAGGAATTTATGCTTCCCATTAAGTGGCGATTATGAATCAGTCATTACTTGAATGGTTTATTACATGCACTGTTACTTTACATTGTTATTATATTGAATACTTTGGTTCTATATCTTGTCCTATATTTGGTGTGTGTCCATGGCTTAGTGAAACCACCTCACCATGTGAGCCCTTAACAACTGTCCTATGAAGTGATAAATCTCGATTCTTTATTTGGCAGACTGATGAAAGAGATTAGATTTGACAAATGCCAAGAGAACATTACCTGCCTAACTGCATGGTGGAAACTGTAAAGGAATTTCTCACACATAACAAGACATTTTGGAAAATTGAATGCTTCCAAGCCTTTTTCTGTTCCCACATGACTAGGCCCTAATGCACAAAGTTAAGTCCATGGTTAGTTTGTTTGGGTTATTTAAGTTATAGTACACCAAAATATTGTCCTGAACCCTGTCACATAGCTTTGGGATGAACTAGAATTTAAAATGTGAGCCATCATCCATCATCAGTGGAAGTTAAATAATCTTCTAGATAAATGGGCAAAATAACCACCAACAAACTTCTAAATCTTGTAAAATACCTTTTCAAAAGAGTGGAATCTGTCATATATGCAAAGGGGTGAGCTACTTCATATTAATGCCTGTGAATTTAAAAAGGAATATCACAAAAACTGTAGTGTAATGTGCAGAGATCCCAATAGTTCTGGCCACGAAATGCATATACAGATCTCCCACACATATGCATATGCATTACGGCAAATGGAATCTTCTATAGAACTTATTCACACTTGTGTATGTTAGCTCCATAGTCTGTCTACGTGGAGTAGGTATTAGACATTAGTATTTCCCATACTTTATAATAGTCAGTATGTTCCAACAGATACCATAGACTGTGCATTGTGTTTTGCTCCTAAATTTTTTGAGTGTGCAACTATAAATGGCAACCACAGTTTTCTATAGGTCTCTACTATACCTGCTTCAGAGTCATTTAGAAAAAAATTAAGGATTCTGTATGACAGAAAAACAAAAAATGTGAAAAGCAGTATTCCTCATACAAACTGATAACCACTATCTTTATAATGGAAGAAATAAGCTACTTGTGAATGCAAATACTGACCAACCTGAAGACTAATGCCACTGGGACTACAAAGAGTGATGAAAGCCTTCAGAAAGATGACCTCTTTTCATGATTGTCCTTACTGTGATTTAATGCTCTGTGGGAGCAAGAACTTGGGGAAGTGTCTCCTCTGATATCTTCCAATAGAGTTGGTGTAAATCGATTAGCATGTACCATTCCAACATCTATGAAAATGGTCGGTAGCCGTTGCATGGGAGAGGGAGTACCGTTTCTTTCTTGCTGACATCCATGGCTCTTCTTAGCCTTTGGACTGATGTCATCATTGTAGTGTGATGCACATGGGACAGGCCAGCTAATCGAAAGAAGCTGTGGATGTCAGCAGTTGGCACAATCTCTTGTGCAACGGCCACAGACT
This sequence comes from Ranitomeya imitator, assembly GCF_032444005.1. Lineage (NCBI taxonomy): Eukaryota > Metazoa > Chordata > Amphibia > Anura > Dendrobatidae > Ranitomeya > Ranitomeya imitator. The sequence continues at coordinate 332,548,812 of NC_091287.1, read as the reverse complement.
ACTGTCATGCATGATGGAATGGAACATGTGAATGAATTGGCACCAACTCTGACACTGGTTTTACAACACTGTGTATGAGTTAACACTTGGTCAGTTTACAGAGTCTGTCTTAATAGGCTCCAAGTTGACTTTTTATGCGTGTTAAAAAAAAATGTAGTAACAAAGCAGCGTGTGCAGTAATCCTAAAGCAAAGCCCAAGTGTAGCAGACTTTTTCACGGTGGTTTTCACAGCAAATACACAGGAAAACCTTCTTGTGTTACCTGCAGAATTTCCATGGATTTTACTCTTGCACAGGGTAAAATCCGCAGTGAAAATTTGCAACAAATCTCTAAGAACACTAACACTAAATTGCAGCACCAAACATTTGCGTGACATGAATTCACCATGAGTTTAATTTGTTCCAACCCTTTACATATAGTCATGTAATCTCCAAGAATTACACAGATAACATTTTAGTCTAATCTTATTCTTATGTAGTATCACAAGACTTATTGAGAATTCAATATTTACATTTCACATTATACAAAATAAAAGTTAAATTATATATTAAAATAATAAAACAAATCATTTACTCTCTCTATATATGTACATAAAAATACATAAAGTCTGACACGTTTCCATCCTAGCAGAAGCATCTTGAATTACAGCAGCACTTCTTTGTGATCCCTCGATAGGGTATCTATGGAACTTTTGGTAGACTGAATCAATAATTACCTAAAGAGTAGACCTTAACCCTCCGCTCCCATCATCTCCATGGCAACCTCCAATTCAGAAATGCAAATGACTGGTTGTAAATATTTGAAACAAAAAAGAGGCCAGGTGTACAGATACGGCAATAATCACAGAGCTAAATCTGGAAATACTTAAGAGTTTCCGTTTCAAAATTTGGAAGTTTTATTTTAATTGATTGAATATTCCACATAATTTAGGAAAACACATTCTCGAGCATAATATGTGTATACAGCTGTAGAGTGAGGTAAAGCAGAATTTTTGGTATGAAGCAGAAATCAACACCTTTCTGTACGTAAGTTTTACAATTTAATCTCGCCATTTAAACTGAATTTTGTGGCAAAAGAAAACTGACCATTCTATCTAATAGAACATGTCCATGCCGGGCAAATGTCCTGAGCTTCCAGGTTCCGTGGCGCAGTGTTTGATTCACATACCTGGCACAACATCATCTGTGAGACACACAGATGACATCTCACCCGCCTGGCTAATCATAAGCAGAGACTGAGGTCCCTAAGGGTAAGGAAATTTGCGCAGCTCCAGTCCACGGCCAGCGAATACTGACCTGGACAATGCGAGATTGCGCATCGGGCCATATTGCCGCTTTCTTGACAAGGCACATTTTTGAGTTTTATCGTACATGCACTTTTAACAGCTGTAAATGTTTCTCTTGTTGAGATATTGAAATAATTTTTGCCTCTTTTTCTCTAGATACATGGAGTATAATTTGTATATCATTTTTATATTTTTTGCTAATACTGGGGAAAAATGTAAAGAAAAAGAGGAAATACCTGTCTAATTTTCACACTTTTTTTTCAAAAACAGAGGACAATTAAAACAATGTTTTATATTGCATTCCAAGTTCTGTACAAATCATTCCTTTATACACTTCTCAAAAAAATAAAGGGAACACTAAAATTCCACATCCTAGATATCACTGAATGAAATATTCCAGTTGTAAATCTTTATTCATTCAAAAGTGGAATGTGTTGAGAACAATAAAACATAAAAATTATCAATGTAAATCACAGCTAATATCCCACGGAGGTCTGGAGTTGGAATGATGCTCACAATCAAAGTGGAAAATGAAGTTACAGGCTGATACAACTTCAGTGGAAATGCCTCAAGACAAGGAAATGATGCTTAGTAGAGTGTGTGACATCCACGTGCCTGTATGACCTCCCTACAACACCTGGGCATGCTCCTGATAAGGCAGCGGATGGTCTCCTGAGGGATCTCCTTCCAGACCTGGACAAATGATCCGCCAACTCATGGACAGTCTGTGGTGCAACGTGATGTTGGTGGATGGTGCGAGACATGATGTCCAAGATGTGTTCAATACGATTCAGGTCTGGGGAACGGGCAGGCCAGTCCATAGCTTCAATCCCTTCATCTTGCAGGAACTGCTGACACACTCCTGCCACATGAGGTCTGGCATTGTCCTGCATTAGGAACCCAGGACCAACCTCACCAGCATATGGTCTCGGAAGGGGTCTGAAGATCTCATCTCGGTACCTAATGGCAGTCAGGCTACCTCTGGCAAGCACATGGAGGGCTGTGCAGCAAAAAAAGTAGTAAAAAATGCAAAGGACAAGGAAAACATGTTTTTTTTCTGCAGTTTCTTTCCTGCCAAGAGATCAGGTTTTGCTGCAGAAAAAAAATGCTGAAAAAATGCCCAGTGTGAACTTAGTTAAGTGGGCACATATTGTTATATGGGCAATCACTATTACTTTCTAGGGGGGAAAATGTGGGCACTTGCACAGGGCATTAATACATTCTAGTGGTTTGTTTTATTATCTAGAGGGCACACGGTACCACTTAGTAGATTAAGTAATAGGGACACATATGGAAGCAGTGGTTCAGCATTGGGGTATCAGCAGGATGACCATCTGTCAGTCTGGGCCAGATAGAAAAGACATAAGTGAACGACTCCACCAGAAAGAACATCATCTGTAAGTCACTATCTGTTATTGTACTGTAATCTCTCATGTGTTGTGCAGGACTGGTATCTACCACTATATGGTCACCATATGGCAGTAATATCAGTATTGGTCATTGTATACAGAATTTTTGAGAGGTTCCCCTTCATCCATTATTAGGGCTCACATGAGCGTATAACAGGGATGCTATCCGATGTTTTATCGAATAGCACTATGCCCAATGTTTGACGAAGGGGCAGTGGAGATCAGCGATTTTTTTTTCTCATGCCAAACTCTGATAGAGTGTCATTTGCATAATTGGCCCAATTCTCTAGCTTGAGAGCACCAACGGCCATGTGATTCTGGTCATAGGGTGCACCACCATAGTTGTAATCAGGGTTACCTGGTTAGGGCCCCACTCAGAAGTTTCTCCTTTTCTCCTGAACAAACCCATAGCTACACCTCTGGGTCTGCAGCGAAAACTTTTACTGTCACAATTTTTATTTTAATTTTAAGTTTTGACATTGGTCTAGAGTACAAAAAAAGCCCTCGAGATGTACTCTAGTACTTAGCAGTGGCTTTCCAAATATAGAATATGAAGAAGCTGAGAAAATCTGCAAAAATTTGCAAAATGCATATTTTGGCAAAGTGAACCAACTATTGTTAGTGTGTTTATTTTTTCCATGATAACAAAAAGAAAGGCAAAATGATCCATTTTTATCTATTGTTGACAGACTGATATGGTACTGTTATTAAAAATACCGCAGTAATCCAAATATTGTTAGTTCAGAATCACTAAGAGGGACAAGCTCCATGTGTGTGGTCTACATTGTAAAAACAGTATATCAATTTATCATATAATTTGTGTTTAAATCCCCCTACATTGTTAGGAGATATTATTGCTGTCAATGAAAGAAAAAAGTTTAATGACAACATGTATAGACTACAGATCTATCCCAACCCATCCAAGTACTAATATACATACAGTACATAGCTGTATCAGCCATTAGTTTAGGATAAGATAAATATTTGTATGCTCCCAAATAAGTGCCCAGTCCCATTTCAGTGTGCTATGACTAGTCAGGACAAACACATGAATATTTGTATGCTCCCAAATAAGTGCCCAGGCCCATTTCAGTGGGCTATGACTAGTCAGGACAAACACAAAAAACGTGAAGAACTGAGATGTAAAAGATATTACAGAGATGCAAAACTTTTCATTGTACACTGCTGTTGTTTTATTTCTATATGACGAGACAGCCCCTATGTCAAGAATTTAAAAAAATCACTCAGTCAGCATATTTATAATTTTATTACCAATGATTGTTTAAAAAGGGTATTGTGTTATTATTACAATACATCTGGTAAACCTACTGTATATTCCAGCATGGTAAGCTTTGAGGAGCACTGAGTGAGGTAAGGGTACCGTCACACAGTGGCATTTTGATCGCTACGACGGCACAATCCATGACACTCCAGCATCGTAACAATATCGCTCCAGCGTCGTAGACTGCTGTCACACTTTGCAATGTACGACGCTGGAGCGATAATTTCATGACGTATGTGCGATGTAGAAGCCGTTGGTTACTATGCGCACATCGTATACAATATCGTGCACACCTTTGTTACACCATGCGATCATGCCGCCACAGCGGGACACTAGACGACGAAAGAAAGTTTCAAACGATCTGCTACGACGTACGATTCTCAGCGGGGTCCCTGATCGCAGGAGCGTGTCAGACACAGCGAGATCGCTGGAACGTCACGGATATATCGCTGGAACATCACAAATTGTGCCGTCGTAGCGACGTAGAGTGCCGGAAAACATAATTAGGTTAATCTGAATTTCTTTTAGTCTTTGCCTGATGAAGAGACCTGTGTAGTCTCGAAAGCTTGCAATTTGTTACCATCTTTTCAGTTAGCCATTAAAAGGTATCAACCACTGAGGACTCTCAAATTTTCTATCTACTGGCTAACACGGTACCAAGATATATTAGGTTAATCTGGTCACTCTTTGACAATTAAGAAGCTACAATGCAAATCTGGTTTGGAGTAAGGGTACCGTCACACAGTGCAATTTTGATCGCTACGACGGCACGATTTGTGACGTTCGAGCGATATAGGTACGATATCGCAGCGTGTGACACGCTCCTGCGATCAGGGACCCCGCTGTGAATCGTACGTCGTAGCACATCGTTTGAAACTTTCTTTCGTCGTCCAGTGTCCCGCTGTGGCGGCATGATCGCATGGTGTGACAAAGGTGTGCACGATATTGTATACGATGTAAAGGGCGGAGGAGCTGGCTACGTAGGAGCGCTGAATTCTCCACCTCCCGTGTGCTGATTGGGCGGTACAATACTGTGCGCTCATTCGACAAAGGACTATTGTTCCCAGCGGATAAAACCGGAGCTCTCGAGCGCGCTATTCATTTCTCTCTGTAGCACGTGCTGTGAACAGAACTCCTAAATTCGCTGGATTCCCTGGACTTTTAACTACTAGACTTTTACCGCAAAAGGTATGTATAACGCTACAGCGTAGCATATGTTGCGCTTCAACGGGGATAAACGCTGGAGTGTGGTTGATTGTTCCTTTGAGTAGGGTAGGCCTGAGAACCTCAGGTACACAGCTGTTGCGTGGCCCAATTAATTAATCATTTTACAGATCGAGATGGTTGACTGCCCCATTTAATACCAGTAGTAACATATATAGTTATTAGATCAATGGTCAGAACATTGTTTTGTAAGCACGTGTATTTATTGTACGTTTGTTTTCTTTTTAGGAACTATGCTCACTTCCGATGAGAGTTCTGTTGTTGCTGCTGCCCTGGTGTTTGAGGCAGCACGTCTCCAAGAGGAGAGACGTCCTAAACGAAAACGTCGCATGTGGACCCGGAGCTGGCTGCAGAAAAGATCCACATTGTCACACATGGGTCTCATAAGAGAGTTACGTGACAATAACCCTCAAGATTTCCGAAACTACCTTCGGATGTCCGAGGAATCCTTCAAAATAATACTGTCTGCTGTTACGCCACTCATACAAAGGTGTGATACGCCGATGCGTGCAGCCGTGCCCGTGGAGGAAAGGTTGGCGGTGACACTGCGCTTCCTGGCAACAGGAAGGTCTCTTCAGGATTTGCAGTTTTCCGCAGCTGTTTCCAGACCTTTCCTGAGCGTTGTGATTCCGGAGACATGCGAGGCCATTGTGCAGAGCTTAAGGCATTATATGGAGGTACTACTATATTTTTTTGGCTGCTGTGTTATGTCGATATATTATACTAGCTATTGAACCCGTTCTACGCCCTGATGGCGAGCATTTCTATAGGTATGTGTTCTACATCCTATCATGTGCTGCTCCCATCCTGCGCCCCCATTCTGACATGTGCTGCTGTGATCCTGCGCCTCCATTCTGACATGTGCTGCTACCATTTTGCGGCTCCATTCTGATATGTGCTGCTCCAACCCTGCGCCACCCTTTTTTATTTGCTGCTCCCAACGTAATTTTATTGATTATATTATTTAGATATATTGTTTAGCACCCCCTCTGAGTCACCGAAGCCATCTGAAAAAATGGCTGCCTGCATACTCTGGGTTGTTGACTTTGTTATACTAATCCATACTGCGCCTCAATCACTGTAGGATGTCCACATGAGAGTGTATGTGCATAATATATTTGACCTAATTTGTACATGTTTCCTTCTCATCTTGCAGTTTCCCAAGACGGCGGATGACTGGAAGAGGATTGCTTCCGATTTTGATGAGCTGTGGCAGTTTCCAAACTGCGGTGGTGCATTAGATGGAAAGCATGTGCGCATCACGCAACCAGCCAACTCTGGATCCTTTTTTTTCAACTACAAAGGATATTTCAGTGTGATCCTCATGGCCCTTGTCAATGCAAACTATGAGTTTGTCGATGTGGATGTTGGCATGAATGGTCGAGTCTCCGACGGTGGTGTTTTTGAACACACTTCATTTGGGGAAAGCTTGAGGAACAATGAACTGCTGTTGCCACTAAATGAAGACACAAAAGCAAACCTAAATTTTGTCTTCATCGCTGATGAAGCTTTCCCTCTTCATCCACATTTGCTGAAGCCATTTGCACAGAGAACACTCACACCGGAGCGCAGAATCTTTAATTACCGGTTGTCGAGGGCCCGTCGTGTGGTTGAAAATGCCTTTGGGATTATGGCAAATCGGTTTAGAGTGTTCCACACAGCTATCAACTTGAAGCTGCCGTCTATAGACTTTGTGGTTTTGGCATGCTGTGTGCTCCATAATTTCCTGAGACGTCATGATACGAGCTCCTATTCTCCTCCTTCGTTTATTGATGCAGTGGACGCAAGAACCGGAGATATTGTGCCCGGGGAATGGCGTACACAACCTGATAATTTTACAGCTCTTCAAGCTCTTGGATCTGGCAGACAGGCAGACGATGCAAGGGACTGTCGCGAAAAATACTGTCAGTACTTTAATGGTTCTGGAGCTGTACCCTGGCAGGATCGCGCCGTATAAAAAAAATTTTTTTTTTGCTTTGCTGTCATATAAACCTCTCTAAATAACTTTAAATGTGATGCCTATAAAATGGTGCTGTTAACCCTTATAGCTTGGTAAACATTAAAGAAATAATGCGAAGATTTTTGGTTTTTTTGGAACACTTTCTTGGTTTTAAATTATTTTACAACAAAATATAACATAACCCCCCCCCAAAAAAAAAAATTATCTCCGGCCCAAGAGGTGTCGCAGCGTCACGCCCTGCTGCTCCACTTGACTCTGGAGGAGCGCTGCTGTCTGCTGCAGGAGCGCTGCTGTCCGCTCCAGTCGCAATTGTCTCGCCAGGAGCTCTCTTACGGTGGGCGGTTCTGTGGATAGAAGAGGTTGGAGAACCAACGTTGATTCCACTGAAAATACATCTCGACCTCTGGGGCAGGACCAAATTTTCTGTGTTGTAAATTTCTATTTGGTCTGGCACCACAGGGCGATGTAAATTTTATTAAATTTTACAGTTTTAGTTGTCTATGGTGACATCCAGCAGAAAACCACTCGCATTATCTTGATACTTACGGAGAAGGGACGCCGGTTCCTCATTGCCAGAACCAGAGCTGCTAATGTCCCATCCCAGCGATCTGGCCTCTGCTGCAGCAGCTAAAAGGAAATTATAACAGATCTGGTTAACTATGGAACACGCCGTTGGGAAGCGCTCGCTGTTTTGGTCACTTACGTATGTTAGCTTCTGGGGAGAATGCCGCCGACCCGGGGGAGGAAGAGGAGTGTCGAAAGGGAGGTGTTGAGGGTGGTGTAGGGGTGCGAGGCCGTCTGCTGTCTGGTGGTGGCGTGGTAGGCCGCTGGGTCATTACTGCGTCTGTAATGTATTCAAATATTTCCGCTACCCTCTTATGTCCCGTATGCAGTTGGAAAACTGTAATCTATGATTGTTAACTTACGTGACGTCACGGACTGTGGGCTCCCGCTGGTGGTGGATGCTGTGGTGCTGCTGGCAATGGCAGGTACCTGTTGCCGCCGCTGTCTCTCTACACAGAAAGTTAACAAACGCAATCTTTAAAAACACATGTAGAGTGCTGCAGATCAAAGCTAACAATATACTGAAACATAAAATTTATATCACACTTCACAGGGGTGCGAGGGTGCATGGTCGCAACAGATGGTGGAGGCGTGGTAGGCCGCTGGGTCATTACTGCGTCTGTAATGTCTTCAAATATTTCAGCTACCCTGTTATGTCCCGTGTGATGTTAAAAAAAAAAAGCAATAAATGATTGTGAACTTACGTGATGTCCCGGACTGTGGGCTCCCACTGGTGCCTGAAGATGGGGTACTGGTGGCAATGGTGGGTCTGACTTGCCGCCGCTGTCTCTCTACACCTAAAGTAAAGAATCACAATGTTTACACACAAATGTTGAGTGCTGCAGATCAAAGCTTACAATATACTCAAACATAAAATAGAGATCACACTTTACAGGGGTGCGATACTCAGACATGTATGTGGGCTCTGGTGTTCATTGGTCTTCCTGTCTTTGGAAAACGTATTATTTCATCAGTAGGCCAACCTCCTCCGTTAATATTTATGGGAAATTGAGAAAGTAAAAATTATGGACATCTTAATAATTTAAAGATGGTGGTTGAGATTAGGGAACCCGACAAGTTTTCTCACGGACAACGCATATTCTGCTTGGAAAATAACTAAATTTTAACAAAACGGGGCATGTGTTTTAATGCATTTGAGGTCACGTTGGCAACCATGAGCGCAAGCCTCCCTCCCAAACCCCCCCCCCCCCCTCCTGACAGCATGCATCTCCCAATTCCCCCATACTAGTACTTGCCTCGCCTTGCCTCCGCACGCAACTCAGCAAACATTTGTGGCGTTTTATAGCGGAGGTCAGCCCATTTTTTACGCAGCTGAAGCTGACTGCGGCAGACGCCAAACCTCCTCTCCATCATTCTTGTTATGTGGCCAAGCACTTCTCGCTTGTGGATGTGTGGGTGGGCAGGGTGGCTCTCCAGACCTTCGTAATCCATGGCATCCATCTGAGTAATAAAAAAAAGGATTTCTGGCTGCCCCAGAGGAGCAGAACGCATTCTCGCCGCCATTTTAGATGGAATGACCCTGAACAGCAACGCCCAGAGGAGGAGCAGCGCTCCGCCGTCCTGCCGCGCGATTGGCATCGCAATAGCGTTGCCCTTTATGAACAGCGTCACATTTGTGACGACTGAGCGTTACGAAAGGAACGCACATAGTAAATGCCGTTCGAAGGATCGTTATATAACGCCGGAGCGGCACGTAATGTACGCTCGTGGTCTATGACGGCGTGATGACGTACAGCGTTCCTGCGTGCCTGCCCTAGCTTGTTTTTGTCCCCTGACATCGTGATAATGGCTGCCAGTCGCCGTGGTCCACCTATGGGCATCCCAGAGCTCAAGTTCCTTATTGGAACAATGGATAGGATGCAGTATGAAACCACAGGGATGGTGCTGCACCGCAACCAGCACAAGGAGGAAGTTGTCCGTGTGGTGTCTGAGGGCCTCAGGAAGCGGTTTGGGATAACTCGCAGCAAGGCCCAGATAGTGAAAAAATGGGGCGATCTCAAGTCCAAAAGTCCAGAGCGCCTGCAGGAGCTTCGCCAGGAGATTCGCAGAGGTTAGTACTCAGGTACCCAAAAGTATGTGGCACAGCTATGGGGCAGTTTGAACGTTGCAGAGCCACTATGTGCCACAGCTATGGGACAGTTTGAACGTTGCAGAGCCCCTATGTGCCACAGCTATGGGACAGTATGAATGTTGCAGATCCACTATGTGCCACACCTATGGGACAGTTTGAACGTTGCAGAGCCACTATGTGCCACACCTATGGGACAGTTTCAACGTTGCAGTGCCACAGCTATGGGACAGTTTGAATGTTGCAGAGCCACTATGTGCCACAGCTATGGGACAGTATGAACGTTGCAGAGCCACTATGTGCCACAGCTATGGGACAGTATGAACGTTGCAGAGCCACTATGTGCCACAGCTATGGGACAGTATGAATGTTGCAGAGCCACTATGTGCCACACCTATGGGACAGTTTGAACGTTGCAGAGCCACTATGTGCCACACCTATGGGACAGTTTCAACGTTGCAGAGCCACTATGTGCCACAGCTATGGGACAGTTTGAACGTTGCAGAGCCCCTATGTGCCACAGCTATGGGACAGTATGAATGTTGCAGATCCACTATGTGCCACACCTATGGGACAGTTTGAACGTTGCAGAGCCACTATGTGCCACAGCTATGGGACAGTATGAACGGTGAAAAGTACTATGTGGCACAGCTAACTGCTGACCAAACTTTTTTTTTCCTTCACAGAGGCAAAGAGACAGCGCCGCCGTAGACACGAGGCATCACACACCGCCTCTGAAGTCCCTGAGCCCTCCGGGTCAAAGACAACTGATCCTAGTAGGTTCCCACAATAATGTGATTTGGATTTGGTTGCAGGTCCCCTCCTCCCCACACGCCCGGCAGCCAGTGTTGCCATATATGCTAACAGACCTTTTTTTTTCTTTCCTTCACAGAGGCAAAGACACAGCGCCGCCGTAGCGACGAGGCTTCTCACACCGCCTCTGAAGTCCCAGAGCCCTCCGGGTCAAAGACAACTGATCCTAGTAGGTTCCCACAATAATGTGATTTGGATTTGGTTGCAGGTCCCCTCCTCCCCACACCCCCGGCAGCCAGTGTTGCCATATATGCTAACAGACCTTTTTTTTTTTCCTTCACAGAGGCAAAGACACAGCGCCGCCGTAGCGACGAGGCTTCTCACACCGCCTCTGAAGTCCCTGAGCCCTCCGGGTCAAAGACAACTGATCCTAGTAGGTTCCCACAATAATGTGATTTGGATTTGGTTGCAGGTCCCCTCCTCCCCACACCCCTGGCAGCCAGTGTTGCCATATATGCTAACAGACCTTTTTTTTTTTTTCCTTCACAGAGGCAAAGACACAGCACCACCGCCGCCACGAGGCATCCCGCACAGCCTCTTCTACATCTGTGCCCTCCGTGTCTACTCCTCCAGATCCTAGTAGGTTCCCACAATTATGTGATTTGGATTCAGTTGCAGGTCCCCTCTTCCCCCCCACCCCCTCCCCCGGCAGCCAGTGTTGCCATATATGCTGACAGACCTTTTTTTTTTGGGTTCCCTTCACAGAGGCAAAGAGACAGCGCCGCCGTAGCGACGAGGCTTCTCACACCGCCTCTGAAGTCCCAGAGCCCTCCGGGTCAAAGACAACTGATCCTAGTAGGTTCCCACAATAATGTGATTTGGATTTGGTTGCAGGTCCCCTCCTCCCCACACCCCCGGCAGCCAGTGTTGCCATATATGCTAACAGACCTTCTTTTTTTTTAATTTTTTTTTCCTTCACAGAGGCAAAGACACAGCGCCGCCGTAGCGACGAGGCTTCTCACACCGCCTCTGAAGTCCCAGAGCCCTCCGGGTCAAAGACAACTGATCCTAGTAGGTTCCCACAATAATGTGATTTGGATTTGGTTGCAGGTCCCCTCCTCCCCCCCCCGGCAGCCAGTGTTGCCATATATGCTGACAGACCTTTTTTTTTTTTTTTTCCCTTCACAGAGGCAAAGACACAGCACCACCGCCGCCACGAGGCATCCCGCAAAGCCTCTTCTACATCTGTGCCCTCCGGTTCTACTCCTCCAGATCCTAGTAGGTTCCCACAATTATGTGATTTGGATTCAGTTGCAGGTCCCCTCTTCCCCCCCACCCCCTCCTCCGGCAGCCAGTGTTGCCATATATGCTGACAGACCTTTTTTTTGTTTTGTTCCCTTCACAGAGGCAAAGAGACAGCGCCGCCGCCGACAGCAGAAGGCATTCGACACAGACTCAGATCCCGAAGTGCCCTCCGTGCCTCAACATCCTAGTAGGTTCCCACAATAAAGTTATTTTGATTTTGTTGCAGGCCCACTCTTTCACCCCCAACCCAAACACCCCCCCAAGTCAGTTTTGCCCTTATATGCTGACTATTATTTTTTTTTTTCCTTCACAGAAGCAAAGACACATCGGGAGACTACTGTGTTATTAATGTTATGTTTTTTGACCCACAGCTGTCGTCACTGTGAACAAGGAGGATCTTGAAGCCGGCATAGAAAAGCTAATCCACACTATGGCGCGGATTCAGGAGCAGCACAATGTGGCAATGGAGGAGCTGCAGAAGCTGCGGGACATGTGCCAGCAGTTCTAGGCGGGCCAATAAGACAGTTTTGGTTGTTACAATAAAAATATTTAGTTTAACTATCATTCCATTTTTTTTGTATTAGTTTACTGTACATGAATTTGTTACGTTAATTTGTGCCCTCATACAGTGCTGTGATCGAGACACACCAATCAAAAAGTAGTGATAGAATTTCTAATAAAAGCTTTTATTTGAAACATTATTTTAACAAGACAATAAAATAAAAAGGAATCTAAAAGAAGTTAGGAAATCACAAATTATGATACGACGATTGTTCCGGCTGAAAACTTTGGTGCCTGATGGGCGAAGCCATATGTGACGGTATTGGCGTGTAGGAGTTATTAGGGGGTGGCTGGACGAAGTGGGAAACGTGAGCATTGTGTCGCATCGATGTCTGACACTGTGACCAACCATTGTAATTTGATGGCTCTGTCCGCTGTATTGGCCGGGAAGAGACCAAACAAGTGTTCTTGTCCAAATCCCCATCTGTACCCCTGTTTACTGCTTCCATAATCAGACGCTCTGCTAGTATTCTTTGGTTGTCGTCCATTTTGGCCAGTTTGTCAACCACATAGTGTCCAAACCCCTGCAACGCAGGGCTAACATTTCTTGTCAACACCTTCTTAGCAAGGCTCAATAGTTCATGTGAGGCGTCTGAGGTGGCTTTCCGTTTTCTTTGACCTTGCCTCGATTGAGTCCTGGCAGGTGCAGCCTCCACTAAATCTGTTGTCGTGCAGTCCAGTGAACAGTCCAGTGTACTCTCCTGCGCACTGTCATCCTGGGGGGGAAAAAAAAAACAAGTTATGAACCCGGCAACAAAAAGTTGTACCACCATAACCGCATCCAAACTATATATTCGTAGTAGGTAAAAAAAAGATTATAATATATTTTAAGCTTAGTAATATTCTTTAACCCTCCCTTTTATTTAATACTTTGAACTACACTGTTCTGACTGCTAGGGGAACCTGACGAAAATTTAATAGTCTAAATAGTCTCAACAAGAGTACATCGGCAGCTTGAAGCGATACTATTTTCTATATTGCTTAGATGGTATGGTTTAGATATATCGCCATTTCATACATATTAAGTTCCCCATATAATACTTGACTGCGACAGGGTTACTTATGTGTATATGTTTTTGTAACAACTTCAAACTGATGTGATAATCAGAAGTATAAAACATAAAATGCAGAGAAAAATTATGTAATTATAGGACACATTGGTGAACTTTCGTCCAAAGAGCTACTTACTTGTTGCCCTTGTGACTCCTGCTCGGCGTGGTTCTCCGAAACAATTTGTTCCACAGGTGCCAAGTTGCGAAGACACGTGGAAGTCCGTGGCACCTCTTGGTCCCTCAGAAAATTAAGATGTTCAAAATACCAAAGTTTTGGCACATAAACATCTTCAGTGGAAGCTCCGGACCTTGTAGTCTGAAGAACTTTGTTCAGCTCCTTCCTCCACACCGTGCGGAGCGCCTGGATTTTCTTTTTAATAACTGCTTCGTTTGCTGCCTCTTCGGGTGCATGACAATTGTAAAGCTCAATGAGCTTTAAGTAACCCTCCCTCCTCTTTTCCCTGTTACAATACTCAGGAGATTTGATTTTCCAGAGGCAGGGAAAAGACTGATAAATTTCGATGAAATCCCTGATGAACTCCACACGATTTGACATCTGAAAAATAAGTATAAAAAAAAATTACATGGTTGACAAAGAGTCCTTTAAACAATACTTTTGCCAGTGTGCCAAACGCTTAACAACAGCAGCCACACAAAGCGCTCATGCCTACCATCGCTTCTTCCATCTGCCACGCCATAGGGCACCATAACCCAAAACAGTGTACCGCCCGCTTCCCTACAGCAGCCACACAAAGCGCTCATGGTGACCATACATTGTACCATCTGCCACGCTGTAGCTCACCAGACACAACCGGTCATAACCAGTCACAACAGCGTACCATCCGCATCGCTTCAGCGGCGGAACGAAGCGGTCATGCTGACCAAACTGCGTTCCATCTACCACGCTGTAGCCCACCAGTCACGACCAGTCACAACCAGTCACAACAGCGTACCATCCGCATCGCTACTTCCATCTGCCACGCCATAGGCCACTACCGCCCGCTTCCCCACAGCAGCCACACAAAGCGCTCATGGTGACCATACATTGTACCATCTGCCACGCTGTAGCTCACCAGACACAACCGGTCATAACCAGTCACAACAGCGTACCATCCGCATCGCTTCAGCGGCGGAACAAAGCGGTCATGCCGACCAAACTGCGTTCCATCTACCACGCTGTAGCCCACCAGTCACGACCAGTCACAACCAGTCACAACAGCGTACCATCCGCATCGCTACTTCCATCTGCCACGCCATAGGCCACTACCGCCCGCTTCCCCACAGCAGCCACACAAAGCGCTCATGGTGACCATACATTGTACCATCTGCCACGCTGTAGCTCACCAGACACAACCGGTCATAACCAGTCACAACAGCGTACCATCCGCATCGCTTCAGCGGCGGAACGAAGCGGTCATGCCGACCAAACTGCGTTCCATCTACCACGCTGTAGCCCACCAGTCACGACCAGTCACAACAGCGTACCATCCGCATCGCTGCTTCCATCTGCCACGCCATAGGCCACTACCGCCCGCTTCCCCACAGCAGCCACACAAAGCGCTCATGGTGACCATACATTGTACCATCTGCCACGCTATAGCTCACCAGACACAACCGGTCATAACCAGTCACAACAGCGTACCATCCGCATCGCTTCAGCGGCGGAACGAAGCGGTCATGCCGACCAAACTGCGTTCCATCTACCACGCTGTAGCCCACCAGTCACGATCAGTCACAACAGCGTACCATCTGCCACATTGTAGCCCTCCAGTCACAACAGTGTACCATCCGCTTCGCTTCAGCGGTGGAACGAAGCACTCATGCCGTCCATACAGCGTTCCATCCACCACGCCCAAGCGGTTTACATACCTCGAAGCAGCGGTGCAAAGCGTGGTATATTCAGCGAAGTACAAAATTCCAATGTCCAGGTCCACCAAGTGTCCAAGTACGAAGTGAAGAAAGGAAATTTTGAAAGCAGTGAGGTGGCATTGGGAACAATAGCGCTCAGGTGACAAATTTTCCAACCAATTGTGTGCACAGAACCTTTGGCCTATCAGCACACTAGCTAGTAGCACAACACGCCCCCAGTGAACAACGTCACGCACAGATTATGCAAAATTTGCTCTGAATCGTCGTGTGTGACACGACCGTACGACTGTCCCATACGACTTCTACATCGCAAATACGTCATGAATTTATCGCTTCAGCGCCGTGCATCGTGTAGTGTGACCGCAGTCTACGATGTTTGAAACGATAATTAAGTGACGATGCAACGTCACAAATCGTGCCGTCGTAGCGATCAAAATTGCACTGTGTGACGGTACCCTTAGGGTACCGTCACACAGTGGCATTTTGATCGCTACGACGGCACGATCCGTGACGCTCCAGCATCGTAACAATATCGCTCCAGCGTCGTAGACTGCTGTCACACTTTGCAATGTACGACGCTGGAGCGATAATTTCATGACGTATGTGCGATGTAGAAGCCGTTGGTTACTATGCGCACATCGTATACAATATCGTGCACACCTTTGTTACACCATGCGATCATGCCGCCACAGCCGGACACTAGACGACGAAAGAAAGTTTCAAACGATCTGCTACGACGTACGATTCTCAGCGGGGTCCCTGATCGCAGGAGCGTGTCAGACACAGCGAGATCGCTGGAACGTCACGGATATATCGCTGGAACGTCACGAATCGTGCCGTCGTAGCGATCAAAATGCCACTGTGTGACGGTACCCTTACAAGTTCAAAAAAAGGGCACAAAACAAAGATGCATCCTCTCTCCTTTTATTTTCAACCTGTATGCTGAAGTAATGGTGAGGAAGCTGAAAAATGAATCGAGTTTCGGAGTGAAAATAGGTAGAAGAACCCAAAGTAGTTTGAGGTATGCAACCCTGCTGAGGGGAAATTTAGGAGAACCTGAAGAAGCTGACTCCGAAAGAAGAACTTGAGAAGATGAGACTTTACCTAAACGTCAAGAAGACCAAAATCATAACTACCACCAATGAGGAAGTCTATATAAAGATCAAGGTCACAGAAAAAAATGCAGAGATGTTTCAATCCAGTTTTGGCTGTTTAGCATTAGTACACAAAAAGATAAGCGATAATAGTCTGTATGTGGCGTTGTTCACACAGATAATGCAAAGCATCTGGTTTACAGCCTATTACTAACGCACATATATGCGGGCCGCCCAGTGCTACAAAATGCATGCTGTGCGAACAGAGGCCAACAGTTTACTGAGCCATCTTGGTCCGACTGCACCCTGCAAGATAAAGTGCAAAAAAAACACATATCAATGTATGTAAGGTATTAGTTTATATTGGGGCCTCAATACGTAAGCTGGCAACCCGCGTCGAGATGTATTTCTTTTGTTAGGTAAAATATTTCACTGACTGTTTTTAAACAATATTTTACCTCACAAAATGTAGATGACATGAGAGGAAAAGACAGCAGATGGGAGAGGGAGAAAGCGCACAGGGGTGAGAGAGACAGACCACAAGGGGGAGACAGCTCAAACAGGACAGTACAATGAGGGGAGAACACAGCACAGTAAGGGGAGAGACAGCAGACAACGGGGATAGCACATGGGGTAGACAGGTCAAAGAAGAGAGCACAGACGGGAGAAGTCAGCACATGGGGAAAGAGAGTGGATAGGTGGGTGATAGGTGAGTACATGGGGGAGAGATTCTCAATGCTGCAAAGCCTGCCCCATCATGACATTACCGCCCTTCCGATGTGATAGCATCGGGCCTCCATCTAGTGTATATATATATATATATATATATATTACAAAAAGGAAAATGGGCTGATGGCAACATTTGGGCACTCTGCATGGTTAGTACCTCATGTGCATATAAAGGTGTGGTCTGCCTTTCTTTTGAGCTGGGCATTATTGATGTGGTATCCCTTGGCTGTGTGTCCATTAGTTGGGCTCTCAGTCCATCTCAGCCCTTATCTACGGCTGTTGCAAAGACTGAAATCTCTTAACCCAGAACTTTGGTTTTTGTCATCTTGGACTAGCCACCTGTTAAGCACAGTGCACAAATTTTGCTGCTAAGCCTGTGGTCTAGTTAAAAGGGGAGGAGGATAGCTTGGTCAGGAGGACCCAAGGACCGAGCCGGGTCAAGACTGTATGATAAGTTGGCCATCAGGACAGGATAACTGTTTTACTGGTCCCAGTAAAAGAATTGAAGATAGCGGCTGACAGTGATTGTGAATTGTTGACCGCCATGAAAGAATTGAAGATGGTGGCTGACAGTGGATTAAAGATGGCACCGAACACTGACTGGGAAATGGAGGTCAGTGGCGCGAACATGAAGGAGAGTGCCACCTTTCGTGGGCGTCATGAAGGAGATTTGGCGCTAAAGAAAGGAAGACCACATCCCCCTGTGAAGAATGCAAGCCCTAAATGGGTGCAGACGAAGAAGAAGCTGCCGCCCTTCCAGCCTGATCAGAAGAAATGGGTGAAGCAGCCGGAAGTGACTCCACCCACAAACGGGTGAAGCCAAGAAGAGCAAGATAGTATAGGAAATGTTTCAGCACAGCCTGCTAGGGAGGTGCACAAATATAGGTTCCCAAACCTTAATACATGAAATAATTTATAATTGGCACACTCCAGAAATGTGATGCAAAGGGGAATATTTAATGTACATACCGCGTAGCTGCACCCGTCCTCTGTGCGCCTTTTTCCTTTCCTTCAACGGCTGGACTGCCACATCATCTAGTGTTTTCCTCAACACTCTCCAGTTGATGCAAACTAACTGTATTGGGGCCCATTATATGGTTCACATCACCTCAGCTATATATCTAGCACACTAGAGTTGAGCGACCTTGACCTTTTTAGAGTCGAGCCGGGTTTCGCGAAACCCGACTATCTCAAAAGTCGGGTCGAGTGAAATCGGCCGATTATGACGTAAAGTCGGGATCGACCGAAACACGAAACCCAATGCAAGTCAATGGGGCAGCATAGTCGGCAGTGAGTGGGGGCCAGGAAAACACCTAGAGTGCCCATTTTAATGTCAAAACCATCCATTCTTCTTAATGAAGCTTGTCAAGCGTAATTTACCTTATAATAATTGGAAGGCATTTGAAATTGGGGGTCATTTGGCTAAAGTTGTGGTGGGTAGGGCTGGTTCAAGTAATTAGTGGGCCCAGGAAATCTGGACCACGTCACGGCAGTGGAGCAGGGAGAGGTAAGTATTTCAACTTTGCAAGTGCTGTGAACCTGAGCAAGCAGGGGGGGCCCACTCGTTGGCATTGGCACTGGCACAGGGCCCCTCAAAGTACAGCGGTGTGTTTGCACGGAGGGGGCGCCTCCCACCGGCAGCAACACTTTTGCGTACTATGAGAGGCCCTGTGCCAGTGACGTCGCCAACTAGTATTCCTCCCCCCACCTGATGAAGAACCTGCACTTTCATCTGCACCTTCCTCTTTGTTCCCGTGTAAGGTGGTATGGTATGCGGGAAGAGCAACCTGACTTTCAGCAGGGTCACAATGTTGTTGTGTAGCGTGCACGGGGAATGTTGCGTTATGGGTCAATTTACCAGCAGACTCATCTATCACTGGCTGGGCAGGATGAGGAGGAAACACAGATATAGGCCCAAAGAATAAAGTTGGCTAAATGCAGTTCAAAATTGGTAACACAGGAATAACCAGGGGGCATTGCAGTGGAGGACAACTGGAATGAGAGGCTGACACAGAGAGTAGGCCCAAATCAGTAAGTAGTAGAAATGCAGTTCAAAATTGGCAACCGTAGTAAACAGGCGGCACAGCTTTGTTCAGTGGAGGAGAACAGCAAGGAGTGGCAGACACCGATAGTAGGCCCCAACCCAACTAGTAGGCCAAATGCAGTCTAACATTAACAACTACTTAACGAGCGCCTGAAAACGGAATTTCAGGACAGGAAACCAGGAGAACAGCAAGGAGCGGCAGACACTGTTAGTAGGCCCCAAACCAACTAGTACGCCAAATGCAGTTGTTCCATTTAACCACAATTTAACGAGAGCCTGAAGATAGAAGCTCAGGAAAGGCAACCTGGAGAACACCTTGGAGTGGAACACACCATCTCTCTCCTCCCCATACCCATTTTGTAGGCCTAATGCAGTGTAGTTTTCTACAACTACTAAACGAGAGTCGGAAGACCGAAGCAATGGCAAGGAAACCTGGGGAACACCTTGGAGTGTAACACACCATCTCTCTCCACCCGATACCCATTTTGTAGGCCTAATGCAGTGTAGTTTTCTACAACTACTAAACGAGAGTCTGAAGATCGAAGCAATGGCGAGGAAACCTGGAGAACACCTTGGAGTGTAACACACCATCTCTCTCCACCCCATAGCCAATTTGGAGGCCTAATGCAGTGTAGTTTCCAACAACTACTAAACGAGAGCATTAAGATCGAAGCTCTGGAAAGGCAACCTGGAGAACACCTTGGAGTGGAACACACCATCTCTCTCCACCCTATACCCATTTTGTAGGCCTAATGCAGTGTAGTTTTCTACAACTACTAAACGAGAGTCGGAAGACCGAAGCAATGGCAAGGAAACCTGGGGAACACCTTGGAGTGTAACACACCATCTCTCTCCACCCGATACCCATTTTGTAGGCCTAATGCAGTGTAGTTTTCTACAACTACTAAACGAGAGTCTGAAGACTGAAGCAATGGCAAGGAAACCTGGGGAACACCTTGGAGTGTAACACACCATCTCTCTCCACCCCATACCCAATTTGTAGGCCGAATGCAGTGTAGTTTTCTACAACTACTAAACGAGAGTCGGAAGACCGAAGCAATGGCAAGGAAACCTGGGGAACACCTTGGAGTGTAACACACCATCTCTCTCCACCCCATACCCAATTTGTAGGCCTAATGCAGCCTACTTTCCGACAACTACTAAACGAGAGCATGAAGATCGAAGCTCAGGAAAGGCAACCTGGGGAACACCTTGGAGTGTAACACACCCTCTCTCTACACCACGGAAGGGCTGATTCTTAGGAAGGAAGGCTGTCGGAAAGAAGCAGGGCGCGTCCGAGGGTGATTATATTCTTATTAGGTATATACTCACCCTCGGACGCGCCCTGCTTCTTTATTTGTAATGAATGTTTATTTGCAATGTGGTTTTGACTTACTCTATTTTTTTGGTAAATAATGATTTTATTATTTTCATTGTTTTGCATCTTCTTGGCAATAATATAAAGAAGACGCGACAGGACAACACTCGGTGGATGCCATATCTGTGTTTTAAATTGAAGAAAACTTTCAGTTAACTACTTGCAGGAGAAAGTTATTGTAGCTGGTGGCCATTTTTAGTACTGTACCAGATTTTTGTTGTATGTGTTTGTTTTTAATGTTAAAATGTCTGCATTTGATATCTCTCCAGTATTTTCTTTTTTATAAGCAAAATACTTATTTTTATATTTTCTGATGTTGGTTCAAGGGGTACACGGGCAGCAGTAGACAGGTCAGTGGAGGCCTAGTGGAAGGAGGGACCGCAGACAGGCTTCGAAGCCCTAACATAATAAATTGGGCTGGCTGTAGGCAATTTAAAATTGGTTCCAGGGGAACACGGGCGGCAGTAGCCAGGTCAGTGTAGTAGTAGTGGAAAGAACGGGCCGCAGACAGGCTTCGAAGCCCTAACATAATAAATTGGGCTGGCTGTAGGCAATTTAAAATTGGTTCCAGGGGAACACGGGCAGCAGTAGACAGGTCAGTGGAGGCCTAGTGGAAGGAGGGGCCGCAGACAGGCTTCGAAGCCCTAACATAATAAATTGGGCTGGCTGTAGGCAATTTAAAATTGGTTCCAGGGGAACACGGGCGGCAGTAGACAGGTCAGTGGAGGCCTAGTGGAAGGAGGGACCGCAGACAGGCTTCGAAGCCCTAACATAATAAATTGGGCTGGCTGTAGGCAATTTAAAATTGGTTCCAGGGGAACACGGGCAGCAGTAGACAGGTCAGTGGAGGCCTAGTGGAAGGAGGGACCGCAGACAGGCTTCGAAGCCCTAACATAATAAATTGGGCTGGCTGTAGGCAATTTAAAATTGGTTCCAGGGGAACACGGGCGGCAGTAGACAGGTCAGTGTAGTAGTAGTGGAAAGAACGGGCCGCAGACAGGCTTCGAAGGCCTAACATAACAAAAATTGGGCTGTAGGCAATTTAAAATTGGTTCCAGGGGAACACGGGCGGCAGTAGACAGGTCAGTGGAGGCCTAGTGGAAGGAGGGACCGCAGACAGGCTTCGAAGCCCTAACATAATAAATTGGGCTGGCTGTAGGCAATTTAAAATTGGTTCCAGGGGAACACGGGCAGCAGTAGACAGGTCAGTGGAGGCCTAGTGGAAGGAGTGACCGCAGACAGGCTTTGAAGGCCTAACATAAGAAAAATGTCAATACAATGGTATTGACAGTTCCAGGCATTGAAGGATGTCAGCGCATAGACTAAACATTGGTGGAGCTGTGAGAGAAAATTTTGCAAGTGGTAGAGCACTGTTTGAGCTGGGGGGGGGGACTGTCTTGTGGCCGGCGGTACAGGCCCAGGGCCCCTCATATTACAACGGTGTGTCTGACGTTGGGTGCGCACCACCACCGCCAGACACTTTATTGTACTATCAGGGACCTAGTGGCAGTGCCGTTGACCAAAAGCGGGCACACGCACCTCTTCAGACAAACAGTACTCTCACGGGTGCTGGCGCCAAGTGGCGATACCACGGCCCCGTGTGGGGACTTTGGCCATTTAGGGAGGTGTTAACATGTCGGATGCTGGACAATCAGGTGCTGCAAATTACGAGATTTGAAAAGTCGTTCAGAATAGTCCACAGGCAAGACCTTTACATAGGAAAGCTATGTGTCAGCCGGGCAAGGTGGGGCAAAAGATTTCGAAATCCAGTTGTGGTTCATTTTAATGAAGGTTAGATCATCTACATTTTGGGTAGCCAGACGAGTCCATTTTTCTGTTAGTATTGAACCTGCAGCACTGAATACTCTTTCTGATAGGACACTAGCTGCCGGGCAAGCAAGCTCCTGCAATGCATATTCTGCCAATTCTGGCCAGGTGTCTAATTTTGATGCCCAGTAATCAAATGGGAATGACGGTTGAGGGAGAACATCGATAAGGGATGAAAAATAGTTAGTAACCATACTGGACAAATGTTGTCTCCTGTCACTTTGAATTGATGCTGCAGTACCTGTCCTGTCTGCGGTCATAGCAAAATCACTCCACAACCTGGTCAGAAAACCCCTCTGGCCAACGCCACTTCTGATTTCTGCCCCTCTAACACCTCTGGTCTGCTGGCCCCTGCAGCTCGTGTTAGAACGATCACGGGCGCTGTGTGCAGGGAATGCCAGAAGCAAACGGTCAACAAGAGTTGATTGTTTGGTTGCTAATATTAGTTCCAAGTTCTCATGTGGCATTATATTTTGCAATTTGCCTTTATAGCGAGGATCAAGGAGGCAGGCCAACCAGTAATCGTCATCGTTCATCATTTTTGTTATGCGTGTGTCCCTTTTGAGGATACGTAAGGCATAATCTGCCATGTGGCCCAAAGTTCCAATTCTCAAATCTGTGGTTGTGCTTGGTTGAGGGGCAGTTTCAGGCAAATCCACGTCACTTGTGTCCCTCCAAAAACCAGAACCCGGCCTTGCCGCGCCAACAATTTCCACTGGCCCCGGAAAAGCTTCCTCATTAAAAATATAATCATCCCCATCATCCTCCTCGTCCTCCTCCTCCTCTTCACCCGCTACCTCGTCCTGTACACTGCCCTGGCCAGACAATGGCTGACTGTCATCAAGGCTTTCCTCTTCCTCAGCTGCAGATCCTTTATGTGCGTCAAACTTTGCATCAGCAGACGCATTAGGGGGATGCTCATGCTTATTATGGCGTTGTCTGCACTAACCAGCCATGTGCATTCCTCAAAACACTGAAGGACTTGACACATGTCTTGAATCTTCGACCACTGCACACCTGACAACTCCATGTCTGCCATCCTACTGCCTGCCCGTGTATGTGTATCCTCCCACAAAAACATAACAGCCCGCCTCTGTTCACACAGTCTCTGAAGCATGTGCAGTGTTGAGTTCCACCTTGTTGCAACGTCTATGATTAGGCGATGCTGGGGAAGGTTCAAAGAACGCTGATAGGTCTGCATACGGCTGGAGTGTACGGGCGAACGGCGGATATGTGAGCAAAGTCCACGCACTTTAAGGAGCAGGTCGGATAACCCCGGATAACTTTTCAGGAAGCACTGCACCACCAGGTTTAAGGTGTGAGCCAGGCAAGGAATGTGTTTCAGTTGGGAAAGGGAGATGGCAGCCATGAAATTCCTTCCGTTATCACTCACTACCTTGCCTGCCTCAAGATCTACAGTGCCCAGCCACGACTGCGTTTCTTTCTGCAAGAACTCGGACAGAACTTCAGCGGTGTGTCTGTTGTCGCCCAAACACTTCATAGCCAATACAGCCTGCTGACGTTTGCCAGTAGCTGCCCCATAATGGGAGACCTGGTGTGCAACAGTGGCAGCTGCGGATGGAGTGGTTGTGCGACTGCGGTCTGTGGACGAGGTCTCGCTTCTGCAGGAGGACGAGGAGGAGGAGGAGGGGGTGCGAACGGCTACAGCCAACTGTTTCCTAGACCGTGGGCTAGGCAGAACTGTCCCAAACTTGCTGTCCCCTGTGGACCCTGCATCCACCACATTTACCCAGTGTGCCGTGATGGACACGTAACGTCCCTGGCCATGCCTACTGGTCCATGCATCTGTTGTCAGGTGCACCCTTGTGCTCACAGATTGCCTGAGTGCATGGACGATGCGCTCTTTAACATGCTGGTGGAGGGCTGGGATGGCTTTTCTGGAAAAAAAGTGTCGACTGGGTAGCTCGTAGCGTGGTACAGCGTAGTCCATCAGGGCTTTGAAAGCTTTGCTTTCAACTAACCGGTAGGGCATCATCTCTAACGAGATTAGTCTAGCTATGTGGGCGTTCAAACCCTGTGTACGTGGATGCGAGGCTAAGTACTTCCTTTTTCTAACCATAGTCTCATGTAGGGTGAGCTGGACTGGAGAGCTGGAGATCGTGGAACTAGCGGGGGTGCCGGTGGACATGGCAGACTGAGAGACGGTGGGAGATGGTATTGTTGCCGCCGGTGCCCTAGATGCAGTGTTTCCTACTACGAAATTGGTGATTCCCTGACCCTGACTGCTTTGGCCTGGCAAAGAAACCTGCACAGATACTGCAGGTGGTGCAGAAAATGGTGGCCCTATACTGCCGGAAGGGATGTTGCGTTGATGACTAGCTTCATTGGCCGAGGGTGCTACAACCTTAAGGGACGTTTGGTAGTTAGTCCAAGCTTGCAAATGCATGGTGGTTAAATGTCTATGCATGCAACTTGTATTGAGACTTTTCAGATTCTGCCCTCTGCTTAAGGTAGTTGAACATTTTTGACAGATGACTTTGCGCTGATCAATTGGATGTTGTTTAAAAAAATGCCAGACTGCACTCTTTCTAGCATCGGATACCTTTTCAGGCATTGCAGACTGAGCTTTAACCAAATGGCCACGCTGTCCTCCAACAGGTTTTGACTTTGCCACGCGTTTTGGGCAAGATACGGGCCCGGCAGATGGAACCTGTTTCGATGTTGATGCCTGCTGCGGCCCCTCCTCCTCCGCTTCAGAACTGCTGCCGCCTGCACCCTGTTCCCCCAATGGCTGCCAATCGGGGTCAAGAACTGGGTCATCTATTACCTCTTCTTGTAGCTCGTGTGCAACTTCGTCTGTGTCACCGTGTCGGTCGGTGGTATAGCGTTCGTGATGGGGCAACATAGTCTCATCAGGGTCTGATTCTTGATCAGCACCCTGCGAGGGCAATGTTGTGGTCTGAGTCAAAGGACCAGCATAGTAGTCTGGCTGTGGCTGTGCATCAGTGCACTCCATGTCAGATTCAACTTGTAATGGGCATGGACTGTTAACTGCTTCACTTTCTAAGCCAGGGACGGTATGTGTAAAGAGCTCCATGGAGTAACCCGTTGTGTCGCCTGCTGCATTCTTCTCTGTTGTTGTTTTTGCTGAAGAGGACAAGGAAGCGACTTGTCCCTGACCGTGAACATCCACTAACGACGCGCTGCTTTTACTTTTACCAGTTTCACGAGAGGAGGCAAAAGAGCTAGAGGCTGAGTCATCAAGATAAGCCAAAACTTGCTCTTGCTGCTCCGGCTTTAAAAGCGGTTTTCCTACTCCCAGAAAAGGGAGTGTTCGAGGCCTTGTGTAGCCAGACGACGAACCTGGCTCCACAGCTCCAGACTTAGGTGCAATATTTTTTTTCCCACGACCACCTGATGCTCCACCACTACCACTACCCTCATTACCAGCTGACAATGAACGCCCCCGGCCACGACCTCTTCCACCAGACTTCCTCATTGTTTTAAAAACGTTACCAAACTAACGGTATTTGTTGCTGTCACACAACTTACACGGTGAGCTATAACTTCAGTATGATTTAGCTACCCCTTTACAGGTGGGTGAGACCACAACGAAAATCAGGCACAATGTTACACACTCTGTTGTTGGTGGCAACAAATGAGAGAGATGCCACACACGCAGGACTGTCACTGAAGCGCAAATGTAAATATTAATCTCCCACTGATTTGTTTGTTTTTTATTAAAAGGGAGACTTTAGGAAAAAAAAATAATAAAAAAAAATGATTTTTTAAGGAAGAATTTATAAACCAAATAAAATGAAATGATTGTTTCAGGGAGAATTTAGAAAACAAATAAAAAAAAAATAGGTTTTCTATGGCCCACTGAGTGAGAGAGGACGCACACAGGAGTCAGGAGTGGCACACAAGCCCAGAGGCCAATATTTATCTCCCACTGATTGATTTAGTGATTTTTTCAGGTAGATTTTGGAACCCAAATCAAGCAAAAAAATTAATAGGCTTTCTATGGCCCACAATTGGAGAGAGAGAGATGGCACACCCAGGAGTCAAGACTGGCACACAAGCAGAAAGGGCAATATTAATCTCCCACTGATTTGATTTTTTTTTTTTTTTCAGGGAGACTTTAGAAAAAAAAAATACAAAAAAATGAATTTTTCAGGAAGAATTTAGAAACCAAATAAAATAAAATGATTTTTTCAGGGAGAATTTAGAAAACAAATAAAAAAAAATAGGCTTTGTAGGGCCCACTGAGTGAGAGAGGACGCACACAGGAGTCAGGAGTGGCACACAAGCCCAGAGGCCAATATTTATCTCCCACTGATTGATTTAGTGATTTTTTCAGGTAGATTTTGGAACCCAAATCAAGCAAAAAAATTAATAGGCTTTCTATGGCCCACAATTGGAGAGAGAGAGATGGCACACCCAGGAGTCAAGACTGGCACACAAGCAGAAAGGGCAATATTAATCTCCCACTGATTTGATTTTTTTTTTTTTTTTCAGGGAGACTTTAGAAAAAAAAAATAAAAAAAAAATGATTTTTTCAGGAATAATTTAGAAACCAAATAAAATAAAATGATTTTTTCAGGGAGAATTTAGAAAACAAATAAAACAAAAAATAGGCTCTCTAGGGCCCACTGAGTGAGAGAGGACGCACACAGGAGTCAGGAGTGGCACACAAGCCCAGAGGCCAATATTTATCTCCCACTGATTGATTTAGTGATTTTTTCAGGTAGATTTTGGAACCCAAATCAAGCAAAAAAATTAATAGGCTTTCTATGGCCCACAATTGGAGAGAGAGAGATGGCACACCCAGGAGTCAAGACTGGCACACAAGCAGAAAGGGCAATATTAATCTCCCACTGATTTGATTTTTTTTTTTTTTTTCAGGGAGACTTTAGAAAAAAAAATACAAAAAAATGAATTTTTCAGGAAGAATTTAGAAACCAAATAAAATAAAATGATTGTTTCAGGGAGAATTTAGAAAACAAATAAAAAAAAATAGGCTTTGTAGGTCCCACTGAGTGAGAGAGGACGCACACAGGAGTCAGGAGTGGCACACAAGCCCAGAGGCCAATATTTATCTCCCACTGATTGATTTAGTGATTTTTTCAGGTAGATTTTGGAACCCAAATCAAGCAAAAAAATTAATAGGCTTTCTATGGCCCACAATTGGAGAGAGAGAGATGGCACACCCCGGAGTCAAGACTGGCACACAAGCAGAAAGGGCAATATTAACCCCTTCCCGACCTTTGACGCCACGTAGGCGTCATGAAAGTCGGTGCCATTCCGACCCATGACGCCTATGCGGCGTCATGGAAAGATCGCGTCCCTGCAGATCGGGTGAAAGGGTTAACTCCCATTTCACCCGATCTGCAGGGACAGGGGGAGTGGTAGTTTAGCCCAGGGGGGGTGGCTTCACCCCCTCGTGGCTACGATCGCTCTGATTGGCTGTTGAAAGTGAAACTGCCAATCAGAGCGATTTGTAATATTTCACTTATTATAACGGGTGAAATATTACAATCCAGCCATGGCCGATGCTGAAATATCATCGGCCATGGCTGGAAATACTAGTGTGCCCCCACCCCACCCCTCCGATCGCCCCCCCACCCCCCCGATCTGGCCGGTACACTGCTCCGGCTCCCCTCCGTCCAGTGCTCCGCTCCCCCCCGTGCTCGTGTCCGCTCCCCCCGTGCTCCAATCACCCCCCCGTGCTCCAATCACCCCCCCTGCACTCCGATCCACCCCCCCGGTGCTCCGTTCCACCCCCCCGTGCTCCATTCCAGCCCCCCCGTGCTCCGTTCCACGCCCCCCGCGCTCCGTTCCACCCCTCCCGCGCTCCGATTCCCCCCCCCGTGCTCCGATCCCCCCCCCCGTGGTCCCCCCCACCCTATCATACTTACCGATCCAGCCGTGGTCCCGTCCGTCTTCTCCCGGGCGCCGCCATCTTCCAAAATGGCGGGCGCATGCGCAGTGCGCCCGCCGAATCTGCCGGCCGGCAGATTCGTTCCAAAGTGCATTTTGATCACTGAGATATAATCTATCTCAGTGATCAAAATAAAAAAAATAATAAATGACCCCCCCCCCCCTTTGTCACCCCATAGGTAGGGACAATAAAAAAATAAAGAAATTTTTTTTTTTCCACTAATGTTAGAATAGGGTTAGGGTTAGGGTTAGGGGTAGGGTTAGGGTTAAGGTTAGGGCTAGGGCTAGGGGTAGGGGTAGGGTTAGGGTTAGGGGTAGGGGTAGGGGTAGGGTTAGGGGTAGGGTTAGGGTTAGGGGTAGGGTTAGGGCTAGGGTTAGGGCTAGGGTTAGGGCTAGGGTTAGGGTTAGGGTTAGGAATGTGCACACGTATTCTGGTCCTCTGCGGATTTTTCCGCTGCGGATTTGATAAATCCGCAGTGCTAAACCGCTGCGGATTTATGGCGGATTTACCGCGTTTTTTT
This sequence comes from Ranitomeya imitator, assembly GCF_032444005.1. NCBI lineage: Eukaryota > Metazoa > Chordata > Amphibia > Anura > Dendrobatidae > Ranitomeya > Ranitomeya imitator. Next base: position 332,519,965 of record NC_091287.1, on the reverse strand, counting down.
CTGCGCATTTCACTGCGGTTTTACAATTGCGATTTTCTATTGGAGCAGTTGTAAAACCGCTGCGGAATCCGCACAAAGAAGTGACATGCTGCGGAATGTAAACCGCTGCGTTTCCGTGCAGTTTTTCCGCAGCATGTGTACAGCGATTTTTGTTTCCCATAGGTTTACATTGAACTGTACACTCATGGGAAACTGCTGCGGATCCGCAGCGTGTGCACATACCTTTAGAATTAGGCTATGTGCACACGGTGCGGATTTGGCTGCGGATTCGCAGCAGTGTTCCATCAGGTTTACAGTACCATGTAAACATATGAAAAACCAAATCCGCTGTGCCCATGGTGCGGAAAATACCGCGCGGGAACGCTGCGTTGTATTTTCCGCAGCATGTCAATTCTTTGTGCGGATTCCGCAGCATTTTACACCTGTTCCTCAATAGGAATCCGCAGGTGAAATCCGCACAAAAAACACTGGAAATCCGCGGAAAATCCGCAGGTAAAACACAGTGCCTTTTACCCGCAGATTTTTCAAAAATGGTGCGGAAATATCTCACACGAATCCGCAACGTGGGCACATAGCCTTAGGGTTAGGGTTGGAATTAGGGTTGTGGTTAGGGTTAGGGGTGTGTTGGGGTTAGTGTTGTGGTTAGGGGTGTGTTGGGGTTAGGGTTGTGATTAGGATTATGGCTACAGTTGGGATTAGGGTTAGGGGTGTGTTGGGGTTAGTGTTGGAGTTAGAATTGAGGGGTTACCACTGTTTAGGCACATCAGGGGTCTCCAAACGCAACATGGCGCCACCATTGATTCCAGCCAATCTCGTATTCAAAAAGTCAAATGGTGCTCCCTCACTTCCGAGCCCTGACGTGTGCCCAAACAGTGGTTTACCCCCACATATGGGGTACCAGCATACTCAGGACAAACTGCGCAACAATTACTGGGGTCCAATTTCTCCTGTTACCCTTGTGAATCTAAAAAAATGCTTGCTAAAACATAATTTTTGAGGAAAGAAAAATGATTTTTTATTTTCACAGCTCTGCGTTGTAAACGTCTGTGAAGCACTTGGGGGTTCAAAGTGCTCACCACATATCTAGATAAGTTCCTTGGGGGGTCTAGTTTCTAAAATGGGGTCACTTGTGGGGGGTCTCTACTGTTTAGGCACACCAGGGGCTCTGCAAACGCAACGTGACACCCGCAGACCATTCCATCAAAGTCTGCATTTCAAAAGTCACTACTTCCCTTCTGAGCCCCGACGTGTGCCCAAACAGTGGTTTACTCCCACATATGGGGTATCAGCGTACTCAGGAGAAACTGGTCAACAACTTTTGGGGTCCAATTTCTCCTGTAACCCTTGGGAAAATAAAAAATTCTGGGCTAAATAATTATTTTTGAGGAAAGAAAACGTATTTATTATTTTCACGGCTCTGCATTATAAACTTCTATGAAGCACTTGGGGGTTCAAAGTGCTCACCACACATCTAGATAAGTTCCTTTCAGGGTCTAGTTTTCAAAATGGGGTCACTTGTGGGGGGTTTCTACTGTTTAGGCACATCAGGGGCTCTGCAAACGCAACGTGACGCCCGCAGAGCATTCCATCAAAGTCTGCATTTCAAAACGTCACTACTTCAATTCCAAGCCCCGGCATGTGCCCAAACAGTAGTTTACCCCCACATATGGGGTATCACCGTACTCAGGAGAAACTGGACAACAAATATTGGGGTCAAATTTCTCCTGTTACCCTTGGGAAAATTAAAAAATTCTGGGCTAAATAATTATTTTTGAGGAAAGAAAACGTATTTATTATTTTCACGGCTCTGCATTATAAACTTCTATGAAGCACTTGGGGGTTCAAAGTGCTCACCACACATCTAGATAAGTTCCTTTGGGGGTCTAGTTTCCAAAATGGGGTCACTTGTGGGGGGTTTCTACTGTTAAGCCACATCAGGGGCTCTGCAAACGCAACGTGACGCCCTGCATTTCAAAACGTCACTACTTCACTTTCGAGCCCCGGCATGTGCCCAAACAGTGATTTACCCCCACATATGGGGTATCAGCGTACTCAGGAGAAACTGGACAACAACTTTTGGGGTCAAATTTCTCCTGTTACCCTTGGGAAAATAAAAAATTGCAGGCTAAAAGATCATTTTTGAGAAAATAATTTTTTTTTTTTTTTTCATGGCTCTGCGTTATAAACTTCTGTGAAGCACTTGGGGGTTCAAAGTCCTCACCACACATCTAGATTAGTTCCTTTGGGGGTCTAGTTTCCAAAATGGTGTCATTTCTGGGGGATCTCCAATGTTTAGGCACACAGGGGCTCTCCAAACGTGACATGGTGTCCGCTAATGATTGGAGCTAATTTTCCATTTAAAAAGCCAAATGGCGTGCCATCCCTTCCGAGCCCTGCCGTGCGCCCAAACAGTGGTTTACCCCCACATATGGGGTATCAGCGTACTCAGGACAAACTGGACAACAATATTTGGGGTCCAATTTCTCCCATTATCCTTGGCAAAATAGGAAATTCCAGGCTAAAAAAACATTTTTGAGGAAAGAAAAATTATTTTTTATTTTCATGGCTCTGCGTTATAAACTTCTGTGAAGCACCTGGGGGTTTAAAGTGCTCAATATGCATCTAGATAAGTTCCTTGGGGGGTCTAGTTTCCAAAATGGGGTCACTTGTGGGGGAGCTCCAATGTTTAGGCACACAGGGGGCTCTCCAAACGCGACATGGTGTCCGCTAACAATTGGAGCTAATTTTCCATTCAAAAAGTCAAATGGCGCGCCTTCCCTTCCGAGCCCTGCCGTGTGCCCAAACAGTGGTTTACCCCCACATATGAGGTATCGGCGTACTCGGGAGAAATTGCCCAACAAATTTTATGATCCATTTTATCCTACTGCCCATGTGAAAATGAAAAAATTGAGGCGAAAATAATTTTTTTGTGAAAAAAAAGTACTTTTTCATTTTTACAGATCAATTTGTGAAGCACCTGAGGGTTTAAAATGCTCACTAGGCATCTAAATAAGTTCCTTGGGGGGTCTAGTTTCCAAAATGGGGTCACTTGTGGGGGAACACCAATGTTTAGGCACACAGGAGCTATCCAAACGCGACATGGTGTCCGCTAACGATGGAAATAATTTTTCATTCAAAAAGTCAAATGGCGCTCCTTCCCTTCCGAGCCTTACCATGTGCCCAAACAGTGGTTTACCCCCACATGTGAGGTATTGGTGTACTCAGGAGAAATTGCCCAACACATTTTAGGATCCATTTTATCCTGTTGCCCATGTGAAAATGAAAAAATTGAGGCTAAAAGAATTTTTTTGTGAAAAAAAAGTACTTTTTCATTTTTACGGATCAATTTGTGAAGCACCTGGGGGTTCAAAGTGCTCACTATGCATCTAGATAAGTTCCTTGGGGCGTCTAGTTTCCAAAATGGGGTCACTTGTGGGGGAGCTCCAATTTTTAGGCACACGGGGGCTCTCCAAACGTGACATGGTGTCCGCTAAAGAGTGGAGCCAATTTTTGATTCAAAAAGTCAAATGGCGCTCCTTCCCTTCCAAGCCCTGCCGTGCGCCCAAACAGTGGTTTACCCCCACATATGAGGTATCATCATACTCAGGACAAATTGGACAACAACTTTCGCGGTTCAGTTTCTCCTTTTACCATTGGGAAAATAAAAAAATTGTTGCTAAAAGATAATTTTTGTGACTAAAAAGTTAAATGTTCATTTTTTCCTTCCATGTTGCTTCTACCTTGAGGGGTGCAGTTTTTAGAATGGTGTCACTTTTGGGTATTTTCAGCCATATAGACCCCTCAAACTGACTTCAAATGTGAGGTGGTCCCTAAAAAAAATGGATTTGTAAATTTCGTTGTAAAAATGACAAATCGCTGGTCAAATTTTAACCCTTATAACTTCCTAACAAAAAAAAATTTTGTTTCCAAAATTGTGCTGATGTAAAGTAAACATGTGGGAAATGTTATTTATTAACTATTTTGTGTCACATATCTCTCTGGTTTAACAGAATAAAAATTCAAAATGTGAAAATTGCGAAATTTTCAAAATTTTCGCCAAATTTCCGTGTTTATCACAAATAAATGCAGAATTTATTGACCTAAATTTACCACTAACATGAAGCCCAATATGTCACGAAAAAACAATCTCAGAACCGCTAGGATCCATTGAAGCGTTCCTGAGTTATTACCTCATAAAGGGACACTGGTCAGAATTGCAAAAAACGGCAAGGTCTTTAAGGTCAAAATAGGCTGGGTCTTGAAGGGGTTAATCTCCCACTGATTTGATTTTTTTTTTTTTTCAGGGAGACTTTAGAAAAAAATAAAATAAAAAACAAATGATTTTTTCAGGAATAATTTAGAAACCAAATAAAATAAAATGATTTTTTCAGGGAGAATTTAGAAAACAAATAAAACAAAAAATAGGCTTTCTAGGGCCCACTGAGTGAGAGAGGACGCACACAGGAGTCAGGAGTGGCACACAAGCCCAGAGGCCAATATTTATCTCCCACTGATTGATTTATTGATTTTTTCAGGTAGAATTTAGAACCCAAATCAACCAAAAAAATAAATAGGCTTTCTATGGCCCACTATTTGTGAGAGAGATGGCACGCTCAGGACTGGCACACAAGCCCAGAGGCCAATATTAATCTCCCACTTTTTTTTTTTTTTTTCCAGGGAATATTTATAAACCCAATAAAAAAAATAATAAATAGGCTTTCTATGGCCCACTATCTGAGAGAGAGAGATGGCACGCTTAGGACTGGCACACAAGCCCAAAGGCCAATATTAATCTCCCACTGATTGATTTATTGATTTTTTCAGGTAGAATTTAGAACCCAAATCAACCAAAAAAATAAATAGGCTTTCTATGGCCCACTATTTGTGAGAGAGATGGCACGCTCAGGACTGGCACACAAGCCCAGAGGCCAATATTAATCTCCCACTTTTTTTTTTTTTTCCAGGGAAAATTTATAAACCCAATAAAAAAAATAATAAATAGGCTTTCTATGGCCCACTATCTGAGAGAGAGAGATGGCACGCTTAGGACTGGCACACAAGCCCAAAGGCCAATATTAATCTCCCACTGATTGATTTATTGATTTTTTCAGGTAGAATTTAGAACCCAAATCAAGCAATAAAATTAATAGGCTTTCTATGGCCCCCTGAGTGAGAGATGGCACACACAGGAGTCAGGAGTGGCACACAAGCCCTGAGGCCAATATTTTTCTCCCACTGATTGATGTTGTGATTTTTTCAGGTAGATTTTGGAACCCAAATCAAGCAAAAAAATAAATAGGCTTTCTATGGCCCACTGAGAGATGGCACACACAGGAGTAAGGAGTGGCACACAAGCCCTGAGGCCAATATTTTTCTCCCACTGATTGATGTAGTGATTTTTTCAGGTAGATTTTAGAACCCAAATCAAGCAAAAAAATAAATAGGCTTTCTATGGCCCAGTGAGTGAGAGATGACACAGACAGGGATGGCACTCTAGCAGAAATGCCAATCTTAATCTCCCACAAAAAAAAAAAAAAAAAGGAACTGTCCTTCAATTACTATCTCCCTGCAGTAATCTCAGCCAGGTATGGCAGGCAGCAATAAGGAGTGGACTGATGCACAAATTAAATAAAAAGTGTGGACAAACAAACAAGATAGCTGTGCAGAAAGGAAGGAACAAGAGGATTTGTGCTTTGAAAAAAGCAGTTGGTTTGCACAGCGGCGTACACACAGCAATGCAGCTATCAGGGAGCCTTCTAGGGCAGCCCAATGAGCTACAGCGCTGAGGGAAAAAAAAAAAATGTAGCTTCCACTGTCCCTGCACACCGAAGGTGGTGTTGGGCAGTGGAAATCGCTACAGCACAAGCGGTTTGGTGGTTAATGGACCCTGCCTAACGCTATCCCTGCTTCTGACGAAGCGGCAGCAACCTCTCCCTAGGCTCAGATCAGCAGCAGTAACATGGCGGTCGGCGGGAACGCCCCTTTATAGCCCCTGTGACGCCGCGGACAGCAAGCCAATCACTGCAATGCCCTTCTCTAAGATGGTGGGGACCAGGACCTATGTCATCACGCTGCCCACACTCTGCGTTTACCTTCATTGGCTGAGAAATGGCGCTTTTCGCGTCATTGAAACGCGACTTTGGCGCGAAAGTCGCGTACCGCATGGCCGACCCCGCACAGGGGTCGGATCGGGTTTCATGAAACCCGACTTTGTCAAAAGTCGGCGACTTTTGAAAATGTTCGACCCGTTTCGCTCAACCATATCCAGTAGTGATGGAATAATACTATATACTGCTACTAAACAAAACATGCAATATTAAGGTCAATATTACCAATAATACTTATCATATAATAATACCCGACAATGACCACATATTACAGTCATAGTGATGATGAACAAAATCCTCTGAACCAAGTCCCATTTTAAAAAACATAATCTAAATAAGGCAATCATATTTACCTTGACCAAGACACAATATTGATGCACTACAGGATGTAGCAGACCCCCATGATGAAGGTAGGGTCAACAAATTGCAAAATACTGACGAAACAACCACTCACACAACCTACCATTCATAAAGGAGGGCGGCTGCCTAGTATTATAAATGCACATGGATAAGGCTTCTATAGGGCAGTTAGTAATGCCCATGCTATTAGATCAGGCTGGCTGCTCAGCATTATATAAGTGCACCCCACAAGGATAAATGTCCCAGTTCCACAAGCCAACACTAAATAGTCCAGCTGCACCCTGCACAAGATGAAAAATATTCAAAAAAATACGATGTATAAAGTGCATGAGGTGTTGGTCATATTTCTGCACCTCTCATCCTCTGCCTTTATCATGCAGGTTATGTATGGTTGGGCAGAGAATTGACAGTCGAAGCTTAATGTAGATAAATGTAAGGTCATGCACTTGGGCAGAAGAAATAAAAACACAGTGTACCTATACCAGCAGATGTCATAGCTCTCCAAACCATCACTGATTGTGGAAACTTCACACTAGACCTCAAGCAGCTTGGATTGTGCCCCTCCACTCTGCCTCCAGACTCTGGGATCTTGATTTCCATGGTCTAGTTTGAATCATCCACAATCAATGATGGTTTGGGGAGCCATGTCATCTGCTGGTGTAGGTCCACTGTGTTTTATCAAGACTAAAGTCAGCGCTGCCATCTACCAAGAAATATTAGAGCACTTCATGATTCTTTCTGCTGACAAGCTTTTTAAAGATGGAAATTTAATTCTCCAGCAGGACTTGGCACCTGTCCACACTGCCAAAAGTACCAATACTTGGTTTAAAAACAACAGTATCACTGTGCTTGATTGGCCAACAAACTCACCTGACCTTAACCCCATAGAGAATCTATGGGGTATTGTCAAGAAGAAGACAAGAGACACCAGACCCAACAATGCAGATGAGCTGAAGGCTGCTATCAAAGCAACCTGGACTTCCATAACACCTCAGCAGTACCACAGACTGATCGCCTCCATGCCACACCGCATTGATGCAGTAATTGATGCAAAAGGAGCCCCAACCAAGTATTGAGTGCATTTACTGAACATAGATTTCAGTAGGCCAACATTTCAGATGTTAAAATCGTTTTTTCAAGCTGCTGTTATAAAGTATTCTAATTTACTGAGATAATTGTTAGGGCTAGCGGAACACACCAAATAATTAGAGAAAAGTAATAAGGTGCGTTCGCAGCCCGGGGTCCACTGTGCAGAGATGGAACCTGCTGCTAAGCAGTGACAGACTATATGGCGGTACAATGAGAATACACACACGGGTTAGCTTCACCCTGTGTGAAAGAAGCGAACCCTGTTGCATCACAGGGCCACAGTACCGCACGTAACGGAAATAATAATAAAGTAGCATGAGAGTGCATGCGGTGCCGCACTGACAGACGCCACTAACCACCCAGACTTGGGTTTGGAAAGCGCGGTGATAGCGTATGGCGCCGCACTGGCGGTCACAGCAATACACGCTGTTTGTGTACTATGTTGGTAAAGTCGGGCGCTAGATTACAATCATCCTCCTTACGCGAGCATTCAAACACAAGGGAGGGGATGATTAAAGAACGAATTTCACTCACAACATACACACATAAACAAGTGTATACTAGCGCATGGCCGTGCGGCCATACGAACCTTTTATAGCTGCAGCAAGTTCAGGACCTTCCTAGAGGACCAATGAGAACTGATACAGTAACTGAGCAACTTCAGGACAATTCTGGAAGACCAATAGGAGCTACTGCCGCACCTGAGCATGTGACCCCAGACCTCCACTGAGAGGTTTTCCTTTGGGCATGCTCAGAAGATGAAAAGCAGGACTTAGTCCCAGAGACATCTGCTCGCCGATTAGTACAGGCTACAATTTCAGAGCATGGAAAGGCAGCAGTAACCCTTTGCACAGAACCAGACTGAACGAGACGCTGGGACTGACATCTCCGCTGAGCAGGCTCCACTGCGGCTGGTGCAGAATGAGAGACCGCAGCAGACAAGGTTCGAGATTCCCCCTGTGCAGCAGTGGGAAATCGACTCCTAACATTACCCCCCTTCTACTGCAGGGCCCCCCCTTGGGCCTCGCTATGCTCAAAGGCTGCAATGAGCAGCGGAGCCCGAAGGTGCTCTACAGGTTCCCAGGTTCTGCCCTTCCAGTCCACCAGATAGTATTTTTTGCCATGTACTACCTTGCACCCCATGATAGCATTCACCTTGTATTCATCCGTAGATGAACCCGATGTCCCGGCAGATGACTCAGAAAACCGGGACATAGAGATGAGCTTTAAGAGGGAGACGTGGAAGGTGTCAGTGATACCAAAGTGGAGGAATAGCCAAACGGTAGACCACAGGGTTAACCTGTTCCAGAACCTTGAAAGGACCAATGTAGCAAGGCACAAACTTAGTGGACTCAACTCGCAGCCTGATGTTACGGGCGGAGAGCCCCACTAAGTCGCCAGGAGCGAAGGTCGGAGCGGGGCACCGATGAGCATCGGCAGAAGCCCTCATTCTCTCCTTGGAAGCCCGAATGACATCCTGTGTGTGGTCCCAAATGTCACGTGCCTCCACTGCCCAGTCTGCCACCCTGGAATCAGTGGATGACATGGGCACAGGGACACGCGGAGGCTGGCCATAATTAAGGAGAAAAGGAGTCTGCCCAGTGGAATCAGCTACTGTGTTGTTCTGAGCAAATTCTGCCCAAGGTAGCAAAGATGCCCAGTCATCCTGCCTAGCAGAGACAAAATGTCGCAAATATGTCACCAGAGTCTGGCTGGCCCTCTCTACTAACCCATTCGTCTCGGGATGATATGCAGAGGAGAGATTTAGTTCTATGCTGAGCAAACGACAGAGCTCTCTCCAAAACTGAGACACGAACTGGGGACCCGGGTCACTGACAATTTTATCAGGCATGCCATGTAAATGGAAAATATGTTTAATGAACAACGCCGCCAAGGCCCGTGCAAAAGATAACCGTGTAAGCGGCACCAAGTGCACCATCTTGGAGAAATGATCGGTGACAACCCAGATAATGGTTCAGCTACGAGACTTGAGTAAGCCCACCACGAAGTCCATCCCGACCATCTCCCAGGGCCTGTCTGCCACCGGCAGGGGGTAAAGTTGCCCAGCAGGCCGTTGCCAAGGAGACCGATTCTTGGCGCAGGAGACACATGCCAGAATATAGTCCCTGACGTCACGGGTCTTATGGGGCCACCAGTATGTCCTCGCCAAAAGCTCAGATGTCCTCTTGGTCCCAAAATGTCAACCCACCCTTGACAAGTGAGCCCAAGAGAGAACATCCGGTTGCAAATTAGATGGAATGAAAGTATTGCCTTGGGGCACAGACTCTAGTGAAACCGGAGCCACAGTTCTCAGGCTCTCAGAAGGGACAATAAGCCGAGGCTCCTCCTCTTCCTCCTCAGATGACACTACAGAGCAAGAGAGAGCGTCGGCACGAATGTTCTTCTCCACGGAGAGAAAATGGAGAGTAAAATGGAACCAGGAGAAGAACAGGGACCGAGGGCGAGAATTCAGCCGCTGGGACGTCTGTAAGTACACCAAGTTCTTGTGGTCTGTGAACACTTGGAAAGGAAAGCGAGCTCCCTCCAAGAGGTGTCTCCACTCTGAGAAAGCCCACTTCATGGCTAGCAACTCCCTGTCCCCGATGGAATAATTCCTCTCCGTTGGTGAAAAGGTCTTGGAGATGAAGAAGCGAGGATACTTCTGACCTTGAGCATCCTTTTGGAAGAGGACTGCTCCAGCACCAATGGATGAGGCATCCATCTCCATAATAAATGGCTTATCTACGTCGGGGCGATGCAGGATGAGAGTGCTTGCGAAGTGTGACTTAATCAAGAGAAAGGCCTTGGAGACCTCCTCCAACCACAACTTGGGATTTGCTCCCTTCTTGGTGAGGGCAACCAAGGGAGCTACCAAAGTTGAGAAGTGTGGAATGAACTGGCGATAGTAATTAATGAACCCCATAAAGCGCTGCATCGCTTTAAGAGAATGGGGTTCTTGCCAGTCCATCACAGCCTGTAGCTTGGCCGGATCCATAGCCAATCCCTGGGCAGAGATGATATAGCCAAGGAAAGGCAAGGACTCCTGCTCACACACACACTTCTCCAACTTGGCGTAGAGGGAGTTTGCCCGTAAGAGGTCGAAGACTTTGCGAACATCTCTCAGATGCGAGTCAATATATGGAGAGTAGATGAAAATATCATCCAGATAGACTACGACTGAGGTGGTGAGCATATCCCGGAAGATGTCGTTCACAAAGTCTTGGAAAACGGCTGGGGCATTACAGAGCCTGAAGGGCATCACCAGATATTCATAGTGCCCATCCCTGGTGTTAAAAGCCGTCTTCCATTCATTCCTCTCACGAATGCGAATCAGGTTGTAAGCACCCCGCAGATCTAACTTAGTAAATACCCTTGCTCCCCGTAGCCTATCAAAAAGCTCAGATATCAGGGGTAGTGGGTATTTATTCTTAACGGTGATGGCGTTAAGACCCCTGTAGTCTATGCATGGACGTAATTCTCCATTCTTCTTCTGCACGAAGAAGAACCCAGCCCCTGCAGGTGACACTGACTTCCTAATGAATCTTCTTGCGAGATTCTCTTGAATGTACTGGGACATTGCCTCCGTCTCTGGGAGAGATAACGGATAGGCTCCACCCCGGGGATGCTCAGCACCAGGCAAGAGGTCAATAGGACAGTCATAGGGGCGTGAGGCGGAAGGGTCTTCGCAGCCCTTTTGGAGAACTTGTCCACATAGGGCCAATAGTGCTTGGGTTCTGCTCCCATATCTATGCAGCAAGTTTGTTCCATTCTATTCCCATATCTATGTACCAGACCCTGTGCCTGCAAGCAGGATGGTATATGGGGCTCTGTGAGCCTGGAATAGCCCCCCTTTTTTGTATCTGCTCACGGGGCCCAAGGGACAAGATTCGGCAGGTTCTGTATTCACCTGAATGTGCGGATGCGCGTTCAGCTGAAATGCATTGTTTCCTGCTAGCCCTGGAATAGTTAATAGCCATCAGTCAATCAGAGGCTGGCAGCTGACATGAGTGCGTGGGTCGCTGGAGTATAACATTAGTCATGTTCCGCCGTGTCCTATGACGATCGCCCGCTCTCTTGACATGAGCTTGCAGCTGCGAAATATACGCAGCTAACATGCTCCTGTCCACAGAGAGCGGGTGGTTGTTCCAGGTGATGGGATGCGAGTCACATATAAGTGATACTCCAGCCTAAGGAAGAGGACAATGCTGGACTGCAGGCCTGGTGAGGAGTAAGGAGGATGACGCTGGATCGCGGCAGGGTGAGGAGGAAGGCAGAGGATGACGCTGGATAGCAGCTGGGTGAGGAGGACGACGTTGGATTGCAGTCGGGTGAGGAGGAAGACAGAGGATGACGCTTAATCGCGGCCGGGTGAGGAGAAAGGCGGAAGACGATGCTGGATTTCGCCCCGGTGCGGAGGACGATGCTGGACCACGGCCAAGTGAGGAGGAAGGAGGATGACGCTGGATCGCGGCAGGGTGACGAGGAAGGCGGAGGATGACGCTGGATAGCAGCTGGGTGAGGAGGACAACGCTGGATCTCGCCCAGGTGCAGAGGACGATGCTGGACCACGGCCAAGTGAGGAGGAAGGAGGAGGATGATACTGGACCGTGGCCGGGTGAGGAGGAACTTTTTTTTTGTACTACAGGCCGCAATATGGAGACAGACAAATGGGGGCAGGATGAAAATATATGGGAGAAGAAGGTGACACATGGGGATAGGGTTAGAGTGGCCTGTCGGGACAGCGGATAATCCCCCGGTGGACCCCAGATCCTCATGGGCCCCCATGCTGGACATAGAGATGGCCCGCCAGAAACCTCGGGCCCACTTTATATTCGACCACAGGCCTATTAGAAACCGCAGCCACGCGTAACAAACTACGGTATTAAGAGGGCTGTCGGCATTTGGGCCATCAGACGTCATTGCTGTGGTCATATGACGACTATCTTCTCTCCCTGCTTCTCTTAGTGCTTTAACATGAACATTCGGAAAAGCAGGAACAGAATCTAGTTAAGTAGTTAGCATGTGACCAGTATGCAAATCTTATATCAGCGATCATGTGATGACTGCTGGAACCAGCTATTGTATATCTTATTGCAATAGTATAAGATACAGTGTCTGATGATCATGAAAATTCAGAGGACAGCAAGAGGAGCACCACTCACCACTGGTACTTTATTTCAATCACAGAGTAGCATCCAGAGACATCAGTAAAATGAGCCACAGCTGATTTGTGTGAGTACAGCTTCTTTCGGCTTCCGGTATGATTCAGATGAAGCCTGGACTAAGGCAAAACAGCTGTTACTTATTTTACTGATGTCTCTGTCTCCAACCCTGTGACCAAAATAAAGTGCATTTTACTGAAATTGGCAATGGTGAGTGCAGCTCTACTTGTTTTCCTCTGAATTTTCATGATCATTTACAAGTATCTAGCTGAGCACCGCAAGACATGGCTATAATATGGATATATTTTGTTTGCTCCTATTTTTCCTTGTAAATGGGTATGGTGGGGAACTTTATGCAGAGAGCCTGAGCAGGGGAGATATTATGGAATGGTGTAGTTTGGGGGGCTATTTTTGGATATTTCAAAGAGGGACAGTGTGGGGAGGGCATTATGGAGATGAGCAGTATTGGGGAAATTATGGAGATCGGCAATGTGTGGGGATATTATAGAGAGGGGCAGTGTGTAGGAGGGACTTTATGGAAAGCAGCAGAGTGAGGGGATACTCTAAAATCTCCTATTATTGTTAAGTGCATAAAAGGAATTGTAGGTTTAAGCAATACAATGATATATGGGGCTGATCTGACATTTCAATTTATCACTGTACTAAGATTGGTGTGGTATACATTTACTGATGATAGTTCTGTTGCTGCATTCATGTACTGACAATGGTTCTGGCGATGCATTCGTGTACTGATGGTAGCTCTAGTGCTGCATTTGTGTACTGATGGTGGTTCTAGCACGGCATTCATGTACTGATAGTGGTTTTAATGCAGTATTCATGTACTGATGGTGGTTCTAGTGTTACATTCATGATGTTGATTCTGGAGCCACACATATGTGATAGTAAGTAATCTCAGCCAGGTATGGCAGGCAGCAATAAGGAGTGGACTGATGCACAAATTAAATAAAAAGTGTGGACAAACAAACAAGATAGCTGTGCAGAAAGGAAGGAACAAGAGGATTTGTGCTTTGAAAAAAGCAGTTGGTTTGCACAGCGGCGTACACACAGCAATGCAGCTATCAGGGAGCCTTCTAGGGCAGCCCAATGAGCTACAGCGCTGAGGAAAAAAAAAAAAATGTAGCTTCCACTGTCCCTGCACACCGAAGGTGGTGTTGGGCTGTGGAAATCGCTACAGCACAAGCGGTTTGGTGGTTAATGGACCCTGCCTAACGCTATCCCTGCTTCTGACGAAGCGGCAGCAACCTCTCCCTAAGCTCAGATCAGCAGCAGTAACATGGCGGTCGGCGGGAACGCCCCTTTATAGCCCCTGTGACGCCGCAGACAGCAAGCCAATCACTGCAATGCCCTTCTCTAAGATGGTGGGGACCAGGACCTATGTCATCACGCTGCCCACACTCTGCGTTTACCTTCATTGGCTGAGAAATGGCGCTTTTCGCGTCATTGAAACGCGACTTTGGCGCGAAAGTCGCGTACCGCATGGCCGACCCCGCACAGGGGTCGGATCGGGTTTCATGAAACCCGACTTTGTCAAAAGTCGGCGACTTTTGAAAATGTTCGACCCGTTTCGCTCAACCCTATAGCACACTGATGAAGGTCCACGCGGACCGAAACATTTGTGATTACTGTATGTACATTAAATATTCCCCTTTGCATCACATTTCTGGAGTGTGCCAATTATAAATTATTTCAAGAAGAGCAAGATGGCATGACAGGAATAGAGATGCCACTGCTGAGTGAGTTACCTGTCTGTGTGCAGCAGCCAGTGAGGAAGATCGTCTGGAGCCAGAGCACTGCTCATGCAGAGGACCCTGAGCCAGAAGGAGCAGTCAAGAAAGGGGAAGCAGTGGAAAGAAGGACCACCGCGGCCGTAATCCGGAGTTAGTGCAGCCGCAGTGTAGGACCGTCGCAGACTAATGCAGTCACAGTGAGTGCGATGCTTACCCCCACCCCAGTACCTGCACCTGTTTTGCCCCAAAGACCGGATGCTGTGGCAGCCACAGTGGTCATCGACATTGAGGAGAGACAAGAGCAGGAGGTGCAGTGTGTCCAGTGATCACTTGCAACGACCGCAGCTCCTGCAGTGAGACAGTGACCACAGGCGGGTCACGGGAGCGGAAGGCTCCAAATTTGCTGAGTTGGCTGTTGCCGAAGGGAAGAAGTCAAAGGAAAAGACATACTGATAGGGAATTTAGATTGTGAGCCCCATCGGGGACAGCAATGATAATGTATGCAAACTGCAAAGCACTGAGGAATATGTTAGTGCTATGTAAAAATAAAGATTATTATTATTATTATTATTATTATAATTATTAAAAGTGGTGAGTCGTCCTCCAGTGGATCTTTGGGCCATACTTTTATTGTTAACTGAGGCAAGATGGCGGCCCATTACAGTAACATGTGGCCCTGTATTGAGTGATGCGGCACCTTTAAGGACAATGTTTGAGTAGTGCCAGTTGCACCTGTGAAGTAAGAGGGACTGTTCCGCCTCCCTGAGAGGGCAGTGAGCCCTGCATGACAATTCAAGGACCGAGGTGTCAGGAGTGGCCATCACGGTCACAAAGTGAGGACTGTATTCTTTGTTTTTCCCCTCCTCCAAGTACATTTATGCACGTTTGCGCACTCCTTGCTGGATTACTGGCCTGAGAACCCTATGAGGGTTGACTGCCAGGAACTGTGCGTGCGGCTGTTGCAAAGACTGAATTCTCTTAACTCAGAACTTTGTTTTTTTCACCTTGGACTATCCACCTGTTAAGCACAGCGCACAAATTTTGCTGCTAAGTCCGTGGTCTGGTTAAAGGGGGGAGGGGGAGAGCTTGGTCAGGAGGACACGAGGACCAAGCCAGGTAAAGACTGTATGATAAGTTGGCCATCGGGCCAGGATAACTGTTTTACTGGTCAAAGGAGCAAAAGGACCAGGGTCAAAGGCCCCACTTTGAAAGAGAGACTGAGACTCTTCTATTCGTATTTCTTGAAGTTTGGTACACTGGTGTTTTTATGTGTTGCTTTTAACCCTGCAGGTGCTGTCATGGTCGAGGACGACCATGTTTGAGGGTGGAGGGGTGTAAAGAGGTGGCAGAAACATTCGGTTTTTCCCTCTCTCCTCCCCTGTTTGTGGTCATTAATCTGCATTGTCCTGTGATGTTTACTATATGTGTTCATATATGTGCTGTTTGATTTTTCCTAATGCTCTGTTATTGCACCATATAATGTATGTAGCTGAGGGATAGTAAGGGGTTAACTGGAGAGGCTGGGCTAGCAGCTTCCAAGCAGACAGGAAGTCCTTGTCTACAGTTCAGTGCACATGCAGGCTCGCCTGTGGCCGGGTTTGCTCCCCTGCTGGGAGCTGGTTATAACCCTGGAGGGAAACAGAGCTGCCATTGGACTGTCAGGCAGCGGGCACAGGGATTGCGTGTGTGCCCCACAAGAGTCTTGCAGCTCCTGGGATCCGCCTGGAAGTTACTCAAGAGACTTGCAGCTCCTGGAATTTGTCTGGAGCTACTGCTTCTGCAGCCGTTGCTGGAGATAGGGACAGCTTAGGAATTGTATCTTCCTTTCTTCATCACGTTTATTAAATACAAGTTGCCACTGTTGGGCATGTTACAGCATGGAGAGGAGCCAGATGTCTGAAGTAACCCACTGTGAGCCGGGGCTGGGACTAGAACTGTCATTTCATTTGCAAGGGGCCGGGGTGTTGACTGACTCTGCCGTAGTAGACTCACCAACCCGTGCCACCTTGTTACATGTTTAGAATCATTATTCATTTGAAGAAGCCATTCTCTTTTCAGCTTGTGTTTTTACAGATGGTGTTATATTTGCACCAAGAATTTGTTGAAATTTCATTGAATCCATTCTTCCCTCTAACTGTGAAATGTTGCACATGCCATTAGCTGTTGTGAATTCTGTGGCAGTGTTCACTCCTGTGGTCACAAGTGGTACTTCGGCTGATTCTCTCTGGGAGCTTCCGTTTGTGGAGGAAAGTGGTACTGCAGCTTCTGAGTTTCCTCCCTCAGGTGATCTGGTGAGCTCGTTAGCTGCTTCTCTACTTAACTCCACCTAATGCTTTTATCCATGCTTCCTGTCAATTTTCCAGTGTTGGACTTGTGTATCTCTGGATCATTCCTGTGGCCTGCTGCTCTGCATAGCTAAGTGCTTCTTTGCTGTTTGTTGCTGTTTTTTCTGTCCTGCTTGTCTGTTTGTTTTGCTGGAAGCTCTGGGACACAAGGGGTGTACCTCCGTGCCGTTAGTTCGGTACAGAGGGTCTTTTTGCCCCCTTTGCGTGGTTTTCTTTGGGGTTTTGTGTGGACCGCAAGGTTATCTTTCCTGTCCTCGTTCTGTCTAGAGTGTCGGGCCTCACTTTGCTGAATCTATTTCATCCCTACGTTTGTCTTTTCATCTTACAGTCATTATATGTGGGGGGCTGCCTTTTCCTTTGGGGTATTTCTCTGAGGCAAGGTAGGCTTATTTTTCTATCTTCAGGCTAGTTAGTTTCTCAGGCTGTGCTGAGTTGCATAGGGAGCGTTAGGCGCAATCCACAGCTGCCTCTAGTTGTGTTTGGAGAGGATCAGGGATTGAGGTCTGCAGAGTTCCCACGTCTCAGAGCTCATTCTATTATTTTGGGTTATTGTCAGATCACTGTATGTGCTCTGATCGCTATGTACATTGTGTTACTGAATTACCTATCACAACAGTACAGGAAGCCAAAAGTACTAATGATTCTCAATAGAGGGAAAAAAGAAGTTCTGAGACCATTTTTTTTCCTTTGCACTGTGATTTGTCCTTTTTTTCCCCTAGACATTTGGGTGGTTCAGTACACAGGTGTTACAATGGACATTAAAGGTCTGTCTTCATGTGTAGATCAGCTCACGGCAAGAGTTCAAGATATTCAAAATTTTGTGGTTCAGAATTCTTTGTTAGAACCGAGAATTCCTATTCCAGATTTGTTTTTTGGAGATAGAACTAAATTTCTGAGTTTCAAGAATAATTGTAAACTGTTTCTGGCTTTGAAACCTCGCTCCTCTGGTGACCCAGCGCAACAGGTTAGGATCGTCATTTCTTTTTTGCGTGGCGACCCTCAGGACTGGGCATTTTCTCTTGCGTCAGGAGATCCTGCATTAAGTAATATCGATGCGTTTTTCCTGGCGCTTGGATTGCTGTACGATGAGCCTAATTCAGTAGATCAGGCAGAAAAGAATTTGCTGGCTCTTTGTCAGGCTCAGGATGAGATAGAGCTATATTGCCAGAAATTTAGAAAATGGTCCTTGCTCACTCAATGGAATGAACCTGCGCTTGCAGCCATTTTCAGAAAAGGTCTCTCTGAAGCCATTAAGGATGTCATGGTGGGATTTCCTATGCATGCTGGTTTGAATGAGTCTATGTCTTTGGCCATTCAGATCGGTCGACGCTTGAGTGAGCGTAAATCTATGCACCATTTGGCGGTATTACCTGAGATTAAACCTGAGCCTATGCAGTGCGATAGGACTATGACCAGAGTTGAACGGCAAGAACACAGACGTCTGAATGGGCTGTGTTTCTACTGTGGTGATTCCACTCATGCTATCTCTGATTGTCCTAAGCGCACTAAGCGGTTCGCTAGGTCTGCCGCCATTGGTACTGTACAGTCAAAATTTCTTCTGTCCGTTACCTTGATATGCTCCTTGTCGTCGTATTCTGTTATGGCGTTTGTGGATTCAGGCGCTGCCCTGAATTTGATGGACTTGGATTATGCTAAACGTTGTGGGTTTTTCTTGGAGCCCTTGCAGTGTCCTATTCCATTGAGAGGAATTGATGCTACACCTTTGACCAAGAATAAGCCTCAATACTGGACCCAGCTGACCATGTGCATGGCTCCTGCACATCAGGAGGTTATTCGCTTTCTGGTGTTGCATAATCTGCATGATGTGGTCGTGATGGGGTTGCCATGGCTACAAGCCCATAATCCAGTATTGGATTGGAATTCCATGTTGGTGTCCAGCTGGGGTTGTCAGGGGGTACATGGTGATGTTCTATTTCTGTCAATTTCGTCATCCACCCCTTCTGAGGTTCCAGAGTTCTTGTCTGATTACCGGGATGTATTTGATGAGCCCAAGTCCGATGCCCTACCTCCGCATAGGGATTGGAATTGTGCTATCAATTTGATTTCTGGTAGTAAATTCCCAAAAGGTCGACTGTTTAATTTATCTGTGCCTGAGCACACCGCTATGCGCAGTTATGTGAAGGAATCCCTGGAGAAGGGGCATATTCGCCCGTCATCGTCGCCATTAGGAGCAGGGTTCTTTTTTGTAGCCAAGAAGGATGGTTCGCTGAGACCGTGTATAGATTATCGCCTTCTTAATAAGATCACTGTTAAATTTCAGTACCCCTTGCCATTGTTATCTGATTTGTTTGCTCGGATTAAGGGGGCTAGTTGGTTCACTAAGATAGATCTTTGTGGTGCGCATAATCTGGTGAGAATCAGGCAAGGCGATGAATGGAAAACTGCATTTAATACGCCCGAGGGTCATTTTGAGTATCTAGTGATGCCGTTCGGACTTGCCAATGCTCCATCAGTGTTTCAATCCTTTATGCATGACATCTTCCGTGAGTACCTGGATAAATTCCTGATTGTGTACTTGGATGACATTTTGATCTTCTCGGATGATTGGGAGTCTCATGTGAAGCAGGTCAGAACGGTTTTTCAGGTCCTGCGTGCTAATTCTTTGTTTGTGAAGGGATCAAAGTGTCTCTTTGGTGTGCAGAAGGTTTCATTTTTGGGGTTCATCTTTTCCCCTTCTACTATCGAGATGGATCCGGTTAAGGTCCAAGGCATCCATGATTGGACTCAGCCGACATCTCTGAAAAGTCTGCAAAAGTTCCTGGGCTTTGCTAATTTTTATCGTCGCTTCATCTGCAATTTTTCTAGTGTTGCCAAACCATTGACCGATTTGACCAAGAAGGGTGCTGATTTGGTCAATTGGTCTTCTGCTGCTGTGGAGGCTTTTCAAGAGTTGAAGCGTCCTTTTTCTTCTGCCCCTGTGTTGTGTCAACCAGATGTTTCTCTTCCATTCCAGGTCGAGGTTGATGCTTCTGAGATTGGAGCAGGGGCTGTTTTGTCACAGAGAGGTCCTGGTTGCTCAGTGATGAAACCATGCGCTTTCTTTTCCAGGAAGTTTTCGCCTGCTGAGCGAAATTATGATGTGGGCAACCGAGAGTTGCTGGCCATGAAGTGGGCATTCGAGGAGTGGCGTCATTGGCTTGAAGGAGCTAAGCATCGCGTGGTGGTATTGACTGATCATAAGAACTTGACTTATCTCGAGTCTGCCAAGCGCTTGAATCCTAGACAAGCTCGTTGGTCGTTGTTTTTTGCCCGTTTTGACTTTGTGATTTCGTACCTTCCGGGCTCTAAAAATGTGAAGGCGGATGCTCTGTCTAGGAGTTTTGTGCCCGACTCTCCGGGTTTATCTGAGCCGGCGGGTATCCTCAAGGAAGGAGTAATTGTGTCTGCCATCTCCCCTGATTTGCAGCGGGTGCTGCAAAAATTTCAGGCTAATAAACCTGATCGTTGCCCAGCGGAGAAACTGTTTGTCCCTGATAGGTGGACGAATAGAGTTATCTTTGAACTTCATTGTTCGGTGTTGGCTGGTCATCCTGGAATCTTTGGTACCAGAGAGTTAGTGGCTAGATCCTTTTGGTGGCCGTCTCTGTCGCGGGATGTGCGTACTTTTGTGCAGTCCTGTGGGATTTGTGCTCGGGCTAAGCCCTGCTGTTCTCGTGCCAGTGGGTTGCTTTTGCCCTTGCCGGTCCCGAAGAGGCCTTGGACACATATCTCTATGGATTTTATTTCTGACCTTCCCGTTTCTCAAAAGATGTCAGTCATTTGGGTGGTCTGTGATCGCTTTTCTAAGATGGTCCATCTGGTACCCTTGTCTAAATTGCCTTCCTCCTCTGATTTGGTGCCTTTGTTCTTCCAGCATGTGGTTCGTTTGCATGGCATTCCAGAGAATATTGTTTCTGACAGAGGTTCCCAGTTTGTTTCGATGTTTTGGCGAGCCTTTTGTGGTAGGATGGGCATTGACTTGTCTTTTTCCTCGGCTTTCCATCCTCAGACTAATGGCCAGACCGAACGAACCAATCAGACCTTGG
The DNA here is from genome assembly GCF_032444005.1 of Ranitomeya imitator. Classification (NCBI taxonomy): domain Eukaryota; kingdom Metazoa; phylum Chordata; class Amphibia; order Anura; family Dendrobatidae; genus Ranitomeya; species Ranitomeya imitator. The sequence continues at coordinate 332,499,108 of NC_091287.1, read as the reverse complement.
AAACATATCTGAGATGCTTTGTTTCTGCTGATCAGGATGACTGGGTGTCCTTTTTGCCTTTGGCTGAGTTCGCCCTTAATAATCGGGCCAGCTCGGCTACCTTGGTTTCGCCGTTTTTCTGCAATTCCGGGTTCCATCCTCGTTTCTCTTCAGGACAGGTTGAGTCTTCGGACTGTCCTGGTGTGGATACTGTGGTGGACAGGTTGCAGCAGATTTGGACTCAGGTAGTGGACAATTTGACCTTGTCCCAGGAGAAGGCTCAACTTTTCGCTAATCGCAGACGCCGTGTGGGTCCCCGACTTCGTGTTCGGGATCTGGTTTGGTTATCTTCTCGTCATATTCCTATGAAGGTTTCCTCTCCTAAGTTTAAACCTCGTTTTATTGGTCCATATAGGATTTCTGAGGTTCTTAATCCTGTGTCTTTTCGTCTGACCCTCCCAGATTCTTTTTCCATACATAACGTATTCCATAGGTTATTGTTGCGGAGATACGTGGCACCTATGGTTCCATCTGTTGAGCCTCCTGCCCCGGTTTTGGTGGAGGGGGAATTGGAGTATATTGTGGAGAAGATTTTGGATTCTCGTGTTTCAAGACGGAAACTCCAGTATCTGGTTAAATGGAAGGGTTATGCTCAGGAAGATAATTCCTAGGTTTTTGCTTCTGATGTCCATGCTCCCGATCTTGTTCGTGCCTTTCATGTGGCTCATCCTGGTCGGCCTGGGGGCTCTGGTGAGGGTTCAGTGACCCCTCCTCAAGGGGGGGGTACTGTTGTGAATTCTGTGGCAGAGTTCACTCCTGTGGTCACAAGTGGTACTTCGGCTGATTCTCTCTGGGAGCTTCCGTTTGTGGAGGAAAGTGGTACTGCAGCTTCTGAGTTTCCTCCCTCAGGTGATCTGGTGAGCTCGTTAGCTGCTTCTCTACTTAACTCCACCTAATGCTTTTATCCATGCTTCCTGTCAATTTTCCAGTGTTGGACTTGTGTATCTCTGGATCATTCCTGTGGCCTGCTGCTCTGCATAGCTAAGTGCTTCTTTGCTGTTTGTTGCTGTTTTTTCTGTCCTGCTTGTCTGTTTGTTTTGCTGGAAGCTCTGGGACGCAAGGGGTGTACCTCCGTGCCGTTAGTTCGGTACGGAGGGTCTTTTTGCCCCCTTTGCGTGGTTTTCTTTGGGGTTTTGTGTGGACCGCAAGGTTATCTTTCCTGTCCTCGTTCTGTCTAGAGTGTCGGGCCTCACTTTGCTGAATCTATTTCATCCCTACGTTTGTCTTTTCATCTTACTCACAGTCATTATATGTGGGGGGCTGCCTTTTCCTTTGGGGTATTTCTCTGAGGCAAGGTAGGCTTATTTTTCTATCTTCAGGCTAGTTAGTTTCTCAGGCTGTGCCGAGTTGCATAGGGAGCGTTAGGCGCAATCCACAGCTGCCTCTAGTTGTGTTTGGAGAGGATCAGGGATTGCGGTCTGCAGAGTTCCCACGTCTCAGAGCTCGTTCTATTATTTTGGGTTATTGTCAGATCACTGTATGTGCTCTGATCGCTATGTACATTGTGTTACTGAATTACCTATCACAACAATTAGCTGCAACACAACCAAAAAGTATGATTGGGCCACCCACATGCTTAATGGTTGGCGAGATGTTATATTCCTGAAATTCTGTGCTCTTTTCACTCCACACTTATCTTTGATCATTGTGGCCAAAGAGTTCAATTTTAACCTCATCGGTCCACAGAACTTGCTTCTAAAATGCATCAGGCTTGTTTAGATGTTCTTTTGCATTCTTCTTATGCTCAATTTTATACTGTGGATGCTGGAGAGGTTTTCTTCTGATCACTCTTAGATGAAGGCAATATTTGTGTAGGTATCTCTAAACAGTAGAACAATGTACAACAACTCCAGAGTCTGCTAAATCTTTCTGAAGGTCTTTTGCAGTCAAGTTGGGTTCTGATTTGCTTATGAGCAGCTCTCATTGAAATTTAGCTTGGTCTTCCAGACCTTATCTTGACCTTCACTGTTGCTGTTAACTGACATTTCATAATTACATTTTGAACTAAGGAAAGGGCAACTTGAAAACGCTTTGATATCTTCTTATAGCCTTCTGTTTGGAGGGACGTAATTTTCATGTTCAGAGTGCTAGGAAGCTGTTTAGAAGAACCCATGGCTGCTGTTTTATGGCACAAGTTAAAGGAGGCTGGGTTTTTATAAAGCGGAAAAATTTGCATCACCTGGCCTTTCCTAATGATAATAGTGAAAAAGCCATAACCCTAACATGCTAATTAAGGTTTGAAACCTTGGTCAAAGTTATCTGAGCACACAAATCTCCAAGAGTGCCCAAACTTTTGAATTGGTTCATTTTTCTTTTTGTAATTTTTTAAATGAAAAAAAATTACAATATATATTTGTTTTGCCTTAAAATGCTAAAGAAATGTGTCATCTTGTGTCACCAAATGTGTCACCAAATGTGTCAGAAATGTGTCACCAAACCAGGGATTCAAGCTTCAGGAGGCTAATTTGCATATTCCAGGTGCCTTCTGGGAGAAGCGAAGTCTCCCTAAGCTAGAAGATCGTTGGGTACAGCCGGGACCAGCTGCTTCGAAAGCATCACCAAACCAGGGATTCAAGCTTCAGGAGGCTAATTTGCATATTCCAGGTGCCTTCTGGGAGAAGCGAAGTCTCCCTAAGCTAGAAGATCGTTGGGTACAGCCGGGACCAGCTGCTTCGAAAGCATCACCAAACCAGGGATTCAAGCTTCAGGAGGCTAATTTGCATATTCCAGGTGCCTTCTGGGAGAAGCGAAGTCTCCCTAAGCTAGAAGATCGTTGGGTACAGCCGGGACCAGCTGCTTCGAAAGCATCACCAAACCAGGGATTCAAGCTTCAGGAGGCTAATTTGCATATTCCAGGTGCCTTCTGGGAGAAGCGAAGTCTCCCTAAGCTAGAAGATCGTTGGCTACAGCCGGGACCAGCTGCTTCGAAAGCATCACCAAACCAGGGATTCAAGCTTCAGGAGGCTAATTTGCATATTCCAGGTGCCTTCTGGGAGAAGCGAAGTCTTCCTAAGCTAGAAGATCGTTGGCTACAGCCGGGACCAGCTGCTTCGAAAGCATCACCAAACCAGGGATTCAAGCTTCAGGAGGCTAATTTGCATATTCCAGGTGCCTTCTGGGAGAAGCGAAGTCTCCCTAAGCTAGAAGATCGTTGGGTACAGCCGGGACCAGCTGCTTCGAAAGCATCACCAAACCAGGGATTCAAGCTTCAGGAGGCTAATTTGCATATTCCAGGTGCCTTCTGGGAGAAGCGAAGTCTCCCTAAGCTAGAAGATCGTTGGGTACAGCCGGGACCAGCTGCTTCGAAAGCATCACCAAACCAGGGATTCAAGCTTCAGGAGGCTAATTTGCATATTCCAGGTGCCTTCTGGGAGAAGCGAAGTCTCCCTAAGCTAGAAGATCGTTGGGTACAGCCGGGACCAGCTGCTTCGAAAGCATCACCAAACCAGGGATTCAAGCTTCAGGAGGCTAATTTGCATATTCCAGGTGCCTTCTGGGAGAAGCGAAGTCTCCCTAAGCTAGAAGATCGTTGGCTACAGCCGGGACCAGCTGCTTCGAAAGCATCACCAAACCAGGGATTCAAGCTTCAGGAGGCTAATTTGCATATTCCAGGTGCCTTCTGGGAGAAGCGAAGTCTTCCTAAGCTAGAAGATCGTTGGCTACAGCCGGGACCAGCTGCTTCGAAAGCATCACCAAACCAGGGATTCAAGCTTCAGGAGGCTAATTTGCATATTCCAGGTGCCTTCTGGGAGAAGCGAAGTCTCCCTAAGCTAGAAGATCGTTGGGTACAGCCGGGACCAGCTGCTTCGAAAGCATCACCAAACCAGGGATTCAAGCTTCAGGAGGCTAATGTGCATATTCCAGGTGCCTTCTGGGAGAAGCGAAGTCTCCCTAAGCTAGAAGATCGTTGGCTACAGCCGGGACCAGCTGCTTCGAAAGCATCACCAAACCAGGGATTCAAGCTTCAGGAGGCTAATTTGCATATTCCAGGTGCCTTCTGGGAGAAGCGAAGTCTCCCTAAGCTAGAAGATCGTTGGGTACAGCCGGGACCAGCTGCTTCGAAAGCATCACCAAACCAGGGATTCAAGCTTCAGGAGGCTAATTTGCATATTCCAGGTGCCTTCTGGGAGAAGCGAAGTCTCCCTAAGCTAGAAGATCGTTGGCTACAGCCGGGACCAGCTGCTTCGAAAGCATCACCAAACCAGGGATTCAAGCTTCAGGAGGCTAATTTGCATATTCCAGGTGCCTTCTGGGAGAAGCGAAGTCTTCCTAAGCTAGAAGATCGTTGGCTACAGCCGGGACCAGCTGCTTCGAAAGCATCACCAAACCAGGGATTCAAGCTTCAGGAGGCTAATTTGCATATTCCAGGTGCCTTCTGGGAGAAGCGAAGTCTCCCTAAGCTAGAAGATCGTTGGCTACAGCCGGGACCAGCTGCTTCGAAAGCATCACCAAACCAGGGATTCAAGCTTCAGGAGGCTAATTTGCATATTCCAGGTGCCTTCTGGGAGAAGCGAAGTCTCCCTAAGCTAGAAGATCGTTGGGTACAGCCGGGACCAGCTGCTTCGAAAGCATCACCAAACCAGGGATTCAAGCTTCAGGAGGCTAATTTGCATATTCCAGGTGCCTTCTGGGAGAAGCGAAGTCTCCCTAAGCTAGAAGATCGTTGGCTACAGCCGGGACCAGCTGCTTCGAAAGCATCACCAAACCAGGGATTCAAGCTTCAGGAGGCTAATTTGCATATTCCAGGTGCCTTCTGGGAGAAGCGAAGTCTTCCTAAGCTAGAAGATCGTTGGCTACAGCCGGGACCAGCTGCTTCGAAAGCATCACCAAACCAGGGATTCAAGCTTCAGGAGGCTAATTTGCATATTCCAGGTGCCTTCTGGGAGAAGCGAAGTCTCCCTAAGCTAGAAGATCGTTGGGTACAGCCGGGACCAGCTGCTTCGAAAGCATCACCAAACCAGGGATTCAAGCTTCAGGAGGCTAATTTGCATATTCCAGGTGCCTTCTGGGAGAAGCGAAGTCTCCCTAAGCTAGAAGATCGTTGGCTACAGCCGGGACCAGCTGCTTCGAAAGCATCACCAAACCAGGGATTCAAGCTTCAGGAGGCTAATTTGCATATTCCAGGTGCCTTCTGGGAGAAGCGAAGTCTTCCTAAGCTAGAAGATCGTTGGCTACAGCCGGGACCAGCTGCTTCGAAAGCATCACCAAACCAGGGATTCAAGCTTCAGGAGGCTAATTTGCATATTCCAGGTGCCTTCTGGGAGAAGCGAAGTCTCCCTAAGCTAGAAGATCGTTGGGTACAGCCGGGACCAGCTGCTTCGAAAGCATCACCAAACCAGGGATTCAAGCTTCAGGAGGCTAATTTGCATATTCCAGGTGCCTTCTGGGAGAAGCGAAGTCTTCCTAAGCTAGAAGATCGTTGGCTACAGCCGGGACCAGCTGCTTCGAAAGCATCACCAAACCAGGGATTCAAGCTTCAGGAGGCTAATTTGCATATTCCAGGTGCCTTCTGGGAGAAGCGAAGTCTCCCTAAGCTAGAAGATCGTTGGGTACAGCCGGGACCAGCTGCTTCGAAAGCATCACCAAACCAGGGATTCAAGCTTCAGGAGGCTAATTTGCATATTCCAGGTGCCTTCTGGGAGAAGCGAAGTCTCCCTAAGCTAGAAGATCGTTGGCTACAGCCGGGACCAGCTGCTTCGAAAGCATCACCAAACCAGGGATTCAAGCTTCAGGAGGCTAATTTGCATATTCCAGGTGCCTTCTGGGAGAAGCGAAGTCTCCCTAAGCTAGAAGATCGTTGGGTACAGCCGGGACCAGCTGCTTCGAAAGCATCACCAAACCAGGGATTCAAGCTTCAGGAGGCTAATTTGCATATTCCAGGTGCCTTCTGGGAGAAGCGAAGTCTCCCTAAGCTAGAAGATCGTTGGCTACAGCCGGGACCAGCTGCTTCGAAAGCATCACCAAACCAGGGATTCAAGCTTCAGGAGGCTAATTTGCATATTCCAGGTGCCTTCTGGGAGAAGCGAAGTCTTCCTAAGCTAGAAGATCGTTGGCTACAGCCGGGACCAGCTGCTTCGAAAGCATCACCAAACCAGGGATTCAAGCTTCAGGAGGCTAATTTGCATATTCCAGGTGCCTTCTGGGAGAAGCGAAGTCTCCCTAAGCTAGAAGATCGTTGGCTACAGCCGGGACCAGCTGCTTCGAAAGCATCACCAAACCAGGGATTCAAGCTTCAGGAGGCTAATTTGCATATTCCAGGTGCCTTCTGGGAGAAGCGAAGTCTCCCTAAGCTAGAAGATCGTTGGGTACAGCCGGGACCAGCTGCTTCGAAAGCATCACCAAACCAGGGATTCAAGCTTCAGGAGGCTAATTTGCATATTCCAGGTGCCTTCTGGGAGAAGCGAAGTCTCCCTAAGCTAGAAGATCGTTGGCTACAGCCGGGACCAGCTGCTTCGAAAGCATCACCAAACCAGGGATTCAAGCTTCAGGAGGCTAATTTGCATATTCCAGGTGCCTTCTGGGAGAAGCGAAGTCTTCCTAAGCTAGAAGATCGTTGGCTACAGCCGGGACCAGCTGCTTCGAAAGCATCACCAAACCAGGGATTCAAGCTTCAGGAGGCTAATTTGCATATTCCAGGTGCCTTCTGGGAGAAGCGAAGTCTTCCTAAGCTAGAAGATCGTTGGCTACAGCCGGGACCAGCTGCTTCGAAAGCATCACCAAACCAGGGATTCAAGCTTCAGGAGGCTAATTTGCATATTCCAGGTGCCTTCTGGGAGAAGCGAAGTCTCCCTAAGCTAGAAGATCGTTGGGTACAGCCGGGACCAGCTGCTTCGAAAGCATCACCAAACCAGGGATTCAAGCTTCAGGAGGCTAATTTGCATATTCCAGGTGCCTTCTGGGAGAAGCGAAGTCTTCCTAAGCTAGAAGATCGTTGGCTACAGCCGGGACCAGCTGCTTCGAAAGCATCACCAAACCAGGGATTCAAGCTTCAGGAGGCTAATTTGCATATTCCAGGTGCCTTCTGGGAGAAGCGAAGTCTTCCTAAGCTAGAAGATCGTTGGCTACAGCCGGGACCAGCTGCTTCGAAAGCATCACCAAACCAGGGATTCAAGCTTCAGGAGGCTAATTTGCATATTCCAGGTGCCTTCTGGGAGAAGCGAAGTCTTCCTAAGCTAGAAGATCGTTGGCTACAGCCGGGACCAGCTGCTTCGAAAGCATCACCAAACCAGGGATTCAAGCTTCAGGAGGCTAATTTGCATATTCCAGGTGCCTTCTGGGAGAAGCGAAGTCTTCCTAAGCTAGAAGATCGTTGGCTACAGCCGGGACCAGCTGCTTCGAAAGCATCACCAAACCAGGGATTCAAGCTTCAGGAGGCTAATTTGCATATTCCAGGTGCCTTCTGGGAGAAGCGAAGTCTCCCTAAGCTAGAAGATCGTTGGGTACAGCCGGGACCAGCTGCTTCGAAAGCATCACCAAACCAGGGATTCAAGCTTCAGGAGGCTAATTTGCATATTCCAGGTGCCTTCTGGGAGAAGCGAAGTCTTCCTAAGCTAGAAGATCGTTGGCTACAGCCGGGACCAGCTGCTTCGAAAGCATCACCAAACCAGGGATTCAAGCTTCAGGAGGCTAATTTGCATATTCCAGGTGCCTTCTGGGAGAAGCGAAGTCTCCCTAAGCTAGAAGATCGTTGGGTACAGCCGGGACCAGCTGCTTCGAAAGCATCACCAAACCAGGGATTCAAGCTTCAGGAGGCTAATTTGCATATTCCAGGTGCCTTCTGGGAGAAGCGAAGTCTTCCTAAGCTAGAAGATCGTTGGCTACAGCCGGGACCAGCTGCTTCGAAAGCATCACCAAACCAGGGATTCAAGCTTCAGGAGGCTAATTTGCATATTCCAGGTGCCTTCTGGGAGAAGCGAAGTCTCCCTAAGCTAGAAGATCGTTGGGTACAGCCGGGACCAGCTGCTTCGAAAGCATCACCAAACCGCGCGCCGTACGGCGCGCGAATTTTTGCCTGTAGGACATTATTGCAAGAGAGCTTGGCTGAGTAGATTACACAAGAAGGAAAACACACAGCAAGTCAGCAGGATCTAGGAGCAACATGGCAGATGTGACAACCTACATGGTGAGCTGCAGCATGTGCTACATGTTCACAGATCGACCAGAAGAAGAATCCAATTTCACCTGTCAGAAGTGTAGACTAGTGGCCCTTTTAGAAGAAAAGGTGCGGGGTCTGGAAGAAAGAATAGCAACTTTGAAACTCATCAAAGAGAATGAAGACTTTCTAGACAGAACAGAAGCATCTCTACTGGTCACAGAAGGTGAAAAAAGTGTCAGAGAACCTCCAAAAGCAGATGAGTGGAAGCATGTGACCAAAAGAAGCAAGAAGACCATGGAGAAATCACCAACCACACAACTGAAGAACCGATATCAAATCTTTGTAGAGGATGAAGATGGCACACCTAAGAATGAAGCAATACCAGCAAGCAAAAAAGAAAAGGGCACACAGCAACAAGTGACAGCAAAAAGTACAGCCAAGAAGCAACGAAGAGTGGTGGTGGTGGGAGACTCACTACTGAGAGGCACAGAAGCAGCCATCTGCAGACCGGACATAACTGCAAGAGAAGTATGCTGCCTTCCAGGTGCGATGATCAAGGATGTGACCGATAGGATACCAAAGCTCTTCAGCTCCAAGGACGTCCACCCATTTCTTCTGATACATGTTGGCACCAATGACACGGCAAGGAAGGACCTACCGACAATCTGCAAGGACTTTGAAGAGTTGGGGAAGAAAGTAAAGGAACTGGATGCACAGGTAGTTTTTTCTTCTATCCTTCCAGTAGACGGGCATGGCACCAGGAGATGGAACAGGATCCTTGATGCAAACAACTGGCTAAGACGATGGTGCAGACAACAAGGATTTGGATTCCTGGACCACGGTGTGAATTATTGGTATGATGGACTCCTCGCCAGAGACGGACTACACCTCAACAAACCTGGGAAACACACATTCGCCAGAAGACTCGCTACACTCATCAGGAGGGCGTTAAACTAGAAGAAGAGGGGACGGGAAGAAAAACATTAGACTCGAACAAGGACGACCCAGGAAAACATACTCTGAAGGGAGGTAAGAACATTTCTAAAACAATCCACAGTGAGGAGATTGGAACAAAACAAAATCCTCTAAACTGCATGCTCGCAAACGCCAGAAGCCTGACAAACAAGATGGAAGAACTAGAAGCAGAAATATCTACAGGTAACTTTGACATAGTGGGAATAACCGAGACATGGTTAGATGAAAGCTATGACTGGGCAGTTAACTTACAGGGTTACAGTCTGTTTAGAAAGGATCGTAAAAATCGGAGAGGAGGAGGGGTTTGTCTCTATGTAAAGTCTTGTCTAAAGTCCACTTTAAGGGAGGATATTAGCGAAGGGAATGAGGATGTCGAGTCCATATGGGTTGAAATTCATGGAGGGAAAAATGGTAACAAAATTCTCATTGGGGTCTGTTACAAACCCCCAAATATAACAGAAAGCATGGAAAGTCTACTTCTAAAGCAGATAGATGAAGTTGCAACCCATAATGAGGTCCTGGTTATGGGGGACTTTAACTACCCGGATATTAACTGGGAAACAGAAACCTGTGAAACCCATAAAGGCAACAGGTTTCTGCTAATAACCAAGAAAAATTATCTTTCACAATTGGTGCAGAATCCAACCAGAGGAGCAGCACTTTTAGACCTAATACTATCTAATAGACCTGACAGAATAACAAATCTGCAGGTGGTTGGGCATCTAGGAAATAGCGACCACAATATTGTGCGGTTTCACCTGTCTTTCACTAGGGGGACTTGTCAGGGAGTCACAAAAACACTGAACTTTAGGAAGGCAAAGTTTGACCAGCTTAGAGATGCCCTTAATCTGGTAGACTGGGACAATATCCTCAGAAATAAGAATACAGATAATAAATGGGAAATGTTTAAGAACATCCTAAATAGGCAGTGTAAGCGGTTTATACCTTGTGGGAATAAAAGGACTAGAAATAGGAAAAACCCAATGTGGCTAAACAAAGAAGTAAGACAGGCAATTAACAGTAAAAAGAAAGCATTTGCACTACTAAAGCAGGATGGCACCATTGAAGCTCTAAAAAACTATAGGGAGAAAAATACTTTATCTAAAAAACTAATTAAAGCTGCCAAAAAGGAAACAGAGAAGCACATTGCTAAGGAGAGTAAAACTAATCCCAAACTGTTCTTCAACTATATCAATAGTAAAAGAATAAAAACTGAAAATGTAGGCCCCTTAAAAAATAGTGAGGAAAGAATGGTTGTAGATGACGAGGAAAAAGCTAACATATTAAACACCTTCTTCTCCACGGTATTCACGGTGGAAAATGAAATGCTAGGTGAAATCCCAAGAAACAATGAAAACCCTATATTAAGGGTCACCAATCTAACCCAAGAAGAGGTGCGAAACCGGCTAAATAAGATTAAAATAGATAAATCTCCGGGTCCGGATGGCATACACCCACGAGTACTAAGAGAACTAAGTAATGTAATAGATAAACCATTATTTCTTATTTTTAGGGACTCTATAGCGACAGGGTCTGTTCCGCAGGATTGGCGCATAGCAAATGTGGTGCCAATATTCAAAAAGGGCTCTAAAAGTGAACCTGGAAATTATAGGCCAGTAAGTCTAACCTCTATTGTTGGTAAAATATTTGAAGGGTTTCTGAGGGATGTTATTCTGGATTATCTCAATGAGAATAACTGTTTAACTCCATATCAGCATGGGTTTATGAGAAATCGCTCCTGTCAAACCAATCTAATCAGTTTTTATGAAGAGGTAAGCTATAGGCTGGACCACGGTGAGTCATTGGACGTGGTATATCTCGATTTTTCCAAAGCGTTTGATACTGTGCCGCACAAGAGGTTGGTACACAAAATGAGAATGCTTGGTCTGGGGGAAAATGTGTGTAAATGGGTTAGTAACTGGCTTAGTGATAGAAAGCAGAGGGTGGTTATAAATGGTATAGTCTCTAACTGGGTCGCTGTGACCAGTGGGGTACCGCAGGGGTCAGTATTGGGACCTGTTCTCTTCAACATATTCATTAATGATCTGGTAGAAGGTTTACACAGTAAAATATCGATATTTGCAGATGATACAAAACTATGTAAAGCAGTTAATACAAGAGAAGATAGTATTCTGCTACAGATGGATCTGGATAAGTTGGAAACTTGGGCTGAAAGGTGGCAGATGAGGTTTAACAATGATAAATGTAAGGTTATACACATGGGAAGAGGGAATCAATATCACCATTACACACTGAACGGGAAACCACTGGGTAAATCTGACAGGGAGAAGGACTTGGGGATCCTAGTTAATGATAAACTTACCTGGAGCAGCCAGTGCCAGGCAGCAGCTGCCAAGGCAAACAGGATCATGGGGTGCATTAAAAGAGGTCTGGATACACATGATGAGAGCATTATACTGCCTCTGTACAAATCCCTAGTTAGACCGCACATGGAGTACTGTGTCCAGTTTTGGGCACCGGTGCTCAGGAAGGATATAATGGAACTAGAGAGAGTACAAAGGAGGGCAACAAAATTAATAAAGGGGATGGGAGAACTACAATACCCAGATAGATTAGCGAAATTAGGATTATTTAGTCTAGAAAAAAGACGAATGAGGGGCGATCTAATAACCATGTATAAGTATATAAGGGGACAATACAAATATCTCGCTGAGGATCTGTTTATACCAAGGAAGGTGACGGGCACAAGGGGGCATTCTTTGCGTCTGGAGGAGAGAAGGTTTTTCCACCAACATAGAAGAGGATTCTTTACTGTTAGGGCAGTGAGAATCTGGAATTGCTTGCCTGAGGAGGTGGTGATGGCGAACTCAGTCGAGGGGTTCAAGAGAGGCCTGGATGTCTTCCTGGAGCAGAACAATATTGTATCACACAATTATTAGGTTCTGTAGAAGGACGTAGATCTGGGTATTTATTATGATGGAATATAGGCTGAACTGGATGGACAAATGTCTTTTTTCGGCCTTACTAACTATGTTACTATGTTACTATGTTACTATCTTTAACTTTAGGCCTTTTAGAGATCATTTAATAGTCAACTTGCTTAACTGTTCACAATAACAGTAATTTTGACAGGGGGAGTCCAAACTTTTACATGCCACTGTACTTTGTAGACATTGTCAGATTCTGTGCAGAAAATTCAAATAATGAATTTTTTATTTTTTTATAACTGTACATTCAGATTTATAAAGTTATTTTCAGCATGTCTCTGCCGTAAATAATTGCAAAAATGGTGTTCAGACTAAACAGTACATTTATAAAATCCCTGTGTCATTTTTTACGACACATGCAGCCGTAGTTGAAAAAGTGAGCAAGGTCTCAGATTTGTAGTAAGTGCAATCAGTTAACAGACTCTGACATTGAATTATCTACATAACTTCACAACATTGAACAAAATAGCAAGTGTTGTGTTAATAATTGGCAATTGCTCTATGGGGATAGGAGCTGGTGCACTACTCACAGTATTGATAAGTCTCCCCAATGTGTTGGAGCTTTCTCTAGGTTTGTGTGACCTTGACTGAAAAGAAATGGCAATGCTTACTTTTCTTTTACAATGAGGTCTCGGTATAATCTACCTTCTTTGGACCGGAATTGATGACACACAAAGTACACTAAAAATACACTAACTCTAGACTGATGTCACCACTTAGCTCAATGATCACCCACTTTACTCACACTTCACCACTCATTTCCGAATAACTTACTTCTCTTATACATTATCACTAACACAGACTAGTCTTGCCTCTTTCCTCTCTGATACTGAGTTACATTTTTTAAATGACTCTGGCTTAATATGAATATGAAGTACCCATGAGGATGTGTCTGACTTCAAAAAAATCCAAGCAATGATGCACCAGCACTATAACATTTGAGTTTGGGATTACACTATGGCTTATTTGTAAAATATGGAATGATAGTCCTCAGGAGTGCACATAGTGCTGAGAGGGCCCCTGAGCCAAGATAAAAAATGAAGTCTTCTCTTTTGATGCTGGTAAGCATCACAGCAACCTGAACTACATAAAAGAGGAGAAACTATTGCTTATTTGGTCTTGTCTACTAGGATTATTCGCTACACCCTTACTATACAATGCATTGTTGTGCCTATGGAGACTGGAGCTTTGCAAAAGCTTCTCATGCCCCTTTAAAATTAAAGATGATGCCAATCTTAGATGAGCGAATCCTCTCCAGTTGTCCCATAGCAGCTACATGGAGTATATATATATATATAGTACATATGCCCTTGACTTTTGAGGTGTGACCTAATGCTACAGTGATTATGAAGAAGCATATACTGTATAAGAATAATCAAACTACTTGCAGTAGATATACTAGTTTAAGCTCCCCAAAGTACAGACACAATTAATTAGAGCGTGGCTACATAATTTAAAGACATAGGCAGGGACGAGGCTAGGCCATGAAGGCGGATGAAAGTAAATATGAGACGGGCCAGGGGAAATGCATTTAAAGCACCACTGTAACTGTGTGATAAAAAAAACACTGGAGTGGTGCTTTAACCCCTTTACCCCCAAGGGTGGTTTGCACGTTAATGACCGGGCCAATTTTTACAATTCTGACCACTGTCCCTTTATGAGGTTATAACTCTGGAACGCTTCAACGGATCCCAGTGAATCTGACAATGTTTTCTTTTGACATATTGTACTTCATGACAATGGTAAAAATTCTTTGATTGTACCTGCGTTTATTTGTGAAAAAAACGGAAATTTGGCGAAAATTATGAAAATTTCGCAATTTTCCAAATTTGAATTTTTATGCAATTAAATCACTGAGATATGTCACACAAAATACTTAATAAGTAACATTTCCCACATGTCTACTTTACAACAAGCACAATTTTGGAACCAAAATTTTTTTTTGTTAGAGAGTTATAAGGGTGAAAAGTTGACCAACAATTTCTCATTTCTACAAAACCATTTTTTTTTTAGGGACCACATCTCATTTGAAGTCATTTTGAGGGGTCTATATGATAGAAAACACCCAAGTGTGACACCATTCTAAAAACTACACCCCTCAAGGTGCTCAAAACCACATTCAAGAAGTTTATTAACCCTTCTGGTGCTTCACAGGAATTTTTTGAATGTTTAAATAAAAATGAACATTTAACTTTTTTTCACAAAAAATTTAATTCAGCTCCAATTTGTTTTATTTTACCAAGGGTAACAGGAGAAAATGGACCCCAAACATTGTTGTACAATTTGTCCTGAGTATGCCAATACCCCACATGTGGGGGTAAACCACTGTTTGGGCGCATGGCACAGCTCGGAAGCGAAGGAGCGCCATTTGACTTTTCAATGCAAAATTGACTGGAATTGAGATGTGACGCCATGTTTCGTTTGGAGAGCCCCTGATGTGCCTAAACATTGAAACCCCCCACAAGTGACACCATTTTGGAAAGGAGACCCCCTAAGGAACTTATCTAGAGGTGTGGTGAGCACTTTGACCCACCAAGTGCTTCACAGAAGTTTATAATGTAGAACCGTAAAAATAAAAAATCATATTTTTTCACAAAAATTATCTTTTCGCCCCCAATTTTTTATTTTTCCAAGGGTAAGAGAAGAAATTGGACCCCAAAAGTTGTTGTACAATTTGTCCTGAGTACGCTGATACCCCATATGTGGGGGTAAACCACTGTTTGGGCGGATGGGAGAGCTCGGAAGGGAAGGAGCGCCGTTTGACTTTTCAATGCAAAATTGACAGGAATTGAGATGAGACGCCATGTTGCGTTTGGAGAGCCACTGATGTGCCTAAACATTGAAACCCCCCACAAGTGACACCATTTTGGAAAGTAGACCCCTAAGGAACTTATCTAGAGGTGTGGTGAGCACTTTGACCCACCAAGTGCTTCACAGAAGTTTATAATGCAGAACCATAAAAATAAAAAATCATATTTTTTCACAAAAATTATCTTTTCGCCCCCAATTTTTTATTTTCCCAAGGGTAAGAGAAGAAATTTGACCCCAAAAGTTGTTGTACAATTTGTCCTGAGTACGCTGATACCCCATATGTGGGGGTAAACCACTGTTTGGGCGGATGGGAGAGCTCGGAAGGGAAGGAGCGCCGTTTGACTTTTCAATGCAAAATTGACAGGAATTGAGATGAGACGCCATGTTGCGTTTGCAGAGCCCATAATGTACCTAAATAGTAGAAACCCCTCATAAGTGACACCATTTTGGAAAGTAGACCCCCTAAGGAACTTATCTAGATGTGTGGTGAGCGCTTTGACCCACCAAGGGCTTCACAGAAGTTTATAATGGAGAGCCGTAAAAATAAAACAAAAAATTTTTCCCACAAAAATTATTTTTTAGCCCCCAGTTTTGTATTTTCCCGAGGGTAACAGGAGAAATTGGGCCACAAAATTTGTTGTCCAATTTGTCCTGAGTGCGCCGATACCCCATATGTGGGGGGAAACCACTGTTTGGGCGCATGGGAGGGCTCAGAAGGGAAGGAGTGCCATTTGAATGCAGACTTAGATGGAATGGTCTGCAGGTGTCACATTGCGTTTGCAGAGCCCATAATGTACCTAAACAGTAGAAACCCCCCACAAGTGACACCATTTTGGAAAGTAGACCCCCTAAGGAACTTATCTAGATGTGTGGTGAGCGCTTTGACCCACCAAGGGCTTCACAGAAGTTTATAATGGAGAGCCGTAAAAATAAAACAAAAAATTTTTCCCACAAAAATTATTTTTTAGCCCCCAGTTTTGTATTTTCCCGAGGGTAACAGGAGAAATTGGGCCACAAAATTTGTTGTCCAATTTGTCCTGAGTGCGCCGATACCCCATATGTGGGGGGAAACCACTGTTTGGGCGCATGGGAGGGCTCGGAAGGGAAGGAGTGCCATTTGAATGCAGACTTAGATGGAATGGTCTGCAGGTGTCACATTGCGTTTGCAGAGCCCCTAATGTACCTAAACAGTAGAAACCCCCCACAAGTGACACCATTTTGGAAAGTAGACCCCCTAAGGAACTTATCTAGATGTGTGGTGAGCGCTTTGACCCACTAAGGGCTTCACAGAAGTTAATAATGGAGAGCCGTAAAAATAAAACAAAAAATTTTTCCCACAAAAATTATTTTTTAGCCCCCAGTTTTGTATTTTCCCGAGGGTAACAGGAGAAATTGGACCCCAAAATTTGTTGTTCAATTTGTCCTGAGTGCGCTCATAACCCATATGTGGGGGGGAACCACTGTTTGGGCGCATCGGAGGGCTCGGAAGGGAAGGAGCTCCATTTGGAATGCAGACTTAGATGGAATGGTCTGCAGGTGTCACATTGCATTTGCAGAGCCCCTAATGTACCTAAACAGTAGAAACCCCCCACAAGTGACACCATTTTGGAAACTAGACCCCCTAAAGAACTCATCTAGATGTGTTGTGAGAGCTTTGAACCCCCAAGTGTTTCACTACAGTTTGTAACGCAGAGCCGTGAAAATTAAAAAAAAAATCTTTCCCCCCAAAATTATTTTTTAGCCCCCAGTTTTGTATTTTCCCGAGGGTAAGAGGAGAAATTCGACCCCAATCGTTGTTGTCCAATTTGTCCTGAGTACGCTGATACCCCATATGTTGGGGGGAACCACCGTTTGGGCGCATGGGAGGGCTCGAAAGGGAAGGAGTGCCATTTGGAATGCAGACTTAGATGAAATGGTCTGCAGGCGTCACATTGCGTTTGCAGAACCCCTAATGTACCTAAACAGTAGAAACCCCCCACAAGTGACCCCATATTGGAAACTACACCCACCAGGGAACTTATCTAGATGTGTTGTGAGAACTTTGAACCCCTAATTGTTTCACTACAGTTTATAACGCAGAGCCGTAAAAATAAAAAATCTTTTTTTTCCCACAAAAATTATTTTTTAGCCCCCAGTTTTGTATTTTCCCAAGGGTAACAGGAGAAATTGGACCCCAACAGTTGTTGTCCTATTTGTCCTGAGTACGCCGATACCCCATATGTTGGGGTAAACCCCTGTTTGGGCACACGGGAGAGCTCGGAAGGGAAGAAGCACTGTTTTACTTTTTCAACGCAGAATTGGCTGGAATTGAGATCGGACGCCATGTCGCATTTGGAGAGCCCCTGATGTGCCTAAACAGTGGAAACCCCCAAATTATAACTGAAACCCTAATCCAAACACACCCCTAACCCTAATTCCAACGGTAACCCTAACCACACCTCTAACCCTGACACATCCCTAACCCTAATCCCAACCCTATTCCCAACTGTAAATGTAATCTAAACCCTAACTGTAACTTTAGCCCCAACCCAAACTGTAGCCCTAGCCCTAACCCTAGCCCTAACCCTAACCCTAGCCCTAACCCTTACCCTAACCCTAGCCCTAACCCTATCCCTAACCCTAGCCCTAACCCTAACCCTAGCCCTAACCCTAGCCCTAACCCTAGCCCTAGCCCTAACCCTAACCCTAACCCTAGCCCTAACCCTAACCCTAGCCCTAACCCTAGCCCTAACCCTAGCCCTAGCCCTAATGGGAAAATGGAAATAAATACTTTTTTTAATTTTTCCCTAACTAAGGGGGTGATGAAGGGGGTTTGATTTACTTTTATAGTGGGTTTTTTAGCGGATTTTTATGATTGGCAGCCGTCACACACTGAAAGATGCTTTTTATTGCAAAAAATATTTTTTGCATTACCACATTTTGAGAGCTATAATTTTTCCATATTTTGGTCCACAGAGTCATGTGAGGTCTTGTTTTTTGTGGGACGAGTTGACGTCTTTATTGGTAACATTTTCGGGCACGTGAAATTTTTTGTTCGCTTTTTATTCCGATTTTTGTGAGGCAGAATGACCAAAAACCAGCTATTCATGAATTTCTTTTGGGGGAGGCGTTTATACCGTTCCGCGTTTGGTAAAATTGATAAAGCAGTTTTATTCTTCACGTCAGTACGATTACAGCGACACCTCATTTATATCATTTTTTTATGTTTTGGCGCTTTTATACGATAAAAACTATTTTATAGAAAAAATAATTATTTTTGCATCGCTTTATTCTCAGGACTATAACTTTTTTTTTTTTTTGCTGATGATGCTGTTTGGCGGCTCGTTTTTTGCGGGACAAGATGACGCTTTCAGCGGTACCATGGTTATTTATATCCGTCTTTTTGATCGGGTGTTATTCCACTTTTTGTTCGGCGGTATGATAATAAAGTGTTGTTTTTTGCCTCGTTTTTTTTTTTTTTCTTACGGTGTTTACTGAAGAAGTTAACTAGTGGGCCAGTTTTATAGGTCGGGCCGTTACGGACGCGGCGATACTAAATATATGTACTTTTTTTTATTTATTTAGATAAAGAAATGTATTTATGGGAATAATATTTTTTTTTTTCATTACTTAGGAATATTTTATTTTATTTTTTTTTACACATTTGGAAACATTTTTTTTAACTTTTTTACTTTGTCCCAGGGGAAGACATCACAGATCGGTGATCTGACAGTGTGCACAGCACTCTGTCAGATCACTGATCTCACTTAGAGCAGTGCAGGCTTCACAGTGCCTGCTCTGAGCAGGCTCTGTGAAGCCACCTCCCTCCCTGCAGGACCCGGATCCGTGGCCATCTTGGATCCGGGTCTGGAGCAGGCAGGGAGGGAGGTAAGACCCTCGCAGCAACGCGATGACATCGCGTTTCTGCGGGGGGCTCAGGGAAGCCCGCAGGGAGCCCCCTCCCTGCGCGATGCTTCCCTGCACCGCCGGCACATCGCGATCATCTTTGGTCGCGGTGTGCCAGGGGTTAATGTGCCGGGGGCGGTCCGTGACCACTCCTGGCACATAGTGGCCCACCCCACCTCGACGGGATAGTACGTCCGATGTCAGAAAGGGGTTAAGTATTAATATAATATTTTATGAAGCATCCTAACCTATGGTATATTACTGTCACCTGTAATACTTTTACTTTTTTAGGATCGAGTCGGGTTTCGCGAAACCCGACTTTCTCAAAAGTCGAGTCGAGCGAAATCGGCCGATTATCGCGAAAAGTCGGGGATCGCCCGAAACACGAAACCCAATGTAAGTCAATGGGGAAGCATAGTCGGCAGTGAGTGGAGGCCAGGAAAACACCTACAGCGCCCATTTTAATGGCAAAAACATCCATTCTTGTTACTGAAGCTTGTCAATCTTAATTTACCTTATAATAGTTAGGCATGGGAAATTGGGGGTCATTTGGCTAAAGTTGTGGGGGGTAGGGCTGGTTCAAGCTTTTAGTGGGCCCAGGAAACGTGGACTAAGTCACGGCGGTGGAGCAGGGAGAGGTAAGTATTTTAACTTTGCAAGTGCTGTGATCCTGAGCAAGCAGGGGGGGCCACTCGTTCGCATTGGCACTGGCACAGGGCCCCTCAAAGTACGGCGGTGTGTTTGCACGGCGGGGGCGCCTCCCACCGGCAGCGACATTTTTGCGTACTATGAGGGGCCCTGTGCCAGTGACGTGACCAATGAGTATGCCCCCTACCTGATGAAGGAACCTGCACTTTCATCTGCACCTTCCTCTTTGTCCCCGTGTAAGGTGGTAAAGTATGCGGGAAGGGGAACCTGACTTTCAACAGGGTCACATTCTGGCTTTGTAGCTTGCAAGGGGAATGTAGTGGTCTGGGTCAATGTACCAGCAGACTCATCTAGCACTGGCTGGGCAATGGGCAGGATGAGGAGGAAACACAGATATAGGCCCAAATAATAAAGTGGGCTAAGGCTGGTTTCACATTGGCGTTTTTTCGGGTGCGTTTTTGCGGTAAAAAACGCAAAAAAAACGCATGGTGAAAAAATGCATGTAAACGCGTGTAAACGCTGCGTTTTTTGACGCATGCGTTTTTGCATGTGGTGAAAAAACGCGGCGTTTTACCGCGTTTACATGCGTTTTTTCATGCGTTTGCGTTTTTTAAACGCATGCAGATGAATGTGACAGCTGCCAATCATCAAAATAAAGTAAAAAACCCACTATAAACAGAAATAGTTAGGGTTAGGGTTAGGGGTAGGGTTAGGGGTAGGGATCATAACCCTAACCCTAAAGGGATCCTACCCCTAACCCTACCCCTAACCCTAACCCTAAGGGATCCTAACCCTAACCCCTAACCCTACCCCTAACCCTAACCATAAAGGGATTAGGGTTAGGGTTAGGATCCCTTAGGGTTGGGGGTAGGGTTAGGGTTAGGGTTAGGGGTAGGGTTAGGGTTAGGATCCCTTAGGGTTAGGGGTAGGGTTAGGGTTAGGGGTAGGGTTAGGGGTAGGGTTAGGTGTAGGGTTAGGGTTAGGATCCCTTAGGGTTAGGGGTAGGGTTAGGGTTAGGGGTAGGGTTAGGTTTCCTTTATCACCTTTATGCTGGGGGGTGGCATATCAGTGTGTTTTCTGGTTTTTTAATAAAAAAACGCATGCGTTTTTTACCGCAAAAAACGCATGCACCAAAAAACGCATGCGTCCCCATTGACTCCAATGTATTTTTTGACCCAAAAAAAATGCATGAAAACGCATGTGTTTTTTTGTTGTCCAAAAAACGCTTCTAAAAATACAAGTAGCATTTCAGAAAATGAACGCATGCAGTAAAAAAAACGCATGAGTCAAAAAACGCGACCAAATGCGTACACAAAAAAACGCATGCGTTTTCAATGTTAACTATAGGGAAAAAAAACGCTGCAGACAAAAACGCAAGTGTGAAACCACCCTTAATGCAGTTCAAAATTGGTAACAGGACTAACCAGGCGCAATTGCTTTGTTCAGTGGAGGACAACTGTAATAAGAGGCTGACACAGTGAGTAGGCCCAAATAAGTAAGTAGGCTAAATGCAGCTCAAAATTGGTAACAGTAGTAAACAGGCGGCACTGCTTTGTTCAGTGGAGAAGAACAGCAAGGAGTGGCAGACACCGTTAGTAGTCCCCAACCAAACTAGTAGGCCTAATGCAGTTTAAAATTTGTAAATATAGGCCGAAAGCTTGAAGATTGAAGGTCAGCTTTGTTCAGTGGAGGAGAAAAGCAAGGAGCGGCAGACACCGTTAGTAGGCCCAACCAAACTAGTAGCCCAAATGCAGTTTCATATTAAAAATATAGGCCGAAAGCCTGAAGATTGAAGCTCAGGAAAAAAAACAAAAGAACACCAAGGAGCGGCAGACACTGTTAGTAGGCCCCAACCAAACTAGTAGGACAAATGCAGTGAAATATCTGATATAGGCCGAAAGCCTGAAGATTGAAGCTCAGCTTTTTTCCTTGGAGGACAACACCAAGGAGCGGCAGACACCGTTAGTGGGGCCCAACCAAACTAGTAGGCCAAATGCAGTTTAATATTAAAAATATAGGCCGAAAGCCTGAAGATTGAAGCTCAGGAAAGTAAACCAGGAGAGCACCTAGGAGCGGCAGGCACCGTTAGTAGGCCCCAACCAAACTAGTAGGCCAAATGCAGTTAAACATCTGATATAGGCCGAAAGCCTGAAGATTGAAGCTCAGCTTTTTTTCCTTGGAGGACAACACCAAGGAGCGGCAGACACCGTTACTGGGGCCCAAACAAACTAGTAGGCCAAATGCAGTTTAATATTAAAAATATAGGCCGAAAGCCTGAAGATGGAAGCTCAGGAAAGTAAACCAGGAGAACACCTAGGAGCGGCAGACACCGTTAGTAGGCCCCAACCAAACTAGTAGGCCAAATGCAGTTAAATATCTGATATAGGCCGAAAGCCTGAAGATTGAAGCTCAGCTTTTTTAATTGAAGGACAACACCAAGGAGCGGCAGACACCGTTAGAAAGGCCCAACCAAACCTTTAGGCCAAATGCAGTTTAATATTAAAAATATAGGCCGAAAGCCTGAAGATTGAAGCTAAGGAAAAAAAAACAGGAGAACACCAAGGAGCGGCAGACACCGTTAGTAGGCCCTAACCAAGCTTGTAGCCCCAATGCAGTTTTCAAATTCCGATAGGCTGAAAACCTGACAATTGAAGATCAACTTTTTTAAGAGGACAGCTGTATTGAACGGCGCAGACAGACACAGGTAGTAGGCCTTAAACAAAAAAGTTGGCTCAATGCAGTTTAAAAAAGGTTACAGGGGTACACAGGCAGCATTGGTGTGGTCAGCGGAGGACAATTGGAGGGAGTGGCCTAGGCTTACTAGGTCTATAATGAAAAAAGTAGGCTCTATGCAGTTTTAAATAGGTTACAGGGGTACACAGGCAGCATTGGTGTGGTCAGCGGAGGACAATTGAAAGGAGTGGCCTAGACTTACTAGGTCTAAAATGAAAAAAGTAGGCTCTATGCAGTTTTAAATAGGTTACAGGGGTACACAGGCAGTATTGGTGTGGTCAGCGGAGGACGATTGCAAGGAGGGACCGCAGACAGACTTACTAGGCCTAAAATAAAAAAGTAGGCTTTATGCAGGTTTAAATAGGTTACAGGGGTACACAGGCAGCATTGGTGTGGTCAGCGGAGGACATTTGGAAGGAGTGGCGCAGACTTCCTAGGCCTAAAATAAAAAAGTAGGCTCTATGCAGGTTTCAATAGGTTACAGGGGTACACAGGCAGCATTGGTGTGGTCAGCGGAGGACGATTGCAAGGAGGGACTGCAGACAGACTTACTAGGCCTAAAATAAAAAAAGTAGGCTCTATGCAGGTTTAAAAAGGTTACAGGGGTACACAGGCAGCATTGGTGTGGTCAGCGGAGGACGATTGCAAGGAAGGACCTCAGACAGACTTACTAGGCCTAAAATAAAAAAGTAGGCTCTATGCAGGTTTAAATAGGTTACAGGGTTACTTAGGCAGCATTGGTGTGGTCAGCGGAGGACGATTGCAAGGTGGGACCGCAGACAGACTTACTAGGTCTAAAATAAAAAAGTAGGCTCTATACAGTTTAAAATAGGTTACAGGGATACACAGGCAGCATTGGTGTTGTCAGCGGAGGACAATTGGAAGGAGTGGCCTAGACTTACTAGGTCTAAAATGAAAAAAGTAGGCTCTATGAAGTTTTAAATAGGTTACAAGAATACACAGGCAGCATTGGTGTGGTCAGCAGAGGACGATTGCAGGGTGGGACCGCAGACAGACTTACTAGGCCTAAAATAAAAAAGTAGGCTCTATGCAGGTTTAAATAAGTTACAGGGATACACAGGCAGCATTGGTGTGGTCAGCGGAGGAAAATTGGAAGGAGTGGCGCAGACTTACTAGGCCTAAAATAAAAAAGTAGGCTCTATGCAGGTTTAAATAGGTTACAGGGGTACACAGGCAGCATTGGTGTGGTCAGCGGAGGACGATAGCAAGGAGGGACCACAGACAGACTTACTAGGCCTAAAATAAAAAAGTAGGCTCTATGCAGGTTTAAATAGGTTACAGGGGTACACAGGCAGCATTGGTGTGGTCAGCGGAGGACGATTGCAAGGATGGACCGCAGACAGACTTACTAGGCCTAAAATAAAAAAGTAGGCTCTATGCAGGTTTAAATAGGTTACAGGGGTACACAGGCAGCATTGGTGTCGTCAGCGGAGGACGATTGCAAGGAGGGACCGCAGACAGACTTACTAGGCCTAAAATAAAAAAGTAGGCTCTATGCAGGTTTAAATAGGTTACAGGGGTACACAGGCAGCATTGGTGTGGTCAGCGAAGGACGATTGCAAGGAAGGACCGCAGACAGACTTACTAGGCCTAAAATAAAAAGTAGGCTCTATGCAGGTTTAAATAGGTTACAGGGGTACTTAGGCAGCATTGGTGTGGTCAGCGGAGGACGATTGCAAGGTGGGACCGCAGACAGACTTACTAGGCCTAAAATAAAAAAGTAGGCTCTATGCAGTTTAAAATAGGTTACAGGGATACACAGGCAGCATTGGTGTGGTCAGCGGAGGACAATTGGAAGGAGTGGCCTAGACTTACTAGGTCTAAAATGAAAAAAGTAGGCTCTATGCAGTTTTAAATAGGTTACAAGAATACACAGGCAGCATTGGTGTGGTCAGCGGAGGACGATTGCAAGGTGGGACCGCAGACAGACTTACTAGGCCTAAAATAAAAAAGTAGGCTCTATTCAGGTTTAAATAGGTTACAGGGGTACACAGGCAGCATTGGTGTGGTCAGTGGAGGACAATTGGAAGGAGTGGCGCACACTTACTAGGCCTAAAATAAAAAAGTAGGCTCTATGCAGATTTAAGTAGGTTACAGGGGTACACAGGCAGCATTGGTGTGGTCAGCGGAGGACGATTGCAAGGAGGGACTGCAGACAGACTTACTAGGCCTAAAATAAAAAAGTAGGCTCTATGCAGGTTTAAATAATTTACTGGGGTACACAGGCAGCATTGGTGTGGTCAGCGGAGGTTGATTGCAAGGAGGGACCGCAGACAGACTTACTAAGCCTAAAATAAAAAATTAGGCTATATGCAGGTTTCAATAGGTTACAGGGGTACACAGGCAGCATTGGTGTGGTCAGTGGAGGATGATTGCAAGGAGGGACCGCAGACAGACTTACTAGACCTAAAATAAAAAAGTAGGCTCTATGCAGGTTTAAATAGGTTACAGGGGTACACAGGCAGCATTGGTGTGGTTAGCGGAGGACAATTGCAAGGAGGGACCGCAGACAGACTTACTAGGCCTAAAATAAAAAATTTGGCTCTATGCAGTTTAAAATAGGTTACAGGGGTACACAGGCAGCATTGGTGTGGTCAGCGGAGGACAATTGGAAGGAGTGTCTGACACAGTTAGTAGGCCAAAATAATAAAGTGAGGTTAATGTCTGGCCCCCCAAAAAATTCACAAATAAACAGGTGGCATACCTAGGTACAGGGGTGGGCTCCTCTGCTGACTTGCAGACAGTGGTAGTTGGCGCAAAGTATTAAGTGGTGTAAATGTAGGACAGGGCCCCTGAATAGTTTTACTAGCATCAATCATGTCAACAAATTGGTATTGGCAGTGCCATTGAAGGATTTAACAGCACAGACTAAACAGTGGTGGAGCAGTGAGAGGTAATTTTGCAAGTGGTAGAGCACTGTTTGAGCTGGGGGCACACTCTCTCGTGGGCGACGGTACTGGCCCAGGGCCCCTCATGTTACGACGGTGTGTCTGACGTTGGGTGTGCACCACCACCGCCAGAGACACTTCATTGTAGTATGAGGGACCCTGTTCCAGTGCCGTCACCCAAAATTGGGCACACCCATCTGTTCAGCCAAACGGCACTCGCATGGGTGCTTGCGCCAAGTGGTGACCACGGCCCCGTGGGGGGAGTCAGCCCATTTAGGGAGGTGTAAAAATGGCCTATGGTGGTCATACAGCACCTGCAAATGGAGAAATTGGAGCAGTCAGAAAGACGAGTCCAAAAGCAAGACCTTTTTACAGGAAAGCTAGGTGTCAGCAGGGAAAGGTGGGGCAAAATAATTAGAAATCCATGATTGGTTCATTTTAATGAAGGTTAGATCATCAACATTTTGGGTAGCCAGACGAGTCCTTTTTTTCGGTCAGTATTGAACAAGCAGCACTGAATACTCTTTCTGATAGCACACTAGCAGCTGGGCAAGCAAGTTCCTGTAATGCATATTCTGCCAATTCAGGCCAGGTGTTTATTTTGGATGCCCAGTAATCAAATGGGAATGACGTGTGAGGGAGAACATCGATAAGGGAGGAAAAATAGTTGATGCTGCAGTACCTGTAGTGTCTGCGGTAATTACGAAATCACTCCACAACCTGGTCATAAAACCCCTCTGTCCAACACCAATTCTGATTTGTGCACCTCTAACACCTCTGCCATGTTGCCCCATGCAGCTCGTGTGAGAACCATCACCGCCCCTGTGTGCTGGGAATGCCTGAACCAAACGGTCTAAAAGAGTTGCTTGTTTGGTAGCCAAAATTTGCTCAAGGTTCTCATGTGGCATGACATTTTGCAATTTCCCTTTATAGCGTGGATCCAGGAGGCAGGCCAACCAGTAATCGTCATCGGTCATCTTTTTGATAATGCGGGGGTCCCTTTTTAGGATACGCAAGGTATAATGCGCCATGTGGGCCAATGTTCCAGGTGTCAGTTCACTGCTTGTGCTGGGTTGAGGAGCACTTTCTGGCAAATCAACATCACTTGTCTCCTTCAAAAACCCTGTACCTGACCTTGCAACGCCACCAGTTTCTATTGCCCCCTGAGAAGCTTCCTCCTCCCATAAATATTCATCCCCATCATCCTCCTCGTCCTCCTCCCCTTCGTCCGTCACCTCGTCCAGGAGACTTCCCTGAGCAGATAATGGCTGACTGTCATCAAGGCTTCCCTCGTCCTCGGCTGCAGATGCCTGCTCCTTTATGTGCATCAAACTTTGCATCAGCAGACGCATTAGGGAGATGCTCATGCTTATGGTGGCGTCAGCTGCACTAACCAGGCGTGTGCATTCCTCAAAACACTGAAGGACTTGACACAGGTCTTGTAGCTTCGACCACTGCACACCTGACAACTCCATGTCTGCCATCCAACTGCCTGCCCATATATGTGTATCCTCCCACAAATACATAACAGCACGCCTCTGTTCGCACAGCCTCTGAAGCATGTTCAGTGTGGCGTTCCACCTTGTTGCAACGTCGATTATTAGGTGGTGCTGGGGAAGCTTCAAAGATCGCTGATGGTTCTGCATACGGCTGGAGTGTACAGGCGAATGGCGGATGTGCGAGCAAAGTCTTTGCACCTTCAGGAGCAGGGCGGGTAACCTCAGATAACTTTTCAGGAAGCACTGCACCACCAGGTTCAAGGTGTGAGCCAGGCAAGGAATGTGTTTCAGTTGTGAAAGGGCTATGGCAGCCATAAAATTCCTTCCGTTATCACTGACTACCTTGCCTGCCTCAAGATGTACACTGCCCAGCCATGACTGAGTTTCTTGCTGCAAGAACTCGGACGGAACTTCCGCGATGTGTCTGTTGTCGCCCAAACACTTCACTTCCAACACAGCCTGCTGACGCTTACCACTAGCTGTTCCATAATGGGACACCTCGTGTGCAACACTGGCAGCTGCGGATGGAGAGGTTGTGCGACTGCAGTCTGTGGACGAGCTCTCGCTTCTGCTGGAGGACGAGGAGGGGAGGCGAACGCCTACAGCCAACTGTTTCCTAGACCGTGGGAGAACTGTCCAAATATGGCTGTCCCTGTGGTCCCTGCATCCACCACATTAACCCAGTGTGCCATGATGGACACGTAACGTCCCTGGCCATGCCTACTGGTTCATGCATCTGTTGTGAGGTGCACCTTTCTACTGACAGATTGCCTGAGTGCATGGACAATGCGGTCTTTTACATGCTGGTGGAGGGCTGGGATGGCTTTTCTCGCAAGAAGTGTCGACTGGGTAGGTCATAGCGTGGTACTGCGTAGGCCATCAGGGCTTTGAAAGCTTCACTTTCAACCAACCGGTAGGGCATCATCTCTAACGAGATTAGTCTAGCAATGTGGGGGTTCAAACCCTGTGTATGCGGATGAGAGGATGAGTACTTCATTTTCCTAACGAGAGTCTCTTGTAGGTTGAGCTGGACTGGAGAGCTGCATATGGTGGAACTTGCGTGGGTGGTGGTGGACATGGCAGACTGAGAGAGGGTTGGTGATGGTATTCTTGCTGTTGGCCTACATACAGTGTTTCCTACCAAGAACCTGGTGATTCCCTGACTGCTTTGGCCTTGTGACGATACCTCCACATTTGCTGCAGGTGTTGCTGACTAGCTTCATTGTGAGTGGCTGCAACAACGTTACGGGACGTTTGGTAGTTAGTCCAGGCTTGCAAGTGCATGGTGGTTAAATGTATACGCATGCAAGTTGTATTTAAATTTTTGACATTCTGACCTCTGCTAAAGGTCCTTGAGCATTTCTTACAGTTGACTTTGCACTGATCATTCGGATCTTGGTTAAAAAATTACCAGACTGCACTCTTCCTACTATTGAATACCTTTTCAGGCATTGCACACTGAGCTACTTTAACTGGATGGCCACGCTGTCCTACAACTGTTTTTGGTTTTGACACACGTTTTTGGCCAGATACGTGTCTGCCAGATGAAAGCTGTTGTGATGTTGATGCCTGCTGTGGCTCCTCCTCCTCCGCTTCAGAGCTACTGCCGGCGGCACCCTGTTCCCCCAATGGCTGCCAATCGGGGTCAACAACTGGGTCATCTATCACCTCCTCTTCTATGTCCTGTGCACCTTCCTCTGTGTCACCATGTAAGCCGGTGCTATAGCATTCGGCACGGGGCACCATAGTCTCATCAGGGTCAGATTCTGGCTCAGTACACTGCGATGGCAATGTTGTGATCTGAGTCAATGGAACAGCATAATAATCTAGCTGTGGCTGTGCATCTGTGCACTCCATGTCCGATTCATCTTGTAATGGCCATGGTCTGTTAACAATTTCCCTTTCTAACCCAGGCATGTTATGTGTAAAGAGCTCCATGGAGTAACCTGTTGTGTCGCCTGACGCATCCTTCACTGTTGTTCTGGGTGAAGGACACAAGGAAGCGACTTGTTCCTGATCGGGAGCATCCACTGACGACGTGCTGCTTTTACATTTTGCACTTTCCGAAGAGGAGGCGAAAGAGCTAGAGGCAGCAAGGAAAGCCAAAACTTTTTCCTGCTGCTCCGGCTTTAAAAGCAGTTTTCCTACTCCCAGAAAAGGGAGCGTTCGAGGCCTTGTGTAGCCAGACGATGACGCTGGCTCAACAACTCGAGACTTAGGTGCTATATTGCTTTTCCCACAACCCATTGATGTTCCACCACCACTACCATCATTACCAGCTGGCAAAGACTGCCCACGGCCACGACCTCTTCCACCAGACTTCCTCATTCTTGGAAAAATGTAACCAACTAACAAACGTTATATGGTACTGTAAAACCAGGTAGAAGGTGTACGTAAACTTGTTGTGAATTTAAATCTTCCTTTATAGGTGTGGGAGACTGCTGGGAAAATCAGGCCCACTGTATTACACTCCACAGTTTCAGTGTCAGAAAGTGGCTGACAGATCTGCCACAAACAGGACTGACGCAGATACACTTAGTGGCAATAGAAATTTCCCTTTATAGTTGTGGGAGACTGCTGGGAAAATCAGGCCAACTGTGTTACACTATACAGTTTCAGTGTCAGAAAGTGGCTGACAGATCTGCCACAAACAGGACTGACGCAGATATACTTAGTGGCAATAGAAATTTCCCTTTATAGGTGTGGGAGACTGCTGGGAAAATCAGGCCCACTGTATTACACTACACAGTTTCAGTGTCAGAAAGTGGCTGACAGATCTGCCACAAACAGGACTGACGCAGATGCACTTAGTGGCAATAGAAATTTCCCTTTATAGGTGTGGGAGACGGCTGGGAAAATCAGGCCAACTGTGTTACACTACACAATTTCAGTGTCAGAAAGTGGCTGACAGATCTGCCACAAACAGGACTGATGCAGATACACTAAAGGCCCCTTCACATTAAGCGACGCTGCAGCGATACCGACAACGATCCGGATCGCTGCAGCGTCGCTGTTTGGTCGCTGGAGAGCTGTCACACAGACCGCTCTCCAGCGACCAACGATGCCGGTAACCAGGGTAAACATCGGGTAACTAAGCGCAGGGCCGCGCTTAGTAACCCAATGTTTACCCTGGATACCATGCTAAAAGTAAAAAAAAACAAACACTAGATACTTACCTACAGCCGTCTGTCCTCCAGCGCTGCGCTCTGCTTCTCTGCTCTCCTCCTGTACTGGCTGTGAGCCGGAAAGCAGAGCGGTGACGTCACCGCTCTGCTTTCCGGCTCACAGACAGTACAGGAGGAGTGCAGAGCACAGCGCTGGAGGACAGACGGCTGTAGGTAAGTATCTAGTGTTTGTTTTTTTTTACTTTTAGCATGGTATCCAGGGTAAACATCGGGTTACTAAGCGCGGCCCTGCGCTTAGTTACCCGATGTTTACTCTGGTTACCAGTGAAGACATCGCTGGATCGGTGTCACACACGCCGATCCAGCGATGTCAGCAGGAGTCCAGCGACGAAATAAAGTTCTGGACTTTATTCAGCGACCAACGATCTCCCAGCAGGGGCCTGATCGTTGGTCGCTGTCACACATAACGATTTCATTAACGATATCGTTGCTACGTCACAAATAGCAACGATATCGTTAACAATATCGTTATGTGTGAAGGTACCTTTAGTGGCAATAGAAAATTTCCCTTTATAGGTGTGGGAGACTGCTAGGAAAATCAGGGCCACTGTATTACACTACACAGTTTCATTGCCAGAAAGTGGCTGACAGATATGCCACAAACAGGACTGACGCAGATGCACTTAGTGGCAATAGAAATTTCCGTTAATAGTTGTGGGAGACTGCTGGGAAAATCAGGCCCACTGTATTACACTACACAGTTTCAGTGTCAGAAAGTGGCTGACAGATATGCCACAAACAGGACTGACGGAGATGCACTTAGTGGCAATAGAAATTTCTCTTAATAGGTGTGGGAGACTGCTGGGAAAATCAGGCCCACTGTATTACACTACACAGCTTCAGTGGCAGACCGTGGCTAGCAGATATATATATATATATATGTATATATATATATATATGTATATATATATATATATATACATATATATATATATATATAAAAGAGACTGTGCTACAATAACAATCTCCATACAATCATCTCAGGACAAGTATGGCAGCAATAAAAAGGACTGCTGCACACAAAAGTGTGCACAAACAAAGAAACAAGAGAACTGTGCAGAAAGAAGCAACAGGACTTTTGCTTTGAAAAAATCAGTTGGTTTGCACAGCGGCGTACAAACAGCAATGCAGCTATCAGGGAGTCTTATAAGCTACAGCGCTGATGCACAGAAATCTAGCCTCCACTGTCCCTGCAAAGAAAAGGTGGTATTGGACAGTGGAAATCGCTACAGCACAAGTGGTTTGGGGGTTAATCTTCCCTTCCTAACGCTATCCCTGCTTCTGATGAAGCTTCAGCAACCTCTCCCTATGCTCAGATCGGCAGAAGTAAGATGGCGGTCTGCGTGCACGCCCCTTTATAGCCTCTGTGACACCGCTAAAAGCAAACCAATCACTGCCATACCCTTCTCTAAGATGGTGGGGACTGAGACATATGTCATCACGCTGTCCACACTCTGCATCCACCTTCATTGGCTGAGAAATGGCGCTGAACATGTCATATGAAACGCGACTTTGGCGCGAAGATCGTCGACCACATGGCCGATCCCACATTGGGATCGGCTCGGGTTTCACGAAACCCGACTTTGCAGAAAGTCGGCGACTTATGAAATTGACCGATCCGTTTCGCTCAACCCTACCAATAATACTAAAAAAAATCCAAAAACGTTATTTGCAGATGTAAACCTAAGCTTGATAACAGGTATTGCATTTCATCCATTATCACACAGTGGAAGCAATTGCTTTTTTACTTTATTGCATTTGTTTCCTGATGTGGATTGCTGATATGGCACGTTATCATATTAATGTTTATGTTGCTTGTATTCCTCGGACAATGTTGATACTCTACCTATATCAAACAATTAGTCCATTAAAATTCTTGCTAGGTTAAAAAATAAATCAATTTTCTCTCCCGGTCACTGAGTTATCTAAAATAAGCAAGACATCAGGCACTGATAGGTTCAGAGTTTGTTTGCTACACTGGCACTGTGTGACACATTCCCTTGTGTGAATAAAAATTGATTCAGAGGAGACAGGCAGCGTAAACATGTTTTCTACACTGGCTACAGTAGCTTCGAATCCGTAGTAATATATACATAATATCTTAACTTCGGCATTCTGAAATGTTTGCATTTTGTATCATGGCCAATTAAAACAAATCTATATTTTTTCTGGAAAGCAATATATTTTCTCAGTGAAAAAGAGAACTTTTCATGTATGGAGTCCTGACTTTTGGGCAATCTTTGCTCAATAAATTATTTATTTCTTATACCATTAATAGCACTAACATAATCTGCCTTGGAAATACCAGTCTCTATCTCTGATGATGTTCACAATTTAATCTTCCTGTCTTGTACACACTCTAAAGGTACCTTCACACATAACGATTTCATTAACGATATCGTTGCTTTTTGTGACGTAGCAACGATATCGTTAACGAAATCGTTAAGCGTGACAGCGACCAACAATCAGGCCCCTGCTGGGAGATCGTTGGTCGCTGGGAGTGATCAGGACCTTTTTTTGGTCGCTGATCACCCGCTGTCATCGCTGAATCGGCGTGTTTGATGCCGATCCAGCGATGTGTTCACTGGTAACCAGGGTAAACATCAGGTTACTAAGCGTAGGGCCACGCTTAGTAACCCGATATTTACCCTGGTTACCATTGTAAAAGTTAAAAAAAAAAACAGTACATACTCACATTCCGTTGTCTTTCACATCCTCCGGCGTCAGCTTCCCACTCTGACCGTGTCAGCGCCGGCCGGCCGTAAAGCAGAGCACAGTGGTGACGTCATGACGTCACCGCTGTGCTCTGCTTTACGGCCGGCCGGCGCTGACAGTCAGTGCAGGGAAGCTAACGCCAGGGGACGTGACAGACATCGAAATGTGAGTATGTAGTATTTTTTTAAAACTTTTACAATGGTAACCAGGGTAAATATTGGGTTACTAAGCGCGTCCCTGCGCTTAGTAACCCGATATTTACCCTGGTTACCCGGGGACTTCAGCATCGTTGAAGACAGTTTCAACGATGCCGAAGTCTTTCCCCTGATCATTGGTCGCTGGAGAGAGCTGTCTGTGTGACAGCTCCCCAGCGACCACACAACGACTTACAAACGATCACGGCCAGGTCGTATCGCTGTTCTTGATCGTTGGTTAGTCGTTTAGTGTAACGGTACCTAAGGCTTTGTGTTTTTGCTGCGGTTTTTTTTTCTCACAAAAAGCAGGTTTTGCTAC
This sequence comes from Ranitomeya imitator, assembly GCF_032444005.1. Classification (NCBI taxonomy): domain Eukaryota; kingdom Metazoa; phylum Chordata; class Amphibia; order Anura; family Dendrobatidae; genus Ranitomeya; species Ranitomeya imitator. The sequence goes on along the minus strand of NC_091287.1, from coordinate 332,466,153 downwards.
GTTTTTGTTCTCAATTGTACATGCTGATAAAGTTTAGTGCCCCCCCCCAAAAAAAAAAAAATCATGATGCAACTTCCTGAGGGTATGTGCACACATTGCGTATTTTGCTGCAGATCCGCAGCAGTTTTCCATGAGTTTACAGTACCATGTAAACCTATGGAAAACAAAATCCGCAGTGCACATGCTGCAGAAAAAAACACGTAGCGTTGTTTATTCCTCAGCATGTCAATTCTTTGTGCGGATTCCGCAGCGGTTTTCACCTGCTCCAAAATAGGAATCCGAAGGTGTAAAACCGCAGGTGGAATCCGCACGAAATCCGCAAAAAAAATCGCGGTAAATCCGCAGTGCGGTTTACCTGCGGATTTACCAAAATCAATACAGAAAAATCCGTATCACTTTCCTCAGCGTGTGCACGTGGCCTTAAGGTTTTTACCCAAAATGCAGCAAAACCTGATACTTAGGTTTTTGCTGTGTTTTTGCTGCATTTGTGCACTTACCCATTACTTTGAATGCTGAAAAAAATGCTGCAAGAAGTGACACGCTGCAGTTTGCAAAAACTCAACAGTTTTCCAAATCAGTCAGGAAAAAACCCAATGCGTGTGCATGAGATTCTTGAAATCTCATAGTTTTTGCTTGTACTATAAAATGCAACTTAAAATTTGCATAAAAAAATGCAGCAAAAACGCAATGTGTGAACACAGCATAAGGGTGTGTTTTGACTGCACAACCTGCAAAATGAAAACAACCACCAATCGGCTACATGTTTGCTGATTGGCGGTCATTTAATAGGCTGTTTGGATATATTCAACTCGTTTTCAAAGCATTGAGAACGATCGCCGATAGGTCAATAGGTCATTCTGTGCACAAAAGATGTACTTGTTAATGACCTACAGTGCTGTGCCTCAGGGTGATGTGCACATAGGCAGTAGGGTCAGTAGAATGGGGTCTATGGTCACAAATGTGTCACACCCTCTTGGGAGATCTGAGGTTAGGCGATCTTTATGTACTGTGAATCGCACGTCTTGCATTTAGCCTGTGTGTTTTGTTCCTCATATTAAATTGACTGTTTCTTTCGGCGCTGAAGAGGATAAACGACTCTTTGTATGCTGGTTAGAGACATGCAGCTCCATCTCACAGCAGCTCCTGACCTGCTTGTTTTCTCTCTCTATAAAAAGTGCCCATACCTTCTCATCCCTGTCTGTGAAAGTTTTGCTTCCTGGCTTGCTGGAGTTGGTGTGCTGAAGTTGAAGTTTCGTAGTTGCTGCTGGAGATTGTTGTCTGTTGTTTTTGGGTGTATGCTTTCTCCATTTTACTATTCCCATTTGGTTCGCACCTACCTATCCTTCACTTTATTCCTCTCTACTTTTGGTGATTGTTTTTGCATGTAAGTTGCTTTTTGTTATCCCTGTTTGTCTTACGTGTATTTACACTAACATTTCTGTCCCAGGCTTCATGAGGGAGGGGGTGAGGACAGTTGAGAACATGATCATAGTAACGTCAGAGAATTGGGCCTCTTTACCTTTAAGAGTACCCTTGGGTCAGGGAGAGTTAGGGTCCCAGTTCCAAGGACAGTTTGAGGTCCCTCCTTTCTTACCGAAAACGGTCACAGCGTGAAGATGTGTCTTTCTCCAGAGGAGTATCATATTAGTCAGAAAAACAAAAGTAGATACAATTGTAGTAGGTGAAAGATGCTAAATTGGCACTGTCACAACACCAAATTCTAACATTAGTCCAGATGTAGGGTAAAAGATTCTATATTATTCAAACATTATCTTAAAATGTTACCCACTTCAGGGATCTGTTCCTCTACATGATGCCTTGTTTGTGGTCTGTGATAGGGAAGCAGATTTCAAAAATTCTTAATCTTTTAAGATATTGTTTGAATAAAAGCATCTTCTACTCTATAAATCTGGACTGATGCCTCATTTTGTTGTCGTGGCAGCGCCGATTTAGCATAGTTGCTTATGGTATTTATATTGGACACATCATAAATGTCATCAGAAAACAATGGGTTCCTCTAACTCCTCATTCAGATAATCAAAGCTACCAGTGGCCAAAGAAAGATGGATGAGCAGGGTAGAGCCTTCTTATCCTGTGCAGTGTTCTCTCCATTGCAGTCTCGTAACCAGAGGGTCCTTGGCCACTCCAAATACAAGCAACCACTCAAGTAAGAAATTTAATTTTACCTTCTAAAGTATTGAGCCAAGGAATTCACTATTTCCTATCAGCCTGGACAGTTACTTCTCCTTCATATTTTGTGTCTAGTCTCAAGTTGATTTTAATTGAAACTGCATGAGTTATATATACAATAAAAAGTATTGACACCCAAACTTGCTCCCAACTTTTTTTTTTAATAAAAGCATCTTTCTATGGCTCAAGTTAGACCCCATTTTTACACTATGCCAAAGGTATGCACCAAAAAAATATCAAACTGCATAAATATAGTTACTCATTGAATTACGTACATGTAAATCTTTTTTTTTCTTTTCAGTAGAAATTGTATGACAAATTTTTGTGTCATTTTTACCCATTTCCCTGAGTAACTATGTAAAATCGGGGGGTAAAACAGCATTTTTTTTGCAAAAATGTAATTTTTTTTCACCTCCCAATAGTATAAAAGTCTGTGACAACATGTGGTGTCAATATGATCATTGCACCTCTAGATGAATTCAGGAGAAATTGTGTAACATATTTTATGGTCCATTTTCTCTTATTATACCTTGTCAAAATTGAAAACTTGGGGCCAAAGTAACATGAAAATGGAAAAATTGTAATTTTCCATTGACTTTGCCCAATGTTATACAATTCTGTGAATTGCCCGAGGGTTAAAAATGCTCACTGCACCGGTAGATGAATTCCTCAAGAGGTGTAGTTTCCAAAATGGGGTCACTTTTGGGGGTTTCTGCTGTTCTGGCATGTCAGGGGCTCTTCAAATGTGACATGGCATCGGCAATCTGTTCCAGCCAAAATTGCGCTCCAGAATTCAATTGATGCTCCTTCCCTTCTGAGCAGTGCTGTGTGCCCAAATAGTAGTTTTCCACCACGTATGTAATATCAGCGTACTCAGGAGAAGTTGCACAACAAATTCTACAGTTCATTTTCTCCTGTTACCCTTACAAAAATGAAAAATGTGGGGCTAAAGTAAAAAGTGAAAAGTTTGTGGGGAAAATTAATTTGTTTTCATTTTCAATGCTCAACACTATAAAATTCTGTGAAGTACCTGTGGGTTCAAGGTGCTCACCACACCTCTAGGTAAATTCCTAGAGGTGTGTAGTTTCCAAAATTGCATCACATGTTGATGGTTTCCACTGTTTAGGTACATCAGGGTCTCTGCAAACGCAACATTGTGTCAGCTATCAATTTCAACCAAATTTGCGCTCCAAAAGTCAAATGGCGCTGTGTGGTTTTGATCACTTTGAGGGGTGTAGCTTTTAAAATGGTGTCACTTTTGGGTATTTTCTGTCATATAGACCCATCAAAGTCCTTAAAAAGGTTTTGTAAATTTTGTTGGAAAAATGCAAAGTTGCTAAAACTATTAGGCTATGTGAACATCCTGCGGATTTTGCTGTGGATCCGCAGCGGTTCTGCAGCTGCGGGTCCACAGGAGTATCTCATACGTTTACAGTACAATGTAAACCTATGGGAAACCCAATCCGCAGTGCCCATGCTGCGGAAAAAAACGTGCGGAAACGCAGTGGTTTATATTCCGCAGCATGTCAATTCTTTGTACGGATCCGCTGCGGTTTACACCTGCTCCTCAATAGGATTCCGCAGGTGTAAAACCGCAGTGGAATCCGCACTAATTCCACAATAAATTCGCAGTAATTCCGCAGGAAATCCGCAGGTAAAACGCAGTGCCTTTTACCTGCAGATTTCACAAATTCGCTGCAGAAAAATCCACAGAGCTCCAAAATACGTGTGCACATACCCTTAACCCTTTAATTAACTAAAAATTATGTTTAAAAAGTTATGCTTATGTAAAGTAGGCATACAGAAAATTTTAATTATAAATCATTTTGTATAGCATGACTAACTTGCATAAAGATATAAAAATAAAAAGTTTGAAAATTGACAAATTCTGATATGCAAAAAAATTCTACTTATGTTTACCAGTAACATAAAGTACAATGTTTCACGAGAAAACAATCTCAGAATCACTGGGATTCGTTGAAGCGTTCCAGAATTATTACCACAAAGTGACACTGGTCAGAATTGTAAAATTTGGCCTGGTTAGGAAGGTGAAAACAGGCCTCAGGCGAAGGGGTTAAATAATAGGCTTTAGTTCTAGACTTGTATTAGAGAATAATTTTCAAAATCAATTTCATGTAGTAGTTACTGAAGAGTGGAATAAAACGTTTCTTTGTTTTACTTTTTAAATTTCATTCTCCATTGCAGATACCATGCTTTTTGGACTATAAGATGCACTTTTTTCCCAAAAAATTTGGGGGGAATACAGGGGTGCGTCTTATAGTCAGAATGTACTTACAATAGTGTGGTGGCAGCAGGAGTTGCTCGATTCTTGCGGTGGTCCGACGCTGCAGGGCCATGATTTCACTCCCATCCTAGGCTGGTGTGGCAAGTTCAGTGGTGCTCAGTGGTGTGGGGGCTTTGTTTTTATTTCATTAAAATAATTTTTAATAATGTGGTTGTGTTTTTTTAACTCTTTACTAGTATTGGATTAATAATGGATAGGTGTCATAATTGACGCCTGTCCATTATTAATTTGGCTTAATGTCACCTTACAATAGCAAGGTGGCATTAACCCTTCATTACCCCATATCCCACCGCTATACGGGAATGGGAAGAGAGTGGCCAAGTGCCAGAATAGGCGCATCTTCCAGATGTGCCTTTTCTGGGGTGGCTGGGGGCAGGTGTTTTTAGCCAGGGGGGGGCCAATAACCATGGACCCTCTCCAGGCTATTAATATCTGCCCTCAGTCACTGGCTTTACCACTCTGGCGGAGAAAATTGCGCGGGAGCCCATGCCAATTTTTTCCACCATTTAACCCTTTAATTTAATAGCTAGAACGGCCAAATTTTGCATATACACACTACTAACATTAGTAGTGTGGAATATGCAAAAAAAAGGTGATATGAGATGGTTTACTGTATGTAAACCATGTCTCATATCATGTCGGGTTTTAGGAAAAAGAAAGCAAAAGCCGGCAATTGAATTACCGGCTTTAAAGCTATCTAGCGCTGTATGAAGTAATAATATATATACATATATGTGTCTCGCTGACATATATATATATATATATATATACCTATTCTATGTGTACACATTTATTCCACCTATTCTACTGTAAGCTGTCAGTGTGATTTTATTGTACACCGCACTGAATTGCCGGCTTTTCTCTCTAACGCCGCTGCGTATTTCTCGCAAGTCACACTGCTGGTCCGTGTGTAATCCGTATTTTTCTGGCTTCCATAGACTGTCATTGGCTTTTTTTTGTGCAATACGGTGACAAACGCAGCATGCTGCGATTTTCTACGGCCGTAGAAAGCCGTATAATACTGATCAGTAAAATACGGCAGATAGGAGCAGGGGCATAGAGAATAATTGGGACGTTTGTTAGGCGTGTTTTACGGATGTATTTTCTGCACTCATACATCCGTAAAACTCGCTAGTGTGACTCCAGCCTTATAGTCACCGCCGGCTTACTGTATACTTTCTGTATAGATCTGTATTAATCTTAGTACACAGGGCGTGCAAAAAAAAGGACAAGACCTGAAAATAAAAACCACTGTAGAAAAACAATTTTGTTGAGTGTGCTCCTAAGTATTTCTCTCAAAGTAAAATGTCTGCATCCTATTTAACTTGACAAAGATGTTTAACAGTAATTGCTTAGGAGAATATATTTTTGACTTGTGTAAATGGGACTAGAGCAACAGCCTAGAGTGCTTTGAGAGCACTTTTTACAAAGCTGGTCTAGATTTTAATACAAAATCTGCTCTTCTTGAAACATAACTGCCTAAGCTAAGTAGTTTTTCTTGAAGCCAGGAAAGGATTTTTTCAACCTCAAATAGGCACAGTCTGGCAGTAATTATAGCTTCTTACCTTAAAGTAGCCTATTTAATACAGATAACTTTGTGGCAGACAGACGTCACATCAGACAGCATTATTCTTCACAGATGATAGAACATTCATCATCAATATAATATCTTGATGTTAAAAATAAATCGAAATAAAGTCTTGAAGTGCTTTATATTTCCTAGTGATGTTGCTATTCATGTGAGCAAAAGATTTTCAATATTTTTTAATATAAGAAGGACAAACTGTTTGCAAAATTTAAAAATGCATTCTTTGTACAGAAAAATATAATATTATACTATTAAATAACTGAAGTATAAAATACACAATGTAAAACATTCAATGTACTATATACAGTAATGGCCAAAAGTGTTAGTACCCATGAAATTGTTCCAGAAAATTAAGTATTTATCTAAGAAAATTATTGAAATTACACGTTTGTTATATACATGTTTAGATCCTTTGTGTGTATTGGAACAACAGAAAAAAATTGAGAAAAAAAGACAAATTGGACATAATTTCACACAAACCCCCCAAAAATTGTTGCCACGTTTCCAAAATTGTGGGCAAACAACTTTGTTTTAAGCATGTGATGCTCATTCAAACTCACCTGTGGAAAGTAACAGGTGTGGGCAATATGAAAATCACACCTGATACCAGATAAAAAAGGGAGAAGTTGACCTTATCTTTGCATTATGTGTCTGTGTGTGCCACACTAAGCATGAAGAACAGAAAGAAGAGAAGAGAACTGTCTGAAGACTTGAGAACCACAATTGTAAAAAAAAAATCAACAATCTCAGGGTTGCAAGCTTATCTCCAGAGACCTTAATGTTCCCTTGTCCACGGTGCACAACATAATCAAGAAGTTTACAAGCCATGGCACTGTAGCTAATCTCCCTGGACATAGTTGGCAGAAAAAAATTGATGAAATAGTGCAATGCAGAATAGTCCGGATGGTGGTTAAGCAGCCCCAATTAAATTACAAAGAAACTCAAGCTGTCCTGCAGGCTCAGAGTAAATCGTGAACTAACCGCCGACATTTTAATGAAATGAAATGCTATGGTGTGAAGAAGCCACACACTAGCTAAATTTTCGAGATATCTGGAATGAGTTGAGCGCCTTCCAGGGTCTTGATCCATTCTAGCACCCCAGAAGTGGGTGCAGAACGATGTCAGCTAGAGAGGTTGTGTTTGGTTTCCAAGTGTAATGGGGGCCCAGCCAGATCCAATGGTGCTAGAACTGTCATTGACTGACCTTCTGTTGGAAAGTTATATCCTTTATATACAAGTTGACCATGCTGTGTAACTGCTTTGCCCTGTCAGAGGGGAACTTCATATAGAGATTGAAGATGAATATGGAGTTATTGAACATCTTAGCTACATTCCGACAACATTCTTGAGATCTCTGGAACAAGCCCAATGCCTTTCAAGATCTCGATCCATTCTAGAAGCCCAGGGTGGAAGGATTTGCAGAATGGCAAGTAGAAGCCAGGTAATGAAGCCGTGTTTGGTTTCCAAGTGTAACGGGGGCCTGGCCGGATCGATGGCGCCAGAACTGCTGTTGACTGACCTTCCATTGGAAAGTTATGTTCCTTCATTAGTTTTGGGAGTTTAGCTTCAAACACCCTGGGGAGGGAGATGAGACCCCTCCATCCTGGCAGCAAAAAGGGTGTGACCAACCAAGGGTTTAAATGTTTGTGCAAGGTCATGTGCTCTCTCTGTCATGCTTGCTGTTCACTTCTAAAGGGGGGACTACTTCATATAACTTGCTGGATGAAAACGGTATCAGCTTGATGCCCTATGCCCCCATGTGGCCCAGCACACATGGTCGAACATCAAACCTGTAATTGACATGATTCATCTGCTTATAACTTTTAAACTATTATCTGTATTTGTATATCTGACCATTGCACTATATACACAATAGTTATACATATACATTGTCTAGTGTGCCTTAAAGGTGATTAAATATATAATTTAATCTCGGGCTGCTCCTTTATCTAGATGAACAAATCCACACGTACGTGTTCTCGATTTTAACTTTCCATGCTACCTTGTTGTGAATTCTGTGGCCAAGCTCCCTCCTGTGGTCGAGAGTGGTACTTCGGCTGGTTCTGTCTATGAGCTTCCTTTGGTGGATGAGAGTGGTACTGCGGCTTCTGAGTTTCCTTCCTCAGGTGATGAGGTTAAGTCGTTAGGTGCTGCTCTATTTAACTCCACCTGGTGCTTTGATCCTGGCCTCCAGTCAATGTTCTAGTATTGGTCTTGCTTCCTCCTGGATCGTTCCTGTGGCCTGTCTATCCTGCATAAGCTAAGTTTTGCTTGTGTTATTTTTGTTTGCTATTTTTTCTGTCCAGCTTGCTATATTGGTTTTTCTTGCTTGCTGGAAGCTCTGAGATGCAGAGGGAGCACCTCCGTACCGTTAGTCGGTGCGGAGGGTCTTTTTGCCCCTCTGCGTGGTTGTTTGTAGGTTTTTGTGTTGACCGCAAAGCTTTCTTTCCTATCCTCGGTCTATTCAGTAAGTCGGGCCTCACTTTGCTAAATCTATTTCATCTCTGTGTTTGTATTTTCATCTTACTCACAGTCATTATATGTGGGGGGCTGCCTTTTCCTTTGGGGAATTTCTCTGAGGCAAGGTAGGCTTATTTTTCTATCTTCAGGGCTAGTTAGTTTCTCAGGCTGTGCCGAGTTGCATAGGGAGCGTTAGGCGCAATCCACGGCTACCTCTAGTGTGGTGTGATAGGATTAGGGATTGCGGTCAGCAGAGTTCCCACGTCTCAGAGCTCGTCCTTTGTTTTTGGTAATTGTCAGGTCACTTGGTGTGCTCTGAACTTCAAGGTCCATTGTGGTTCTGAATTACCTGTTCATAACAGTACTGGAGGCCAGGATCAAAGCACCAGGTGGAGTTAAATAGAGCAGCACCTAACGACTTAACCTCATCACCTGAGGAAGGAAACTCAGAAGCCGCAGTACCACTCTCATCCACCAAAGGAAGCTCATAGACAGAACCAGCCGAAGTACCACTCTCGACCACAGGAGGGAGCTTGGCCACAGAATTCACAACAGTAATTTTGTCTGCCATCTCCCCTGATTTGCGGCGGGTGCTGCAAAAATTTCAGGCTAATAGACCTGACCGTTGCCCAGCGGAGAAACTGTTTGTCCCTGATAGGTGGACGAATAAAGTTATCTCTGAGGTTCATTGTTCGGTGTTGGCTGGTCATCCTGGAATCTTTGGTACCAGAGATTTGGTGGCTAGATCCTTTTGGTGGCCGTCTCTGTCGCGAGATGTGCGTTCTTTTGTGCAGTCCTGTGGGATTTTTGCTCGGGCTAAGCCCTGCTGTTCTCGTGCCAGTGGGTTGCTTTTGCCCTTGCCGGTCCCGAAGAGGCCTTGGACACATATCTCTATGGATTTTATTTCGGATCTCCCCGTCTCTCAAAGAATGTCGGTCATTTGGGTGGTTTCTGATCGCTTCTCTAAGATGGTCCATTTGGTGCCCTTGTCTAAGTTGCCTTCCTCCTCTGATTTGGTGCCGTTGTTTTTCCAGCATGTGGTTCGTTTACATGGCATTCCAGAGAACATCGTTTCTGACAGAGGTTCCCAGTTTGTTTCGAGGTTTTGGCGAGCCTTTTGTGCTAGGATGGGCATTGATTTGTCTTTTTCCTCGGCTTTCCATCCTCAGACAAATGGCCAGACTGAACGAACCAATCAGACCTTGGAAACATATCTGAGATGTTTTGTTTCTGCTGATCAGGATGATTGGGTGTCCTTTTTGCCTTTGGCTGAGTTCGCCCTTAATAATCGGGCCAGCTCGGCTACTTTGGTTTTGCCGTTTTTCTGCAATTCTGGGTTCCACCCTCGTTTCTCTTCAGGGCAGGTTGAGTCTTCGGACTGTCCTGGTGTGGATACTGTGGTGGATAGGTTGCAGCAGATTTGGACTCATGTAGTGGACAATCTGACTTTGTCCCAGGAGAAGGCTCAACGTTTCGCTAACCGCAGGCGCTGTGTGGGTCCCCGACTTCGTGTTGGGGATTTGGTTTGGTTGTCATCTCGTTATATTCCTATGAAGGTTTCCTCTCCTAAATTTAAGCCTCGTTTCATTGGTCCATATAGGATTTCTGAGGTTCTTAATCCTGTGTCTTTTCGTTTCACTCTTCCAGCTTCTTTTTCCATCCATAACGTGTTCCATAGGTCATTGTTGCGGAGATACGTGGCACCTGTGGTTCCATCTATTGATCCTCCTGCTCCGGTTTTGGTTGAAGAGGAATTGGAGTATATAGTGGAGAAGATTTTGGATTCTCGTGTTTCGAGACGGAAACTCCAGTATCTGGTTAAGTGGAAAGGTTATGGTCAGGAAGATAATTCCTGGGTCTTTGCCTCTGATGTCCATGCTGCCGATCTGGTTCGTGCCTTTCATGTGGCTCATCCTGGTCGGCCTGGGGGCTCTAGTGAGGGTTCGGTGACCCCTCCTCAAGGGGGGGTACTGTTGTGAATTCTGTGGCCAAGCTCCCTCCTGTGGTCGAGAGTGGTACTTCGGCTGGTTCTGTCTATGAGCTTCCTTTGGTGGATGAGAGTGGTACTGCGGCTTCTGAGTTTCCTTCCTCAGGTGATGAGGTTAAGTCGTTAGGTGCTGCTCTATTTAACTCCACCTGGTGCTTTGATCCTGGCCTCCAGTCAATGTTCTAGTATTGGTCTTGCTTCCTCCTGGATCGTTCCTGTGGCCTGTCTATCCTGCATAAGCTAAGTTTTGCTTGTGTTATTTTTGTTTGCTATTTCTTCTGTCCAGCTTGCTATATTGGTTTTTCTTGCTTGCTGGAAGCTCTGAGACGCAGAGGGAGCACCTCCGTACCGTTAGTCGGTGCGGAGGGTCTTTTTGCCCCTCTGCGTGGTTGTTTGTAGGTTTTTGTGTTGACCGCAAAGCTTTCTTTCCTATCCTCGGTCTATTCAGTAAGTCGGGCCTCACTTTGCTAAATCTATTTCATCTCTGTGTTTGTATTTTCATCTTACTCACAGTCATTATATGTGGGGGGCTGCCTTTTCCTTTGGGGAATTTCTCTGAGGCAAGGTAGGCATATTTTTCTATCTTCAGGGCTAGTTAGTTTCTCAGGCTGTGCCGAGTTGCATAGGGAGCGTTAGACGCAATCCACGGCTACCTCTAGTGTGGTGTGATAGGATTAGGGATTGCGGTCAGCAGAGTTCCCACGTCTCAGAGCTCGTTCTTTGTTTTTGGTAATTGTCAGGTCACTTGGTGTGCTCTGAACTTCAATGTCCATTGTGGTTCTGAATTACCTGTTCATAACACTACCCGGGCTGGTTTCTGGTCCTATATAATCCTGTTAACGGGCCGGGCTCATATCTAACGAGGAACTAGTGGCAGTGCTACTGAGCTGATAAGGTTCTATTTCACTGGTGCTATCGAAAGGAGCCTCTTAGCCTGTTAGGGTTGTGAGCTAGTGTGGTGCCACATCAGTGACAGTGTGGGCCATATCCTCTCACAACCCGTGCCTCCCTGACCCCATGATGACAGGGGGTGTCTGTGAAAAACAGTGCCAAGCTGACTTTACAAGTCCCCATGGAGTGCAGAAAGTCGCATTGGTGCAAGTGACGAGACCATTCAACATGATACTTCTTACTTAATATTAATGTCAGGAGGGGTGGCAAGGTGCGGGCTCGTCACATGTGGTGGGGTCTGCATGATCTCTCCAGTGTCATACTTTACATGTGGTGGCAGCGCAGTAGGATCAAGATAATAGTGTGCGAGTGTGGGACCCATACTCTCAAACACTAAGAAAAATGAACACAAAAATTGAGCTTGGTTTAAGTTAGTAGACATGCATACTCCCAGACACTAAAGACTACTAGCAGTAGCTTTTTGCCCCTGGAGTGTTAAGATCAGTTCATCACTAGACAGTCCTAATGTAAAAACTGTAAGATGTGTGGGTACATCAGGTTGCAGCTCTGTATCAGTAAAAAAAGATGGCAAGGATGGCCGGTGGCACCAAAGGCAGAGCCAGGGAGATGGCCAATGCTGGCGGAGGAGATTGAAGATGAGGTTATTCAAACAAACGGGAAGTCTAGCCCAGGCTCGCTAAGGAGCCAGTCGCCGGTGGTCAGTTGTTGTGAGTTCTGTTTTTGGGCTCCCTCTGGTGGTTACTGATGGTACTGGGTGATTTGTGTTCTGCTGTATCTGGTGTCCACCTGTTCTATTAGGATTTGGGAGTTTCCTATTTAACCGGGCTTTCTTGTCATTTCCCCGCCGGCTATCAAGGTTATCAGAGTGTTTTGTTACCTCAGCTTCTGGCTTCAGTAATCTTCAGGACAAGCTAAGTTTTTATTTTCTTGTTCCACGTTTTGCTTTATTTTTGTCTTGTCCAGCTTGCATATAATTGTCTCTTTGCTGCTGGTTGCTTTAGTGGGCTGTAATTGCTCCTCATGTTCCATGAATTGGAACATGAGTTCAAGTAATTACAGGATGGTTTTTTGAAGGGTTTTTTGCTGACCGCGCAGTTTACTTTTGTATCCTCTGCTTTCTAGTTTTAGCGGGCCTCATTTTGCTGAATCTGTTTTCATACTGTGTATGTGCCTTCCTCTCATTTCACCGTCATTATATGTGGGGGGCTGCTATTTCTGTGGGGTATTTCTCTGGAGGCAAGAGAGGTCTGTGTTTCTTCTAATAGGGGAAGTTAGATCTTCGGCTGGTGCGAGACGTCTAGGATCAACGTAGGCACGTTCCCCGGCTATTGTTATTTGTGTGTTCAGGTTTAGGGTCGCGGTCAGCTCAGGTTCCATCACCCTAGAGCTCGTTGGTGCTTGTCCTTTTGTGATTCCCTGCCATTGGAATCATGACAGTCAGTACTGCAGCTCACCACCTGCCTGTCATCCCAGCCAGGTAGGCTTGGATTCCCTCTTGCAAGCTGCCCTGGTCAGACTCGAGGCTGGAGACAAGGCCACCTATGAGGCCATCATGGCAGCAGCAGAACACTAAGAGGCAGCAGGAGAACATTGCAAGAAAGCTGCAAAACATCAGCGTGAGCGCAAGCACCAGCAATAATTGCTTCAGCTTTAACTTCAGCCGCAGACCCCAGACAGTCACAAATCCCCTGAGATTCGGGTCCCGAAGCTACAGGCGTAGGACTTCTCCCTGATGGACAAAGGAGTGTCTTTGGACACTTTCTTTTTGGCACTTGAAAAGACTTGCCATCAATACCATATGCCTGAGGACCAGTGGGGTCCTGCAGACAACTGGGCGGATCACAAGCGGGCCCTACTGAGAGCAGTTGACCAATGGACCACGGGATTAGAGTTGATCACCCTCCAGCAGCTTAAGGAGCTCTTTTCAACTGAGCAGTTTTTGTGGAACTGCCCGGAGCAGTATCTCCGTGACCAAAAACCAAAGGGGGCCTCTGCAACAGCAACACTTGCAGACGAGTGCGCCAACAACAGAAATCCTGAGGCCAAGAAACCTGGAGAGAGAATAAGAAGAATGAGTTGCCTGCTGTTCTTGCCCCCAAGCCAAAGGAGGCACCTGCCCTTGCTTTCATCTCCACGTCAGAGGGTGGGGGAAGTCTATGTCATCTCTACAAACAGCCAGGACACTTAAAAGCCATGTGTCCCCAGTGCCTGAAGGGCCCATCCCCATAACAGAAACCGTCCACTGTTTTGTTTGTGAGAGGGGGTGATGGGAAGTCCCTTGACAACTTTCAGCCCATCACCATTTGCCAGGCCATGGGACTGCGGAACATTGGCACTGAGATGACTCCAGTGTGGCCTGAGCTAGTGTCCCGACAGTCAGGAGACAGGTCCCGAGGAACTGACAGAAGACATGGCAGTCTCGTCTATTCAGGCCAAGTCCAGTCAGGTTTCAGGTGGCTTTGGAAACTGACAACAGCCTGATGGCTGACAGCGGATAGTCTGGGACCAAGGATGACAGTCCAGTAGGGTTCACTGCAGGTGTGGCCTAGAGACTGACAGTTAATGGTACCAAATCCATTCAGGGCGGAGTTTTTGCAGATTGCACACGTAATTCTGATGGCTGGACATCTAGACAAAGGCCAGGATAGCCCAGCATTTCTACTGGCCAAGGATGTGGCCCGATGTGGCCGATTACTGCCATTTGTGCAATACTTGTCAGATGGTGGGCGCAGTTGCGCCCCAAAGATCCACTGATAACTATGCCCATTATTCAAGAGCCTTTCAGTAGGCTGGCTGTGGAAATGGTTGGTTTGATGGCCACTACCAGCAGCTACAGGAAACGCTTCTTACTGACAGCAGTCGACTATACCACCCAGTACCCAAAACAGTAGCCTTGTCGTCCACCATTCGGGCCAACAAGGTGGCTACTGCCTTACTGGAGAATGTCTCCGGAGAGGGTTTTCCCCAGGAAATGCTCACAGACCAGGTACCCAGTTCATGTTGCAGCTGATGGAGTCCCTCTGTAAGCAGGTACAGGTGCGACGTCATGGTGACCAGCCCATACTACCCACAGACTACCGGCCTGTGCAAACGGTTCAATAGCATACTGAAGCAGATGCTTAAGATATTGGTTGACTCCCAGGGGTGTGACTGGGAGCAGTATCTCCCACACCTCCTATTTACCTACCGGAAGATTCCATAGGCCTCAACGGGGTTCTCCCCCTTTGAGCCGTATCCCCCTTTGAGCTCCTATACGGCAATGTGTGCGGGGCCCATAGCTCTAGTGAAAATGTCTGGGAAGGAGACTTAGCCAACCCTCGAGAGTCGGTCATTGAGTATGTCATGCATTTCCGTGACAAGATGCAGGCCTTGGCGCACCTGATGCATGATAATATGACGTCAGTTCAGGCCATCCCGAGGCAATACGACCACAATGCTTGTGAGAGGACCTACCAGGTGGGTCAAAAGGTGTGTGTTCTAGTCCACATAAGCCAAGACCAGATTCAGGTGGCCTGGCAAGGCCCGTACCTCGTGCACCAGCAGCTCAAGGCTGCAGCACAGCTGGTCAACCTGGATCACGTCCAGGGAAGAGAGAAGGCAGAAGGCTTTCTATATGAACATGAAGAATGCACATCATGAATGGGAGACCTGCACCCTCCCTGTATGCAACAATCCAGAAGAGGGAGAGGCGAATACCCTCCTGGATATGTTCACCCAGACTAGGGACCATCGAGAATGTGGAGATTTAGAACTAGCTCTTGTCGGACCAACGATCCCAGCTGTGGGCAACACTTCACCCCTTCCGGGATTTGTTCAGCAACAAGCCCAAAAGGACAGAGTTGGTCGTCCATCATGTAGACATCGGGTATCACCCCTCAATCCGGCATTCAGCATATCGGGTCTCCCTAGAGGTGCAGCAGCACATGAGCCAAGACATTGATGAGATACTGAAATTGGGGGTCATCTAAACCTCCTGCAGCACTTGGGCCTTGTCAGTGCTCCTTGTCCCAGAAAAGGACCGGACAACTCCTTTCTGTGTGGACTACCAGGGGATCAATGCTGTCACGGTCACTGATGCGTCCCCTTACAATGCATTGATGAGTTGTCAATCAGATGGCCGGGGCCCAGTACCTGACCATCATGGATCTGAGCTAGGGATATTGGCAGATCCCCCTGACCAGCGAGGCGCAGGAATGCTCTGCCTTTATCACCTCATTCAGACTGTACAAGTTCACATTGATGCCATTCGGCATGAAGAATGCCCCTGTCACTTTTCAGCGGATGGTCAACGCACTGCTCAACAGACTTGAAGGGTATGTGGCTGCGTACCTGGACGACATTGCCATCTTCAGTCCCACCTGAGAGCATCAGGCAGAGCATCTGGCGCAGGTGCTCGGGGAGATCCGCCAGGCAGGCTTGACCAATAAGATGGAAAAGTGCCACCAGAGCATGAGTGAGGTCCACTACCTGGGACACCAAGTAGGCGAAGGGGCTCTGAAGCCATAGCCCGGGAATGTAAATGCCATCACATCCTGGCCCACCCCAAGGTCCAAGAAAGAGGTCATGTCCTTCTTGGGAACCTCTGCGTTCTATAGGAAGTTTGTCCTCCACTATAGTAACCTCACAAAGCCCCTGATAGACCTCACCAAGAAGAAGCTGCCTTCAGCAGTCAATTTGATAAATGACTGTAAGGCAACCTTTGGGCACGGAAGACCGCACTGTCCAGCTTCTACTGCAAGCAGCCGACTTCACACCTCCGTTTGTACTACAGACCGACGCTAGTGACTTTGGCCTTGGTACTGTGCTCAGCCACGTCGACTCTACAGGCCAAAAACACCCCATTTTGTACCTGATCTGGAAGCTAATGCTGAGGGAGGTGGCCTACTCGATAATGGAAAAGGAATGCCTGGCAATTGTGCTGGCCCTGCAGAGTCTGCAGCCCTACTTGCTTGGATGACAATTCCCAGTGGAAATAGACCACAACCTCCTTAGCTGATCCATACCATATCCAGAATAAATGAGAGGTTGCTATGCTGGAGCCTTGCACTTTGGAGCCACTACTTTGTCATTTGCCACTAGAGGGCAATGCGTGGATGGGCGCGTGGGGGAACACTGGGGGAACACTGGAAATTGGGATGGGGGAATTTAATGGCAGCTTACAATTCTCCTTCAGCATGTGTAGCTGTAGCAGGACACCTGGCTCAGCAGGTGGTCCAGCTACACCAGCAAGTACTCGAGTGCATACAAGTTGACCATGCTGTGTGACTGCTTTGTCTTGTTAGAGAATTTCATATAGAGATTGAAGATGAATATGGAGTTATCGAACATCTTAGCTACATTCCGACAACATTCTTGAGATCTCTGGAACAAGCCCAATGCCTTTCAAGATCTCGATCTGTTCTAGAAGCCCAGGGTGGAGAGATTTGCAGAATTGCAAGTAGAAGCCAGGT